>NC_042971.1:19136062-19759395 GCF_901001165.1 Salmo trutta
CGTTCAAAGCGTATTTTCCCAGTCGGAGCTTATTTTTTTCCCAAGTTCCCAGTTGTCTTGAACTCACTGAAGTCTGAGATTTACCAGTTCTGAGTTTCCAGTTGTTTTGAACACGGCATAAATCATGCTGGATTGACAGCATGGCCAATGTTGAATGTTTATCCTTTTAAGCTTGGAAAAGAGACCCTTAAACCCAGACTTGGACCACACACCCACTCCACTGAATAGCAGGCTTGAGATTGCTTTGCAACGCTTGCAGTTAGCCACTGATACCTTCCAAATCACTCATTGTTGAATTTGCAATTTCCAGTTTGTTGTGTAATGTTTATGTCCAATGGCCGATGAGCACCGATAAGTTTTATCTATAATTTATCTTTATAATTTATCTTCACATGACAAGGATTGAAAAGGATTTGCCAGTAGATTGTCGACTTGATTCATGATGATGACTGCTAGCTAAGATTTTGAAAGTATTATGTTGACATGATCAGTCCAATCAAAGCTATGGTAGATATAATGAGATTTTATGTCTTTTTATCTGTGGCTTCATGACAGCACCCAAGGCGCTTGAATTTTTGAGCTCTCCCCGTATATTTTGCGGTGACCTAGTGTCCCCAAGTGACAGAACACTGAGCCAATCACGGCGCAACTAGAGAACATTACCAACCCCTACGCTCTGTATTTTCCGCTGGCTGCCCCACCACCACAGAAAGCACTGAGGTAAGCTGAAACACCTGCATTTTGGAGCTGCCTTACTAAGAAAGAGAAGAGACCATGTTTGTATTAAATGAATTATTCTACATTGTTTGCAAACTGATCTGTGACACGTATTATTGCCAAAATAACATGCAAAACAGGCAACAAAAAAGGCTGTGGAAACCCTGAATGTATACGATAAGGAGTTAACCACGTGTCCTTGGTTTTGATATTGCATTATGTCCAAGGTCTTATGGACACCTGCTAGAGGGAGGATACAGTATGGGCCAACTGTTTGGTCTCTATCAGCTCCTCAATCTATCTGAGCTGCCTAACTAATCTATGAGTTTCTAGCAGGGTCCTGCAGCATGTCCAGCAGGGTCCTGTACCTGTCAGCCGCCAATTTGTAAACACTATCCAGCTTTCTAGCACCCTGCACTTCACAGAGTTTTGTAAGTATATCTAATTAGCACCCTTCCTCACTGTTTCATAAGTATGTGACAATGCTGCCCACAAACTATCTCTAAATTGCTAAATCTGGGTATTGTTGCTCTCCATACATATCCACATCCATTTAGCCTTAAACCCAAATCCAGCGTGTGCATGCTGGATTTAGAATGCACAACTCCGCTGTCAGTGTCTGCTACGGCATCGTAACGTATGAAATTAAAAAGCAAATCTATTTTTCACAGCGGAGCAATGCTGGTAAAATAAGCTGATCAATTGCGTGGATCGTTTGTATAAAAGTTAGAGGAATTGTTATGATCTTCCCTATGTTAAGTAGACTAAAGATGTTGTTTAAAATGTATTAGGCTGTAAGCAAAGGTTTATCAGTCAAATAGGCTACATATTCTAAAACCATTGCAGCCTACCTGTATAACCTAGGCAGGCAATGGCTGGGAAACTAGAGGAACTCTGATTTCAAGAGAGAATACTGTCATGTAAACGAACGAGACTAGCTAAATTCTTTATAAACTGCTCAGCTGTACTAGCTACAACTCTCACGTTCGTAAGCTCATAAAATAACTGTTTAGCACAGGCAGGTACGCTGGCTCCCGTAGGACATATAAGGTGAGTCAAAACACACAACAATAATTTACCAGGGTTACATAGCGAACATAACAAATACAAATGTTTATCATGACAATTAGGTTGGCAAACTCTACACAGTGTATGTGAATTCACGCTCTCTACTCTCGCATGCAAATTTGGTCGCCGTTGACAGCGTCTCCCCATGTGATTTAAACTTTACATAGAAGTTAACTTTACAGACAATCCCTATTTACACACTTAGGATCACTGACAGTCTTATCAGTGTGGGTTAACGGTGCACACTAACCAGCTATGGCTGACTCAGAAGATATGTTTTAGCTAGCGCAAATGAAACCAGTTAAAACAGTTAAAAGGACCGGCAAACTTTCATAAAAGTTTTCAGAACAGGAAATGTATTGATCATCCTGGAGAGGAAACAAGGCTCTGGGAGCGTCCTAAATGGCACCTTATTCCTAACATAGTGCACTACTTTTGACAAGAGCCCTACAAGCCTTGTCAAAAGTAATGCAGTACATTGGTTTAATATGCGCTATGGGCCCAGGTCAAAAGTAGTGCACTACATTGCGAATAAGCTGCCATTTGGGATGCAACCTCTGTCTGTCGTATGCAAACATAAACAATTCTGCCCTCCTTAGACTCTCATCTCCATCCAGGGGCCCTCCTAGAGAACCGTGGAGCGGAGCCCTATAGACCAGGGATGGGCAACTTTGATGGGGGTGGGGGCCACAAAAAAAGGAACACATCATGAGGGGCCGCAGTGACTCGTGGTTCTGCGTCCTTACATCCATGGCCGCTTGTAACGATGTGTGCTGAGAGTCAGGAAGCAAGTTCAGGGAGTGAGTGTTTTTAAATAAATAAACGTAACATAATACAAAACAAGAAAACCCGAACAATGCACAGACAAGACACAGGAACAAACAGAAACAATGACGCCTGGGGAAGGAACCAAAGGGAGTGACATATACAGTGTGGGAAAAAAGTATTTGATCCCCTGCTGATTTTGTACGTTTGCCCACTGACAAAGAAATTATCAGTCTATGATTTTAATGGTAGGTTTATTTGAACAGTGAGAGATAGAATAACAACAACAAAAAATCCAGAAAAACGCATGTCAAAAATGTTATAAATTGATTTGCATTTTAATGAGGGAAATAAGTAATTTGACCCCCTCTCAATCAGAAAGATTTCTGGCTCCCAGGTGTCTTTTAAACAGGTAACGAGCTGAGATTAGGAGCACACTCTTAAAGGGAGTGCTCCTAATCTCAGTTTGTTACCTGTATAAAAGACACCTGTCCACAGAAGCAATCAATCAGATTCCAAACTCTCCACCATGGCCAAGACCAAAGAGCTCTCCAAGGATGTCAGGGACAAGATTGTAGTCCTACACAAGGCTGGAATGGGCTACAAGACCATCGCCAAGCAGCTTGGTGAGAAGGTGACAACAGTTGGTGCGATTATTCGCAAATGGAAGAAACACAAAAGAACTGTCAATCTCCCTCAGCCTGGGGTTCCATGCAAGATCTCACCTCGTGGAGTTGCAATGATCATGAGAACGGTGAGGAATCAGCCCAAAACTACACGGGAGGATCTTGTCAATGATCTCAAGGCAGCTGGGACCATAGTCACCAAGAAAACAATTGGTAACACACTACGCCGTGAAGGACTGAAATCCGGCAGCGCCCGCAAGGTCCCCCTGCTCAAGAAAGCACACATACCTGCCCCTCTGAAGTTTGCCAATGAACATCTGAATGATTCAGAGGACAACCGGGTGAAAGTGTTGTGGTCAGATGAGACCAAAATGGAGCTCTTTGCAATCAACTCAACTCGCCGTGTTTGGAGGAGGAGGAATGCTGCCTATGACCCCAAGAACACAATCCCCGCCGTCAAACATGGAGGTGGAAACATTATGCTTTGGGGGTGTTTTTCTGCTAAGGGGACAGGACAACTTCACCGCATCAAAGGGACGATGGACGGGGCCATGTACCGTCAAATCTCTTGCCAAGGCAACAAAGGAGTGGCTCAAGAAGAAGCACATTAAGGTCCTGGAGTGGCCTAGCCAGTCTCCAGACATTAATCCCATAGAAAATCTGTGGAGGGAGCTGAAGTTTCGAGTTGCCAAACGTCAGCCTCGAAACCTTAATGACTTGAAGAAGATTTGCAAAGAGGAGTGGGACAAAATCCCTCCTGAGATGTGTGCAAACCTGGTGGCCAACTACAAGAAACGTCTGACCTCTGTGATTGCCAACAAGGGTTTTGCCACCAAGTACTAAGTCATGTTTTGCAGAGGGGTCAAATACTTATTTCCCTCATTAAAATGCAAATCATTTTATAACATTTTTGACATGTGTTTTTCTGGATTTTTTTGTTGTTATTCTGTCTCTCACTGTTCAAATAAACCTACCATTAAAATTATAGACTGATCATTTCTTTGTCAGTGAGCAAACGTACAAAATCAGCAGGGGATCAAATACTTTTTTCCCTCACTGTATAGGGCAGGTAATCAAGGAGGGGATGGAGTCCATGTGAGTGTCATAATGCCCTGATGCGCATAATGATGGTGACAGGTGTGCGCCATAACGAACAGCCTGGTGACCTAGAGGCCGGAGAGGGAGCACACGTGACACAGCTAGACTAATTTACCAATCTAAACTGACATGGGCTAATTAAGTGACTGATGCGCAACCAAATTTCAAAATTGCACCTTGTGTATTTTATCAATCTAACTCTTGACAGTAAGTTAAGACCCCCCAAAAATGTAATAATATATATATACACAGTACCCCCGTGGTTATTTGGACAGCGAAGAATTTCTTCTTCTTTTGGCTCTACACTCCAAAAGGTTGGATTTGAAATCAAACAATGACTATGAGGTTAAAGTGCAGACGGTCAGCTTTAATTTGAGGGTATTTTCATCCATATTGGGTGTACATCACTTTTTGTACATAGAAAAGGTATTGGGAGAAATTCACTTATGTGTATTAAAGTAGAAAAGTTAAGTATTTGGTCCCATATTCATAGCACGCAATTTGTTGGATGGATTTGCTCTTTTTATTTGGTTGTGTTTCAGATTATTTTGTTCCTTATAGAAATGAATGGTAAATAATTTATTGTGTCATTTAGGAGTCACTTTTATTGTAAATAAGAATAGAATATGTTTCTAAACACTTCTACATTAATGTTAATGCTACCATGATTACGGATCATCCTTAATTAATCGTAATTAATTATGAGTAAGAAAGTTACAGACGTACAAATATCATACCTCCAAGACATGCTAACCTCTCCCCATTGCAATAACAGGGGAGGTTCGCATTTTTTGGGGGTTATGATATTTGTGCATCTAACTTATTCATTATTTACCATTCATTTCTATCAGGCACAAAATAATCTGAAACACAAACAAAACAAACAGCAAATGCATCCAACAAGTTTGATGTAGTCATTGTGTGCTATGAATATGGGACCAAATACTTAACTTTTTACTACTCTGCTGTAATTTCTAAACAGTTCATCCGATATGGATTAAAATACCCTAAAATGAAAGTTGACAGTCTGTACTTCAACCTCAGTCATTGTTTGATTTCAAACTTTTGAAGTATAGAACCAACATAATTAAATGATTCACTGTCCCAATAATTAGGGAGGGCACTGTATATTTTAGGGGGGGGTTGAAATTGGTCCATGGGTCTACGGAAGGGAGTTTAGACTGTAATGATGTTTTGTCTGGCTGGAATGACTGTGCAAAAAAGGATGTTGGGCTCTATTTGCTAAGAAATGGTCTAGTAAATGTAATCAGCCAGCGCAACTATGTACTGTAGAGGTTCATGACCTCAAGAGCCAAACGTGTAGTTTTCGCCTGTAACGCAAAGCAATCGTTAGCGTTGCTGTACTATGGATTACAAGCTTCCTTTCCACCAACGGCAGACAGTTGGTTACCTTCAGAAAAGCAATTATGCACTTCTTACATGCCGTCACCCACTAAGATCCCTATTGCACATTTTTTGGAAAACTCCCTGTTTTTGTAACCATGTTAGGTTAAATTTTTCTATGGACCTACTTGTCTTCAGTCGGTTAGTTGTCCGCCCTATTTGGTATTAATTGCCCTTGCGAAATTGTTTTAAGGAGCAGGACTGCATATGTTTCCATTTACAGCTCCAAGTCATCATAATACACTAAAGGAGGTAGAGTACAAGTTCTGTCCGGAGGTCTGTTTTCAGCACAACATCTCTAATGAGGCCTTCAGTGAATGACAAGCTCTGTCAGTAACAGTCGCAGCCAGTGATTGGAGAGTCCCATTTCCTTTCCTTTCCTGTCTCTGACTCACACACCACATAACTAAGTCAGTTTGACATGCAGTGCGCGACGTGCGGCCAATGCAGAGTGCAATGCCTCTGACCACTTTTGACGCATCCACATTTCAAGAACAAGGGAAAAATGTACTGAATGAGAAAGTTCAAGGATCCGCCCAAGACCTGGTGGAAAAGTTAATGGGTTTCTGTAGTGGGAGATGATGGTTGCGTCTCCAATGGCGCCCTATTCCCTATACAGATGTAGGTTCTTAATTTGATCACTCTTTTGTTGCTGAGAATTTTCCTGCACAGCAGGAAATGCAAACTTGTAGTGTATTCAAGGTTTAAAAAGGCATCTAAAGTTTGTAATTTCAGACTTGATTTGCCCTAGTGAAAAATGTATCAACCCCTACAAAAAATGTCCATTAATTATAATCTCCATAATAATTTACATTTCTTGTTGCTGTAGGATTATTTACCTGCTGTAGCAAACTGGCTCAAATTAAGATCCTACATCTATATTGTGCAATTTCGAGAGGTAGTGTGCACTGTGGGCATATTAGTGTACTTACAAGTGCGTGACCGGGAGAAGGTTCTGAGTCCATGACTGATGATGACTCGGTCCACTGCCCATCTGTTTCACGTCAGGAAAGTGTGTGTGCTTGTGCGTGTGTGCATAGCCTTGGCTGTGCCTGGCTCCTTGCTCTCCGGGCCCCCTGGCTCTGACTCCCTCCCTCATAAGGTTGGCAGACTGAGAGGAGACATATACACATTCATATTATTCACACAGAGCAAACCTTGCGCTCTTTTACTCATGGCATTATATCATAGAGCTCCCATACTCATCCCTTATCTCACCACTTCTCACCCCATCCCTTCTTTATCTCCAAGGAGCATGGGAGAGATCAAGGGTGACCTCATGTATGGTGTAACCCCTATCCCCACTCACTGAAACGCGCTTTTACAATGAAGTGTTTCATTCTAAACTTCATCTGAAAATGTTTTACCCCAGTATCTTTAAGACTCTAGTTACTAGCAGACAGCTGTTGTGTGTCTCAGGTCCATATTCAAACATTGGGATGGGAGGGTGGAACATAAATAAGAAGACTCAGGATAATGGAATCAAACCATATGCCACTTAGCTTTCCTTGATGAATCAGTTGTTTGAATGAAAAACAAAAAAACACCATTCCGAACATTTGGTTTGTTCTCTTTGAGGTGTGTCCAAGAACATGCGCTTTATGAAAACCAGGTTGGATCTGTCTGTTTATTGTTTTGCATGGCATTTTATGGTCATTTACCAGAGTTTGGAAAGTAATGCCTGCTAAAGAATCTAAATATCCTGCCAAATCACATGTGCTAGGATTTAATTTAATAGTCACTATTTGGAAAAAACGTGACTAATCAACAATGGCCATAATCCACCAGTCTTTCTTAAAGAGGCTATACAGTACGTTTACCTTTGTGGGTGGGTGCCACTAAGCCAAAAGGGGTCCCCTAAAATGGAAAGAAATATTGTCTAGAAATTACCTCATTGGACAGAGAGGGGCACAACCTAAAACTAAGGTTTCATTCATTGATTAATGTTATATCATATGTCTATAAGTACCATTAAGGAAAGATTCAAGCCATTTGACGTGAACAATTTGTAACTAAACTTCCCTACAGCCTCTTTAAACAGAGTTAACTTGGGTAATTTCACCTTGTACATGTTTTATAGATAAATTGGCTTTTTGGGATAATGCACCTCTAAATCTAAACAGATGCAAAGTTTGATCATAATTACAGTTTTAAACCCAAGCTGACTTCACTAGACAACTTCAGCTTCAGGGGGGAAAGCAGGAAAGGAGTGTCTACCTCTCTATAGCATGGGATTCTTGGATCTTCAAGAGTGAAATAAAACAATTTGGTGGTGTTTTATTCATAACTAAAGTCATTATTTATATATGTGAGTGGTTTGCTATTGTCCGTATGATCTTGGTGTTTGTACTTCCCTTTTGTAAATAATAATATCAACTTTGACATGCTTTTGAAATTTCCTTGTGTCCCACGGAGACCAGGCCCCTTCTGGACAGTTTGTTAATGATGTGTTAACAAACTGTCCAGAGGGAGGTATATGCTTGGAAGGTCACCATTTGAAAGTAAATTGTATCATGAGACAGCACTAATAGAGACATGGTATGTTCAGTGGGCTGCTCACCCTTGAGATAGGTATACTGTAGAGGCAGAGATGGACTGGCCATAAGGCAATTCTGGCAAATGGCAGATGGGCTTGTCGATCTTCAGTGCAGTAATACGATTATTTGGATAATAAGTGGCCTCAAAAAAATGTAAATAAAGGGCTGGTGTGTTAGAAATGCCCAGGAAAATGTCTGGTCCCAGTCCATCCCTGAATAGAAGGGTGGTGCAGTTTGACATGAACAATACTCTCTCCCCTGACTCAGTGGTGACTGATGTTCAGTGACTCAACACTACTTGAGACGAAAGTGACTGAGGTCTGCTTCCAATTAAGAAACTGCAAGCATCTCCTGTACTCCGCTCTTATCTCGGTCCATGTCATAAACAAGTCAAAATACTGCACAGGAGAAGAAAAAAATCAAGACAGGAAATCTACGTCAAAGGAAATGATGCCTTTAGGGCGGGGTGGCATGGAGTTGCCAAAAACATCTGTCTGGTAAAGGAACAGAAGAAAACAAGGGGCGTGAGGGTTGTGTGCTTACGTGTGAGAATGTGTGAGTTTCATTTTGGAGCCTTAAAGAGAGTTTTTGGTACTTACTTTTAAAGCTTACTTACTTTTATGTGGAGAATTGCGAGACATAGCCCTAGGTTATTTAACTCACTTTAACAAAAATAGATTTCAGTTAAATAGATAATAAGCATAGATGACATACAGTGTTGTGCAGCTTTAGATTTGTATGTTTGTTAAGCACTCGGGGAATTCCGAACCCGAGTTAAGTGCGCTTAAAAGGAGCATAATTCCCTTTTATACATGTATTCTGCCCATGAACTTAAGCCTGATAATAGCATGCTATTCACCCACTACTCATTGGGGGTGGAGATCAAAGAAATGGTGTGGCAGAGGTGTGTTTACAGATAAGCTGTATTCTGACCTTAACTTAATTCCCTCACAATTCCACCACCTCTATGCGCGATGAAACAACGAATAAGAGGAAGTATTCTGTCAGGGTTCCAAGTGGAACAACGTCTACTTAATTTTTTCCGATACAAATAACACCATTTGCCATGCACTGTCATTTACAAATTGATATTGACAGTGATGTAGTGGTACAAAAATAGATGGGTAAACGCTTATCGTCGTTCACGGTGAGTAAAGTATATACGGTTGAAGTCGGAAGTTTACATACAGTGGGGCAAAAAAGTATTTAGTCAGCCACCAATTGTGAAAGTTCTCCCACTTAAAAAGATGAGAGAGGCCTGTAATTTTCATCATAGGTCCACTTCAACTATGACAGACAAAATGAGGGAAAAAATCCAGAAAATCACATTGTAGGATTTTTTATGAATTTATTTGCAAATTATGGTGGAAAATAAGTATTTGGTCAATAACAAAAGTTTATCTCAATACTTTGTTCTATACCCTTTGTTGGCAATGACACAGGTCAAACATTTTCTGTAAGTCTTCACAAGGTTTTCACACACTTGCTGGTATTTTGGCCCATTCCTCCATGCAGATATTCTCTAGAGCAGTGATGTTTTGGGGCTGTTGCTGGGCAACACGGACTTTCAACTCCCTCCAAAGATTTTCTATGGGGTTGAGATCTGGAGACTGGCTAGGCCACTCCAGGACCTTGAAATACTTCTTACGAAGCCACTCCTTCGTTGCCCGGGCGGTGTGTTTGGGATCATTGTCATGCTGAAAGACCCAGCCACGTTTCATCTTCAATGCCCTTGCTGATGGAAAATCTCAGGATACATGGCCCCATTCATTCTTTCCTTTACACGGATCAGTCGTCCTGGTCCCTTTGCAGAAAAACAGCCCCAAAGCATGATGTTTCCACCCCCATGCTTCACAGTAGGAATGGTGTTCTTTGGATGCAACTCAGCATTCTTTGTCCTCCAAACACGACGAGTTGAGTTTTTACCAAAAAGTTATATTTTGGTTTCATCTGACCATATGACATTCTCCCAATCCTCTTCTGGATCATCCAAATGCTCTCTAGCAAACTTCAGATGGGCCTGGACATGTACTGGCTTAAGCAGGGGGACACGTCTGGCACTGCAGGATTTGAGTCCCTGGTGGCGTAGTGTGTTACTGATGGTAGGCTTTGTTACTTTGGTCCCAGCTCTCTGCAGGTCATTCACTAGGTCCCCCCGTGTGGTTCTGGGATTTTTGCTCACCGTTCTTGTGATCAGTTTGACCCCACGGGGTGAGATCTTGCGTGGAGCCCCAGATCGAGGGAGATTATCAGTGGTCTTGTATGTCTTCCATTTCCTAATAATTGCTCCCACAGTTGATTTCTTCAAACCAAGCTGCTTACTTCTTGCAGATTCAGTCTTCCCAGCCTGGTGCAGGTCTACAATTTTGTTTCTGGTGTCCTTTGACAGCTCTTTGGTCTTGGCCATAGTGGAGTTTGGAGTGTGACTGTTTGAGGTTGTGGACAGGTGTCTTTTATACTGATAACAAGTTCAAACAGGTGCCATTAATACAGGTAACAAGTGGAGGACAGAGGAGCCTCTTAAAGAAGAAGTTACAGGTCTGTGAGAGCCAGAAATCTTGATTGTTTGTAGGTGACCAAATACTTATTTTCCACCATAATTTGAAAATAAATTCATAAAAAATCCTACAATGTGATTTTCTGGATTTTATTTCCTAATTTTGTCTGTCATAGTTGACGTGTACCTATGATGAAAATTACAGGCCTCTCTGATCTTTTTAAGTGGGAGAACTTGGGAGAACTTGCACAATTGGTGGCTGACTAAATACTTTTTTGCCCCACTGTACACCTTAGCCAAATACATTTAAACTCAGTTTTTTCACAATTCCTGACATTTAATCCTAGTAAAAAATCCCTGTTTTAGGTCAGTTAGGATCACCACTTTATTTGAAGAATGTTAAATGTCAGAATAATAGTAGAGAGAATGATTAATTTCAGCGTTTTTTTCTTTCATCACATTCCCAGTGGGTCAGAGTTTTACATACACACAATTAGTATTTGGTAGCATTGCCTTTAAATTGTTTAACTTGGTTCAAACATTTCAGGTAGCCTTCCACAAGATTCCCACAATAAGTTGGGTGAATTTGGGCCCATTTCTCCTGACAGAGCTGGTGTAACTGAGTCAGGTTTGTAGGCCTCCTTGCTCGCACATGCTTTTTCAGTTCTGCCCACAAATGTTCAAAAGGACTGAGGTCAGGGCTTTGTGATGGCCACTCCAATACCTTGACTTTGTTGTCCTTAAGCCATTTTGCCACAACTTTGGAAGTATGCTTGGGGTCATTGTCCATTTGGAAGACCCATTTGCGACCAAGCTTTAGCTTCCTGACTGATGTCTTGAGATGTTGCTTCAATATATCCACATAATTTTCCTGCCTCATGACAACAGCTATTTTGTGAATTGCACCAGTCCCTCCTGCAGCGATGCACCCCCACAACATGGATGCTGCCACCCCCGTGCTTCACATGGTGTTCTTCGGTTTGCTAGCTTCCCCCTTTTTCCTCCAAACATAGCGATGGTCATTATGGCCAAACAGTTCCATTTTTGTTTCATCAGACCAGAGGACATTTCTCCAAAAAGTCCAATATTTGTCCCCGTGAGCAGTTGCAAACCATAGTCTAGCTTTTTTATGGTGGTTTTGGAGCAGTGGCTTCTTCCTTGCTGAGCGGCCTTTCAGGTTATGTCAATATAGGACTCGTTTTACTGTGGATATAGATATTTTTGTACCTGTTTCCTCCAGCATCTTCACAGGGTCCTTTGCTGTTGTTCTGGGATTGATTTGCACTTTTTGCACCAAAGTAGGTTCATCTCTAGGAGACAGAACGCATCTCCTTCCTCAGCGGTATGCCGGCTGCGTGGTCCCATGGTGTTTATACTTGCGTACTATTGTTTGTACAGATGAACATGGTACCTTCAGGCATTTGGAAATTGCTCCCAAGGATGAACCAGACTTGTGGAGGTCTACAATTTTTTTTTTGAGGTCTTGGCTGATTTCTTTTGATTTTCCCATGATTTCAAGCAAAGAGGCACTGAGTTTGAAAGTAGGCCTTGAAATACATCAACAGGTACACCTCCAATTGACTCAAATGATGTCAATTAGCATATCAGAACCTTCTAAAGCCATGACATCATTTTCTGGAATTTTCCAAGCTGTTTAAAGGCACAGTCAATTTAGTTTATGTAAGCTTCTGACCCACTGGAATTGTGATTTAGTGAAATAATCTGTCTGTAAGCAATTGTTGGGAAAATTACTTGTCATGCACAAAGTAGATGTACTAACCGACTTGCCGAAACTATAGTTTGTTGACAAGAAATTTGTGGAGTGGTTGAAAAACAAGTTTTAATGACTCAAACCTAAGTGTATGTAAACTTCCGACTTCAACTTTATAGTGTACCTAAATGCCTTCTAGATATGCATTTTTATAAGGTACTTTCCAAAGAACCGTTCTACTCGGTTTGAGAATGGCAGCGGTGAGTGTCTGGGAAGTCTGCAAGTGTTTGTGACATCCGCGTTGATTTTAGCCATGAACAGAAGAACAAGATAAAATTCTGGTTTTCGGTCTGGAGTTTTTGCACGGGCTTTAGCACTGGACACCTGTTAAAACAGAGGGTCCTGAGGAATGTGTTAATCTGAAGGAGGCTATTGTCTATTGTCTGTCTGGGCTCAGCCCTGGGGATGTCATATCATGGAAGAAAAATAAATCAGGCTGCCTTGGCATGTAGTCTCCAATTGATGCCATTTGTAAACTGGCTAATGCCACTCTGTTGCATGAGGCCTTACTGTAGTGTAGGGGAGATGGGAGCACAGAAGTACTGGTTCATCTTTTCAATTTTTACAGGACATAGGAAGGAACTATACCAGAGCTTCAGAAAGTGTCCACTGAAATGTTGGTTTAATGGAGTTCCCACTGGGCACAGATGTCAGTTCAACGTGTAGTTTTTTTTGTAAATTCCTTTGTTGAGGACTTTTTGCAAATCCAATCAGTTTTCCACATTGATTCAATGTCATCACATAGATTTTTTTGGTGGAAATTACATGGAAACAACATTGATTCAACCAGTTTTTGTCAAGTGGGGCGGCAGGTAGCGTTGGGCCAGTAACCGTAAAGGTTGCTAGATCAAATCCCCCAGCTGACAAGGTACAAATCTGTCGTTCTGTCCCTGAACAAGGCAGTTAACCCACTGTTCCTAGGCCATCTTAACTGACTTTGAAGGGGGCCTCCCAGGTGGCGCAGCGGTCTAAGGCACTGCATTGCTGTGCTTGAGGCGTCACTACAGACCCGGGTTCGATCCGAGGCTGTATCACAACTGGACATGATCGGGAGTCCCATAGGGCGCCACACAATTGGCCCAGCGTCGTTCGGGCTATGGGAGGGTTTGGCCGGGGGGACTTTACTTGGCACATCGTGCTCTAGTGACTCCTTGTGGAGGGCTGGGTGCCTGCAGGCTGACCATGGTCTTCAGTTGAATGGTGTTTCCTCTGACACATTGGTGCAGCTGGCTTCCGCCTAAAGTGGGCGGGTGTTAAGAAACGTGGTTTGGCGGGTCATGTTTCAGAGGACGCATGACTCAACCTTCGCCTCCTTAGCCTGTTGGGGAGTTGCAGCGATGAGACAAGATTGAAATTGGAGGTAAAATACAAAAAAATATATACAATTATGTTGAAGGTGAATTTTTAAGCTGTGCTCTGAAAGTTATCGACAACCAAAGCCAATACATCTGATTGTCTGTTTCACAACATGGTCTCAGAGCATTTCCAGTTAGGGGGAGTGATGAGCTATACAGCAGAGTCTCACAACTCAATTGCTGGTTGAAAACTGTTTTCTGCTCCTCCCAAAATATAGAATTTGTAGATAATTGGCCCTCTTTTTGGGACTCACCCACAAGCAGGACCAAGCCTGCCCTGCTGAGGAGTGACGTACACCATCCTAGCTGGAGGGGTGCTCTCATCTTATCTATAAACATAGACAGGGCTCTAACTCCTATAGCTCCACAATGAGATAGGGTGCGCAGCAGGCTGTTAGCCACCCTGCCAGCTTAGTGGAGTCTGCAACTAGCATAGTTAGTGTAGTCAGCTCAGCTATCCCCATTGAGACCGTGTCTGTGCCTCGATCTAGGTTGGGAAAAACTAAACATGGTGGTGTTCGCCTTAGCAATCTCATTGGAATAAAGACCTCCTCCATTCCTGTCATTATTGAAAGAGATTGTGATATCTCACATCTCAAAATAGGGCTACTTAATGTTAGATCCCTCACTTCCAAGGCAGTTATAGTCAATAAACTAATCACTGATCATAATCTTGATGTGATTGGCCCTTCCTGAAACATGGCTTAAGCCTGATGAATTTACTGTGGTAAATGAGGCCTCTCCTCCTGGTTACACTAGTGACCATATCCCCGCGCATCCCGCAAAGGCGGAGGTGTTACTAACATTTACGTTAGCAAATTTCAATTTACAAAAAACTAAATGACTGCGTTTTCATCTTTTGAGCTTCTAGTCATGAAATCTATGCAGCCTACTCAATCCCTTTTTATAGCTACTGTTTACAGGCCTCCTGGGCCGTATACAGCGTTCCTCACTGAGTTCCCTGAATTCCTATCGGACCTTGTGGTCATGGCAGATAATATTCAAATTTTTGGTGACTTTAATATTCACATGGAAAAGTCCACAGACCCACTCCAAAATGCTTTCGGAGCCATTATAAACTCAGTGGGTTTTGTCCAACATATTTCCGGACCTACTCACCGCCACAGTCATACTCTGGGTTTAGTTTTGTCCCGTGAAATAAATATGGTGGATCTTAATGTTTTTCCTCGTAATCCTGGACTAACGGACCACCATTTTATTACGTTTGTAATCGCAACAAATTATCTGCTCAGAACCCAACCAAGGATCATCAAAAGCCGTGCTATAAATTCTCGGACAACCCAGAGATTCCTAGATGCCCTTCCAGACTCCATCCACCTACCCAAGGATGTTGGAGTACAACAATTGGTTAACCACCAAACTGAGGATCTAAATTTAACTTTGCGTAATGCCCTAGATGCAGTCGCACCCCTAAAAACCAAAAACATTTGTCATTAGAAACTAGCTCCCTGGTATATAGAAAATACCAGAGCCCTGAAGCAAGCTCCAGAAAATTGGAACGTAAATGACGCTACACCAAACTGGAAGTCTTCCGACTGGCTTGGAAAGACATTACCGAGCAGTATCGAGGAGCCCTCACTGATGCTTGATCATCCTATTTTTCCAACTTAATTGAGGAGAATAAGAACAATACCAAATTAATTTTTGATACTGTCACAAAGCTAACTAAAAAGCAGCATTCCCCAAGAGCGGATGGCTTTCACTTCAGAAATGATAAATTCATGAACTTCTTTGACCAAAAGATCATGATCATTAGAAAGCAAATTACGGACTCCTCTTTAAAGCTCAGTTGTCCTGAGTCTGCACAACACTGCCAGGACCTAGGATCAAGGGAGACACTCAAGTTTCTTAATATTATATCTCTTGACACATTGATGAAAATAGTCTTGGTCTCTAAACCTCCAAGCTGCATACTGGACCCTATTCCAACTAAACTACTAAAAGAGCTGCTTCCTGTGCTTGGCCATTCTATGTTGAACATAATAAACGGCTCCCTATCCACCGGATGTGTACCAAATTCACTATAAGTGTCAATAATAAAGCCTCTTTTGAAAAGGCCAAACCTTGCCCCAGAAAATATTAAAAACTATCGGCCTAAATCGAATCTCCCATTCCTCTCAAAAAAAATTAAAAAGCTGTTGCACAGCAACTCACTGCCTTCCTGAAGACAAACAATGTATATGAAACGCCTCAGTCTGGTTTTAGACCCCATTATAGCACTGAGACTGCACTCATGAAGGTGGTAAATTACCTTTGTCTCTGTGGATGGTTTGTCCTCTGACAAATCAACTGTAAATTTCGGTGTTCCTCAAGGTTCCATTTTAGGACCACTATTGTTTTCACTATATATTTTACCTCTTGGTAATGTCATTCGGAAACATAATGTTAACTTTCACTGCTATGCGGACAATACACAGCTGTACATTTCGATGAAACATGGAGAAGCCCCAAAATTGCCCTCCCTGGAAGCCTGTGTTTCAGACATAAGGAAGTGGATGGCAGTAAATAGTTCTAGATCCCAAGAAACAAAGCGATATTCTGTTGGATCTGACATTTCATCTTGATGGCTGTACAGTCTTCTGAAATTAAACGGTGAAAGATCTCAACGTTTCTATGGACCCTGATCTCTCTTTTGTCGAACATATCAAGAATATTTCAAGGACAGCTTTTTTCCATCTTCGTAACATTGCAAAAATCTGAAACTTTTTGTCCAATAATGATGCAGAAAAATGTATCCATGCTTTTGTCACTTCCAGATTAGACTACTGTAATGCTCTACTTTCCGGCTACTCTGCTAAAGCACTAAATAAACTTCAGTTAGTGCTAAACACGGCTGCTAGAATCTTGACTAGAACCAAAAAATGTGATCATATTACTCCAGTGCTAGCCTCTCTACACTGGCTTCCTGTTAAAGGCTAAGGCTGATATCAAGGTTTTACTGCTAACCTACAAAGCATTACATGGGCTTGCTCCTACCTATCTCTCCAATTTTGGTCCTGCCGTACATACCTACACGTACGCTACAGTCACAAGACGCAGGCCTCCATACTGTCCCTAGAATTTCTAAGCAAACAGCTGGAGGCAGGGCTTTCGCCTACAGAGCTCAATTTTTATGGAATGGTCTGCCTATCCATGTGAGAGATGCAGACTCGGTCTCGACCTTTTAGGTTTTTATTGAAGACTCATCTCTTCAGTAGGTCCTATGATTGAGTGTAGTCTGGCCCAAGGGTGTGAAGGTGAACGGAAAGGCACTGGAGCGACAAACCGCCCTTGCTGTCTCTGCCTGGCTGGTTCCCCTCTCTCCACTGGGATTCTCTGCCTCTAACCCTATTACAGGGGTTGAGTCACTGGCTTACTGGTGCTCTTCCATGCCGTCCCGAGGAGGGGTGCGTCACTGGAGTGGGTTGAGTCACTGACGTGATCTTCCTGACCGGGTTCGTGCCGTTGGGTAGATTTTTGTGGGCTCTACTCGGCATTGTCTCAGGGTAGTAGGTTGGTGGTTGAAGATATCCCTCTAGTGGTGTGGGGGCTGTGCTTTGGCAAAGTGGGTGGAGTTATATCCTGCCTGTTTGGCCCTGTCTGGGGGTAACATCAGACAGGCCCACAGTGTCTCACGACCCCTCCTGTCTCAGCCTCCAGTATTTATGCTGCAATAGTTTATGTACCGGGGGGCTAGGGTCAGTCTGTTAAATCTGGAGTATTTCTCCTGTCTCATCCGGTGTCCTGTGTGAATTTAAGTATGCTCTCTAATTCTCTCTCTTTTTCTCTCTTTTTCTCTTTCTCTTCTCTCTCTCTTTCTCTCTCTCTTCTCTCGGAGGACCTGAGCCCTAGGACCATGCCTCAGGACTACCTGGCCTGATGACTCCTTGCTGTCCCCAGTCCACCTGGTCATGCTGCTGCTCCAGTTTCAACTGTTTTGCATGCGGCTGTGGAACCCTGACCTGTTCACTGGATGTGCTACCTTGTCCTGGACCTGCTGTTTTGAACCCTCTCTCTACCGCACCTGCTGTCTCTAACTCTGAATGATCGGCTTTGAAAAGCCAACTGACATTTAATCCTGAGGTGCTGACCTGTTGCACCCTTGACAATCACTGTGATTATTATTATTCGACCCTGCTGGTCATCTTTGAACCTTTGAAAATCTTGTCCATGTTCTGTTATAATCTCCACCCGGCACAGCCAGAAGAGGACTGGCCACCCCTCAGAGCCTGGTTCCTCTCTATAGCTTTGTTCCTAAGTATTGGCCTTTCTAGGGAGATTTTCCTAGCCACCGTGCTTCTACATCTACATTAGTTGCTGTTTGGGGTTTTAGGCTGGGTTTCTGTACAGCACCTTGTGACATCAGCTGATGTAAAAAGGGCTTTATAAATGAATTTGATTGATTGATTATTCTGTATGTAAATCCGAGACACTCAATTTCGTATGATATGTTACGAATTACAATTCGTATGATATGTTACGAATTAGCTAAATGTATGATAGCCAGCTGACCAACGTTAACTAAGCTAGGGGTTAGGGGTTAAGGTAAGGGTTAGGAGTTAGGAGTTAGGTTAAAGGGTTAAGTAACCTTCTATCTCATGTAACCATACCAAATGTAACATATCATACTAATTTCAGTGATCTGAATTTACCACTGGGCGAAATTGTCAATATCAGGGTATATCTTTATCTATTTATTTACGGATATGGAGTAGATATGCTCCAGATACCCATGCCCTTAATTTCATATATGGAACTAGGATATTCTCAGAAATTGGACAGTTCCTACATGCATCCCATCCGGACCTCAGAAATCTCCCTGCTACCGTATGTCCAGAGAGATATTTGGGGTGAGATACGTTCAAGATATTCTACACAATATTCTAACTCCGGAAAGGGAGTACATGCTGAAAATGTCAACATGCTGACATACAGTATCTAAGCCTTTATACTTAGGCATGAACGAATCCACATATTTTCAGAAAATGTATCATATCTGTAGTCAATACTTCATCATTTATGTATCTGTATTTTTTTAATTCAAAATATGCCTAAACATTTTAAAACATTAGCTGTCACCTTGATAGGGGGTAAATATGATTTCTCTGAAGGGAAGGCTATTTTGTTATTTGTTAGCAAGCTAGGCTACCAGTTACCTTGAACCCCCCTATCAAGCCTAGATAGCTAGCTAGTTAGCTAGCCATACTGGCTGCTGGTCAAATTATTATTGAACTTTCTTGATTATAGTTTGTAAGATAAATAACACATCTCAAAATTAGCTACTCACTTTCGTGTTAACTTCTTGGAGGACTTTTCTGATCAGTTTCCCACTTTCTCCAGTTGTCAGTTCGACTACACACCATTTACACATTCATTTGTGGCGCGCAAATTAAAAAATGACGGTTGGAACTGTCAATATGGGATTCTTGTTGCTAGGCTACCAGTAACAGTTCTTTTAGCTTGAGGTTTACGCATGCCTTTATCCAGAGGGAATACAATAATCGGAAAGAATGATTATTGAGCATGTTCTCAAAACTCAAATAATTATCAGAAATTGTCCTTATTTAGCATATCAAAATGCATATCAAGATCCTGATATGGACCTCAGTCAAGAGCATATGCATTGTATGTGCTGAAAAATATACTATGTAGGCCTACTGTCAGTGTTTGTCATCATATAGAGATAATAAGATGTCCACATAGACCTATTTTAGCATATCTAATGAGTGAATATCCGGCCATATCATGTATGTTATCTGCAGGGAATTCAAAATGTATTTGTGCATGAAAGAAAAATATGGATTTCATATTTGTCAAATTATTGAGAATGTTCTGAAAACTCAGAAATGCATCAGAAATCGTCATTATTTTCAGCATATCAAAACAATATCAAGATCCGGATATGAACCTCAGCCAAGAGAAGCATATCTGGAATCAATATAGCTTCATATCTTGAATGTTCTGAGAAAACATAGATATGCGATGTATACAGTCAGTATTTGTCAAAATGAAGAGAGAAAATAGGATGTCCAGGATATTGAATGAGTCCAGCCATAAGAAATTTCCATGTGTGATATTTGGAGTAATCCCCAGTGCCTTGCAAAAGTATTCATCCCCCTTGGCATTTTTCCTATTTTGTTGCATTACAACCTGTAATTTAAATGGATTTTTATTTGGATTTCATGTAATGGACATACACAAAATAGTCCGAATTGGTGAAGTGAAATGAAAAAAATAACAAAAAAAATATGATTGTTTTTTAACAGAACAGTGGTGCGTGCATATGTATTCACCCCCTTTGCTATGAAGCCCCTAAATAAGATCTGGTGCAACCAATTACCTTCAGAAGTCACATAATAACTTAAATAAAGTCCACCTGTGTGCAATCTGTGTCACATGATCTGTCACATGATCTCAGTATATATACACATGTTCTGAAAGGCCCCAGAGTCTGCAACACCACTAAGCAAGGGGCACCACCAAGCAAGTGACACCATGAAGATCAAGTTGTGGAGAAGTATAGTTCAGGATTGGGTTATAAAAAAATATCTGAAACTTTGAACATCCCACAGAGCATATTAAATCCATTATTACAAAATGGAAAGAATATGGCACCACAACAATCCTGCCAAGAGAGGGCAGCCCACCAAAACTCAAGTGCCAGGCAAGGAGGGAATTAATCAGAGAGGCAACAAAGAGACCAAAGATAACCCTGAAGGAGCTACAAAGCTCCACAGCGGAGATTGGAGTGTCTGTCCATAGGACCACTTTAAGCCGTACACTCCACAGAGCTGGGCTATATGAAGAGTGGCCAGAAAAAAGCCATTGCTTAAAGAAAAAAATAATCAAACACGTTTGCTGTTCGCCAAAAGGCATGTGGGAGACTCCCCAAACATATGGAAGAAGTGGTGAGATGAGACTAAAATTGAGCTTTTTGACCATCATGGAAAACGCTATGTCTGGAGCAAACCCAACATCTCTCATCACCTCGAGAACACCATCCCCACAGTGAAGCATGGTGGTGGCAGCATCATGCTGTGGGGATGTTTTTCATCGGCAGGGACTGGGAAACTGGTCAGAATTGAACCAATGATGGATGGCGTTAAATACAGAGAAATTCTTGAGGGAAACCTGTTTCAGTCTTCAAGAGATTTGAGACTGGGACAGAGGTTCACCTTCCAGCAGGACAATGACACTAAGCATACTGCTAAAGCAACACTCGAGTGGTTTAAAAGGAAACATTCAAATGTCTTGGAATGGCCTAGTAAAAGCCCAGACCTCAATCCAATTGAGAATCTGTGGTATGACTTAAAGATTGCTGTACACCAGCGGAACCCATCCAACTTGAAGGAGCTGGAGTAGTTTTGACTTGAAGAATGAGCAAAAATCCCAGATGTGCCAAGCTTATAGAGACATACCCCAAGAGACTTGCAGCTATAATTGCTGCAAAAGGTGGCTGTACAAAGTATTGACTTTGTATTTGAATAGTTATGCATGCTCAAGTTTTCTGTTTTTTTGTCTTATTTCTTGTTAGTTTCACAATAAAATATACTTTGTATCTCCAAAGTGGTAGGCATGTTGTGTAAATCAAATGATACAAACCCACCAAAAATTCCAGGTTGTAAGGCAACAAAATAGGAAAAATGCCAATGGGGGTGAATTCCTTCGCAAGCCACTGTATATGTCTAAAAGACACATATGGATTCAGAATTTGTCAGGATATTGTGCATATCCACAAAACTCAAAACATGCATTGGAAATGGTCTGTAAGCTCTAGAACAGGGTTTCCCAAACAATATCCTTGGGCCCAAGTGATTTTTTCTGGAGAGGATTTCAGAATGTGAAATGGGGTCAACTCATCTGGGGCATGAGAAGGGGCTGCTATCTGTGAGATAGGCATTGGAGGTGGAGATCACACTGCTCCTGAGCCTCTGCCTCACTGTGTATTTAAACTGGCAAACACAGGGAGGGCCAGAGTGGACCCCCTTTAAATCCAGAAAACAAAATGAGAGAAATGTTGAAGTCATGGAATTGCAAAACGTAAGACATTCTCTCTGCTTTATTAAATCTCAACTAATATCAATTTATGAGTTTTGAGTTTACGAAAACAATGAGGTGGCTTACACCCTGACCTGCTCGGGACTTTTTATGTAACACAAGGCACTTGTCAAATGTCTCTTGCGTTTTGAGTGCTCTACAATACATTTTTATCCTTTCAGGGTTTTGAATATTATTAAAAGATTTAAAAGGCATGAAGTGTGTGGCTCACAGGAGGCTGGTGAGAGGAGGATTGCTCATAATAATGGCTGGAATGGAGTAGATGGAATGGCATCAAACACATGGAAACCATGTATGAAACCACATGTAAACCATGTATTTGATGTGTTTGATACCATTCCATTAATTCTGTTCCAGTCATTACTATGAACCCATCCTCCCCAATAAGGTGTCACCAGCTGCCTGTGGTGTGGCTGATTGACAGCACTTTGTATTGGCGCCAGGAACATGGATAACGTCAGAGGATAGCAATCCAGTGCCACCACCAATTCCAGAGAGCAGTAAAAACTCTAGGACAAACTTCCAATTGCCATCAAGAAAAAACACTTGAGGGGTACATCTCAAAAGTCTGTCCTCGATTCCTGTTCTGGATTCCTTGATTCTTTGACCTCCTCCTCAAAATACAATGAAGGAGAAGATACGAGGTTATATGAAGGAGATCACAGAATCATAGATTCAAGGAATTGAGGAAGGACCTTTAAGATTCACCCGAGGTCTTTCTGATGAAGTGTTGTATTTGTATTTGTATTTATTATGGATCCCCATTGCAGCAGCTACTCTTCCTGGGGTCCAGCATAATTAAGGCAGTTTATACAATTTTTAAAACATTACAATACATTCACAGATTTTACAACACACTGTGTGCCCTCAGGCCCTACTCCACCACCACCACATATCTACAGTACTAAATCCATGTGTATGTATAGTGTGTATGTTATCGTGTGTGCGTGTGTATACATGTGTCTGTGCCAATGTTTGCGTTGCTTCACAGTCCCCACTGTTCCATAAGGTGTTTTTGAATCTGTTTTTTAAATCTAATTTCACTGCTTGCGTCAGTTTCTTGATGTGGAATAGAGTTCCATGTAGTCATGGCTCTGTGTAATACTGTGTGCCTCCCATTGGATTGTGAGATGCACGTACAGAGTGGTGATTGTCGGTTACATAACATGGAGTTAACGCCCCAGCGTGGGACTGCTAGACAGCGGAGGTAATTGTGAATGTTACTTTGGGTGGATGGGAGACACAATTTTCAAACAAATTGAGTCTGGAGCAGTTGTTTGGATCTTCCTGCTAATCAGATTTTGGATTCTGAGGATGAGGATGTAGATTATGTCTGTTAGTTTACGTAAACAGTCTTAGTTTGGGGCTCCTGCGGCACTAAAACCCACCTTTATGTAACCAAATGTCCATGAGTTGAGGTTTCAATGTCATCCCTCACATTGTTTAGGTTTGATGGGGAAAACCACAAAATCCTGGTATTTGCAGGGCGGATAATGACATGACAGTTAGTATAGAAGCAAAGACATAACATGTGCTATTGTGTTTGAGAAATTAGTTGTCTGCTTTGCAGAATAACATTATCCACCTACCTCTGTTATTGAAACAGCACAGTACTGTAAGGAAGGCCAAAGAACTGGAACTATTTTGAGACATTACATCTGACTTATGAGTAACATCTGAATCAAGGCGCTATTTATCTGTTATATACACACTCACCATTACTTATACATTTGGGGTCACTTGGCAGAAAGCGAAAGCTTTACTCTGTCTTAAATATTTTGATGACATGCCCTTACTAATATGTGAATTGTTTTGCTCATCAACTGTGGGGTCCCTCCTATCGCCATTCATGACACAGATGCACAGGCATTTTCCACCCAACATCAAATACTGCTCCCTCTGATAGGTTCATGGTACATGTACCCAATACCTGCTCAGACAGTAAATTACCTAACTGCCTGTCCTGCTTATGGGGGACCTTTGAGTCACAGGTCCCAGGGGCCGAGGGAAGGAAGCACTCAGTCTGTGATGGTGAGCCTCCCCAGGCCTCACACACATTCCAACACAAACAAACGTGCTCGCACACACTCACAGGTTTGCACACATGAACATACGAACACACACGAACACAAACACACACGTTTCTATGTCACTAGTCTATAAAGGTGGCCCTTACTGCGCAATCAATAGGGGCCCTTTGGATTGGGGCCAGCGTAAATAATGACATAGAACACTCACCCTGCTTACTACTCTAGTAGTAATGGTCGCTCCGTGAACTTATTTTGGTACTCCGTGACTTCCACAGTTTGTGATCACCTAAACACACTACTTAGCCCCAACCAGACATAGAGCTGTCAAGCCCTTGTGCTCATGTTGAAAGAAAGGTCTAGTTTATTAAAGAAATCGTCAAACGGTTATCGGCGAGGTAATGGTACAGTACATGTAACCAAATAAATAAGAACCAAGTTTGGATCTTTGTAACTTTCGCTGCCCCTCAGTTTGGAATTTACCTCAGCAATCTAAGACAGGAGTTGGGTGAATTTATTTGAATTAAAAAGTGTAGGGCCTAAAGTGCAACATTCAACTCAGGCTTTGAGAGAATGCACAAAATAAGTTGGTGCTCCTTTAGGGTATCAGGACGAAAGAGTATAATCTTACTAAGATGATCCCTGTGGGTGTCACATCGAAGAACACAGGCCTTATTTCACAAATACCTCAGAAACAATGGTGTATTTTAACACACACAGACCCCTGATTTTTGTGGGTAAGCATGGACGCTTTTGATCATGACAGGATCCAAACACACTATTAGAAATGGAATCTTGCAGCACACCTTTTCACTAGGCGGCGTTAACCACAGTGAGAGGTTAATAAGAACACAACAAAAGAAGGAAGCAACCCAAAACAACACAACAAACCTATAGGGGTTGGTCCATTTGGAAATGAATCAGCCAATAAGACGTCAGTTTATATTTATGTGTCCTGAGGTCTTTCCCATGAGCCTGCATCCTGTTTTGAGGGGTCAGAGGGGACTTGTGCTGCTGTATGGCTGCCAGATCAGCAGATCTCAGCCCCTTAGGTTATAAAAATAGAGATGATAGGCCAGTGTTCTCAGTGCAATCTGTGCCCAGGGAGACAAATCAGAGAAACTTTTACTGGCAACGGTGTCAGTTCTATTATTAAGTGTCTTCCCATAACCATGACAGGGTTGCATTAGAAGCCCCTGTTTCATCTGCTCAAGAAAATGAATTACCTGGTTCATGTTCATTAGGGCATTCTATGGAAAATGTTTTACAACATTAAATAGAAATACAAATGAGTGTTTCTTATTGGACAAAATCCAGGTAGTCCCTCTCTTTTTTCCGTTGTTTTGTGCCCAATGAACATGATTCTGATTAGTTGCATAGCTCTTAAAGCTCATATAAAAAACTTAGACAATATATTCTGTTACATAGATAATTTGCTTAAGAAAATACAAACAATATAAATATATATTTTTACAGTAGTTCATAATAGATTCATTGTAATATCCTTCATATGCTGTACATGTAAAACACAGTGAACAGATAAATACAGAAGCAAGGGTGCAACTTCAATTTAACATTGCATAAAACTGTACGTAACACTGTCATGAAATTGACATAACATCAAAACCATTCTCCATTTATGCTAATATTCTTTCTTTATTAGCTGTAACATGCACAGCCGTAGTTTTGACTTGCCTGCATGGCATCCAAACAGCCAACCAACATTTTGATAAATGTGTGACTTATGATATTCATGATATTTTATTATCGTTGTATTGTCAATTTATGTAAAATGTTGGTCATTGACTGTAGTCAATGGTGGATGTCACTTCAAGCAGCAGGTGACTTATCTTGTCATCTCTATACATTAGTTTGACCTTTGACGGTTTCACTTGAAGTTCAGTCATGTGAGTGGGAAAAAGCAGAACAAGAGGGTTACCCCAAATGCAGTGACTGTGACTCAGCATGTCACAGTGAGAAACAGGATGGAACTGCTCTTCTAGTGTTATCTCTGAAATAAATATCTATTAATATGGTTTAGGACATACTTTCCTCACCAGGGATTTCCCGTGGCTTGTTTTTCTTGTTTAAAATAGTCCCTAACATTACAAAATAAAGTAAGGAATCATATCTTCTATGACATTCAACTTAGAAATGCACTGTAATACAGACTTAATAGGAATGACAACTGTGTGAATTCAGTATGTATGTAACAATGTCCTATATAAAAGGCAGAAAGCTAAAACAAATGTAATTCAATGAACTCTCTACAGGTTGGTCAGTCCTTGTTGTCACTTTGTAACTGTATTGTTCTTTTCACAAGCTCTCCTCCTCATCATTCTCACTGACCTGCTGGGCAAGTGTTGAGTAAGGACAATCCATGACAGGGGAATTTCTAGTGTTCATGATTGGTCTTGTGGGCTAGGCCTATGCAGGGCTAGGCCTTTAAGGGCAAGATCTCTTTACGAGAACAAATGCAACATGGATAGCTTCCACATGAATAACAAAGCAATCTATCTTCAAAACAACATTGATTGTCTCAAATCCTTGCAATTACATGATTTTGATTGATATGAAGTTGATCATGGAGATGGTGGTGGAAAAAGATGAATGCTACCCAATTAAGGATTTCAGTCTGGCAGGGGTTCACTACAGCATTGATTAAGCGTTTGCCAAATTCTCTGTGAAGAAAGTGTTGGGTTGATGTTTGCTTCTGTCACTCCGCTCTGTCATTCAACTGACATACTGTAGGGTGAAAACCTAAAGAGCTAAGGGCCAGATTAGAATGCATTAAAAAAGGCTTTTGTTTCAGTGAAACAAAACAGGTCCTTGTTTCTGTTAAAGCCTCACTGATCCACTGTATCACTTAACTTATCAAACCGGTCATTTGCCTTCACAGCCTCTCCATGTATGGTAGCAACCGGAGAGGATTTCAGGGGGAAAATACATTTTATATCAAGGGAAAACCACATTGCTGGAACCCAGCGTTGTGAAATTGCACATACTTATTTAGTACAGGCTTTTTCGAGAGTGAGATCATCAAAAACAGGAAAGGTATCTGCAGTGCCCTACAAGCTGTTAAAACAAGCTACATTTTTTTACTGCAGGTGTTCCGACAGTACTGCTTCCTCTGGAGTTATTGCTTCAACCTGTTTTTGGTCTCCACATACCACCCCATACCTACTGTACATCTACCAGTGAAAAATACATAAATAGTGTTATGAAAATAATATTCACTGTAACTATCCTATAGGAGGTGAAACAATTCACTTCTATACAGTACTTCCTATTTATGTCCCAAAAATAAGAACTGTAAATTCTATAAAACACTAAGTGTATACTATTGTAGTGTCACAGTCATCTAAAGAACTGCAGCCATAACCTTCAAACCCTGTGGTTTCATAATGATGTGTTGATGTTGAAATTAGTTGGAGAAAGCTCTCCACTCTGCCATTACATGGCATTGGTGGGCATGTTTACATTATGTGCTCCCTACTTAGTGTAATTTAGTCTATGTAACAAAAAAAACACACATTCAAAAGCAGGTTAATAGAGAAAGAAAAATACAAATACAATCAAATTAAAGTGCAAACGACAGCATTGATAAAGAGAGAGGCCTTGGTGTTTGGCCATAAATCTGGATCAGCAAATCTAATGCATATCAGCTGACCCTGTGAAGTCATAAAATATTTTGCCCAAGTGGAAATGGCTAAATGTCTATAAACTGTATGTGCACATGATGATGCTAATTATATAAAAAGTGACCACAATACTCTTGTGTTTTCACATAACTGTCTGTTATTCCCTAGAAAAAGAGAACAACACCTTCAATTTATGAAACTTCAATAAACCAAAACATGTCTCAAATCTGACCCAAAATGAGTCACAGTACTTCCTGGATGATAAAATGTAATAAAGTCATATTGTTGTGGTCATGGTTTTTGTGTATTTTTTTTTCTTTTAACTTGAAGACTTGGCTGCCATGTTCCAGAGTTAAAATTAGGAAATAGTGCTCACTTCACATTGAAAATTCTCTGCTTAGTAGTCTCTCTGAGGAGACACATTTCCAGCATCTCTTTCTCCCCAATCACAGGACACATTCTTCAGGCCCTGAAGCTACTGTTGAGCTTACGCCTCCTGAGGTGGCACACCTTGGAGAGCACCACCAGCACCACGATCAGCACCAAAGCCATCACCACAATGACGATGATGCTAGCGCTCTTACTGTCCAGCTTCTGACACTGTTCCTGCGTCACGCTCCTAATGTTCAACTCCACTAGCTCTGAGTTCTCCATGTACTGGCAGGTTACTGTGGCGATGTCCGGGATGACCACATTGGAGCGTTGGAGCATGTTGAGGAAGCGGGGGTTGCTACAGCAACTGAGAGGGTTCGAGCCCATGTAAAGGGTTTTGAGCGTCCTCTCCAGGACAATGACTGTGTTGTACTCCAGGGTGACTAGGTTGTTGTTCTGCAGGTTCAGGGACTCTATGGAGGGCTCCTTGTTCCACAGGTGGAGAGCGCTCAGCTTGTTGGTGGACAGGTCCACAAATTTGAGACTGCTTAGCAGGGAAAGGTCTGTGTTCAGTTCTGTGATATGGTTCTCTCTCAATGATAGGTGAGTTAGGGAGTTCTCCAGACCAGAGAAAGAATTCTGGTGAATATCCAAGCCTGGGTTTAGGGACAGGTCCAGCAACCTGAGCATGGTGCCATTGAAGGCATACGGTGGCAGAACTTCAAGACTGTTTCCAGAGAGGTTCAAGAAGTGCAAGCTTGGTATGGACGCAAAGGAGACACAGCCTGATGGATCCTGGGAGTTGTGGTCTGTCTGTGGTGGTTTTCGCTGTGAGGGGCAGACTTTCAGGTAGTTCTGCTGGAGGTGAAGGCCTCTGATGCTGGGCAGTATTTGAAACAGTCCAGAGTCCATGTTTCTGAGAACATTCCCTTGTAAGAAGAGTTCCTGCAGTGCCCTTAGGGTGTTCTCCCCAAATGAGAGTTTCTGTAGGGCATTGTAACTCAGGTCCAGGGTCTTCAGAGAGTTCAGAGGGCTCTCCTGATCTACAGAAAAGGCCCTGATACAATTATTACTGATGTTGAGGTGCTCAAGGGACACCATGCTGCAGAAGAAAGACTGCGGTATGCTATTGATCTGGTTGTAGCTCATGTTGAGGTACATAAGCTTTGAGAGGTCCTGGTGTCGGCTGGTTCCACCTGACTGCGTGTGAGGTACGAACGTGTCTCTGAAGTGCTCCATCTCATCCGCTGTCCCTGTGGTGTTGATGCTCATCAGGCGGTTCCTGGACAAATCCAGGTACATGAGCTTGTTTTTTCTTGGGAGAACAGGGAAGTAGTGGATCTTGTTTTCCCTCAGGTCGAGGTAGAGGAGCTCGTACTCTAGGTCTGAGTCTGTGGTTTGGAAGCACTCCATGCTGTTCCTACTGAGGTTCAGCACCTTCAGTTGGGAAAGGTTAAAGTCAGTGATACAAGTGATGGAGTTAATGGACAAATCAAGCTCAGACAGATGGATCAGCGAGTCAAATGCTCCATCATCGATCTCTAAGATGACATTGTTGTGAAGGTCAATGTTTCTCAAGGCCAAAGATCCGCAAAAGGTCTCCTTGCCCACTTTGGTGATACTATTGCCATTCAGAGAAAGGTTAATGAGTTCTGGGGCTTCACTGAGAAAGAAGTCGGTCATCCCTGTGTACAGGCCATTGCCTGAGAGGTCAAGCCTCTTCACGGCCGCAAGAGGCCCAATGCTGGTTTTCAAAACAGCAAAAACATCCAAGTAATTACTGGAGAGGTCCAGCACTTGCAGATTGGTCATGTCTTTGAACAGACCCGGCTGGATGAACTGGATCTTGTTGGAGTGGAGGTTCAGATGATGAACGGTGGTGTAGATTGATAGAACCTCTTGGGTAAGGTTTTGTAGAAGGTTTCGAGATAGGTCCAGCTTTTGGATGCCATGAGGAAGCTTGGCCGGAACGGTCCTCAGGTTCAGATCATTGCAGTACACATCATTCTGTACCTGTGGACAAAAAAAGGAGAGATAACTACATGAGCTTTGAACTTCATGGCCCCACTGCACACTCCCAAATGACCACAAGTCACCTTGACACTTTTCACTCTAACAAACTAAATGGTTTGTGCACATGTAGAGAGATGTTTTATGGGCTATTGTATCTGTGTTTTTTGACATTCAAGGGAGACTGTTAGGCTTGTTGTGGGGTTTTCACCTCATAAAACAAGCTCTTGTTACACCCCCTCTTCCACCCAGGGATTGTCAGATCGCCTGGTGGACAAAGAGTCTCTTTCCATTATTATTTCAAACATTCAACTATTAACTTATCAGCGTGGCTGGTAATTTAAACCATATGGCATAAGCCCACTCTCTAAATACAGCCTATAAAACAAAACACACGTGCACATGCACCTGCACCTGCACACACACACACACACACACACACACACACACACACACACACACACACACACACACACACACACACACACACACACACACACACACACACACACACAACTCACATAAAACAAAGTGGATTTAGGTTCATGGCATACATTTGAAGTCAGTAGCAAGCCTTCCTTTGTTTTTTTTGCTAAATGTCAAGCTTTTTGAATGCCTTCTTCTGGCTTTTATGAACAAATGTTACCTTATACATTTCTGATGAATAACTTAACTCATATGCAATTGAAATAGCTTGCAAATCATAACAAGTCACATACAATAAACCTATCATGGGTCATATATCACTATAAGGTCTAAAGATGTTATAACAAAAAGAGATAGAAAGTGAGGTACAGCACATCTGTAAAACCCCAATTTATGTTTCCATCGACTTATTACTCTATTTTAATCTCTTTGGTGCAATTTTCACAAGTATGTGGTACATTTTCACAACTCTTAGTACAAAACTCCAAACAGATAATCAAAAATACAGTTGTTTCAAAACCCAATTGACTAAGTATAACACACAAAATCATACAGTCACTTATTCACCAAACTTAATCAGTGTTTCATCTAGAAATACTGTACATGTTTCACATTGCAATACATGGTCATATACAGTTGAAGTCGGAAGTTCACATACACTTAGGTTGGAGTCATTAAAACTTGTTTTTCAACCACTCCACAAATTTCTTGTTAACAAACTACAGTTTTGGCAAGTCGGTTAGGACATCTACTTTGTGCATGACACAAGTCATTTTTCCAACAATTGTTTACAGACAGATTATTTCAATTATAATTTACTGTATCCCAATTCCAGTGGGTCAGATGTTTACATACACTAATTTGACTGCGCCTTTAAACAGCTTGGAAAATTCCAGAAATGATGTCATGGCTTTAGAAGCTTCTGATAGGCTAATTGACATCATTTGAGTCAATTGGAGGTGTACCCGTGGATGTATTCCAATGCCTACCTTCAAACTCAGTGCATAATTGCTTGACATCATGGGAAAATCAAAATAAATCAGCCAAGACCTCAGAAAATAAATTGTAGACCTCCACAAGTCTGGTTCATCCATGGGAGCAATTTCCAAACACCTGAAAGTACCACGTTCATCTGTACAAACAATAGTACACAAATATAAACACCATGGGACCACACAGCCGTCATACTGCTGAGGAAGGAGACACAACAGCAAAGGACCTTGTGAAGATGCTGGAGGAAACGGGTACAAAAGTGTCTATATCCACAGTAAAACGAGTCCTATATCGACATAACCTGAAAGGACGCTCAGCAAGGAAGAAGCCACTGCTCCAAAACCGCCATAAAAAAGCCAGACTACGGTTTGCAACTGCACATGGGGACAAAGATCGTACTTTTTGGATAAATGTCCTCTGGTCTGATGAAACAAAAATAGAACTGTTTGGCAATAATGACCATCGTTATGTTTGGAGGAAAAAGGGGGAGGCTTGCAAGCAGACGAGCAGCATCCCAACTGTGAAACACAGGGGAGGGAGGATCATGTTGTGGGGGTGGTTTGCTGCAGGAGGGACTGGTGCACTTCACAAAATAGATGGCATCATGAAAATTATGTGGATATATTGAAGCAACATCTCAAGACATCAGTCAGGAAATTAAAGCTTGGTCGCAAAAGGGTCTTCCAAACGGACAATGACCCAAAGCATACTTCCAAAGTTGTGGCAAAATGGCTTAAGGACAACAAAGTCAAGGTATTGGAGTGGCCATCACAAAGCCCTGACCTCAATCCTATAGAAAATTTGTGGCAAAACTGAAAAAGCGTGTGCGAGCAAGGAGGCCTACAAACCTGACTCAGTTACACCAGCTCTGTCAGGAGGAATAGGCCCAAATTTACCCAACCTATTGTGGGAATCTTGTGGAAGGCTACCCAAAACGTTTGACCCCAGTTAATGAATTTAAAGGCAATGCTACCAAATACTAATTGAGTGTATGTAAACTTCTGACCCAATTGGAATGTGATGAAAGAAATAAAAGCTGAAATAAATAATTCTCGCCACTATTATTCTGACATTTCACATTCTTAAAATAAAGTGGTGATCCTAACTGACTTAAGACAGGGAATTTTTACTCGGATTAAAGGTCAGGATTTGTGAAAAACTGAGTTTAAATGTATTTGGCTAAAGTGCCACAGCCTTCCCTGTGGCTCAGTTGGTAGAGCATGGTGTTTGCAACGCCAGGGTTGTGGGTTCGATTCCCACGGGGGACCAGTAGAAAAAAAAAATGTATGAAAAGAAATGTATGCATTCACTACTGTAAGTTGCTCTGGATAAGAGCGTCTGCTAAATGACTAAAATGTAAATGTAAAAAAGTGTATGTAGTGGGGAATCGTGAGTCAGTCTCTGGTCTGCTAGGCCTGTTATGCTGGAGCAGGCCATAAGTATTGGTTCTGAGATGGAAGTCATCAGGAGTTTGGTACATAGTCCTATAACCCCGATGCCAGGGTTTGGGGCGTCGGATCTCAAGTCAACTAATGATGCTCAAATGGAGGTTTTGCTTGGTGTAGTAGAAAGGCTTTGACAAGAGGTCAAAATCTATGCTCGACGAGGTAAAACAGGGGCAAGCCCCCCAACCAAACAGACCGTCTGAACCGGTTCACGCGACTAGCGCCCCTGCCGCTCGGGGACAAAGCCGGTTTGCTTATGACCAAGGGAACAGAGGCCGGGGCGAAATCTGCTCGGAATGTAACCGTCATACACTGCGAAATACCCCTACCTGCTGGGAAACTGTCCCTATCTGCACGCCCCCTTTCCTCCTTCTGCCAGACTGGCATCTCCATATGACAAGAACACTTCTGGGGTGTACCTCCATGCTAAACCAGGTGGGTGGGACACTTGTCTACTAGTTGATACCGGTGCTCAAGTTTCCATTGTCTCCAAGCATATATGGCTAAAAATAACTAATGGAGACACTGAGTTGATGGGTTACCAGGTCAAAGTTCCTGTAGCTGCCCATTGGCAGACCGTTTGTCAATTTGTGTCCTTAGCTGTAACTGCTGAAATCTTAGTTGTGGATATCCTGCCCCAAGACCTTTTGCTTGGCACTGACTTTCTAGCTAAATTTGGTGCTGTGATTGATCTGGGGGAAAGATTCTGCCGACTAATGGGAAAGAAGCTGACCTCTCTTATTGCTGTATGATGCTAACCAACCCAAACTTGTTACTGTTCATTCTGATACAGTTGTCACGCCCAGAGCAGCGAAGTAATTATCCAAACTCACCTTACGATGCATCCGATACCGGTAACACAAAACAAATTCAAATGGCCCCATGCAGGATCCCCCTCCAACTGCAACAGGACGCTGTATACCACATTGAGCATAGATCATGGCATCATCCGCCCCTCATGTAGCCCCTGGGCAGACCCTGTCATTCTGTTTTTTTTTTTATATGGAACTTTAAGCTTCTGTGCTGATTATCAGAGACTCAATGTCACTGAGAAAGATGCTTACCTGCTCCCAAGAATTGACAATGCTCTTAATAGTTTGAACAAGGTTTGTTGGTTCTCCACCGTCAACCTAGCCAGTGGCTACTGACAGGTCAAGGTGGACCCCAAAGATAGACCAAAAATTGTGTTTTCTACAAGACAGAGCTTGTTTGAATTCAACGTTTTAGGTGTTGGTTTATGCAACGTACCAAGTACCTTCCAGAGGTTCCATAGTCCAAGCAGATTCACAGTGGACCACCTGTTTAGTTTATTTGGGTTACATTGTTTTCGGGCTAACCTTTCAAGAACATTTCCTCTATTTGGATGAAGTTCTTTCCAAGCTGCGCCAGGCCAATCTTAAGGTCAAGCTCTGCAACTGCAATCTCTTTGACTCTCAAGTACAGTATCTGGGCCACATCATCTCAGATGAAAGACGGATGGCAGATCCTGCCAAGGTAGAAGCTGTGAGGGGGTGGCCTGTTCCTAAGAACCAGACTGAAGTAAGGAGTTTTGTGGGGCTGGCGTCTCATTATAGGCGGTTTGTGAAAGAGTTCACTGAAATAGTCCACCCTCTGCACCAGTTTACTGAGAAAAGAAGACTGTTTCAATAGGGGACAACTGCCAGCAGGCGTTCACGCAGTTTAAAGTTAGCCTCACTATAGCACCATTTTTTTCTACCCAGACCACAAGGTGTTTATCCTAGATACTGATGCTAGCAATGATGGAGTAGGATCTATACTACCCCAAGAAGAGGGGGGATTGGAGCGTGTGGTAGTGTATGCTAGTAGAGCTCTGACAAAAAAAGAACTCAAGTATGCTACAACCAAATATAAGTAGTTGGGCATGGTTACTTACACAAAATACTTCAAACATCACCTCTTAGGCAAAGAGTTCATTTTGCTTACCAACCACAACTCCCTACGATGGTTGCACAACTTTCAAGGTTTAGAAGGGCAGCTAGCTCGGTGGGTGGAACAGTTGGCCATTTGTCAGTATAAGATTGTGTACCGCCCCGGAAAGCAGCATGCAAATGCAGACGCCCTGTCGAGGCTACCCACATTCTCTGACGTGACCTGTGTGACGTCAAGCCCCCCTTCTGATCATTGCCCTGTGATTTGTGCATTGAGGCATGTCAACCATCTGGCAGGGCTAGAACAGAAAGCAGGAGTGGGGGATGATTTGGCACAAGCTCAACAAGAAGATGCAGATTATTTTAAATGGAATAATGCATTTTCTCTTCCCATCCAAGAAGCCTACTCCATCGCCGCAGTATTCACTCAGATCAGAGAAGACATTTTAAATTCTATCTTTTCAAAGAAGTTTGCAGGCTGTTGAACATACACAAATCTCAAACCTCTGCATATCATCCCCAGTCAGATGGGTGGGTTGAGCGCTTTAATTGCACCCTTTTGTCTATGCTGTCCGTTTTTGTTGATGAGAATCAGTTGAACTGGGACGTTCTACTACTGTATGTCATGATGGCCTATCGCAGTAGAGTTTACCTCATACAGGCTGGCTGACACTTTGTCTATAGTAGTGGGGGCAGTGAAAAGACACCAAGCTAGAGCCTCTGGTCGGCAGAAAGCTAACTTCGATTTTCTGGCCAATTTTCAATATTATTCTGTGGGTGAATTGGTTTGGGGTTTGAAATTAGGCTAGGAATCGGGGGGGGGGGGGGGGTTGTGCTAAGTTACAGAAGCGCTACAAGGGTCCTTTCAAAGTGCTAGTGCAGGTTTTTTAACCCAGGAAGCAGTCGGGGGTATCCCTGTCCGGGGTCCAATCTACTGTGGCTTCTCCTGGGAGAGGGGCTGTGTCGGACCACTTCACTTGTGTTTAGGACCACTTCAAGAGATCCCCATCTAGGGCTGGTGTTTCCCACTGCATCTAGCCCATGAGATGGGTCATCTGACCTCCAGCATCTATGAGAGGGGTCTTCTAGCCTCATTTAGCAGCGGGAGGCACCAGCAATGTCTCCTTCAGTGGGAGGAAGCCCAATGGGAGCCCAACCTTCTCGGGGGGCACGACCAGTGAGAGAGAGAGAGAGAGACAGAGAAAGAGAAAAAACAACATGGTGGAAAAGTCCACCCCCTCCCACAGAAGGGATGTGCATAACGGGTATCCTTAGACAAACACATTTTGAAGAGAAATAAGAGGACACATTTTTTTTGTTATTCAATAAAAACAAAAATGCCCCCTGAAGATTAGTGTGTTAATCCATTATATGTTTTATTTTGTAATTTTTTGTAATTGACTCTTAAAAGCTAAAGTTTTGCTGTTCTCCAATTGTATGAGCTTCAACTTTTAAAAATAATTCTGGACCTTACCAAAACTCAAACTCTGGTTATGCCCCTGCGTACCACCCTCCTTCAGGGCATGGATGAGGCACGCAATAATTTCAATCCAGACCTATGTCAGATTTGGATTCGCAATGCCAAAGGTTTTTTCCACAGCTGCATTAACAATGAGGTTATTCACTGTAATTTCGATACAAACCTATGGCCAAATGCTCAAGACAGGCTTGATGCAAATTAGTGCCTGCTAAACATCATTTTATTTCTTTCATTTGATTACATTGTGAAAGATGTCTTCAATGATCATACCTTTGATCACACATGGGACCAAAATCATGGACATTAATATTCAGTCAATTTTAATGGGCTGTGCCGAATGTGAAAACAGTGTAATGTACTGTAATTTACAGTACTGTACAATAGCATACTACATTGAACAAAAATATAAATACAACATGTAAAATGTTGGTTCCATGTTTCATGAGCTGAAATAAAAGACCCCAGAAATGTTCCATATGCACAAAAAGCTTATTTCGCAAAAATGTTGTCCACAAATAAGTTTACATCACTGTTAGTGAGCATCCACCTGACAGGTGTGGCATATCAATAAGCTGATTAAACAGCATGATCATTACACAATTTCTGCATAAACTGTCAGAAACCGTCTCAGGGAAGCTCATCTGTGGGCTCGTCGTCCTCACCAGGGTCTTGACCTGACAGCAGTTCGGCAAATGCTCACCTTCGATACCCACTCTGGAGAAGTGTGCTCTTCACAGATGAATCCCAGTTTCAATGGTGGGTTTATGGTATGGGCATGCATAAGCCCATCACCTCATGTTTCAGCATAATAATGCGTGGCCCCATGTCACAAGGATCTGTACACAATTTCCAAGAGGGTGAAAATGTCCCAGTTCTTCCATGGCCTGCAAACTCACCAGACATGTCACCCATTGAGCATGTTTGGGATGCTCTGCACGGCAGCGTGTTCCAGTTCCTGCCAATATCCAGCAACTTCGCACAGCCATTGAAGAGGAGTGGGACAACATTCCATGAACTGTAACTCAGGCAAATCTTGGAAATTGTTGCATGTTGCATTTATATTTTTGTACAGTGCACATTCAAAGGGCAATTTTGAAATACAGTGAATATTTTTTATTCTTTTGGCTCTATACTCCAAAAGTTTGGTATTTGAAATCACGTATAGGGAGGGAAAATTTGGCTATTGTTTTTGTAATGTATGCTGGCACTTTGGATTTGAAATGATACAATAACTATGAAGTTAAAGTGCAGACTGTCAGCTTTAATGTGAGTGCATTTTAATCCATATTGGGTGAACCGATTAGAAATTACAGCACTTTGTTTACATAGTCCCCCCATTTTAGGGGAGCAAATGTATTGCAACAAATTCACTTATACAGTTCAAGTCGGAAGTTTACATACACCTTAGCCAAATATATTTAAACTCAGTTTTTCACAATTCTTGACAGTTAATCCGAGTAAAAATTCCCTGTTTAAGGTCAATTTGTATCACCACTTTATTTGAACAATGTGAAATGTCAGAATGATAGTAGAGAGAATGATTTATTTCAGCTTGTATTTCTTTCATTGCATTCCAAGTGGGTCAGAAGTTTATATACACTCAATTAGTATTTGGTAGCATTGCCTTTAAATTGTTTAACTTGGGTCAAATAGCCTTCCCTGTAGCTCAGTTGGTAGAGCATGGTGTTTGCAACACCAGGGTTGTGAGTTCGATTCCCACAGGGGGCCAGCACACAAAAAAAAAAACGTATGATATGTATGAAATTTATGAAAATGTATGCATTCACTACTGTAAGTCGCTCTGGATAAGAGCGTCTGCTAAATGACTAAAAATGTAAATGTTCCAGGTAGCCTTCCACAAGCTTCTCCCAATACGTTGGGTGAATTTTGTCCCATTCCTCCTGACAGAGCTGATGTAACTGAGTCAGGTTTGTAGGCCTCCTTGCTCGCACACGCTTTTTCAGTTTTGCCACAAATTTAATATAGGATTGAGGTCAGGGCTTTGTGATGGCCACTCCAATATCTTCACTTTGTTGTCCTTAAGCCATTTTGCCACAACTTTGGAAGTATGCTTTGGGTCATTGTCCATTTGCGACCAAGCTTTAACTTCCTGACTGATGTCTTGAGATGTTGCTTCAATATATCCACATAATTTTCCTGCCTCATGATGCCATCTATTTTGTGAAATGCACCAGTCCCTCCTGCAGCAAACCACACCCACAACATGATGCTGCCACCCCCATGCTTCACGGTTGGGATGCTGTTCTTCGGCTTGCAAGCTTTTTCCTCCAAACATAACGATGGTCATTATGGTCAACCAGTTCTATTTTTGTTTCATCAGACCAGAGGACATTTATCCAAAAAGTACGATCTTTGTCCCCATGTGCAGTTGCAAACCGTAGTCTGGCTTTTTTATGGCGGTTTTGGAGCAGTGGCTTCTTTCTTGCTGAGTGGCCTTTCAGGTTATGTCTATATAGGACTCGTTTTACTATGGATATAGATAATTTTGTACCTGTCTCCTCCAGCATCTCCACAAGGTCCTTTGCTGTTGTTCTGGGATTGATTTGCACTTTTCGCATCAAAGTACATTCATCTCTAGGAGACAGAACACGTCTCCTTCCTGAGTGGTATGATGGCTGCGTGGTCCCATGGTGTTTATACTTGCGTTCTATTGTTTGTACAGATGAACGTGGTACCTTCAGGTGTTTGGAAATTGCTCCCAAGGATGAACCAGACTTGTGGAGGTCTACAATTGTTTTTCTGAGGTCTTGGCTGATTTCTTTTGATTTTCCCATGATGTCAAGCAAAGAGGCACTGAGTTTGAAGCTAGGCATTGAAATACATCCAATTGACTCAAATAATGTCAATTAGCCTATCAGAAGATTCTAAAGCCATGACATCATTTTCTGGAATTTTTCAAGCTGTTTAAAGGCACAGTCAACTTAGTGTATGTAAACTTCTGACCCACTGGAATTGTGATACAGTGAATTATTAGTGAAATAATCTGTCTGTGAACAATTGTTGGAAAAATGACTTGAGTCATGCACAAAGTAGATGTCCTAACCGACTTGCCAAAACTATAGTTTGTTAACATGAAATTTGTGGAGTGGCTGAAAAACAAGTTTTAATGACTCCAACCTAAGTGTATGTAAACTTCCGACTTCAACTGTATGTGTGTTAAAGTAGTCAAACGTTAAGTATTTGTTCCCATATTCATAGCACGCAATGACTACATCAAGCTTGTGACTTGTCGGACGCATTTCCTCTTTGATTTGGTTGCAGTTCAGATTATTTTGTACCCAATATAAATGTATGGTAAATAATGACCTGTCATTTTGGAGTCACTTTTATTGAAAATAAGAATAGAATATGTTTCTAAACACTTCTACATGAAAGTGGATGCTACCATGATTATGGACAATCCTGAGTGAATCGTGAATGATGAGTGAGAAAGTTACAGACTCACAAATATCATACCCCCAAGACATGCTAACCTCTCACCATGACAATAACAGCATTTTTTTTAACATTCTTTGGGGGAAGGGGGGTATTCACGATTCAATCAGGATTATCCGTAATCATGGTAGCATCCACATTCATAGAAACATATTGATTCTTATATCTATACCTATTCTTAAAAGTGACTGCAAGGTGACTTCACCCAACACGGATGAAAATACCCTCAAATTAATGCCGACATTCTGCACTTTAATCTCATAGTCATTGTTTGATTTCAAATCCAAACTTTTTAAGTATATAGCCAAAAGAAGAAAAAATGCTTATCTGTCCCAATAATTATGAAGGGCACTATATGTATCTTACATGTTTTGCTATTGAATTAACTGTTTTTTAAAATAACAAAATTGAGAAGATATCATTAAGATGTGCTGGGGATTAAACGAATGTACTCATTATATTCACAGTAAAAATTGGTTGTATGGTGAAAGATGTCTACAAACCAAATGTATGCACAATGAAAGCTTTTGTGTTAAAAGTGTCACCACTTTGTAGTTTTGTACTAAGAGTTTAGAAAATTCATCACATACTTGTGAAAATAGTACCAAAGCTATGAAATAAAACTAAGAGAATGCATAAACAATGAACACTGCCTCTAAAAATGAAAACATCTCCTTCTAGTCTGTTCCATTCAAACTGGCACGCTATGATATCAGTTCTTGCAGTCTAAAGAGCCAATTTCCTGCCCAGCTCCAATTCATCCTGCCTGTTTATACAGTTTAGTCGTTAGTAGTCAGGAATGCAATACATTCCCAGAACTACAGCAATATGAACTTCGTATCAGATATTGTTTTCTTGTGTCTTCGCAGAGGGTGGAAAAATGAGAGAAGGAAAACACCAAAGGACTTTAATGTTCTATGGACTCAGGGCAGAAAGCTACTGTATGCCAGAGCCTCCTTTAGTTAAAGACTAACAAAGAAAATTGTGTAACATCAGGTCCAGATTCATAGTACCTGAGAGAGGGAAAATTCCCTTATGGAAAGCAGCCCTGGGGCTTTCAGCTCCTTAATATGGTCCGTTTGGCTGTGGACATAGAGCCGCTTCATCCAAATACGGAGCTAGACAGAGATTACACATTTGTCACGACAACCATTTAGACAGAGGAAGTTAGTCAGTCAGTCTACCCAAGGAAGATGCCAAGAAGAGTCAGACTTTATGTCCAGCTATGTCTAAAAACTTACATTAATGTAGGTGCTTGGAGGATGAGAGTTGAATACACTGTCTGAAAGTGATTTGAGACATCACAAGCACAGTGCAGAGCCGTGAGGTAGTGGAACATGTGCCTCCTCTATGGCTATAGTTTACTTTTATCTTGCCTGGGCACATTTACTTATTCTTCTCCATCTCAAAATGAAACAGTGTAGGTGTGACTACATATGGGTTATGTGGTCAAACTGTATGTTCTGTTATCTGCTGTTCAGAGCATGAGGAAACAGCATGGCTAGAATAACAACAAAGATCGGTTTCATATCACAAGACTTCAATAGAAACGTTCTCTGCCACCGGAGAATTCGAATGTAACCAATATATTTTGGATATACAGTATATGAGAGATTTGTGATAAAACTGCCAAAACTCTCAGATAATAACATCGAGGTACACACAGGCAGTAGTAGTACTCAGCTTTATCAATAAAACATAGGATACTCTATCAAAACCGATAAGAGAAACATCAGTTATCAGCAACTATCAACACTATTCCTCCCCTCTGTGTAACTATAATCAGGAGTCCCACATTAAAATAAGTACCCCAATACCTACTTATTGTATTGCACACACTAACACTTTGCGAAAAAGTGCATTACAAATTAAATGTATTCATATTTTACATGGCAGTTACATAATTTACACATTATGCAGTTATAACTGACTTACTTATATGTGGTTGACAGCTATGAAAACATTCAAAAAGTCTGCTACTGCGGCAACTCAGTTCAGGGTCACTTACCACTTGGCAGGGGGAGAGCTGGTGTGAGGCATGTAACAAGGATTCTGCCACATCACTGACAATGGCCAGGACCAGCCAGAGGTAGGCTGCCATGGTGCTGTGACACACAGAGAGAGGGGAGGTGAGAAAAGACAGAGCAGACATGAGTGCAGGAAACACAATGATGGGGTTATGACATGAACTGAGACCATCCACAGGAGGAATTCCTAACAGGGAAGTTGTTTATCTGGACACGGTTGCCTTTGTTTGACTTGTCATTGTTCATTTATTCCACTTGTGACGTCAAATCGCTGGTACTAAAAATGCATGACTGATCTTAACTGAGAATGTCTTAGTTCGTTTTGGGAAGCCCGCACATGCAAGGCTTTGCTTTGAATACTTTGCAGGAATATTAAATCCTGTGAGAGTTAAATTGTGATTATTTCTTAAATCATGAAAATGATTACGCTTGTCACCTCAATGTCTCTGGTGTCTGCTGACCACCAATTACATTTGTATTTTTTTGTATTTATTAAGGATCCCCATTAGCTGCTGCCAAGGCAGCTACTCTTCCTGGGGTCCTGGGGTCCACCAACATTAAAGCAGTTAAACCTAATCAATCACAATATGACCCTACATGAAAATATGGAATACTTTACAATATTTCAAGGAATGAGAGTAAGAGAGAGATTGGTTTGCTAAATAAGAGTGAGTGCAGTGGATACGTAAACATTTTAGCATGCCACTATATTTAGTTATTGTTCCTCTCAGGCTTGTTTTTAGTCTTAAGTGACGCAAAAGGAATCTCCCACTGATCACTCAAGCCGAGATCTAAAAGGTTATCAGTTATTATTGGAACAAAGGTAGTCTTTAACCAACAACAATGACTTGTTTTGGTTCTTACAGCTGAAGTGCTGACCTTTTTAACATTGTAGATATTTACTGTCTCACCAGAAATAGTATAATTTGACAGCTAAAACTAATTCCAGAGATGAAAGTGTGATTCTCCCTCCGTGACCTATGTGTCTTTTGTACAAAGCCTCAAAGTTCTCAGACTGTTTTTAGGTAGAATGAAAAAGTTGCAGAAATTAATAGCATTGTCGGGGTCATACATCTACCGCAAAATCAAGACTGTCATTGCATGACTTTTCTTTGACATGAGCACAATGCTATCCACATCACTCAGGTAACAGGAAAATATCCTTTGAATCCTCATTGAATGACGCTTGCCTCAGAGACTTCACAATAGCCCATTAGAACATACCTCACACATTCTCTCTCATATGTTCATCTGTACACCCATCTACACATTTTCTAATTCTCTTCCTTACTTTTTTACATAGGACATTTCTTTCCCTACTCCACAAGCTCCACTGCTAAGTATCTCATTCTCCTCTCCTCTGCCCTCTGTTGCACAGCTGAGGACACTTCTATCATTCTCCAAGGCATTCCTACCATTCACCCTAACCAGCAAGTAATAGAAACCACACACGTCAGAATACTATCCAATATCATTGTCCATAGGTGTTTACCTCTCTTCGAAATGGTTACTTTCCCCTGCAGTCTTCTGCTCATGCTGCTGCTCCTGTTGTACTCTTACATCCTCACTGATACACACTCCCACACAAACACAGCCGGCTCTACCCTGCACCTTTCAGTGCTGGTCCAGTGCTAACACATCCTGTGAGAATATCCGGCATCATTGTTGCTTTCCCCCTTCCCCTTTTTAGGGAAATACTTTAAATGGGATTGGGAAGTCCATTCTCTCCGTAATTCCTCCAATATCCTACTAATTTCTCTCTATCTCTTCCTTTCTCTCTCTTTCTCTCTCACTCACCCTCTCGCTATCTCCATTTATTCACTTCTCTCTTCCTTTCTCTCTCACGCTATCTTTCTCTTCTCTCTTTCTTCTCCTCCCTCTCTTCATCTATTGCTAATCAATCAGAACAACTGGGTCCTACTTCTTTGTGGCTTGTCATTCCCACATGTTGGCAGTTGCTCATTTTGGAACAGCTGCATACATAGTGAGGTTATAAATTCCTTGTATCTTTCTGTAAACAGCTAGGCATGCAAACACATAAACTTCTGAAAGCGCTCGGTTGAGAGGCTATTTATTATGTGGTCTCTGTGGCCAGCCAAGTTATCATACGCTAACCAGATTGTTATTCTATTCTTCGGAGAAAGACAAACATACATATTTACAAGACGTACAATTAGGTTACATGTCATGGACATATGGCTAACTTTCAAATACTGTTTAAGCCTCAACTGAAGATGTAAAAGACAGGCACACACAAACGCATGCGTGCGCGAGTGCACACACACACACACATGCACACACATACACTGTCTCACCATTTCCATCCAAGGAGACAATGTCTTCTGAGATGTTGTACCGTTCCAGAATTGAATGGCAGAAATATGTTCCTCTCTCCCCTAGGTCATCCGGAGGTATACATGAGGCATTGAAGTGAGTGTCTGTCAGTGGCAGTGCGTTTGGCAGCATCCTCAGTCCAGTTATATTGAGCCCAATGGGGAATCCCATGACATGGTCTGCCTCCCCTAAGGGATAAAATTAGATTATCAAGCTTACATTCTTAGAGGGTTCCAAAAGGGTTCTTCGGCTGTCCCCATAGGAGAACCCTTTTTGGTTCCAGGTAAAATCATTTTTGGTTCCAGGTAGAACCCTTTTGGGTTCCATGTAGAACCCTCTGTTGAAATAGTTCTACATGGAACCCAAAATGGTTCTACTTGGAACCAAAAATGATTTTACCTGGAATCAAAAAGGGTTCTCCTTTGGGGACAGCAGAAGAACCCTTTTAGGTTCTATATAGCACCTTTTTTCTGAGTGTAGGATTAACACACTTTCGGTTTTGGTTTCATTTATCCAACCCAGTAAGCAAATTGACGTATTTTAGACATCCATGGGACAGTACTCACCCAGTGAGCAAAATGATGTCTTTTAGATGTCTATGGACATCGACGTTGGACGGTGCTCACTGGGAAATGTCTTCAGTGCATTCTCAATAATAATGGTCTATCCATTTTTACCCAGTGTTGGCAGGTTATGAAGTTTCGTCACTATCTGTCATTTACTTAACTCTGGCTCTGAATTAACTCCACTAAAGGTTGAAAGGGTGAACATCTCTAGACACACCTGTTTGAGTGGAAAACAGAACTTTTCAGCTTTATGTTTTTTATTTATCAAGGTATATGTGTCCCCCTAGTGCCAAAGAAAATGTATTGCACATGAGTGACCTCCGCTCCACATAAACACTAGAGAATGTTGAAAACCATTCTTCACTTTGAAAATTACTCCTGTGCAATCTGAAAAGGTTAAGGGTTCTCAGTGGTCATTTAAATTTGATTTGTGACGTTTTTAACTTATAAATCCCTCATGAATTTACTACAACTCTGACCCTATCATATGAGGTTGGCCTACACAACAATGTTAGTTTCAAAATATGTTAAAAACTATCATGCTGATGTCATGGGCTATCAGTTATTGCATCCATAGCTCCATACATTTCTAAAGTACCTGTTAGTGGTGGAGCTATTTTCCTTTTCCTCTTACATTACAAAGTAGGGTGAAGTTGGCCCTAGATGCTGCTGATCTTGGGTCAGTTTTGCACTTTCCCCACTAATGGTTAAGGTTAAATCTGTACCTATAGGGGAAACTTCACCCCGGAGCTTATGTTACAGAGCTTCATTACAGTACTGCATTGAACCATTTTGTGATGAATGTTTCAGATTTTTTTTTAAATACATTGTTAATATGCAGCGATTACTTGGTGTGAAATGTAGTAGTCTGTGATTCAGACTCCTCAGACATTGAATATTTAGTATAATTATTATACATTCTTTATACTGAAAATGTTGAATGCTTTGTTTTCATTGGGTGGGTGGAAATTTCACTTTAGGACCAATGGAATGGTCTAAAATGAGTAAACTCCTCACACCCAGGGCACCGGGCGACGCAAAACAAACACCCATTGAACATGTCCAAACTCATGTGCATTAGATATTTTCCTGCAGATGTCAGCGTATCTCTCTTACATAAGCCTAATAAATACCTTTTTATATTGCACTTACAGTAGCATTATTGAACAAGGCATGTGTGTGCCATGATTGACAGTCTATGGACTACTAATCATGAAACCACTGTTGGGAGACAAGGTGATATTATATCCTCATGGTTATTGTACAATAATGTGCTTTTAGTTTAAAATAACACTTAACTATGTTTTAAAACTATTTTAAAACTCTTTCCAACCTAAACTGCCTCATCTGCCTTTCCATCATCTGAAGCTGACTAGAGACATTCAATATCCATCAAATCAATTAGTATTTTTTTTATAGCTTTCCATGCGCTTGAGATCATTTTTGTAATGTGAAGCGCTCTACAAGTTAAATAAATAATAATGAATCTTATTTTGTACAGGGGCACAGGATCAGAGAAGAGGCACACACACAAAAAAAACACCTCCGCAGAGCCTTACTAAGTTCTTAGAAGAATAGAATATAATATAATACTTTATTATACCTCAGGAAAATTAGCCTTGCAACAAAAAACAGGCATACCTCTGATGGTCCCTTTAAGACAAATCTGAAATCTTCTGCTTTGTGTATGAAATTCATTGGGTCTGGGTGATATGGGAAAGGGAGATACCCTAGTCAGTTGTACAACTGAATGCATTCAACAACTGATATGTGTCTTCCTCATTTAACCCAACCCCTCTGAATCAGAGGCGTCCAGGGAGAAGTTGTTGTTGGGGGTTAACTGCCTTGCTCACGGGCAGAACGACAGATTTTTGTCGGCTTAGGGATTCGATTCTGCAACCTTTCAGTTACTGGCTCAACACTCCTACCTGCCAGGATATGAGGGTGGGGGAAAGGAAATCTAATTCTATGGTACTGGCAAAGCAACTAAATTATCCTCTTTGCGTTTGGGGGGGACTAAGCTAACATACCATGGATCATTTAGCTATTTGATTTTAGGTATAAATACAATTATATTTTACAAATATTTGCTAAAATATTTAATTTGGCCTTTACTATTGAATAACACATCCATAAATGGCAAAAAAAAGACAGTACTATGTCTAGAAGATATGAGATAAGAAAGCTCAAGATATATATATACAGTACCAGTCAAAAGTTTGGACACATCTACTCATTCAAGGGTTGTTCTTTATTTTTTTCTACATTGTAGAATAATAGTGAAGACATCAAAACTATTAAATAACACATATGGAATCATGTAGTAACCAAAAAAGTGTTAAACAAATCAAAATATATTTTATATTTGAGATTATTCAAAGTAGCCAACCTTTGACTGGATGACAGCTTTGCACACTCTTGGCATTCTCTCAACCAGCTTCATGAGGCAGTCTCCTGGAATGCATTTCAATTAACAGGTGTGCCTTGTTAAAAGTTCATTTGTGGAATATCTTTCCTTCTTAATGCGTTTGAGCCAATCAGTTGTGTTGTGACAAGGTAGGGGTTGTATACAGAAGATAGCCCTATTTGATAAAATACCAAGTCCATATTATGTCAAGAACAGCTCAAATAAGCAAAGAGAAATGACAGTCCACCATTACTTTAAGACATGAAGGTCAGTCAATCCGAAAAACCTCAATAACTTTGAAAGTTTCTTCAAGTGCAGTCGTAAAAACCATCAAGCGCTATGATGAAACTGGCTCTCATGAGGTCCGCTACAGGAAAGGAAGACCCAGAGTTGGTAAATCAGCATTGCCGACTTCAGATGTGTCCCGTGGGGCTTTTGGGGGTCGTAGACCAAAACGGAGAACAGCATCATGTTCGTGAGAGTCTCATCTTTCCATGAGTGGTCATATTAGTTTGTAGGCCATTCAGATCGTTCGGATGCTGCAGACGTTTTCGTGAATAGACTGATTTTTGGGATGTCTCATGGTTTGACAAACACCGCTGTAGCTCAGCCACCTCCACTGCAGATGTGTAAAGCCGACATACTGTACAGTAGGTGGATGCGGCAGATTGAGATGCAGCACATGCAAAAAAACATATATCTAGCTTAAACTGACAAATTTTGATAGGGATTTTTTTATTATGTTACTTAGATGGATGCACAGGTCAATTGCATTTTCTTCCTCAATGTAGTTCAATGCAGTTTGTTTTTAATTGCTTTTCACTGTATCTCTGCCCTAGATTTATTTACCCAGACAGACATTTCCAAAGCCTATAAGAAAGCCCAAGGTGATATAGTGGCAAAGAACATCTCCCCTCAGGAATGCAGTGGCATTTTTCAAAGCTATTGAACATGTCCATTGCCTCAGTTCCTGAAATCTGGAGTGGTATCAATCAAGAGTCTCAGAGTAGGAGTGCTGATCTAGCATCAGCTGTCCATGCAATCTTATTCCTTGTGATCTAAATGGCAAAACTGATGTTAGATTAGCACTCCTACTCTGAAACGCTTGATAGCCTACATGTTGACCCTGACCTGATTGTATCGTCTTGCAGGAGGTCAGTTGAACAGCTCGGACATGTGGAGGTACATGCCCCTGGTGGACCACGGTCCAAGGTGCCTCCTTGGCCAAGGCCAGGTGAAGGCACAAGATGGCTGCTCTGCTTGGAAAGGTTACCCTGCCTTTGTTCCAGTTGCCTCCCATTGAGGATACGAAGCCCCATAATCATTGACATCCACGTGTGTTTGAGTCCAAGTCAGTTGTGAGCGCTTAGGATTTCTCTCATAATGCTGACCTGTTCCCATATCTGGTTGTGCTGTTGTCTATAAGGCAAAAATAGATCTGGTACCAGGCTACCATAATGCATATCAGGCTAAATCTTTGTAGCAGGCTGGTTTGCAATTTGACCATGTTAGACTGTGTAGAATAACAATTGTACTACGTTTGGCTGTGTGCCTATGTTTGTGGTTGTAGCTGCATGCAGTGAGAGGCTTCAACGGGATTGAGCGCCTCTCCAGTGTGTACAGCATCTACAACAACCAATGGCGGACTGTTGTCCCTCTACTGCTGGCTGTGAGCTCAGCAGCTCTGGTGGGCTGCTCTGGCAAGTTCTACGTCATTGGTGGGACTGTAAGCAACGACTGTAATACCAACAAGGTGAGCTAGGATCTGTAGTGTAGAGTGAAGTTGCCCCCGTTGGGTCAGAGTCTCTACACTTGGGTCAGTTTAGCATTTTCCCCACAAATGGTTAAGTTTAGGATTAGGGAAGGGGAAGCTGATCTTAGATCTGTAACTAGGGGAAACTTCCCCCAAAACATAGTTCAAAGGCAAGGGGTTAGAAGTACAGTAGAGGTTAGACGACCCTTTTCAGAATTGAGTTGAGTAACCCGCGCTGGCCAGGTTACGCATCCACCATAGTTGCTGGAACCGTGTGAAAAAATCTGTGCCAGCACAGTACGGTTTTGGTGGTATGGTAATGTGAAAAGGATATTAGAGTCGGGTAAACTATTACATTAAAACTATTTGATTTCCTTCACACATATCATGAAACCCCAGTTCAAGCTTAAGAACTTGTGAATATAGACAAGCATACCCCAACTCTAAATACGGATACAAAAACTGAAGTTTTCAATGCAACAGAATTGCAAGATAGTTGACATAACATAATCTACCGGCACGTGTTGTTATTCTACTCTTCACCACACTGAGACAAAGGCTTGTAAACTCAAACAATAGCTGGATTATGGAATAACAAGTACTCCCTGTGTCGATATATCAAATGTCAACCGAGGTTCTTCAATTGTGACATAGAAGAGACAGAGAGCCTTGTCTTGCTTTTGTGGAATTTTTGGGAATGTTTTGTGGAATTTCATGCAATGTTACCTTTTACAAAGAACGCCTTCAGAATCATGTTACCTACTCTCGTGTTACATGTTGCCAACTTACACATTATCCATTTGAAGAAGTTCTCCAAACTGTAATCCTCCTTGGATTGTACAGGCTATAATCAAGAATATGCTATTCTTTTGTGCCTTAGAGCTTGTCTTAACATGATTCTTATAATGGATTCTGGAAACAAGGAGCATTCCAAACTGTAAACACTGTCATACTCTCTCATTAAGAACCCCATCATTCGGTATTTGCCTACAAAACTGACACACTGTTTGTGTCAAGTGGATCAGCTGTTGTTCTGCTGGTGTGTAAGCCCCTCCTCTCACAATACTGTACTATTAGTCAAATGTAGAGTTTATCTTTTTCTTACAAATGATTGTATTGTCCATAGAGTTGCAGTGCTTTTGGGCTGATTTCCCAGACACAGAATAGTCCCAGACCAAAAAGCACCTCAATGGAAATTCTTCATAGACATTAATTTTAGTCCTAGACTAGGCTTCATCAGTGACCAGGAAACCACCCCCAAAAGTAATGTATTATAAGAAAACCCTATAGGCTTACTAAACATCCTAATAATACAAAATAAAGGGGAATTTATCTACTTATATACACATGTTTCTGCCAAAAATTTCTGCCAAATATGTGAAATCTCTCTCTATACACAAAGGGGAATTTCACAGCTGCTCTATTTCACTATACATTCACCAGACAGTTTATTAGCTACACCATCTGTCCACAAAAAATGGATCACTCCTACAGACAGTGAGTCACGTGGCCGTGGCTTGCTATATAAAGCAGGCAGACAGGCATCAAGGAATTCAGTTACTGTTTTGTTGAACATTAGAATGGGCAAAACATGTGACCTAAGCAACTTTAAGCATAGTATGATTGTCAACTCCCGGAGCTCCAGGTCCAGTATCTATCCAGTAACGGCCACCTTCCTAGGCTTTTCAGGCATGACAGTGTCTAGGGTTTACAGAGAATGGTGCGACAAACAACAAGCATCCAGTCAGTCAGCGGCAGTCCTGTGGGCGAAAGCAACTTGTTAATGATAGAGGTCGAAAAGAACGGCAAGAATCGTGCAAGCTAACAGGCCAGCCACAAACAGACAAATAATGGCGCAGTGGTGTGCAGAATAGCATCTCGGAACGCACAACTCATCGATCCTTGTCACGGATGGGCTATTGCAGCAGACAACCACACCAGGTTACACTCCTATCAGTACGCGATCACCAACACTGGACAATTGAGGAGTGGAAAAACATTGCCTGGTCCGACGAATCCCGGTTCCTGTTGCGTCATGCTGATGGCAGAGTCAGGATTTGGCGTAAGTAGCATGAGTCCATGGACCAATCCTGCCTGGTACAGGCTGTTGGTGGTGATGTACTCATGTGGGGAATGTTTTCCTGGCACACGTTAGGTCCATTGATACCAAATGAGAAACACTTGTTTCCAACACCTTGTAGAATCCATGCCCTGAAGAATTCAGTCTGTTCTGGAGGCAAAGGGGGGCACCAGACAGTAGTAGATGTGTTTACCTTATAAACTGGCCCGTGAGTGTATATGTCCATGAATGTGTTATTAACATATCATATGTGTCATAAAAATGTAGAATTTCCTCATTAAACGCAAATATGAGCGTTTATGCATCTTAGCTGATACATGGCCTGGTTGTAAGCACACCACAATATCCAGAATTCATAAAAAATGTAGGATGTGGAGGACCCCGTCGTGGAGGTGTGAGAAATATAAAAATGTCTGTCTTTGTAGCCAGCACTTTCAGCGAGAGGATTTCGAAATGGAACTGAAGTCTCAAATGGGGTTGCCATGTAGTCGAATGTTGAAAAGTGATGCTATTCTATCGATTTTCCCCTTCACTTCAAAGAGGGAGCTATCTGATCAGCCAACATCCGCGCAGCAGAAAATAAGTCAACCTGAAATAATGTAGCTACCTAGATAGCTAGCTAGCGAACTACATTTGTTAATCTAAACCAAAATCTAGCTAACTGGCTTTCATAATATGCTGGCTATACATTCCAAAGAATATCAATATAATTTGGCAGCTGATATCTGCCGATGTAATTTGTAACTTTGCATGCTAACGTTAGCTTCGTCAGGCTACGTTAGCTAACAGTTAGCTAGCTAGCTAACTAACTACCACAGAGGCTAAAGTGACTATATTCTATTTAGAGTCCGATCCTATCAACATCTGCAGAGGCATCAACATTAAGCTCAGCACCAGGAACTAGTGTAAGTCAACTTCTAAAATCTACTCAATCTTTCCATGACTCCATGATGAGCAAATAAATATACTGGAGCTAGGAATAAGCATGGTCCATGTCTTGTTGCTATAGTTGGTGTTTACAACTAGGCTACAACTTCTACTGTAGTTTTCTCTGTATTATGGAGGCTTAGTTGATTGTTCATGCAAGGCTTGGAGAAAATTGGAGAAATGGAGGTATTAGTAAGGAGGGGATGGTCTGGGTGACTCACTGGGGTCTGTTGGGGGTAGGTATTGTATGTGAAGGTTAGTATGAATGATTTATTGAGATGAGGGAGGTGGGTGGATATAGTACATTGTTTGAGTGTGTATTGGTGGGGGCAAAGTAGTAAAATTTTGGTTAAGACTAAGCCTGCTGCTGATGATGATGACTTTGACAACAGCTTTATTAGTACATAGTCTGTGACCCATTCCATGAAAGCTTTCAGCCTGGAATAAACTCAACCTCAACATCATCTGACTTTGAAACAAGCCAGGACAGCCAAAGGTACATGATTTATAAAAGCACAATACCCTCTTGTGACTAAACTGTCTACAAGCCAAGTGTGCCTCAAACTTTTCACACACTTGCAGTCAGTTCTTTGACATGGGGGAGAGGGGCTGTTAATATACTCTTCTAGCCTATTCACTCTATTGTTGGCATTGCTTGTCTACTCAACAGCACAACTGTAGGTGCTCATACACAATACATGACCAGACTGTCTACAAGTCAAGCCCCCCGTTTCACGTCTTTGCTAACAGCCTGTCTCAATGCCATTATTGACTCAAAAGTGTATCAAAACACATACCAGTCTACTTAATCCTATCACAGGTATTCCTTAAAGAGGTGGGGTTTCAGGTGTCTCCGGAAGGTGGTGATTGACTCCGCTGTCCTGGCGTTGTGAGGGAGCTTGTTCCACCATTGGGGTGCCAGAGCAGCGAACAGTTTTGACTGGGCTGAGCGGGAACTGTGCTTCCGCAGAGGTAGGGAGGCGAGCAGGCCAGAGGTGGATGAACGCAGTGCCCTTCTTTGGGTGTAGGGACTGATCAGAGCCTGAAGGTACGGAGGTGCCGTTCCCCTCACAGCTCCGTAGGCAAGCACCATGGTCTTGTAGCAGATGCGAGCTTCAACTGGAAGCCAGTGGAGTGTGCGGAGGAGCGGGGTGACGTGAGAGAACTTGGGAAGGTTGAACACCAGACGGGCTGCGGTGTTCTGGATGAGTTGTAGGGGTTTGATGGCACAGGCAGGGAGCCCCGCCAACAGCGAGTTGCAGTAATCCAGACGGGAGATGACAAGTGCCTGGATTAGGACCTGCGCCGCTTCCTGTGTGAGGCAGGGTCGTACTCTGCGAATGTTGTAGAGCGTGAACCTACAGGATCGGGTCACTGCCTTGATGTTAGTAGAGAACGACAGGGTGTTGTCCAGGGTCACGCCAAGGCTCTTAGCACTCTGGGAGGAGGACACAATGGAGTTGTCAACCGTGATGGCGAGATCATGGAACAGGCAGTCCTTCCCCGGGAGGAAGAGCAGCTCCGTCTTGCCGAGGTTCAGCTTGAGGTGGTGATCCGTCATCCACACTGATATGTCTGCCAGACATGCAGAGATGCGATTCGCCACCTGGTTATCAGAAAGGGGAAAGGAGAAGATGAATTGTGTGTCGTCTGCGCAGCAATGATTGGAGAGACCATGTGAGGATATGACAGAGCCAAGTGACTTGGTGTATAGCGAGAATAGGAGAGGGCCTAGAACTGAGCCCTGGGGGACACCAGTGGTGAGAGCACGTGGTGCGGAGACGGATTCTCGCCATGCCACCTGGTAGGAGCAATCTGTCAGGTAGGACGCAATCCAAGAGTGAGCCGCGCCGGAGATGCCCTACTCGGAGAGGGTGGAGAGGAGGATCTGATGGTTCACAGTATCAAAGGCAGCAGATAGGTCTAGAAGGATGAGAGCAGAGGAGAGAGAGTTAGCTTTAGCAGTGCGGAGAGCCTCTGTGACACAGAGAAGAGCAGTCTCAGTTGAATGAGACTCCAGACTTGACTGCCCTTAACCAGCACAAAAACATCCTGTGGCGTACTGCACTAGCATCAAATAGTCCCCGCGATATACAACTTTTCAGGGAAGTCAGGAACCAATATACACAGTCAGTTAGGAAAGCAAAGGCTAGCTTTTTCAAATAGAAATTTGCATCCTGCAGTACTAATTCCAAAAAGTTCTGGGACACTGTAAAGTCCATGGAGAATAAGAGCACCTCCTCCCAGCTGCCCATTGCACTGAGGCTAGGAAACACTGTCACCACTGATAAATCCACGATAATCAAGAATTTCAATAAGCATTTCTCTACGGCTGGCCATGCTTCTCCTTCACCCAAATCCAGACAGCTGACGTTCTAATAGAGCTGTAAAATCTGGATCCCTACAAATCAGCGGTCATCCCCCTCTTCAAAGGGGGAGACACTCTAGACCCAAACTGTTACAGACCTATATCCATCCTGCCCTGCCTTTCTAAAGTCTTCGAAAGCCAAGTGAACAAACAGACCACCGACCATTTCGAATCCCACCATACCTTCTCCATTCCATAATCCGGTTTCCGAGCTGGTCACGGGTGCACCTCAACCACGCTCATGGTCCTAAACGATACCATCACCGCCATCGAGAAAAGACAGTACTGTGCAGCCGTCTTCATCGACTTGGCCAAGGCCTTCGACTCTGTCAATCATTGTATTCTTATTGGCAGACTCAACAGCCTTGGTTTCTCAAATGACTGCCTCGCCTGGTTCACTAACTACTTCTCAGATAGATTTCAGTGTGTCAAATCGGAGGGCCTGTTGTCCGGACCTCTGGCAGTCTCTATGGAGGTGTGCCACAGGGTTCAATTCTTGGGCCGACTCTTTTCTCTGTATATATCAATGATGTCGCTCTTGCTGCAGGTGATTCTTTGATCCACCTCTATGCAGACGTCACCATTCTCTATACATCTGGCCCTTCTTTGGACACTGTGTTAACAAACCTCCAAACGAGACTCAACGCCATACAACACTCCTTCCGTGGCCTCCAACTGCTCTTAAATACCAGTAAAATGAAATGCATGCTCTTCAACCGATCGCTGCCCGCACCCGCCCGCCCGACTAGCATCACTACTCTGGACGGTTCTGACTTAGAATATGTGGACAACTATAAATACATAGGTGTCTGGCTGGACTGTAAACTCTCCTTCCAGACTCAATTAAGCATCTCCAATCCAAAATTAAATCTAGAATCGGCTTCCTATTTCGCAACAAGCCTCCTTCACTTTTGCTGCCAAACATACCCTCGTAAAACTGACTATCCTACCGATCCTTGACTTCGACGATGTCATTTACAAAATAGCCTCCAACACTCTACTCAGAAAATTGGATGCAGTCTATCACAGTGCCAACCGTTTTGTCACCAAAGCCCCATATACTACCCACCACTGCGACCTGTATGCTCTCATTGGCTGGTCCTCGCTACATATTTGTCGCCATACCCACTGGCTCCAGGTCATCTATAAGTCTTTGCTAAAATAAAAAATAAAAAAATGATATTCATGAAATGTACACTGAACAAAAATATAAACGCAACAAGCAACAAATGTAAAGATTTTACTGAGTTACAGTTCATATAAGGAAATCAGTCGATTGAAATAAATTCATTAGGCCCTAATCTATGGATTTCACATGACTGGGAATACAGATATGCATCTGTTGGTCACAGATACCTTAAAAAAAAGATATGGGCGTGGATCAGAAAACCAGTCAGTATCTGGTGTGACCACCATGCAGCTCGACACTTCTTCTTCCCATAGAGTTGATCAGGCTGTTGATTGTGGCCTGTGGAATGTTGTCCCACTCCTCTTCAATGGCTTTGCGAAGTTGCTGGATATTGGCAGAAACTGGAACACGCTGTTGTACACGTCGATTCAGAGGGCATCCCAAACATGCTCAATGGGTCACGTCTGGTGAGTATGCAGGCCATGGAAGAACTTGCAATATGTGGCCGTGAATTATCATGCTGAAACATGATGTAATGGCTGCGGATGAATGGCACGACAATTGACCTCAGGATCTCGTCACGGTATCTCTGTGCATTCAGTTTGCCATCGATGAAATGCAATTGTGTTCATTGTTCATAGTTTATGCCTGCCTATATATACCATAACCCCACCACCAACATGGGGCACTCAGCAAACCGCTCGCCCACATGATGACATAAACACTGTCTGCCATCTGCCCTGTACAGTTGAAACCGGATTTCATCCATGAAGAGCACACTTCTCCAGCATGCCAGTGGCCATCGAAGGTGAGCATAAACCCACTGAAGTCGGTTACAACGCAGAACTGCTGTCAGGGCAAGACCCTGATGAGCACGCAGATGAGTTTTCTCAGAGACGGTTTCTGACAGTTTGTGCAAAAAGTATTCTGTTGTGCAAACCCACAGTTTCATCAAATGTCCTGGGGGCTGGTCTCAGATGATCCCGCAGGTGAAGAAACTGGATATGGAGGTCCTGGGCTGGTGTGGTTACACGTGGTCTGCGGTTGTGAGGCCAGTTCGACGTACTGCCAAAATCTCTAAAACGACGTATGGTAGAGAAATGAACATTAACCTCTCTAGGGTCGGCGGGACGAAATCGTCCCACCTACGTAACAGCCAGTGGAATCCTGTGGCGCGTTATTCAAATACCTTAGAAATGCTATTACTTCAATTTCTCAAACATATGACTATTTTACACCATTTTAAAGACAAGACTCTCGTTAATCTAACCACACTGTCCGATTTCAAAAAGGCTTTACAACGAAAGCAAAACATTAGATTATGTCAGCAGAGTACCCAGCCAGAAATAATCAGACACCCATTTTTCAAGCTAGCATATAATGTCACAAAAACCCAAACCACAGCTAAATGCAGCACTAACCTTTGATGATCTTCATCAGATGACACACCTAGGACATGATGTTATACAATGCATGCATGTTTTGTTCAATCAAGTTCATATTTATATCAAAAACCAGCTTTTTACATTAGCATGTGACGTTCAGAACTAGCATACCCCCCGCAAACTTCCAGTGAATTTACAAAAAATTTACAAAATTACTCACCATAAACGTTCACAAAAAGCATAACAATTATTTTAAGAATTATAGATACAGAACTCCTCTATGCACTCGATATGTCCGATTTTAAAATAGCTTTTCGGTGAAAGCACATTTTGCAATATTCTGAGGAGATAGCCCGGCATCACAGGGCTAGCTATTTAGACACCCAGCAAGTTTAGCACTCACCAAAGTCAGATTTACTATAAGAAAAATGTTATTACCTTTGGTGTTCTTCGTCAGAATGCACTCCCAGGACTTCGACTTCAATAACAAATGTTGGTTTGGTCCCAAATAATCCATAGTTATATCCAAATATCCTCTGTTTTGTTCGTGCGTTCAAGACACTATCCGAATGGTAAAGAAGGGTGACGAGCACGACGCATTTCGTGACAAAAAAATTCTAAATATTCCATAACCGTACTTCGAAGCATGTCAACCGCTGTTTAAAATCAATTTTTATGCCATTTTTCTCGTAAAAAAGTGATAATATTCCGACCGGGAAATCGTTTTTTAATACAATGAGAGCGGAAGTAAAAGCATGGGATCCCCTCATGCACGAGCCTCAGTCTGATGGCCCTCTGATAGAGCACTTGCCAAAAGCGCTAATGTGTTTCAGCCTGGGGCTGGAATTACATCATTCAGCTTTTTCCCGCCTTCTGAGAGCTTATGGGAGCCGTAGGAAGTGTCACCTAACAGCAGAGATCCCCTGTTTTGGATAGAGATGATCAAGGAGGGCAAGAAATGGTCAGACAGGCCACTTCCTGTAGGGAATCTTCTCAGGTTTTTGCCTGCAATATGAGTTCTGTTATACTCACAGACACCATTCAAACAGTTTTAGAAACTTTAGGGTGTTTTCTATCCAAAGCCAATAATTATATGCATATTCTAGTTACTGGGCAGGAGTAGTAACCAGATTAAATCGGGTAAATTTTTTATTCGGCCGTGCAAATACTGCCCCCTATCCCCAACAGGTTAAACATGCCAATTGCACGCTCCCTCAGCACATCTGTAGCATTGTGTTACGTGACAACACTGCACATCTTAGAGTGGCTTTTTATTGTACCCAGCACAAGGTGCACCTGTGTAATGATCATGCTGTTTAATCAGCTTCTTGACATGCCACACCTGTCAGGTGGATGGATTACCTTGGCAAATGAGAAATGCTCACTAACAAGGATGTAAACTAATTTGTGCACCATATTTGAGAGAAATAAGCTTCGTATATGTCACGTCCTGACCAGTGAGAAGGGTCATTTTGCCATAGTAGAATGGTCAGGGCGTGGCAGGGGGGTTGTTTTGTGTGTTTTGGGGTTGGTTTGTTTCTAGGGGAATTTGTTCTAGTTTTCTGTTTCTATGTTTCATTTTCCTTGTGTGGCCGAGTATGGTTTCCAATCTTTCGTTGTCTCTGATTGGAAGCCATACTTAGGCAGCCTGTTTTTCTTTGGGTTTTGTGGGTATTTATTTTCCGTTTAGTGATTGTACCTGACGGAACTGTTGAGCGTTTATTATTTTGTTGTTGAAGTGCATTCATTAAAATCCAAAGATGAGCACTATACACGCTGCGCCTTGGTCTAATCCTTTTGATGCTTGTGACAGTATGGACATTTTCTGTGACCTTTTATTTCAGCTCATGAAACATGGGACCAACACTTTACTTGTTGTGTTTATATTTTTGTATTTGTATAAACTAGCTTCAGTCTTACTGCTAAAAAAATTATGCAGGGAGTTGGTGTATGATTTAAACCCCAAGAGGTGCATTTAGTTTTTTACTCTAATACTACACTGTTGATTCAAATGATCAAAGCTTGATGATTAGTTGATCATTTGAATCTGCAGTGTAATGCTAGGGCAAAAACCAAAACGTGCACCCCTTGGGGTCCCGAGGACCAAGTTTGAGAGACCGTGAGTTAGGAACAAAATAAAAAATGTATGTTTCAATATGAATCTTCAACATCTCCTATCTTCCCTATAGGCCTACATTAAAATGCAGACAATACAGTACAAAAAATGTCATACAGTTTTGTTTATATTGGTGGTTGTTCGTTTTATCTTGATCGCACACTGGAGTTTATAGTTTACCCATTTCCCACCTTTTATTTACCACTACATCATTGATATTAATATGGACTCGTAAGAAATATTCTAATAATTAATGTGAATCTGATAATACGAACATCTTTGTGCTTCATTGATGTCTGTTTGATTAGTAATGCTTAGGAATACAAGTGTGAACGCTATGTCATTTGAGAAAAAGAGATATCTATGTAGAGTTAATGATTTTGTGAAATTCAACATTACAACTGACTTAACAGTCACTGATGCTACGTGTCAGTGGGAATAACTTCTCATATTTCCCCCCCTTTAAAAGGTATAACATTACAATTGTATAGCTAAGGCTGTGTTTTTAGATCAACTGTGGTGAATGAACCTACAGCAGTCAAGGTGATAATGGCTGGGGTCATTTTTGCTTGTTTTTTCTGTTCTACATATAGCATTTTTATGTTTTTAATTGTTCAGCAATGCAGTAAATGAGCTTCAACTTTCAACCCCCCCCAAAAAATTGTTGGTTAAGAGTAAAAAACTTGACGGTTAAGTTTAGGCATTCATTCGGACTGGTAAGGATTATGGTTTGAAGGCATCTCCCGACGTGCTGGGGACCTGGACAAATGTTGAATACTGAAGTCTATCTGGTGTGATCTTGCTGCAACTACGGTGCAACAAGGTGCAAGGAGTGAGAGAATGGTGCTGAAACACATAATAGGCAGCCTAGTCTTTGTAAGTCTGATCTGCAATCGATTTGTTATTATAATTGTTATAATGGTCATACTGATCACAATTAACTCTGTGGTAGTCTTCTCAACATTTTATTGAGAAAAAGCTGTGTGCATTAAGGAAAATAGATGCCTGGCTTAAATAGAAGCCTGTCTCTAATAAAATAAAATAAAAGTTTATTTGTCGCGTGCGCCGAATACAACAGGTGTAGGTAGACCTTACAGCGAAATGCTTACTTACAGGCTCTAACCAATAGTGCAAAAAATGTGTTAGGTGAACAATAGGTAAGTAAAGAAATAAAACAACAGTAAAAAGAAAGGCTATATACAGTAGTGAGGCTATAAAAGTAGCGAGGCTACATACAGACACCGGTTAGTCAGGCTGATTGAGGTATTATGTACATGTAGATATGGTTAAAGTGACTATGCATATATGATGAACATAGAGTAGCAGCAGCGTAAAAAGAGGGTTTGGGGGGGGCTTGGGGGTAAAAACTTGTCCAAGATTTGGCACTCTGGTACCGCTTGCTATGCGGTAGTAGAGAGAACAGTCAATGACTGGGGTGGCTGGGGTCCTTGACAATTTTTAGGGCCTTCCTCTGACACCGCCTGGTGTAGAGGTCCTGGATGGCAGGCAGCTTAGCCCCAGTGATGTACTGGGCCATATGCACTACCCTCTGTATGCACTACCCCCCTTGCGGTCAGAGGCCGAGCAATTGCCGTACCAGGCAGTGATGCAACCAGTCAGGATGCTCTCGATGTTGCAGCTGTAGAACCTTTTGAGGATCTCAGGACCCATGGCAAATCTTTTTAGTTTCCTGAAGGGGAATAGGCTTGTCGTGCCCTCTTCACGACTGTCTTGGTGTGTTTGGACCATTCTAGTTTGTTGTTGATGTTAACGCCGAGGAACTTGAAGCTCTCAACCTGCTCCACTCCAGCCCCATCGATGAGAATGGGGGCGTGCTCGGTCCCCCTTTTCCTGTAGTCCACAATCATCTCCTTAATCTTGGCTACGTTGAGGGATAGGTTGTTATTCTGGCACCACACGGCCTGGTCTCTGACCTCCTCCTTATAGGCTGTCTCGTCATTGTCAGTGATCAGGCCTACCACTGTTGTGTCGTCTGCAAACTTAATGATGGTGTTGGAGACGTGCCTGGCCATACAGTCGTGGGTGAACAGGGAATACAGGAGGGGACTGAGCATGCACCCCTGTGGAGCTCCAGTGTTGAGGATCAGTGTGGCAGATGTGTTGCTACCTACCCTCACCACCTGGGGGCGGCCCGTCAGGAAGTCCAGGATCCAGTTGCAGAGGGAGGTGTTTAGTCCCAGAATCCTTAGCTTAGTGATGAGCTTTGAGGGTACTATGGTGTTGAACGCTGAGCTGTAGTCAATGAATAACATTCTCACATAAGTGTTCCTTTTGTCCAGGTGGGAAAGGTGGAGTGCAATAGAGATTGCATCATCTGTGGATCTGTTTGGGCGGTATGCAAATTGGAGTGGGTCTAGGGTTTCTGGGATAATGGTGTTGATGTGAGCCATTACCAGACTTTCAAAGCACTTCATGGCTACGGACGTGAGTGCTACGGGTCTGTAGTCATTTAGGCAGGTTGCCTTTGTGTTCTTGGGCACAGGGACTATGGTGGTCTGCTTGAAAGATGTTGGTATTACAGACTCAATCAGGGACATGTTGAAAATGTCAGTGAAGACACCTGCCAGTTGGTCAGCACATGCCCGGAGCACACATCCTGGTAATCTGTCTGGCCCCGCAGCCTTGTGAATGTTGACCTGTTTAAAGGTCTTACTCACGTCGGTTACGGAGAGCGTGATCACACAGTCGTCCGGAACAGCTGATGCTCTCATGCATGCCTCAGTGTTGCTTGCCTCGAAGTGAGCATAGAAGTGATTTAGCTCGTCTGGTAGGCTCGTGTCACTGGGCAGCTCGCAGCTGTGCTTCCCTTTGTAGTCTGTAATAACTACAGTTGTGTTCAGTGATTGAAGCAAATACACACCCAAGCTATTAACCTGTCTGGGCTAGGGGGCAGTATTTTCACGGCTGGATGAAAAACGTATCCAATTTAAACAGGTTACTACTCTGGCCCAGAAACTAGAATATGCATATTATTAGTGGATTTGGATAGAAAACACTCTGAAGTTTCTAAAACTGTTTGAATGGTGTCTGTGAGTATAACAGAAACTGTTTGAATGGTGTCTGTGAGTATAACAGAAATCACATTGTAAATTGTCATATGGCAGGTAAAAACCTGAGAAAAAGTGAACCAGGAAGTGGAGGATCTGAGAATTGTAGTTCTTCTTTCTAGTCCCTTTTGAAACTACAGTATCTGTGTGGTTACGTTGCACTTCCTAAGGCTTCCATTGGCTGTCAAAAGCCTTCAGAAAGTTGTTTCAGCCTTCTCCTGTTACTGGGCAGATAACAGGAGCTCAGTTACTGAGCGGACTGCCTGCGGACAAAGGGATTGGATATGCGAGGTCACTTTTCTTTTTTTTTCTCCTTGAATGAATATGCTATTGTCTGGTTCTAATATTATCGCAATTTTACATTAAAAATACCATAAAGATTGATTTTAAACAGCGTTTGACATGCTTCTAAATACGGAAATTGAACATTTTGACTTTTCGTCTCTGGTACCGCGCTTGCGCGTTATGCTTTTGGATAGTGCTCTGAACGCACAAACAAAACGGAGGTATTTGGACATAAATATGTATTATTTCGAACAAAAACAACATTTCTTGTGGAAGTAGCAGTCCTGGGAGTGCATTCTGACGAAGATCAGCAAAGGTAAGAGAATATTTCTAATACTAATTCTGAGTTTAGGTTGCCCGAACTTGGCGGGTGTCTGTATAGCTCGCTGTGATGGCTGAGCTATGTACTCAGAATATTGAAAAATGTGCTTTCTCAAAGCGGTTGCATCCAGGAGTAGTCTATCTATAATTCCTTAAATAATTGTTATATATTTAGTCAACGTTTATGATGAGTATTTTTGTAAATTGATGTGCACATTCATCGGAAGTTTTGGTGGGAATACATTTTCTGAACATCACACACCAATGTAAAATGCTGTTTTTGGATATAAATATGAACTTTATCGAACAAAACATACATGTATTGTCTAATATAATGTCCTAGGAGTGTCATCTGATGAAGATCGTCAAAGGTTAGTGCTTCATTTAGCTGTGTTTTGGGTTCATTGACATATGTCCTTGGCTGTGTGATTATTTTTGTCTATGTACTCTCCTAACATAATCTAATGTTTTGCTTTCACTGTAAAGCCTTTTTGAAATCAGACAATGTTGTTACATCAAGGAGAAGTGTATCTTTAAAATGGTGTAAAATAGTTGTATGTTTGAGAAAGTTGAATTATGACATTTTGTTGTTTTTGAATTTGCCGCCCTGATATTTCACTGGCTGTGTCCCGCGTAGCCCATAGAAGTTAATTGATGTTTTATGGGTAGGCTTAGGGTTTCAAGCTTTGGTTGATTTCAAATTTAGTCTTCAAGTTTATAATTCATATATTTTATCCCTTGTCTATCTCAACCAAAATTCTAAGTAAAAAAATAGGACTAAATAAAAACAAATGCGATTTAAAGTGCATTTAAACTTTGATTAGATGCAGTCCTATTTTTAACTTACATTTTTGGTTGAGAAGTGAATCCAACAAATCAATTATTAATTTGTAGACAAACTGGATATTGAATTGTGTTTGGTTGTCTTCACAACCAAATATCAACATTTGAAGGAGATGTAACTTCTGCTTGGATAGTTCCAACTGTGCCACCATTTATCTTTTGTGCCACTGACGTAGTCTGGCTTTAATTCCAGTTCATCTACAAATTAATAATTGATACGCTGCATTCACTTCTCAACCAAAAATGTAAGTTAAAGAATAGAACTAAACCAAATCAAACTTACGATGTTTAATTGAGATGGAGACGTGAATCCAACATATCAATTGTTCATTTGTATACAAACTGGAATTAACGCCAGACTCAGTCACTGACACAAAATATACATCTCCTTTCGCAATACAGTAAATAGCTTATTAACTTGTCGACAAGTTAACAAATTATATGTTGGGATTCACGTCTCCAACCAAAGCAAAAATAAAACTTAAAGAATAGGATTAAGCCAGTGGCTCAGCTGGCCTCCGGAGGTAGCCAGGCACACATTGTTTCTGGATGTCAATCAAGTGTAAACAGATCTAGATGGTCAAACCATTTTAAACATTATTATACCGGCCTCTAAAATCATTGACAGATAGCACCAGTGACATATGGCATCAGTAACTGTCTTACAATAAATAAATAAATATTATTTTAAAAGAATATATGTCAAATAATTTGCATACTGTGAGGCACCAGAAAATCTTGTCAAAATGCATACACAGTGGACAGATGAGAGACATTTTAATACAATGTGTAGATGCGACAAACCTTGATCAGATGGTGACTGGATAGATAGATCGTAGATCAGATCACGCAACTCACATTAAGGTATAAATGAGGCTATGGTGTATGAGATGGATGCAACCACACATGATGACAAGCGCATAAAGCAGGTAGGTGTTCACTACAATAAGGTGTTCACTACAACACAACCTGACACTCATTGACAAGAAATGCCATCAAGTTAGTGGGCCTTCACATGTCATAGGAATTGCACCTCTCCAATATTAATGCCATCCTAAATCTCCCAGTCTGCCCTGGAGTTGCCGTACATGTTGACTTGGTGACATTATGGTGTCTAGGGAGGATGCAATCACACATAATGACAAGCTCATAAGGCAGGAGTTCACCACATTGAACCAACATACCTCCAATGTCAATGCCATCCTGAATCTCCCAGAACTGTCCTCAATAGGCCCACTCCACCATCAATCCACCCTCTGACAGTTAATAAAGACAGAGACACCATGGAATTGAACTGCCACATGTCAGGAGGCCATTCAACAGCCAAAATGCCTTCTGGAAAGTGCTGGTGTGCATTGTCCTCATATTTACCTATTTTGATACCACCTATGTCTGGCCAGCCTATGTGACACATGAACTGGACTCGCATGTGAAGAATGAGCTCTCATGCTGTGGTGACTCTGAAATTGGTCTGGAAAACTGTTCAGTAATGCTAACATCCCAATAAGGACATAATGCCATCTATGGCAAACAAGAGAACCATTAGGATTGCCAAACGTAAAAAACAATATGCAGTATGTGATCGCTTGGCTGGCGATTGACTTTGAGATAGTGGTCTTTGTGCACCATATTTGATCAGTTCCACCACCTCTGCAACCCCTTTACTTTCCATCAAAGCCCAGGGATCATCATCAAATGTATATGTGTGTGGAGCTGTCCCTCATAAGCAACACTTCATAGCCGTAGTCTATGACCTACACTCAAAGTAAGCTCTAGGTAACCTGAGGTCACCCTCACAGGTTCTGTCATGCTCCTCATCCTCCTCAACCATAGCTTAGTTGGTAGAGCACGGCACTTGAAACTCCAGGCTAGAGGGTTTGATTCCTGGGACCACCCATACGAAAATGTCTGCACGCATGACTATAAGTCGCTTTGGATAAAAGCGTCTGCTAAATGGCATATATTATTTATCTCCTGCTGGGCCTGCCCCAGACCGTAATCACAGCCAACTACCCACAGTAAATATCGGCCAAATAATCATCCTACCCGACTTCCAAAGGAATATAAAGGAATATGTAGGATGTGACATGCAGGACTTTTTGCCAAATTCAACATAAAAAACTCCAACCACTGTCATGGTTCCTCCTGGCACCAGATTGCCTACATCATCCCTCTACTCTCGGGCAAGGCCCTGGCGTGGGCAACGGTGGTGTGGGAACAGCAGCCGCCATCTTGCAGATCTATAGTAGCCTTCACTGTCGAGCTGTGACGAGTCTTCAACCATCCAGTCGGTAGATGAGAAGTGGCCAGCCGACTGTTCTACCTCCGCCGAGGGGCCAGACCAGTGGCTGACTTCGCCATTGAGTTCCACACCCTCGTCGCCGAGAGTGGGTGGAATACGGAGGCACTAATTACCGCTTTCCACCAGGGTCTGTCTAACTCCATCAAAGATGAACTGGCCACTCGGGAACTGGGACAGGACCACGAGTCCTTGATAATGCTGGCAATCAGGATTGACAACCGCATCCGGGAACAGGTGAGACAACGCCCTTTTGACACCACTCCAGCATTTTCTGTTGATCACTGCTCCCAAGAACCCCCTTCTCCTAGTGTACCCCTGCCTAGCGCTACATAACCCACTAGTTTTCTGGTCCACGGGACACCTACTACACTGGGGTAAGGACTGCCAGACTAAATGTCTAAGACCCCCACCAAGAGCCTTGCCATGTCTTCCTGCATCCCTTGAAGACCAAGACTTTTCCGCTCTCTCTCCCGAATACTTCGACCTCCGGGAAACCTTTAGTAAGAGACAGGCCGCTACCCTTCCCCATCATCGTCCTTACGACTGTGCCATTGAACTCCTAACTGGAGTTCAATGGCACAGTCAACACCTCTCCGGTGTTGTCTGTACTCCCTCTCGACCCCTGAAGCAGCAGTCATGGACAATTACATCTGGAAGTCGCTGGAGGCAGGTTTCATTCGCCCCTCTACATCCCCTGCTGGTGCAGGCTTCTTCTTCATAGGTAAGAAGGGTGGAGGTCTGTGTCCCTGCATCGATTACAGAGGGCTGAACTAGATTACAATCAAGAATTGTTACCCCCTACCCCTGATGTCCTCCACATTGTAGTTGGTCCAAGGGGCCCAATTCTTCACCAAACTGGACCTCTGCAACGATTACAATCTGGTTAGAATCAGGGAGGGAGATGAGATGGAAGACACTTTTACACTTCTAGTGGCCATTATGAGTATTTAGTCATGACCTTCGGATTATCGACCTCATCGGCCTTCTTTCAAGCATTCGTCAATGACACCCTGAGGGATATGTTGAATCGGTTCGTCTTTGTTTACCTCTACGACATCTTGATCTTCTCCAAGATCCTTCCGGAACACATACTGCATGTCCGCCAAGTCCTGAGGCGCCTCCTGCAGAGTCAACTTTATGTCAAGATAGAGAAGTGTGAGTTCCACATATGCCAGGTTTACCGCAGGCATCCAAGTGGACCCCGTAAAGATTGAGGCGGTCGCCGACTGACCCCGTCCTACCAACTCAAGCAGGTCCAGTGGTTCCTCGGGTTTGGCAATTTTTACAGGTGTTTTACACGCAACTTTGGTGCGGTGGCAGCACCTCTCACAGTCCTAACCCGAAGTCCCAGACCCATTTTTGCTGGACCCCCGAGCCTGAAAGGGCATTCATGGAGCTCAAGGGACGTTTCACGTTTCATCATTTACATAATTATTCAGATTCTTTGCTATAAGACCTGAAATTGAGCTCAGGTGCATCCTGTTTTCATTGATTATCCTTCAGATGTTTCTACAACTTGATTGGAGTCCACCTGTGGTAAATTCAATTGGACATGATTTGGAAAGGCACACACCTGTCTATATATGGTCCCACAGTTGACAGTTTGGAACCACCAAGACTCTTCCTAGAGCTGGCCTCCAAACTGAGCAATCGGGGGAGAAGGGCCTTGGACAGGGAGGTGACCAAGAACCCGATGGTCACTTTGACAGAGCTCTAGAATTCATCTGTGGAGATGGGAGAAACTTTGAGGGACAACCTTCTCTGCAGCACTCCACCAATCAGGCATTTAAGGTAGAGTGACCAAACAGAAGCCACTCATCAATAAAAGGCACGTGACAGCCCGCTTGGAGTTTGCCAAAAGTCACCTAAAGACCCGCAGACCATGAGAAACAAGAATATCTGGTCTGATAAAACCAAGATTGAACTCTTTGGCCTGAATGCCAAGTGTCACGTCTGGAGGAAACCTGGCACCATCCCTACGGTGAAGCATGGTGGTGGCAGCATTATGCTGTGGGGGTGTTTTTCAGCGGCAGGGACTGGAAGACTAGTCAGGATCGAGGCAAAGATGAACGGAGCAAAGTACAGAAAGATCCTTGATGAAAACCTGCTCCGTAGCGCTCAGGACCTCAGACTGGGGCGAAGGTTCACCTTCCAACAGGACAATGACCCTAAGCACACAGCCAAGACAACGCAGGAGTGGCTTTGGGACAAGTCTCTGAATGAGGCAGCTTGTAAAGTTTGCATTATCAGGGTTACCACAGTTTTCTGTGGGTTTGAGCCTTGGGCTGCTGTGGAAGCACGCAATTACACAGTGCCCAGGTTACTGTAGGTTTCCTGTGGGTTTGACTCTGGTCAACTCTATGCAGCGCACGTGTGCGCTTTACCAAGTTACAGCAGGTGTTCTTTTGTTTTTGACTTGCGGTTCCTTGTATGAGTTCTGACATTTTAGGCTTGCAAGGTAAGTATTGTTCTTGGAACCGTGGGGTCTATGGACTTGGGCTGCAGTGTTAGCCTGTCAATGCACATAGCCAAGATTCAGCAGGTTCTGGTTCCCTATATGGGGCTCTGACAGTTCAGACTTCTTGGTTGGTGGTTTCAGAAGTCGCGGGTGTGGCAGACGAATTGTATAGGTGGGAGAGAGCATCAGGCTTCACATTTTTAGACCCAGGACGGTAGGAAATGGTAAAGTTGAATCTGGTTAACAGGAGGGCCCACCGGGCCTGCCTTGAGTTGAAGTGTTTGGATGAACAGAGATATTCCAAGTTTTATGTTCGGTCCAGACCAGGAATGGCTGTTCTGCTCCTTCCAAACAGTGCCTCCATTCCTCCAACGCCATCTTCACCGCCAGGAGTTCTTGGGTTGCCAACATCGTAGTTCCTCTCAGCAGGATTGAGACGATGGGACAGGAAGGCACAGGGATGAAGCTTCTGGTCCTGGGCAGATCGCTGGGACAGGATGGCCCCCACTCCAACATCTGAAGCATCCACTTCTGCCACAAATTGATGCAAGGGGTCGGGATGGATGAGGATGGGTGCTGTTGTGAACCGATGCTTCAGGTCCACAAAGGCTTTGTCGACAGCTGGAGACCATTTGAACGGGGGAGGTGAGTGCCGAGAGGGGGGCCGCCAGGGTGCTGTAATCCCTAATGAAACGGCGGTAGAAGTTTGCAAACCCATGAAACCGTTGCAACTGCACCCTGGACATTGGTTGAGGCCAATCCACCACTGCTTTCACCTTTCCAGGATCATAATGCATAATTGAGAAGAGACCCCTGGTGGCATATCGTGTTGGTTATGTAGTGGTGTCTGAACTGTGTGTTGGCTGTTTGAACAAACATTTTGGTGCCATCAACACATCAATACCTCTCACAATGACAAGTAGTGATGCAGTCACTCTCTCCTCTACTTTGAGTCAGGAGAGATTGACATGTACAGTGCATTAGGAAAGTATTCAGACTCCTTGACTTTTTCCACATTTTGTTACATTACAGCCTTATTCTAAAATGGGTAAAATAGTTTTTTCTCTCATCAATCTACACACAATAACCCATAATGACAAAGCAAAAATATATATATATTTTTTTTTTTGCAAAAGTATTCAGACCTTTTACTCTGTACTTTGTTGAAGCACCTTTGGTAGTGATTACAGCCTCAAGTCTTTGATATGACACTACAAGCTTGGCACACCTGTATTTGGGGAGTTTCTCCCATTCTTCTCTGCAGGTCCTATCAAGCTCTGTAAGGTTGGATGGGGAGCGTCACTGCACAGCTATTTTCAGGTCTCTCTAGGCAAATTATTTCAGTCCGATTAGACTTATCTTACGAAGTCAGCATGGCTTAACATAGTTTCTTTCATTTTTGACCTCAACATTGTTGCTGGATACTTTGATAGCTAACATGCTGGCGATGCTAGCTAGCTAATGCTAACAGCGCTAGCTAACTTCTTATCTGGATGCCTTACTCTAGTTCCCGAGAGCAGAAAACTGGTAAGTCAACTTTGCTTTCAAACTTTGCAATCATCTGTAAAGTTGTTTTACATACTAAAGTTATCTTCAGAAGCGAACAGCGGCTGTCGTGGCTTTTGAGAGTCATGTCGGCTTGCAGTGATGCGATGCATTATGCGTGCTGTACGTTACGTCGTTAACGTACAGCGTCAGAGGGGTCTGTTTTTTAAACTTTTCTCCAGTACCATCAGGCTATTACCATGTCAATCAAATCTTGATTAGAAATGTAGTTCATACCCCAGATTTTGATGCCAATACAGTCGCAACAGTCCCATTCAATTTCATTGCAGCCTTGTTTGAATGCTGCGGTTGCGCATATTTGTACGGAATAGGGTTAGTCAACAGTAGCTTGCTAGATCGATATTTTGTTAAAAAGCCTGTTGTCATTGGTTGATTCTTTGGGGCTAGCTAGCTAGGTGGATAATAGTGTGATGTACAGTAGGCTACAGTACCGTTACAGTATTACTGAATGACAACAATATAGCCTTGTCACTACTAGTTGGCAAGTTGGTTGATTTGCGGTGCAGTAGGCTACAAAACAACATTACTAAATGATAACAACGTAGCCTTGTGACTAGCTAGTAGTTGGTTGATGGGGTGGGGTACAGGAGGCTGCAATACAGCAACAATAGCCTTCCTACTGTTTTGTTATTCGTTGGGTCTGGAAATTGTTAAATTAGCTAATATAGAAAGATCACACATTCATGCAGCTGTAGTGGTGTCACATTGTCTATCCATACCATAGCTGTTGCTATGGATATGCCTTTTACTTGAGAGCTCTGTCCTCTTTTCCAGGTCTCCCTTGACAAAATGATGTTATTTTTGAATTGGTAAAATAAGCTAATGGTTGAATGCACTCTCACTAAATAGAATTGTGTGGTTTGGTGTCAGATTTTCAAAAGAAAATAGACATACAGTATATCAACAGCAATTCTCAATTAGATGAGATACACAGCTAACCCAAATTTCATCCATTCATAAATGTGGACACTAATTATTGTTAATATTCCAATTCTCTTGGCCCTCCATTCCCAAACCTGAAGCCAACTGTCCCCAGCAGGAAAGATCAGGAAAAAGTGTTGGCTTAAGGTACAACTTCCTATTGAGGAAATGGAAGACAACTCAATGTCATATTTAGATTTAGAGTTACTGACATGAATAGAAGCATATACAAGTAATCTATCAAATGTATTTTCTAAAGCCCCTTTTACATCAGCAGTTGTCACAAAGTGATTATACAGATACACAGCCTAAACCCCCAAAGAGCAAGCAATGCAGACGTAGAAGCACAGTGGCTAGGAAAAATTCCCTAAAAAGGCAAGAACCTAGGAAGAAACCTAGAGAGGAACCAGCCTCTGAGGGGTGGCCAGTCCTCTTCTGGCTGTGCTGGTGGAAATTATAAAAGAGTACAGCCATTTAAGCCAGATTGTTCTTCAAGACGTTTAAACGTTCATAGATGACCAGCAGTGTCAAATAATAATCACAGTGGTTATAGAGGGTGCAATAGTTCAGCACCTCAGGAGTAAATGCCAGTTGGCTCTTCATAGTTGAGCATTTAGAGGTTGAGACAGTAGGTCCGGTAGAGAGAGACAGGATCAAACAGCAGGTCTGGGACAAGGTAGTACCTCCGGTGAGCCTTGAGCAGGTCAGGGTTCCATAGCTGCAGACAGAAACAGCAGAGACTGGATCAGCAGCACGACCAGGTGGATTAGAGACAGGGAAAGCCAGGAGTCGTCAGGCCAGGTAGTCCTGAGGCATAGTCCTAGAGCTCACGTCCTGCATCCTTTATTTAACTTGAGTGTAGACTAAGCCCGAGAGGTTTGCAACTTCACATGATTTAGCCAACATGTCAATCCAGATCTTAATATTTGATATATTTTTTACTGTACACTGTTGATAGTAATGTTTTCCAAAGCTAATCACTGAATGTCCTACAACAAGGATGTGGTCAGGTTGACACTTCTAAGTCATAATAACACAGAACACACACACACACACATATCAATTGCAAGGGCAAGTACAATGAGCAGTTGGGAAAATGAAGTCTGCTGTGTGGGTTCCCAGATACACACACAAACGTAATTCATTTGTTGTATTGTATTTATTATAGATCCCCATTAGATGCTTCCAAGGCATCAACTACTCTTATTTGGGTCCAGTAAAATTAAGGCAGTTATACAATTTTAAAAACATTACAATACATTCACAACACATTAAGTGTGTGCCCTCAGACCACTACTCTACTCCACATATCTACAACACAAAATCCATATATACGTGTGTGTACAGTGTGTATGTTATCATGTGTATGCATGTGTCTCTTCACAGTCCCACTGTTCCGTAAGGTGTATTTTTAACTGTTTTTGAAATCTAATTTTACTGCTTGCATAAGTTACTTGATGTGGACAAAGAGTTCCAAGTAGTCATGGCTCTATGTACTACTGGGCTTGTAGTACATAGAGCCATGGCTTTGTCATAAAAATTATATTGTGCCTATTTTTCAGATCTGCCAACCTGCTTGGTGGGTGACAGGTAAACATCTTTCCACCAAGCTGTTCCAGGCCTGGAGTGGCACGCTGGAACTTTCAGGGGCTTGTAGACCTGAAGCAGTGTGATGTGGTCCAGGTAATTATCACACACACACGTATACACACTCAATCTGTTTTGTTGTATAATTATTTTAACTTAAGAAAATTGTTCCTCTCTCTTTTAGATCTGACACCCCTATTAGCTCAACCTCTGCCCTTGCATCTCCTACACCGGCCATGGCAGGTGATACAGGTAATTATCACATGCATGTATACACACATGCACACTCTCCCTCACTTGGGGCTCTATTCAATCACATCCGCTTTAGTGACTATTTCTGGTGGACAATTTAATGCTTTCGAATAAATGTTTCACATGTTTGAATCATGTTTATTGATGACAGCTTTGCAAACTCTTGGCATTCTCTCAACCAGCTTCACCTGGAATGCTTTTCCAACAGTCTTGAAGGATTTCCCACATATGCTGAGCACTTGTTGGTTGCTTTTCCTTCACTCTGCGGCCCAACTCATCCCAAACCATTTCAATTGGGTTGAGGTCGGGTGATTGTAGAGGCCAGGTCATCTGATGCAGCACTCAATCACTCTCCTTCTTGGTAAAATAGCCCGTACACAGCCTGGAGGTGTGTTTGGGTCATTGTCCTGTTGAAAAACAAATGATAGTCCCACTAAGCCAAAACCAGATGGGATGGCGTATTGCTGCAGAATGCTGTGGTAGCCATGCTGATTAAGTGTGCCTTGAAATCTAAATAATTTACAGACAGTGTCAACAGCAAAGCACCCCCACACCATAACACCTCCTCCTCCATGCTTTACGGTGGGAACCACACAGGCGGATATCATTTGTTCAGCCACACCGCATCTCACAAAGACCCGGCTGTTGGAAACAAAAATCTCAAATTTGGACTCCAGACCAAAGGACATATTCCACCGGTCTAATGTCCATTGCTCGTGTTTCTTGGCCCAAGCAAGTGTCTTCTTCTTATTGGTGTCCTTGAGTAGTGGTTTCTTTGCAGCAATTCGACCATGAAGACCTGATTCACACCGTCTCCTCTGAAAAGTTGATGTTGAGATGTGTCTGTTACTTGAACTCTGTGAAGCGTTTATTTGGGCTGCAATTTCTGAGGCTGGAAACTCTAATGAACTTCTGCAGCAGAGGTAACTCCGGGTCTTCCATTCCTGTGATGGTCCTCATGAGAGCCAGTTTCATCATAGCACTTGATGGTTTTTGCGACTGCACTTGAAGAAACCTTCAAAGTTCTTGAAATGTTCCATATTGACTGACCTTCATGTCTTAAAGTAATGATGGACTGTTGTTTCTCTTTGCTTATTTGAGCTTTTCTTGCCATAATAGGAACTTGGTCTTTTACCAAATAGGGCTATCTTCTGTATACCACCACTACCTTGTCACAACACACCTGATTAGCTCTAACGCATTAAGAAGGAAAGAAATTCCACAAAATAACTTTTAAGAAAGCACACCTATTAATTGAAATGCATTCCAGGTGACTACCTCATGAAGCAGGTTGAGAGAATGCCAATAGTGTGCAAAGCTGTCATCCAGGCAAATGGTGGCTATTTGAAGAATCTCAAATATAAAATATACACTACTGTTCAAAAGTTTGGGGTCACTTAGAAAATCACATTTTTTGTCCATTGGAATTACATCAAATTGAACAGAAATACAGTGTAGACATTGTTGTAATGTTGTAAATGTTGTAAATGACGATTGTAGCTGGAAATGGCTGATTTTTAATGGAATATCTACATAGGCGTACAGAGGCCCATTATCAGCAACCATCACTCCTGTGTTCCAATTGCACGTGGTGTTAGCTAATCCAAGTTTATCATTTTAAAAGGCTAACTGATCATTAGAAAACACTTTTGCAATTATGTTAGCACAGCTGAAAATTGTTGTTCTGATTAAAGAAGCAATAAAACTGGCCTTCTTTAGACTAGTTGAGTATCTGGAGCATCAGAATTTGTGGGTTTGATTACAGGCTCATTTTGTTTCTGGCCATTTTGAGCCTGTAATCGAACCCACTAATGCTGAAAAATTATCAATGTAAGACCCAAGTGCAGACTGTGTGAAGTAACAATGTTTAATGTAACGATAGGTCAAGGCAGGCAGGGGTCGATAATCCAGAGTAGGAGCAAAGGTACAGGACGGCAGGCAGGCAGGCTCAGGGTCAGGCAGAGTTCAGTAATCCAGAAGTGGAGCAAAGGTACAGGATAGGAGGTAGGCTCAGGGACGGGCAGAGTGGTCGGGCGGTTACAGGGTCAGAGGCAAAAACCAGGAGGACAATAAAGAAAGAGTCTGGGAAAAGGCAGGAGCTGAAAGGACAAACGCTGGTAAACTTGACAAACAATACAAACTGGCAACAGACAGACAGAAAATACAGGTAGAAATACACAGGGGAGAATGGGGAAGATGGGTGACACCTGGAGGGGGGTGGAGACAATACCAAGGACAAGTGAAACAGATCAGGGCGTGACAGATGGATGCTTCTTCCTCTCTGTCACGGATGCCATGGTTGCCCTTAATTTGAAGATGTAATCCAGAGACAGGTGTATTATACAACAGCCTTCTGTGTGTTCTCTTTTCAACTCCCTCTGCATATTTCCAATCAAATGGCAGAATTTTCTCCAGCTCCTTAGCTATCGTACTCTAATTCCACTGGGCATTCCACTGATTTCAAAACTCAGTCCTCTAGAAAATGGAGAGCATCACTTTTGCAGTTCTACTACGTGATATCTTTCAAAAAAGCTGCATTAGAAATAATTACCTACACATACTGACCCAGTTTATGTTATAGACAGAAGCGTGGTACATGGCAGACCAAACTCATGTCCAGCCCATCCATTATCTCAGCCAATCATAGCAAGCGGGAAGATTCCTGAATTTTTCTGTGGCTAAACCATCTAGGCTGGTAAGTGAACATATTTATTCAAGTTTACAGATGGCATACAAGTTTGTGATTAAGGCACACGAATGTTCACATGTTCCAAAAGTCATTTCTGCCCCCAAAAATAATTTAGATTTTATTTTAAAATTCACGTTCAAATGCCTTTCCTGTGAAGTAGTGACGCACGACATAAAAGTAACAAATATGGTAGTGAGAGGAAACCCAATGGCCAGCAGTGGGAGAAGATGGAACAAGATGGATTTTGGCCCGACATTCTGATCATTTTGTCAATGATGAAACCATTGATCTCAATACAGTTTTCTGTTCTCAAAACTATAATCTGTTACAAACAGTGTGGACTAAGTTTTCTAGACTTTACTCCATTGATTAGGAGTGTAAAGGCAAATTGAGTTATTGCACATACGCACTTCACAGAGTAGTCGTTCCCTAATGGAATATGCAAATGTATGATAAAACTCACTAATAGGATCTCGCTAGCTCGTTGTTACATTCCCCAGTTTCTGTGTTGTGGTTTTGTTTGTATGTGTGTGTTTCAGGATGGCTTCCTGAAATTCCCCCAAGCATCTGATTGGTCGATGATTGGAGCTGACCCCGCCCTCACGTCAGAGGATACAGCTGTATCCTATTACAGTGTCCTTCTGAAGCTAGAAAAGCAAGTGTTCCTTTGTTTGGAGAGAACTGATTGATATGCCCTGTGTTGGTTGTTGCTGCACGAGAGCTGATAGTTATATTTTGTGTTGGTTGTTGCTAAGAGAGAGCTTATTAGTATGTCCTGTGTGTGTCAATAGGATGCAGTGTTTTTGATTCTTGAAATTGTTTACTTACGTTTGGATTATTCTGTCATTTATTCCCAGGGGGGAAGGGGAAGGCACCTAGGGAGTGCTTAGGTAAGAAGCCTGCGGGCATGCATAACCTGTAGTATTTACTGTTTATGCACACTAGGCAAAACCTGGGCGGACCACCCCCTGTATTTTGGTTAGCGCACCAAATGGTGCTGTTAGGTAAGTAGTGGGTAGGCAGGTAAGGTAGGAGAGGGGGCTTTGACATTTTGCTTTGGTTCCGTTCAGCCCCTTTTCCCAAAATTGACCGTGTGAAGGAATAAATTCTCTGCCCTTTGTTATCCTAACTCGCACTTACAATCCCATACCTCTTTCACTCTGCGGGGAGCTGTTGTAGCAGGGTGTTGCGTTCCCTCTCCAAGAAGCGTACGTAACACTCGTGCTTGGCTCTGTCCCCCTCCTTGCTTGTTCTGCCCACTATGACTCATTTGTTCCCATTTGAAACGACAGGCTGTGGACTCTCTCACCCTAACCGGGTACGCAGGGAATTCGTAAATATAATCCCCACCACAGTTGCAACATTTTACATTCAGACTCTTCAATAACATATTCCTTCTGTCTGCAAACACTTGACATGTGGCCAGACTTTTTACACTTCTTGCATTGGGTTTTGCACAAACGCTCTTCTTGTCTCATATCCCAGCTTTGCATAAGGTGATATATACTCTTCCTCAAACATCAATAATACAGAAACTTTTCTCCCTTTCCCCATTCGGGTCAAGTGACGAGCATTAACTACTCCTGGAATTTCTTGCTTAAAATATAGATTTTTCAATGTCCAACAGGATGCCAGAGATGACACCTTTTACCGGTGCCCTGCTCCAAAAATCAAAGTTGTCCACTTCCTGCATTGATACTTTTGCGAGCCACAATGCATGCTCCTTTTGCTCTTGGGATACACACAATATCAACACCATACCACTCCTGGTTACTTTGACTGTGTCCACTTTTCCCAACACCTTCCTCACTATCCTTGTGACTTCAAAAGGGTTTCCCAAATGAACATCCTTATCCAAACATCCTCCAACAAGCAACGATTCATCAGACTTATTTTCCACAAAAATGTTAGCCCTTTTTGCTCCATTCTTGGACTTCACTGTTCTTGGACTTCATCTTTCTCACAAACTACTCGACACGCTTTCATCTTCAAACAACACTTCTGCTTCCGCCATTGCAACTTCTCCCGATAAGATAGCCAACTTACCTCTATTTTTGTCAGCCATCGTTCACCTTTCACCATCCCCTTTCATCTCTATGGTCAAAAATCCGGTTAGAGAGCAGTCGAGCCGTGATTGGTCCAAAAACCTGACTAATTGTGTTTCAGTAGACGGCTATGTTCATTGGCTAGAATTTCCCCGTTATAAAATTATAGTAAGCAGTTGCGAGAGCAAAATGGATTTTGGATAGCAAACTGGAAAATTGGTGTGAGGGAGAAAGATACATTTGTGCTCACGGCTCCCATCCTCTGCTTGCTTGACCACAGTTCTCTCGACTCAAGTGTTTCTTCTCATAATTAAGTTTAATCTTGCTCGAGCACAAATCGAAATTCACACCACAAAGAATATTTGTTTGTCAAATGGCAGTCAAGCATCGATCATCATGTCAGCAGAATAAGTCCTTTGATATTTATCAAAGGCAGCATCAAGCTCATCATGCTGCACTTTTACCACCCTGTAAAGTTCATAATCTATTTAATCTGTAGCCTAATAAACTGCATCCTACTGAGCACAGATGTCAATTCAACATTGGTTCTTCAACGTAATTTCATGTGAAAAAATATATTTTTGTCATTTTGCAGATGCTCTTGTCTAGAGCGACTTACATGAGCAATTGCTCAAGGGCACATTGACAGATTTCAGCTATTGTCCCAATGCTCTTAACTTCTAGGCTACCTGCCGACCTAGATGACATGGAAACAACGTTGATTCAGTCAGTGTGTGCCCAGTGGTTGGTTTCCCAAGTCGTTGTGGGCGGACCACACACCATATTATCGCTTTACTCCAAGTTTACTTCAATATGATGGTTATTATATCAATATTTCAGTATAAAGATGTTTCCACTGCCCTTTCTCGCTTAATTCATTTTACCGACATAAAAAGATCCCACCATGTCGAACAAACAAATTATCTGTTTGCATTTATAAAATGTACCGAAACTTCCTGTTTCCCTCATAGGTGTTTTTTTTTGTATATGGTATGACTTTACTCACATAACTGTGGATGGAAACGTGGTTAGTAATAGACATAACAGATATTCAAACGGGACAATCTGACAGGGCATAGAGAACAATGGAGAAATACTCTTGGGGGACTATCGCATCACTAAAAGTGTCAGCATGCTTCAGTCATGGCTGTCGGCTAGCTGAGCCAAAGAGTACACTCGCATACTCCCTTAAAATACCTTTGCTGAAAAAACAATTAAAATGCAGCATAGGGTACGGTTTGTCAATTTTGAGTAGCCAAAATCAGAATGAATCTAACTCAAGAAATCTGTCATTCATTTTAACGTTTTTGCCGAGATCTTAGTCGCGCAACTTTACATCTAAGATGTTTGGTGCAGTGTTTCTCAATGAAAAAACATGCATGAAAATGAGTCGTCTCTTGTGGAATAACAACAAAGACTTCATTGAAGAATCCCTGTTGACCAATCACTGACAAAGGGCCGTAGACTTCGGCTCCGAACTTCGGCTTGCCTCCAGAAAAAATGTGCGCCCCAACAGCCGAAAAAGCCTCACAGAAGTCCGAAACAGCACAAAATGTAGTCATAATATATGCACAAACTCTTCTGAACTGTTTTGGCTGGAAGCTTATGGACACTTTAAGCCTCGACACATTTCTACTTAAGAAGACATTCCTATCTACATGAGAACATATTCCATTTCACCATTTCAGAATAATTCTCTAAGAAAACCTAAGGTAACCTCCCTCTGAAGTTTTCTGTGGAACTTCCAAGTTAGTGAGATGGTACCTGGATTGTTTTCTCCCATACATCAGTCCCAAAATACCAGAACAGTAAACATAGATATCCAAAACCACTATTTGGTCTGATAGCAATGCCGTGCAGTGCAGCAGTGCCGGCCTTCACTGGAATAGAACAGACCTCTTCCATGGAAATGAGAACTGAGTTGACAAATAATATCACCAGCACTTACACACAAATTCTTATCATACTCAAACGTCAGTGGTAAGACATTTTGTCACATGTGATAACCATCAGAGCTTCTGGGTTGAGGACCCTGGTGGTTGACAAAATTTCTGATTGCTGTTCCTCTGAACTCCAATTAATGGCTACATGAGATTTAATTTTGGTAGTAATAGCTTAACAGTGAAAATGTGACAGTGCTGTCAACAGGCCTCTTCCATACATAATCAGAACAGATGTTGATAGTAACGCTAATTTAATTCTCCAGAACAGAAGGATGATGGCGACAAATAGGCAGGTTATGTACATATTTTAATCACTCTCCATACGGGCAATCAAGAAGCCATTTTTTTCCTACTGCCAATTAAATCGCCAAGTGGAAGATCTTGTATCTTAATACTAGGATTTGTCAATTATGTTAAAAACACATGGTTATATGTATGCAGTGGCCACACTTGTGACTTACCTGGCTGCTGGCCTCTGACATGCAAAATGTGTTTGGGTAAGAGTAGGGTACAGTTTCCCCTAGACGCTAGGGTAAACTTCACCCCGCAGCAAGTTTGGAATGACTTCAAATGTTTGACTTGCAGCATTCCATCTGGTAAACAACCCAAAATACAATCTTTGTAAACAATGACAATGACAAAGACATTTAAATCAGGAAATGGTTTTATATAACATTTGAACATCAGATACAGAGGATTATGTTTTTCTATATGTATAAAAAAAATACATACAATGAAGGAAGTAAATAAATTAGAAAAAGAAATTTGAGAGCGAGAGCAGGTGTTCAAGTTGGTAGATGAAATACAAAAGGCACTAAATGTACTACATTCCAGTTAAGACATCGAACAGAAGAAGAAAAATAAAATCATATAGTGCTTGTGGTCTTTGATATGCGGGATATAGTGCAGGTTTTGCAACATACAATATTATATAAACAAGCACCAAATGACACACACTATATTGCTACTTAACAGCTAAACGTACAACTTCACACTTAAGACACGTAACAGTGGAATGGGTTTTGTAAACTGTACTTATCCAAACTTAGACACCGTAATTTTTTGAGCATTTGAGCTTACTGTAAACTAAACGCTTTTTCATAATGCATAATCAAGGACAATACTACTTTAACTATTACCACACACACACACGCGCACTAATACTGCACAAGCACAAGATAAGCTACAGTACTTGATACATTTTTTTGGAATGTAAATTGTCAATTACTTTTGCTATATTTTGCAGGACTAGTGGATAAGGCAGTTTTGGAATAAAGGAATGACGCTTCCTCTAGCACTCTTGGGTGATCAAAACCATTTTGTCAACAGCGAAAACAGTTAAAAACACTAAAGACGGATTTTTAAGACATGACAGTGGAGGGCTCAGCATCAACACAGAGCATAAAAAAAATTAAAAATAAGATACACAATATCAAATTGGAATTCTGAAACTCATAATTGATTATTTTGCTAAAACACCAAGAGATACTACCATTGAGCAGAAAGGAATGAATTACAGTAAGGAGCACTATATTTTACGTACATTAAACTATTCATATGCATAAATGTTGGTCGGGGTAAGACAACTGCATTTAGGAATCAAGGAAAACATTAAGAGGTGTTGAATGTCCCAATTTAGACTTGGTTTCAATTCTCCTCATTAGGAAATGCGACTGAAAACAGGATTTGGGTTTTGGGGGTGTGCTTTGATGTGGGTGTCTAGTGTGTGTTCGAACATGGGAAGAGTGTGCACTTTCACTGTCGGAACAGTACACAGTTACAGTCACTCATCTTTCTAGATAACTTGAAACAGTGTAACCAGGTATTGTGTCTGGGATTAGCCTAGCCTAGCTAGCAAGATGGTCAACTTAAATTTGCCAATTAGCTTCAGCTAGCTGGTGTGAGACCTTGGCAAAATTGGTTTAACTTTGGATAGCCCATCTGTAGGGCAAGTTAGGGACCGTCAATAAATTACACTATATAAATGGAACCAAAATTTCTTGTTGCACACCTTTTAATAATTGTCTCATTAATTGCTGTGAATATTTGTACATGAATTTCAACAATTTACAGTTGGTTTGAGGTCAAGTCATTGACATTTGGAGCTATTTGCATAACAAATATTGTCCCATGTACATTCTGTAATTCACTGATGGTCCCCAACTACCCTCATAAGGATATCTAATGTCAAACCAAATTCAACATGGACATTATATCAGGTAGCATGCAGCTGCGCTCCAAATTAATGATTACTTGGGCGCTGCCAGCTGTGGACAGGTTTGAAATAACAGTTATCCTGGGGTTGAGTTTATGGTACCCTTCATTCCATGACATATTAGGAAAATATTGTCTCACAAATCTCTGTTTTGTACGAGACTGACTTTATGACCCAAATGATCCTATTTACACTTTGTAGTCAATTTTGACACTAAAATAAATGTTTGACTCAGACGCCACATAGCCTCTTTTCAAAAGGAAAAGTTGCTTATTACGTTCAGTTGCTCTTTAAACGGACTATTCATGCATCTCTTCAATCAAACATGATTGACTCATTGGAATAGAAACATTTGGCTTTGTAACATAAAATAAGACTTATAGTGTGACCTTTGAATATATTTAAAGCACAGTGATACATCAAAGTAGAGTTCTTAATGGAAGATATTTGGCCCATGATATCAGTCTCACATGAAATCTAAAACATGTCAAAACGAAAATATGTCAAACATGGTTTTTGTCATAATTAGTTGTGCTTAGTTAATAAATTACATGTAAACAGTGTATAATATCTATACAATAAAAGCAATGTAAAAAAAAATTGGTCATTGTCCATGTTTCCATTTAACAGTTCAGTTTCTAAGCCAGTGGCAGGTAGGGTTTTAGTCATGGATATATCAATGCAATGTGCCAACCTATAGGACAATACACAAACTCTACACCAAAGTAATTTCACCATGAGGCTTTCCATGGCTGTGTACCGGTGTGATATATGGAGTTAATCTAAATATGTTACAAGGTAACAATTTTGTTAAGGCAACATGATTGCAGACAAAACACCAATGCATTTCAGTTATCCTACATCTAAACCATCAATTTAACATCCAATGTGTTGGACTGAGCTGATCGTTAACATGTTGTTATCATGGTTCCTGGATTGTAAAACAAAAAAACAGCTAAAGCCTATGTATTTTACGCTTCCTACACATGCAGTTAATGCACAGTGCCTTTAGAAAGTATTCACACCCCTTGACTTTTTCCAAATATTGTTGTGTGTTGCAGCCTGAATTTTAAAAATATTATATTGAGATTGTGTCATTGGCCTACACACAATACCACATAATGTCAAAGTGGAATTATGTTTTCATACATTTTTACAATGAGTTTACTCAACCCCTTTATGGCAAGCCTAAATAAGTTCAGGAGTAAAATGTGCTTAACAAGTCACATAAGTTGCATGGACTTAGTGTGTGCAAGAATAGTGTTTAACATTATTTTTGAATGACTACCTCATCTCGGTACCCCACACATACAATTGACTGAGGGTCCTCAGTCAAGCAGTGAATTTCAAACAGATTCAACCACAAAGATTAGGGAGGTTTTTCCAGAGAGGAAGGAAACCACTCAGGGATTTCACCATGAGGCCAATGGTGACTATAAAACAGTTAGAGTTTAATGGCTGTGATAGCAGAAAACTGAGGATGGATCAACAACATAGTTACTCCACAATACTAACCTAAATTAGTTAGTGAAAAGAACGAAGCCTGTACAGAATTTAAAAAAATATTCCAAAACATGCATCCTGTTTGCAACAAGGCACTAAAGTAATACTGTAAAAAAAATGTGGATGGATCAACAACATTGTAGTTACTCCACAATACTAACCTAAGTGACAGAGTGAAAAGAAAGAAGCCTGTACAGAATAAAAATATTCCAAAACATGCATTTTGTTTGCAATAAAGCACTAAAGTAAAACTTCAAAAAATGTGGCAAAGAAATTAACTTTATGTCCTAAATACAAAGAGATATGTTTGGGGCAAATCCGACAACAGATCACTGAGTAACACGCATGGTGGTGGCTGCATCATGTTACAGGTAACATGCTTGTAATTGGTAAGGACTAGGGAGTTTTTGTGGGGGAAAAATAAACAGAATAGAGCCAAGCACAGGCAAAATCCTAGAGGAAATCCAGGTTCAGTCTGCTTTCCAACACACTAGGAGACAAATTCACCTTTCAGTAGGACAATAACCTAACACACAAGGCCAAATATACACTGGAATTGCTTACCAAGACGACATTGAATATTCCTGATTGGCCTAGTTACAGTTTGGACTTAAATGGGCTTGGAAATCTATGGCAATACTTGAAAATGGCTGTCTAGCAATGATCAACAACCAACTTGACAGAGATTGAAGAATTTTTAAATAATAAATGTGCAAATACTGTACAATTCCGGTGTGCAAAGCTCTTAGAGACTTACCCAGAACGACTCACAGCTGTGATAACTGCCAAAGGTGATTCTAACATGTATTGACACAGGGGTGTGAATACTTACGTGAATTTAATATATTTCATTTTCAATAAATTTGCTAACAAAAACATGTTTTCACTGTCATGATAGGGTATTGTGGGTAGCTGGGTAAAAAAAAAAAAACGTATCCATTTAGAATTCAGGCTGTAACACAAAATGTGGAGTACGTCAAGGGGTATGAACACTTTCTGAAGGCACTGTTTTTCTAATCTCTGTGTTTTATTATTGTATTGAAAGCCTTGGTAGCGTAACTGTTTTATCACACACATGAACATGCAATGAATGCTTTCAGCAGAAAAAAGGAGAAATTAATGACAAAAAAAAAAAAATTCAAAACAGCATAAATTCTAACCTTGTATTTAAACAAAACCCACCCACCCATCCCAAAGCAGCGAGCTATGGTGGCCTGTCCCTTTTGGTCTCCAGTTCTCTTCAGTTTTTCCTTATGTCAGCGTAGACCACTGGCTCCATCTTGTGGAATGAGTTGGGGTTCTTGGTGCCTGAGTGATCCAACTGGGCGTATATCACCGGTCCCTGTTGTGATGAGCATATGAATGGGTGGAGAGATGAGGAAAAGGGGAGGGGGGGCTGTGTTAGTAAAAATACATGTCAGACTGGTTCAGCTGTTAAGTTCAAATGGCCGATTGCAGATGGAAGCCTGTAACAACGCCAGACTGTAGCACAAAGGCGTTGTTACAGGCTTCCATCTGCAGAATCACACAAAACAAAACTAATTTAAAAAGAAAATCATAGGAAACATAGTGCCTTCAGAAAATATTCATACCCCTTGACCTACAGTATTCAAAATGTTGTTGCGTTAGAGCCTGAATTCAAAATTCTCACCCATCTACACACAATACCCCATAATGGCAACGTGAAACCAATTACATAAGTATTCACACCCGAGTCAATACTTTGTAGAAGCACCTTTGGCAGCGATTACAGCTGTGAGACTTCCTGGGTAAATCTAAGAGCTGTGGCTCCTGAGTGGCGCAGCGGTCTAAGGCACTGCATCAAGTGCTAAAGGCGTCACTACAGACACCCTGGTTCGATTCCTGGCTGTATTTAATTTTTTTAATTTTATTTCACCTTTATTTAACCAGGTAGGCTAGTTGAGAACAAGTTCTCATTTGCAACTGCGACCTGGCCAAGATAAAGCATAGCAATTCGACACATACAACAACACAGAGTTACACATGGAATAAACAAAACATACAGTCAATAATACAGTAGAACAAAAGAAAACAAAAAGTCTATATACAGTGAGTGCAAATGAGGTAAGTTAAGGCAATAAATAGGCCATGGTGGCGAAGTAATTACAATATAGCAATTAAACACTGGAATGGTAGATATGCAGAAGATGAATGTGCAAGTAGAGATACTGGGGTGCAAAGGAGCAAGATAAATAAATACATACAGTATGGGGATGAGGTAGGTAGATAGATGGGCTGTTTACAGTATCACAACCGGCTGTGATTGGAAGTCCCATAGGGCGGAGCACAATTGGCCCCAGCGTTGTCCGGGTTTGGCCGGTGTAGACAGTCATTGTAAATAAGAATTTGTTTTTAACTGACTTGCCTAGTTAAATAAAGGTTAAATGGAAAAAAAGATTTAAAGCTTTTGCCAAGTATTATTTTCTAAATTCTTCAGGCCCTGTCAAATTGGTTGTTGATCATTGCTAGACAACTATTTAAGTCTTGCCATAGATTTGTCAAAACTGTAACTGCCACATTCACCGTCTTCTTGGTAAGCAATTCCAGTGTATATTTCACCTTGTGTTTTAGGTTATTGTCCTGCTGAAAGGTGAATTTGTCTCCCAGTGTCTGGTGAAATGCAGACTGAACCATGTTTTCCTCTAGGATTTTGCCTGTGGTTAGCTCCATTATATTTATTTTTTAGCCTAAAAACACTTGTCAGGTCCTTAACAATTACAAGTGTCATGACTCTCCTGGTCAAGGATCCAAGGCCTCAGATTAGCTTGGCAAATGGCTGACAGATAACCAGACCCCCCTCTCTTACTGGAGAGGAGGGCTGGGCCCATTTTATGACACCTCACGCCAATTGTAAATTGTATGCAGCAGACGACTCCTTTTGGTCTCTAGTATTAAGATCGGAATGTCTTTGTTATGAAGACATTTTGCCGCCCAAAGAGTGAACTTTGGAACAATATTTCGAAGCTACGACTGTTAAGAATGGTCAGTGAGGATCTAAAGAATAATCATGTCATATTGCTTTTCATTTTGTGATGCTATTAAAAACTGTATAAACTAAAATACTGTAACTTGAAGAGCTTTCACACTGTGTATGTCAGGTTTACATCCTTTACGTTGTGTAGGAAATATCAAGAACAATGAAACTATTTTGGTTAAGATTGGAATGTGATTTTAGTTTTCTAACGAGATCATAGTTAATGTGTAACGGACATGAAAACGAAGCCACGCCCCGAATGAGGTCAGAAGAGCGTGTCAGTGTGATGGAACCGCCCTTTTTGACCAGAGTGCTTAAGAGGACTCGCTAAGGATTAACGGACCAGCAGAAGTGAAGCATGAGCTAAATGTTGAAATGGTTGAAACTCTAAAACCAGAAAACGTGTAGCTATGGCTACACGGCCGAAAATGGTTAGAACTTTAAATCTCCACACAAGGTTAAGAAGATAAAGACTATACCAAAACATTTGACAGTCTGCAACTGTGCATGTAAAAGGTGATCCTAGAACTTTGACTATCTACCCGAGGAAGAAAAGCATAAAGAAGCTCACCTCAGACAATCACTGGTGAATCATTGAAGCCACAAACAACAACTAAGAAGGACATTGTGACCTCCGATGGACAATCAGAGCCTTACACCTACGGGAGAGCCCACCGAAACATCCTTCCGACAGGGCTTGGTTCTGACCGAGATAGATGAACGAAGGCATTCACCACATAAATACATTCGTTACTTTCTTACCCAAGCAGGCGGTGGTTCATGTGCAAGGCATATGATTAATGTGAGAAAAGTTATAGAAATGTATCCACAATAAATGTCCCTTTCTCCATCTCCCCCCACCCCCTCTCCATCTGTGTAATAAGCCGTCATATCTTCTCAGTCCACTAGGGACTTTTGTCTTGTGTAAGAGCATGTGTATTCTGTGTTATTATTTAGTAAGTAAATACATTTGTGTAGTACTGAATAATCACAAAAGGCTGGGGTTCTTGTGGATTCAAGAGGTCTGCGTCGTTCAGAATGAGACTGATATGAGGTAATGATTAATAAGTGACTTATCGATAAATAACTGATATATATATATATAGATATATATAGATATATATAGATATATATAGATATATAGATATATATATAGATATATAGATATATAGATATATAGATATATATAGATATATAGATATATAGATAGATATATAGATATATAGATATATAGATATATATAGATATATAGATATATATAGATATATATATACACACAATCTTCCGAATTAAACTCAAGAAGACTATAACTCATTAAACAACTTCTTCCGTGGTGCCCCTAGTCCTAATGAGTACATTTTTACACAAGTATTTTAAAATCGAGTAACAATTAAACATAGTTAGTTGATTCGAGACATAAATCATCAGATTAATAGTAGTCACGTCACTACACAAGCATACCCAAAACATGATGCAGCCACCACTACACTTGAAAATATGTACAGTGGTACTCAGTAATATGGTATTTTGGATTTGCCCTAAACATAACACGTTGTATTCACAACAAAAAGTTAATTGCTTTGCCACATTTTTTACAGTATTACTTTAGTGCCTTGTTGCAAACAGGATGCATGTTTTGGAATATATTTTTTATTCTGTACAGGCTTTGTTCTTTTCACTAACTCATTTAGGTTAGTATTGTGAAGTAACTATAATGTTGTTGATCCATCCTCAGTTATCCTATCACAGCCATTAAACTCTGTAACTGCTTTAATATCACCATTGGCCCGAGTTGTTTCCTTCCTCTCCTGCAACCGAGTTAGGAAGGACGCCTGTATCTTTGTAGTGAATGGGTGTATTGATACACCATGCAAAATGTTATTAATAACTTCACCATGCTCAAAGGGAATTTCAATGTCTGCTTTTTTCATTTTTACCCATCTACCAATAGGTGCCCTTCTTTGCGAAGCATTTGAAAATCTCCCTGGTCTTTGTGGTTGAATCTGTGTTTGAAATTCACTGCTTGACTGATGGACCTTACAGACAATTGTATGTGTGGGGTACAGAGATGAGGTAGTCATTCAAAAATTATGTTAAACACTATTATTGCACACAGAGCGAGTCCATGCAACTTATTATTTGACTTGTTAAGCAAATTTTAACTCCTGAACTTATTTAGGCTTGCCATAACAAAGCGGTTGAATACACTCGAACATTTCAACTTTACATAAAAATAACTAACAATTGTCTACATTTCGGAAAACATAATTCCACTTCGACCTTATGGGGTATTGTGTGTAGGTCAGTGGCAAAAAAATCTCAATTTAATCAATTTTAAATTCAGGCTGTAACACAGCTAAATGTGGACAAAGTCAAGGGGTGTGAATACTTTCTGAAGGCACTGTAGATGGGGAGGAAACAACACACAAACAACTGAAAAGTACAGTACAGTACACAGGAATGTAGCCACCACAGATCTGCCCCGACACGTCTCTTAATGTAATAAGGGAGAGGCGCCTCTCATGACGTCCCTCACAAGATCAGCAAACGAAACCAGTCGACCGGCAAAGTTGACCGTAAACAAACGCCTCTCAGAGAGACACAAAGCATATAAGGGTCTTTTTTTCCCCAGACATAATCCTACAATATCAGTTTAAATTAGAGGACTCCTATGAAAATTCATAAGCAATGCATAACACCTTCATAGGCACTAAATGAACATCTATGCATGCTTATGTCAGCAACAGCAGCTTCGCAAAAGAATATGCTGTGACACTCCGGCCTGCTGTTGTTGACATAAGCATTTAGAGTTCAACCTAAATAAGAGGTCTCACACAATACTTGTTAATGTACTCTTGTTAATCACCAATCCTAGTACTGGAAAGCTACAGGATGTGTGGGCTTTTGTTTCAGTCCAGCACCAAAACACCTCATCAATTCAATAATAATTGATGACTATTTGGATCAGGTGGGTCACTGATGGGATAGAACAAAAGCCTGCTCCAGGCCCAGGGTTGGTGACCACTGAAGTCAGTCTGTAGAGAAGGGGTATCTGCCTACAGTACTTGAAGGCTGCAATGTCTACGGGTCTCCATCTTAGACTTAAAGGGACATTACACTTCAAAATCAAAGCTTTCAAAGGTTTTCAGACCTTAAAAGTAATCCAACTTCAAGATAAATCCAAATTAGGGCTGGGCAGTATACTATATTTTACTTTATACACCGGTATTGATGCACGGACTGGTTTGGGTTTTTACTTTACCTTCTATAAACGGTATTTGAATGTTTGGTTTGTTAAATGTGATACTGTGTGCAACGTCCATTTTTATAGTTTACACCGCTACTTGAGTCACCTCTCTCTGCTTTATCTCCATGACACATTCCACGCAGACCAAGCCCGCCCCCTGTCACACAAGGAGTGCATTTGTTGTTCCTTGACCACAAGACACTTGTGTTCAGTCTGCATGGTCAATGCAGCACATGCAGAAATGTTGATGACAATGATGCTGTTTTCACTTTGCTTCTTAATATAAATCCACTAGCGTTCTATAATTACACTATACGTTTGTGTTACTTACATCTGCAAAAGGCTAGTTTGTCTTTTCTTAGCAAGTTGGGCCTAAATCGTGTTAGCCGCTAATACTAAATCGCTAGTTAGCTGGCTACCTAGCTAATAAATGTAGCCAGAGTAAGCATAACTAGCTATACAGCCCGATAGTACCAGTAATGGTGTAGAATCAGCATGTTGTTTGTGCAACAGTGTCTTCTAAATCAAAGAGGAATATGTAAATATGTTAGCTACATGAAGTAGCTAAGAGAAAACATTCAATGTTCACTCAAGTGTTTTGCTCTAAATCGGAAGTCAAATCGCAATATTTGGTTAAAAATAAGGTCTAGATTGGTTGCCCGTATCATGCAACCCTACGTGGCAGCATATAAATTATCTCAAATGAGTGCAGGAAATGCAGAAATTGTTTTAAGTTTAACTGAACTGTATAAAACAATCAGACTAGAGAAAGAGCCATTAAATTAACTTAGAATGTATGTGCTGCCACCCTAGGGTAACACACTACTAGCAAAACGTAGAACTTTTATACCGTCAACATAAAAAAAAAAATACTGTGATTATATTATATTTTGTCCATATCGCCCTAGTCCACATCCCATGCCAATTGTTGTGTAAATCCATCTACGCGTCAACCCCAAATGAATGGGAAAGACAAGCAATGCAAAATGGTGCTTATCTTTTCCATTGATTTTAGTTTGAGACATATACAGTGGCAAGAAAACGTATGTGAACCCTTTGGAATTACCTGGATTTCTACATAAACTGAACAAATGATCTGATCTTCATCCAAGTCACAACAATAGACAAACATAGTGTGCTTAAACTAATAAAACACAATTTATTGTATTTTTCTTGTCTATATTGAATACATAATTTAAACATTCACAGTGTAGGTTGGAAAAAGTATGTGAACCCCTTGGCTAATGGCTTCTCCAAAAGCTAATTGGAGTCAGGAGTCAGCTAACCTGGAGTCCAATCAATGAGACAAGATTGGAGATGTTGGTTAGAGCTGCCATGCCCTATAAAAAACACTCACAAAATTTGAGTTTGCTATTCACAAGAAGCATTGCCTGATGTGAACCATGCCTCGAACAAAAGAGATCTCAGAAGACCTAAGATTAAGAATTGTTGACTTGCATAAAGCTGGAAATGGTTACAAAAGTATCTATAAAAGCCTTGATGTTCATCTGTCCACGGCAAGACAAATTGTCTATGAATGGAGAAAGTTCAGCACTGTTGCTACTCTCCCTAGGAGTGGCCGTTTTGCAAAGATGACTGCAAGAGCACAGTGCAGAATGCTCAATGAGGTTAAGAATCCTAGAGTGTCAGCTAAAGACTTACAGAAATCTCTGGAACATGCTAACATCTCTGTTGACGAGTCTAAGATACGTAAAACACTAAACAAGAATGGTTTTCATGGGAGGACACCACGGAAGAAGCCACTGTTGTACAAAAAAAACATTGCTGCACGTCTGAAGTTTGCAAAAGTGCACCTGGACGTTCCACAGAGCTACTGGCAAAATATTCTGTGGACAGATTAAACTACATTTGAGTTTTTTGGAAGGAACACACAACACTATGTGTGGAGAAAAAAAAAGACACAGCACACCAACATCAAAACCTCATCCCAACTGTAAAGTATGGTGGAGGGAGCATCATGGATTGGGGCTGCTTTGCTGCCTCAGGGCCTGGACAGCTTGCTATAATTGCCGGGAAAATTAATTCCCAAGTTTATCAAGACATTTTGCAGGAGAATGTTAGGCTGTCTGTCTGCCAATTGAAGCTCAACAAAAGTTGGGTGATGCAAAAGGACAACGACCCAAAACACAGAAGTAAATCAACAACAGAATGGCTTCAACAGAAGAAAATACGTCTTCTGGAGTGGCCCAGTCAGTCCTGACCTCAACCCAATTGAGATGCTGTGGAATGACCTCAAGAGAGCAGTTCACAGCAGACATTCCAAGACTATTGCTGAACTGAAACAGTTTTGTAAAGAGGAATGGTCTAAAATTCCTTCTGAACGTTGCGCAGGTCTGATCCGCAACTACAGAAAAAGTTTGGTTGAGGTTATTGCTGCCAAAGGAGGGTCAACCAGTTATTAAATCCAAGTGTTCACATACTTTTCCCACACTGCACTGTGAATGTTACATGGTGTGTTCAATAAAGACATGAAAACGTATAATTGTTTGTGTGTTATTAGTTTAAGAAGACTGTGTTTGTCTATTGTTGTGACCTAGATGAAGATCAGATCAAATGTTAGGACCAATTTATGCAGAAATCCAGGTATTTCCAAAGGGTTCACATACTTTTTCTTGCCACTGTAGCTGGACCTACACAACACATGGCCTGGGACATGGACTCATCTCGACATTAGACTACTTTCTGAGGTCTGAAAACAAATGACAAATTACATTTGAGTGTATTAATACCTGTGATTGGTTATGGAGAGTGTCCACCTGGGTTGTGTTCAGTAGGTAGAATTGTCAACATTTTGTTACAATGTTCCTGTACTTAACACAACCCTGGTGTTCCAGGTCTGAAATCAGATGGATGAAAAACTAAAGAACAAGCAGGCACAGAAGCCATCAAGGAGATCAGCTTGAATCCCTATGCTGTAGTTGTCAAATGTTGGCTTGTCAATGACGGTAATAGAGTTGGCAAGAGCACAAATAGATCTGGGCAAGTGTAATGCTGTAGTGCAGATTAAATCCTGTGACTAGCGAGGTTTGGCTGCCAGACAACCTGCCGGCTCGACCCCATTCCCTCCTCCAGACGATCTCTGGAGACCTTCTCCCATTCCTCATCAACTCATCCCAGGCCACTGGCTGCATCCCCTCTGACTTTAAAATGGCCCGAGTCGCTCTCCTCAAGAAACCAACACTCGACTCATCTGACGCCAAAAACTATAGACCTGTATCCCTTCTTTCTAAAACACTTTAGCACGCGATCTTCTTGACCCAAACCAGTCAGGCTTCAAGACGGGTCACTCAACAGACTGCTCTTCTCTGTGTCACAGAGGCTCTACGCACTGACAAAACCGACTCTCTCTCCTCTGTTCTCATCCTCCTAGGTCTATCTGCTGCCTTCGACCCTACCTAAAAACAAGAAGCGGTGCAGGTTCTAATCCAGGCACTTGTCATCTTCCATCTGGACTACTGCAATTTGCTGTTGGCTGGGCTCTGCGCTAGTGCCATCAAACACCTGCCACTGCAGCGTTTTCAACCTTCCTAAGTACTCCAATGTCACCCCACTCCTCCGCACACTCCACTGGCTTCCAGTCAAAGCTTGCATCAACTACAAGACCATGGTGCTTGCCTACAGAGCAGCAAGAGGAACTGCCTCTCCCTACCTTCAGGCTATGCTCAAACCCTACACCCCAACCTGAGCACTACGTACTGCAACCTCTGGTCTCTTCGCATTCCCACCCCTATGGGAGGCCAGCTCCTAGTCCAAGCTCTTACGATACTTACTATGCCTGTAATATGTGGTTGTCCCACCTAACTATCTTAAGATGAATGCACTAACTAAGTTGCTCTGGATAAGCGCGTTTGCTAAATTACAAAACATGTCAAATGTAGTGCATCTCAGCTCTAGTTAGTTAGTGGATCCCTCTCCACCCTGTAAGTGTCCCCTGGGCGACGGTGGGTGTGGATGGTTGGTTTGTCACTCACTGTAGCTCCTACCTGGACCGGGGTGGAGTGGCTGCTACACCTGGAGCCATCCAAGCTGGACTCTGGTTTCTTCCCCCCCGGGCGTGTGGCGTGGGAGCTCACACTCTCCACTGAGGTGCAGCTAGTTTTTGCGCCGGGTGAGGGGTTTGCAAACCAGAGGTTTGTTTTGTGCAGTTCGGGAAGCGTTGGCGCATAGAGAAATAGGCAACATGGACACATACAGACACAGACACACACAGGAGAAGACTTACGGGACAAAAATGCAAATGAGAAACGGGCAGATTCTGCATAGGTTATGTGGCACATTTTTAAATGACTGCTCCTAGTGGTTGGGAGGAGAGGTTTGCAGGAGTGACATACATTGGGTAGAGACACTGTACTGGAAGATTAACAAAGCCTTTGTATGGGCACCAGGAGCAAATTCAAATAAAGATCGTCTTTCATCCTATGGAAGACAATAACTGATCAACTAAGAAAAAGCATCAACTTAAAAAAAGTGACTTAAAAACCAATTTGTTTACCTAATAGCCTATACTACAATCAATTGGTCAATAAGATAAGAGAATAAATAAAGAAGTGGATTAGAGAAAAACAACATTCCCCACCCCAAAGATGTGGTCACCCACTTGAGAGATTAGTTGTGTGAACATTCAGATGTGTACATACCAATGTCAATCAGTCGTCCACTAAACACTGAAGAGCAAACATGGCACTCTAAAGAAACACACACACACCATGTATATGTCCCAAATGGCATCCTATGCCCTAAATAGTGCACTACTTTTGACGAGAGCCCTATAGGCCCTGGTCAATAGAAGTGCACACAATATAAAAAAATAGGGTGCCATTTGAGACACAACAGTTTGTTCACTCTACAAGATCTCTCAGCTCACATCTAACCAGGGGATGTATTAAGCGTCTTAGAGTAAGATAAACTATAGAAAAACCATATACATTTAATTTAAAATACATACAATATAATTTATACAATTTAAAAATGATTCTAGAAATTAATCTAGGGTGGCAGGTAGTCTAACGATTAGAGCGTTGGTACTGTAACCGAAAGGTCGCTGGATCGAACCCCTGAGCCGACAAGTTGAAAAATCTGTAGCTGTGCCCTTGAGCAAGGCACTTAACCCTAATTGCTCCTGTAAGCTAAATGACTAAAAGGTCATCTTGAAACTGTTAGCATTTCGTTTTTTGTGAGACTTGAACATGTGTATGTTGTTCAGAAGGTAGTGTTAGAGGAAACATGTGACAGAAGAGGGAGGGATTAGTGGTTAGTAGTGGATGAGTGACATGTGAGTGGCAGACAACATGAACGTTAGATGACAAGCCAAGCTTAACGATGCACTTTTTATACTTCACTGTGGGCACTGACAGACATGATATCTCTCGTCTTTCTACATTGCTGTCAATAATTATGGTGGATTTGGATGATAGGCTAACTATAAAAAAAACATTCCAAATTGAGTCTAAATGCAGTTTTAATCGCAGTGTTTAAAAAATTATCTATTTAAATCTAATGTGATATCCACCCAAAAATGACTTTAGCCAAGATAATTTAATGAAAAAATAAAGTTGCACACATTGGTGTTTTATACCTATTACAATCAGGGAGGGGCAACTTTGATGGCAGTGGGGGCCACAAAATCTGAACTCATGAGGAGCCGTAGTGGCTTGCGGGTCTGCGTACCCACATCCATGCATGCAGTCAGAGCTGTCCCTATCTTTTTGGGGGCATTATTGCAATTCTACACATTTTGCCATGGGGCGGAGAGAAAATGTTGCAGTTTTAAAGCAAGTTTGCTGAAATTCTACACATTTTACCATGGGGCTGAGGGAAGATTTTGCAATTGTATAATTCATTTTATGCAATTCTACTCATTTTGCCATGGGGCGGAGATTTTTTGTTGTTGCAGTTTTACAGCGAACTTCCTGAAATCTATAAATTCTGCCATAGGGTGGAGAGCAATGTTTGCAGCTTTTAAAATGATGTGAGAGTGATTAACAAAATTAAGTAATTTGACCATGATTACTACAAGTTTAGATAGCTGGCAAGACAAACTTACCAATGACATGGGCAAATTGAGTGACTGCAAGTGGCTGACATCATGACAAAACCGCCGATGCACAATCAAATTTCGAACTTGCACCTACTATTCTAACTCTCAACATTAAGTTGAGACCCCTACTGAGTTGGGGGGAAATTGATTCGCGGGCCTACAAAAGGGGAGCTGCCGCCAATTGCCCATTCCTGCATTAAATCATCAGGAGTCCATCTTAGTCTACGACTTTCGCTAAGTTTACGATTCCGTTAGTCAGCACTTCCCCTACTGATTTGGATGTGCGTCAACTAATGCTTTATATTAGGCCTAAATCATGAAAAAACCTTGACACCAATCATGTGATACAGAGAGAAAAGAGGGAAGTGTCTAAACATCTAGTTAGAACTAGCGTGACGTCCTCTACTCATGTCTCTCATCCAGCCGCGTGTTTCGAATTAGTTTTCATTTAAGGTTATTTCGGACACAAACATTTTTAATCAAATCACAAACATGTTACTGTATTATTCCAAGAGAGGGCACAAGCGACAATCTACCATAACCCAAACCCCATATCCCATGCAGCGGAGTTAAGGTCTGCTGACTAAGAACGTGTGTGTACTGGGAAGTAGAGAGAAGAGATATTCATGGCATGCCCCTCAACCCAACAGGCCATTAAAACATCAGTTTGAAAGTAGACCTCCATTCACTGCAAAGGCCGCTTTCACAAAAAAAGACAACCATGAACATCTGATGCATCATTTCTGCAGAGATTAAGTTCCTTTTGATTGATCTTGGTTTGACAGTAGAGTAGTAGTCGCACACAAAATAAAATTATAGAGTATAGAAAATATTAAGAGCACCTCCTCTTTCCATGACATAGACTGACCAGATTGAAGTGCCTTTTAACGGTGTATGGTAGGTAGTAGGTTTATGTCAAGAACGGCCACACTACTGGGTTTTTCACACCACCCTACAGGACCTCCAGCAAACTTGACACAACTGTGGGAAGCATTGGAGTTAACATGGGCCAGCATCCCTGTGGAATGCCTTTGACACCATGTTTGTCCATGCCCTGACAAATTGAGGCTGTTCTGAGGGCAAAAGAAGGGGTGCAACTCAATATGAGAAAGGTGTTACTAATGTTTGGTATTCTCAGTGTATATCACCAGGATAAGAGTCCTCTGTGTGATTTCATTTGTTTGATCAAATATTTCATATCATTTCATTTTTAGATACCTCCTAAAATACTCTACAGATACTGACGGTCAGGTGTAATGATTGATACTGACCAAAGTAAAGTTATTCAAGTACTATTAAAGCCATCTACTACCTTGATGGTAATACAAGGGAGAATGCCTTACCCTTCGTATTCATGGGTGGTTTGATGCCTCTTGATGATCAGGCAGGTAACCACAGAGATGAGGATAAGCCCGATGACGGCGCCGCACACGGCGACCACTATGACGGCCGTGTTGTCTTGAGGGAGAGACTCTGCAAAACAAGACAACGTAAGCATCATCATACAACATAACAATTACGTTACAAAGTCACAGCTGTGCAAATACTACTAGGACCCTACACATTTTTTAAATTAAACTTAGTAGGGAATCAATTAAATGTATTGAAGTCTATCATAATAGATTAACATAATGCATCAGTGAAAACGGAATTTTGGAAAAAAATAAATGGAATTTGGAAAAACAAATAATACCAATTTTATAGGGCCATATAATACCAGTTCAATGTTTGAGACGTTAAAAATCAGTGTTAAAATTGTGAATCTCTTGTACGAGTGTTTCTCAATCCCTGGTTAGTAAGATATGATTAATCACTCAGTTGGTTTGTTAGGTGAAATGTATTTTCTGGCTGTTTTATTCCAAGTCATCCTTCAACGTGAGAGACATTGGTCAGGTCCTATTTAAAAGTGAATTGAGTTTTGCTGTACTGTTGTGAATCTATTTGCAAGTTTACCTTTGATGACGACCTTGAGCTGTGTCTGAGCGGCGGTGCCAGATATGTCAGGCGGGTTAATCACAGCACACGAGTAGGTGCCGTTGTCGTTGAACTGCGCCTCAATTAAATGGATTGAGGCATCTTTTTTGTTCAGGTCTCCCGCCCATTTCACGCGGTCTTTGAATTGAGCCACACTCCCTGGGTAGTGGTTTGCAGAAGTGTAATAGAAAATCTATATAAAAAAAAAAAGACATTGAATAAATTTTTTTATATACAAGAATGACGGAAGAGAAAACAGATTGCGCAAGAATTGCACACAGTGTCAGCGTCCCATATGACACCCTATTCCCTTTATAGTGCACTTCTTCTGAGTATGCCCATGGGGCTCTGGTCAAAATGAATACACTAGGTTATATAGGGAATAAGTTGCCATTTGAGATATAGCCAATGACTAAGGACTCATTACAGGAAATGGGAAAGACAGCAAACAGGTTTAACCGTTGGGATGCTTATGGCTTACCTACATGACTGGGCACTTTTGCCAAGCAACAGCAAAACTTCCCCTGATACTATGTGTTATGTTTGTATCTGCTACTGTACCAAACTGATGGGCAATTTGTTTAGCATTTACATGACAGACGGATATCCTTAATAGTCATTTTGTTTAAAAGTTGAGAGTGGACAAATAGCCATTAGCGTTAGTGTGGGTGTTGGTGACTCCCTTTCCAACTGCACTCTGTTACGAGGCCGGATACAAGCACAGCATTATGGGCAAGATGAGCCAGCTAGCTAGATCTCTAGGGGAGGGAAATGGGAATAGGGGGACTAGTTACCCTTGTTCCTGCCATTTCCATTCAAATCTCAGCATTGCAAATATGAATTAACCTTCAGAAACTACTCTGTCAGGCTCAACACTCTTTCCACATAAACAGGTCAAAGTTACTGCCTCAATGAGTTGTGGGTCATGTTCATTTGGCCACACAATATATTTTTTTGAAAGAGGAAACAAAAATCTATGTACATATTGCCCTGAACCAGAGGAGGGGAGGAGCACTGAATTCAAAGCTTAAGTTTGGAGAAACATGAAAGGGAAGGACGCAGATGGTCAGGAAGAAGTGGCCTAGAACATAACACAACCCTCCTCAGGCTCCTTTCCTTTCATTGGACCAGTCACAAACACACACACGCAAACTCCCTCACTCTTTTCTGTGGCAGTGGGCCTAAATAATACCAGGAAACAGGTTGTGCTAGAACACCCATCGGTGGAAGATCTGAGAGTAAGCTCTTGGGAGTTTCATGGACCTCAGAAAAAGAAAGGACTCACGGAAACAGCGCTTCCGGCGTCAGATCCCGCCGGGCAAAACGACCAGGTGACTGTGGCTGCACTGCTGATCACTTCCCTGGACTTGAAAGAACACTTGAGGATCCCCGTGGTGCCATTCTCAACCAGCACTTCCGCCGGGGCGTACAACTCTATAGCGAATGTTAGATTTATACCTGTTGATAAAGAACCAACATTCAATTTCTTGCTTAACTTCACTAGGGTAGGGGGCAGCATTCGGAATTTTGGATGAAAAGCGTGCCCAAAGTAAACTGCCTGCTACTCAGGCCCAGAAGCTAGGATATGCATATAATTGGTAGATTTGGATAGAAAACTCTAAAGTTTCCAAAACTGTTAAAATAAAGTCTGTGAGTACAACATAACTGATATGGCAGGCGAAAACCTGAGGAAAATCCATCCAGGAAGTACTATTATTTTGAAAGGCTGTTTTTCCATTGAAAACATATCCACCATACAAAGACTTAGGACCCAGTTCACGATCTCTATGGCTTCTTCTACATGTGGCCAGTCTTTAGTAGAGGCCGACCGATTAATCGGAATGGCCGATTAATTGGGGCCGATTTCAAGTTTTCATAACAATCGGTCGATTTAAAAAAATATATATATAAAATACACCTTTATTTAACTAGGCAAGTCAGTTAAGAACACATTCTTATTTTCAATGACGGCCTAGGAAACGGTGGGTTAACTGCCTTGTTCAGGGGCAGAACGAAAGATTTTTACCTTGTCAGCTCGGGGATTCGTTTTGCAACCTTCCGGTTATTAGTCCAACACTCTAACCACCTGCCTTACATTGCACTCCACGAGGAGCCTGTGTGGCAGGCTGACGACCTGTTACGCAAGGGCAGCAAGAAGCCAAGGTAAGTTGCTAGCTAGCATTAAACTTATCTTATAAAAAACAATCAATCTTAACATAATCACTAGTTAACTACACATGGTTGATGATATTACTAGTTTATCTAGCGTGTCCTACGTTGCATATAATCGATGCGGTGCCTGTTAATTTCTCATTGAATCACAGCCTACTTCGACAAACGGGTGATGATTTAACAAGCGCATTTGCGAAAAAAGCACTGTCGTTGCACCAATGTACCTAACCATAAACATCAATGCCTTTCTTTAAAATCAATACACAACTATATATTTTTAAACCTGCATATTTAGTTAATATTGCCTGCTAACATGAATTTCTTATAACTAGGGAAATTGTGTCACTTCTCTTGCATTCCGTGCAAGCAGTCAGAGTATATGCAGCAGTTTGCGCCACCAGGCTCATTGCGAACTGTGTGAAGTCCATTTATTCCAAACAAAGGCCATAATTGTTTATGACATAACATTGAAGGTTGTACAATGTAACAGCAATATTTAGACTTAGGGATGCAATCCGTTAGATAAAATACAGAACGGTTCCGTATTTCACTAAAAGAATAAACATTTTGTTTTCGAAATGATAGTTTCCGGATTCGACCATTTTAATGACCAAAGGCTCGTATTTCTGTGTGTTATTATGTTATAATTAAGTCTATGATTTGATAGAGCAGTCTGACTGAGCAGTGGTAGGCAGCAGCAGGCTCGTAAGCATTCATTCAAACAGCACTTTCCTGCATTTGCCAGCAGCTCTTCGCAATGCTTCAAGCATTGTGCTGTTTATGACTTCAAGCCTATCAACTCCAGAGATTAGGCTGGTGTAACCGATGTGAAATGGCTAGCTAGTTAGCGGGGTGTGCGCTAATAGCATTTCAAACGTCACTCGCTCTGAGACGGAGTAGTTGTTCCCCTTGCTCTGCATGGGTAACGCTGCTTCGAGGGTGGCTGTTGTCAATGTGTTCCTGGTTCGAGCCCAGGTAGGAGTGAGGAGAGGGACGGAAGCTATACTGTTACACTGGCAATACTAAAGTGCCTATAAGAACATCCAATAGTCAAAGGTATATGAAATACAAATCGTATAGAGAGAAATAGTCCTATAATAACTACAACCTAAAACTTCTTACATGGGAATATTGAAGACTCATGTTAAAAGGAACCACCAGCTTTCATATGTTCTCATGTTCTGAGCAAGGAACTTAAATGTTAGCTTTTTTACATGGCACATATTGCACTTTTACTTTCTTCTCCAACACTTTGTTTTTGCATTATTTAAACCAAATTGAACTTGTTTCATTATTTATTTGAGGCTAAATTGATTTTATTGATGTATTATCTTAAGTTACAATAAGTGTTCATTCAGTATTGTTGTAAATTGTCATTATTACAAATGTAAAAAATATATATGTTCGGTATCGGTGTTAAAAAAATCATACAATCGGTCGACCTCTCGTCTTTAGGCATTGTTTCAAGCTTTTACTCTGAAAAATGAGGGAGATACAGCACTTTCAATCAGTGGACAGTGGAAATTTCCAGACATGAGTCCAGCGCGCGATCGAGAGCGCACCTTTCTTGTTTCTCCTTTTCTATTGACGAAGCTTTTGTCCGGTTGAAATATTGATTATTTATGACAAAAACAACCTGAGGATTGATTTTAAACATCGTTGGATATGTTTCTACGAACTTTTATTGTACTTTTTTGATTTTTCGTCTGTCTGTTGTGACCGCGCTTTGTTCCAATGGATTGCTGAACAAAACGCACCAACAAAACGGAGGTTTTTGGATATAAACATGGACTTTATCGAACAAAACAAACATTTAATGAGTAAATGGGAGTCTTGTGAGTGCAAACATATGAAGATCAAAGTGATTAATTTTATCAATATTTCTGACTTGTGTAACTCCTCTACATGGCTTGTTACTGTTTGTAATGATTTGTCTGCTGGGCGCTGTTCTCAGATAATCGCATGGTATGCTTTCGCCGTAAAGCCTTTTTGAAATCTGACACCATGGTTGGATTAACAAGAAGTTTCTTTAACCTCTCTCGGGTATGTGGGACGAAATCGTCCCACCTAGTCAACAGCCAGTGGAATCGAGTGGCGCGAAATTCAAAAACCTTAAAAATGCTATTACTTAAATTTCTCAAACATATGACTATTTTACACCATTTTAAAGACGAGACTCTCGTTAATCTAACCACATTGTCCGATTTCAAAAAGGCTTTACAACGAAAGCAAAACATTAGATTATGTCAGGAGAGTACCCAGCCAGAAATAATCACACACCCATTTTTCAAGCTAGCATATGTCACAAAAACCAAAACCACAGCTAAATGCAGCACTAACCTTTGATGATCTTCATCAGATGACACTCCTAGGACATTATGTTATACAATACATGCATGTTTTGTTCAATCAAGTTCATATTATATCAAAAACCAGCGTTTTACATTATCATGTGACGTTCAGAACTAGCAAACATACCGAAAACTTCCGGTGAATTTACTAAATTACTCACGATAAACATTCACAAAAAACATAACAATTATTTTAAGAATTATAGATACAGAACTCCTTTATGAAATCGCGGTGTCAGATTTTAAAATAGCTTTTCGGCAAAAGCACATTATGCAATATTCTGAGTAGATAGCTCGCCATCACGGGCTAGCTAATTTGACACCCACCAAGTTTGGCGTTCACTAAACTCAGAATTACTATAAGAAAAATTGGATTACCTTCGCTGTTCTTCGTCAGAATGCACTCCCAGGACTTCTACTTCAACCACAAATGTTGTTTTGGTTCAAAATAATCCATAGTTATGTTCAAATATCCTGTTTTGTCCGTGCGTTCAGTTCCCTATCCGAACGGTGACGCATGTCGTGACAAAAAAATTCTAAATATTCCATTACCGTACTTCGAAGCATGTCAAACGCTGTTTAAAATCAATTTTTATGCGATTTTTCTCATACAATAGCGATAATATTTCGACCGGGAGACGTTGTTTTCATTCAAAAACTGAAAGAAGAAAATGGTGTCTTCACATGCACGCGCGCACCCGTGTCATTGTTCTCAGATCGACCACTATCCAAAACCCCTACTCTTTTTCAGCCAGGGACTGCAGTGTCATCATTCCCCGTTCTGGCGCCTTCTGAGAGCCTATGGGAGCCTTAGAAAATGTCACGTTACAGCAGAGATCCTCTGTTTTCGATAAAGAGGCTATAGAAGGCCAAGAAATGGTCAGAGAGGGCACTTCCTGTATAGAATCTTCTCAGGTTTTGGCCAGCCATATGAGTTCTGTTATACTCACAGACACCATTCAAACAGTTTTAGAAACTTTAGGGTGTTTTCTATCCAAATCAAATAATTATATGCATATTCTAGTTTCTGGGCAGGAGTAATAACCAGATTAAATCGGGTACGTTTTTTTATCCGGCCGTGAAAATACTGCCCCCTATCCTAAACAGGTTAAACCCATGTATAACACTTGTATGTTTCATGAATTTTTATGAGTATTTCTGTTTTTGAATTTGGCGCTCTGCAATTTCACTGGATGTTGGCCAGGTGGGACTGTAGCGTCCCACATCCCCTAGTGAGGTTAATGTATTCAACATTGAGAAGCAGGGAGGGATTGGGACTCTATAGGCACTTATATGTATACATCAAAGCTTTGATGCTTTATAGCTGCTTGGCCTAAGTTTGCCTAATACATCAGACTGTTACCTTGGTTACCCCATGGATATTCAGTCTGAAAGAAGTCACAAGAGTCTCAAACCAGAGTGTTGAATAAAATTATGTTAAAATGTACTTCACTGGTTGTCCGTGCTGTTGGTCATAATGACAGTAGTAAGTGAAGATAAAATGTCCACAAGAAAGTATTATTAACCTGACTTTATAGGGTGCCGGTCTGTATATGGCTCTGTAGGCTTGTATTTTCAATCTCCTGAAGCATTGCACGTGATGCACAATAGGTAAACAATAGCCAAATGTTGTCAACCAAAGCACATTTCCTCGCATTCAGCTGGAAGTACCTGCATCTCACCGCAAATTCAAAGTCAGCAACGTTCGATCAGTGGTTTGGTTTCTCTCAGCCATTGTTTACATATCTTGCAAGTGTTTACGTTGTGTGCGAATTGCGCCAGAATTGAAAATACAAACCGACAGAACCATATACAGACCAGCATACTAAAAGTTGGGCTAACAACACTTCCCTGTGGAAATTTTGTCTCAGATTGCCTCCAACAAAGACAACAGCTAAAATAAATCCAAATGAGGTTTATTCAACATTCTGACTTGTAATGGGACTGTTTGGAAATGTTGAGCCTACAATGTAAGAGACGAGTCTTCCACTCTCGGATTCTAAAAGGCACTAGGTGCAAGTAATTTCCAGCTATCGGGAAAAGAGGATATACAGACATTCGCTTCTGTGTTCTTACAACAATCTGTGTTAGTGTTGTCAGGATACCAGTATCGCGATACTAGGAAGTAAGGAAGCAAAGGAAACAAAACATGAGGTTTAGTCCTAATGTTTATGAAAATAATAAAAAACGCCTTATTGTCACCCAGTCACATTTGTTTATTTTGCAAGCTATATCACACAATATTTTACAAGAGTAGGTTTTAAAAGGACCATAGAGTTAAGTCTGCTTCTGGGTTTTTGCCAAAGAAAATTTGGTATCGTAGTATCACAATACTGCTATTGTGACAACACTAATCTGCGTTTACTAGCCTATACAGCGAGTCGTTCAACAGATTTCTGTACATATTTGACAACATCTTCCCCAGTTAGAGAGAGCCAGGTCAGAGAGGAAGGCACGCAGTGACAAAAACATGCTGACAGTGCAGAATGCAATAATAAAACAGCTGGACACTTTCCCTGCAAGCCTTTGAATTTCAACCCAACAGACTGTGTGCAAGCAACACACAAATAGAAACCAAGTCCATTGGAAGTGATATGATATGGCATCTCAAAAGTGCAGTAGACAACAAATGATGCGCTAAAATAACCATGACATTTTATCTTTTACACCAAAAAAAGAGAACAAGGAGCCAGATGTTTCACCGGATGTTTTACCGAATGTATAAATCTGAAGCATCCGGTTGGAATTTCCACTACCCACCAAATATGGCGAGGAGAGGAAGCAGTTACTATCTGCATCACATGCCTTAATTAGAAATACGACTATCGTACCAAGTCACGCACTAACTTTACTAACTAAAGCCAACTATTATTGTCGTTTAGCTAGGTACAGTAGCCAGCTAACTAAAGCATACTATGTTAGCGGAGCGAGTACGGAGCGAGATGGAATTGGGCCAAGTACAGAGCGAGATGGAATTGGGCCAACATTCTGCAGATTTTTCCTCATCAAAGAAAAGCCTGATCTCAATTCAGGACGGACGATACCAGTATCGCGATACTCATTAGTATCGTGGCAAGGAAACAAAGCACGAAGCAGATTTAACTTCTTTAGGAAAACAGCCCTAGTGTTGGAAGCAAACATCATGTTGTCATCCAGAAACACATGTATTTATTTTCCAAGCTATAGCACACAACATTTTACATACAGCAGGGTTTTAAGGGACCAAAGAGTTTGATCTCCTTCATGTTTTCATTTTTGCCATGGAAAATACATTGCGATGCTGGTATTGCCCCGGCACTGGTGCACTAAGTTTTGTTGACCATTTCAAATCAAAATGTTGTCGTCACATCTTCCGAATACAACAACCTTACAATGAAATGTTTACTTACAAGCCCTTAACCTACAATGCAGTTCAAGAAATAGTTAATCAAATATTTACTAGATAAACTAAAGTAAAAAGAAATCTAATCAATCAAAAAGTAACACAATAAATGTACATAACAATAACAATGGGGGGGTGGGGGTGCGCTCCGGTACCGCTTGCCGTGCGGTAGCAGAGAGAACAGTCTAGGACTTGGGTGACTGGAGTCTGACAATTTTTTGGGCCTTCCTCTGACACCGCCTAGTATATGGATGTCAGGAAGCTTGGCCCCAGTGATGTACTGGGCTGTATGCACTACCCTCTGTAGCGCCTTACGGTCAGATGCAGAGCAGTTGCCATACCAGGCGGTGATGCAACCGGTCAGGATGCTCTCGATGGTGCAGCTGTAGAACTTTTTGAGGATCTGGGGACACATGCCAAATCTTTTCAGTCTCCTGAGGGGGAAAAGGTGTTGTTGTGCCTTCACAACTGTCTTGGTGTGTTTGGACCATGATAGTTTGTTGGTGATGTGGACACCAAGGAACTTGAAACTCTCAACCTGCTCCACTTCATTGCTGTCGATGTTAATGGGGGGCCTGTTCGGCCCTCCTTTTCCTATAGTCCACGATCAGCTCCTTTGTCTTGCTCACATTGAGAGAGGTTGTTGTCCTGGCAGTCTCTGACCTCCTCCCTATTGGCTGTCTCATCGTTGTCTGTGATCAGGCCTACCACTGTTGTGTTGTCAGCTAACTTAATGGTATTGGAGTCGTGTTTGTTTACAAGGAGTTCAAGTGTGAAATGTAGTTATTGAGCATGCACACATGCTCGCTAACAGAAATATGCAAATACATGTTAGAATGAGCCAATAGGATCTCGCTAGTTCGTGCATGGCTTTGCCCACCTCCTTGCTTGCTCTGCCGACTATAAAAAAAATGTTTCCCCCCATTGAAAAATAAACCATCATAGTTATGAATATCGTTGCTAAAAGTGACATGAACTAAGTTAAATCTTTTTAACTTGCTGTAATTTGAATCCGTCATATTTAGCCAATAAGTTGGTCAATTCTTAGTTATCATGCCAAAACAATAAATTCAGAAATATTTAGGTCATTAAGTCAACATGTGTCAAGTGTCACACCAACGGGCACACTCGCGTAACTTGAGATATTCTTTGGTTTTGTGCCAACTAGTTACGTTACCTAGCAAACAAGTTAAGCTAATCAGACCCCATAAATTAGGAATCTAACCAGCTAGCAAGTACTCTAGTTACTATCTGCATCACATGCCTTAATTAGAAATACGACTATCGTACCAAGTCACGCACTAACGTTACTAACTAAAGCCAACTATTATCGTCGTTTAGCTAGGTATAGTAGCCAGCTAACTAAAGCATACTATGTTAGCAATTATCTAGCATGCAAACTACTGTACTGGCTAGCTCACTAGCTAGCTATCAACTATAGCGACCATATTGTTATCAGCTTGGCTAGAGCAGTACTTACCGAAAATAAGACATAAGGTTATTCCACATAGTAAAACACAATTGCACGCGGGGTTTGTCCGTCTTAGCTCCATAACTTAGAATTCATCAATATTGCCCCCTCCCTGTTTTAGGTCTAACGTTAACCAGCGTTCAGCTGCTCATCCACTGCACCCTCTTCCTGTAAGCAATGTTCGTGGGGCGTTTAAGCCCTAAACAGCGCTTGACTGGCGGCTCGGTCTCACAGGCTACGTGCCGCCCTCAACACCAGAGCCAACCGATACAAGTATCAACGAGCAACATTCAAACAGAACCAGAACGCTAACGCCTAATGATGTGGAAACCAAGGCTTTCTGAAGCCTTTTGGGCTTTCACCAAATTGTGCTGAAAAATAGTTAATTGCTGAGTTTAACACAATGACCATTAGCGACCTCTGCTGGTCAGCAATGAAAAGCAGCGTTTGATGTTCATATAGAAGGTTATTCCACAATATATCACATATCGTGGTGTAGTGGTTAGTCGTGGGTTTTAGCCTATTGTCACTTACAGGTTCGCACCTTCCATCATGCTTCCCTGTTTTGCTGTGAATCCCTATTTTTTGCTGTCAAAAACGGTGATTCTATGGCATTATTTAGGATAGAAGCTTGGGATGAACGAGTGACGAATTTCCGGACAAGGGTGGTCCATTTAAAAATCATTCCTTCCTCCCTCGCCCTGCAAGTGTCAACTCGTCAGACGTCATGAAACGTCATCAGAAGTCCCCACTTAATTTCAGGGCTGAGGGGATAGGGTGTGTCTTTTAAGAGTTTGGATCAGTAGCGCTGTGAAAACTGCATCGGAGCATCAGAGCTCCGGTATTGATCGTTCCATCACTACTCAAGCCTAGAGAGGGAAAAAGTTGATATAGCAAGCATCTTTCAAAATTAAGGCAACTTTATGCTAAAATATCACTGATATTATATCAGACTGATTTGTTGTAAATAATCAATCTTTATGTGTTTGTTAGCTACCCAGATAGCACACATACTGTATATCGCGCCGACGTCGGCTTGATATATACATGATACATTGGGTTGATGTAGTATGGAGAATTTGCACATTGGCAAGACGTGCATTAGATCGCATTCGCCCTTCAGTCGCTGTTTGGATGATTATTTTCAAAGCTGTATGCTGTCTAGCCGCTCTGCAGACGACATAAAAAATAGCTTTGAGGTCGGATCCAACAGTAAATAATGTTTAACTATATGATAGGAATTACCCATACCCAGTGGCAACCCGTCATTCAAGGCAGGTGTTCTGAGCCCCACCTGTTTAGTTAACTGTTGCCTGCTTTGCATGTTATTTGGCCATTTTAATACGTCTCACATATCAGGTTACAAACATTGTAAAAAAAATTAAATAATAATCTTTGAGTTAATAAAGTCGCATTCAAAAATTGTCTATTTTTTTGCTTTCTTGAGTAAGGCTGCTCCAACATTCAGGTGTTTCAGTCTAGCTCAGTGCGTTCTGTGGTGGTGGGGCAGCCAGCAGAAAATACAGAGTGTTGGGGTTGGTAATGTTCTCTAGTTGCGCAGGGATTGGCTCAGTGTTCTGTCACTCATGGGGACACGATGTAATCGCGAAATCAACAGGGAGAGTGCGAAAATTCAAGCCCCTTGGGTGCTGACATAGATTTGCATTAGAAGTGCCTGTCTAAGAAGGCTCAAGGCCATTGGTCAAATCAAAGTTTATTTGTCACGTGCACTGAATACAAGAGGTGTAGACTTTACAGTGAAATGCTTACTTACAGGCTCTAACCAACAATGCAAAAAAGGTATTAGGTGAACAATTAGGTAAGTAAAGAAATAAAAACAACTGTAAAAAGACAGTGAAAAAGAACAGTAGCAAGGCTATATACAGTAGCGAGTCTATAACAGTAGCGAGGCTACATACAGGCACCGGTTAGTCGGGCTGATTGAGGTAGATATGGTTAAAGTGACTATACATATATGATAAACAGAGAGTAGCAGTAGCGTAAAAGAGGGGGTGGCGGGACACAATGCAGATAGCCCGGTTAGCCAATGTGTGGGGGCACTGGTTGGTCGGGCCAATTGAGGTAGTATGTACATGAGTGTATAGTTAAAGTGACTATGCATATATGATAAACAGAGAGTAGCAGCAGCGTAAAAAAGGGATTGGAGGGGGCACACAATGCAAATAATCTGGGTAGCCATTTGATTACTTGTTCAGGAGTCTTATGGCTTGGGGGTAAAAACTGTTGAGAACCCTTTTTGTCCTAGACTTGGCACTCCGGTACCGCTCGCCATGCGGTAGTAGAGAGAACTGTCTATGACTGGGGTGGCTGGGGTCTTTGACAATTTTTAGGGCCTTCCTCTGACACCGCCTGGTGTAGAGGTACTGGATGGCAGGCAGTTTAGCCCCAGTGATGTATTGAGCCGTACTCACTACCCTCTGTAGTGCCTTGTGGTCGGAGGCCAAGCAATTACCGTACCAGGCAGGGATGCAACCAGTCAATATGCTCTTGATGTTGCAGCTGTAGAACCTTTTGATGATCTGAGGACCCATGCCAAATCCTTTTGGTTTCCTGAGGGGGAATAGGCTTTGTCGTGCCCTCTTCACGACTGTCTTGGTGTGTTTGGATCATTCTAGTTTGTTGGTGATGCGGACACCAAGGAACTTGAAGCTCTCAACCTGCTCCACTACAGCCTCGTCGATGAGAATGGGGGCGTGCACGGTCCTCCTTTTCCTGTAGTCCACAATCATCTCCTTAGTCTTGGTTACGTTGAGGGATAGGCTGTTATTCTGGCACCAGCCGGCCAGGTCTCTGACCTCCTCCCTATAGGCTTTCTCGTCGTTGTCGGTGATCAGGCCTACCATTGTTGTGTCATCTGCAAACTTAATGATAGTGTTGGAGTCGTGCCTGAACATGCAGTCGTGGGTGAACAGGGAGTACAGGAGGGGACTGTGAGCACGCACCCCTGGGGGGCTCCAGTGTTGAGGATCAGCGTGGCAGATGTGTTGCTACCTACCCTCACCACCTGGGGGCGGCCCGTCAGGAACTCCAAGATCCGGTTGCAGAGGGAAGTGTTTAGTCCCAGGACCCTTAGCTTAGTGATGAGCTTTGAGGGTACTATGGTGTTGAACGCTGAGCTGTAGTCAATGAATAGCATTCTCACATAAGTATTCCTTTTGTCCAGGTGGGAATGGGCAGTGTGAAGTGCAATAGAGATTGCATCATCTGTGGATCTGTTTGGGTGGTATGCAAATTGGAGTGGGTCTAGGGTTTCTGGGATAATGGTGTTGATGTGAGCCATTACCAGCCTTTCAAAGCACTTCATGGCTATGGACGTGAGTGATACAGTCTGTAGTCATTTAGGCAGATTGCCTTCGTGTTCTTGGGCACAGACCACTATGGTGGTCTGCTTGAAACATGTTGGTATTACAGACTCAATCAGGGACATGTTGAAAATGTCAGTGAAGACACCTGCCAGTTGGTCAGCACATGCCCGGAGCACACATCCTGGTAATCCATCTGGCCCCTCAGCCTTGTGAATGTTGACCTGTTTAAAGGTCTTACTCACGTCGGCTACGGAGAGCGGGATCACACAGTCGTCCGGTACAGGTGATGCTGTCATGCATGCCTCAGTGTTGCTTGCCTTGAAGCAAGCATAGAAGTGATTTCGCTTGTCTGGTAGGCTCATGTCACTGGGCAGCCCGCGGCTGTGCTTCCCTTTGTAGCCTGTAATAGTTTGCAAGCCCTGCCACATAATACGAGCGTCGGAGCCGGTGTTGTATGATTCAATCTTAGCCCTGTATTGACCCTTTGCCTGTTTGATGGTTCGTCGGAGGGCATAGCAGGATTTCTTATAAGCTTCCTGTTTAGAGTCCCACACCTTGAAAGCGGCAGCTCTACCCTTTAGATCAGTGCGAATGTTGCCTGTAATCCATGGCTTCTGGTTGGGGTATGTATGTACAGTCACTTTGAGGACGACGTCCTCGATGCACTTATTGATAAAGCCAGTGACTGATGTGGTGTACTCCTCAATGCCATCGGAAGAATCCCGGAACATGTTCCAGTCTGTGATAGCAAAACGGTAGTTTAGCATCTGCTTCATCTGACCACTTTTTTATAGACCGAGTCACTGGTGCTTCCTGCTTTAATTTTTGCTTGTAAGCAGGAATCAGGAGAATAGAATTGTGGTCGGATTTACCAAATGGAGGGCGAGAAAGAGCTTTGTACGCGGCTCTGGTCACAGATAAAATGACATCAAATCACGTTATATCTACCGTAGCTTTGATTGGACTGATCATGTCAACATCATACTTTCAAAATCATAGCTTGCAAGCTAGACAAGCAGTCAGCATCATGAATCGAGTCAACAATCTGCTGCAAATCCTTTTCAATCCTTGTCAAATGAAGAGAAATTATAGGTAAAACGTATCTTTGCTCATCGGCCATTGGACATAAACATTACTCAACAATTTGTAAATCGCAAATTCAACAGTGAGTGGTTTGGAAGGAATCAGTGGCTACCTGCAAGTGTTGCAAAGCAATCACTTGCCTGCTATTCAGTGGAGAGGGTGTGTGGTCCAAGTCTGGGTTTAAGGGTCTTATTTCCAAGCTTAAAAGGATAAACTTTCACATGCAACACCATGGGTGAGAAAAGGTTGAATACGTTGGCCTTGCTGTCAATCCAACATGACTTCTGCCACGTTAAAAACTCAGATCTGGTAAATCTCAGACTTGAGTTCAAGACAACTGGGAACTCAAATAAAAATGAGCTCCGACTGGGAAAATACGTTTTGAACGGTCATCCAACTCGGAATTCCAAGTCAGGAACTCGGCCTCTTTCTAGAGCTCCGACCTGAAGATCACTGACATCATGATTCACCATTCCCCCCCCAGAGTTCGCAGTTGTCTTGAAAGCACCATAAATCCAGAGAATGTCAGACTTCGATGATAAAGTTTGATGACAACATTTGCTCACAAGAAGGACCCCGCCGCAACCTTCCTGTTCAAGTGAGCACAGCACAGCAAGGTGAGTCCAAAAATGTATTGTATGCTGCTGCATAAATTACAGTTGAAGTCAGAAGTTTACATACATTTAGGTTGGAGTCATTAAAACTCGTTTTTCAACCACTCCACAAATTTCTTGTTAACAAACTATAATTTTGGAAGGCGGTTAGGACATCTACTTTGTGCATGACACAAGTAATTTCTCCAACAATTGTTTACAGCCAGATTATTTGAGTCAATCATTTGAGTCAATTGGAGGTGTACCTCTGGATGTATTTCAATGCCTACCTTCAAACTCAGTGCCTCTTTGCTTGACATCATGGGAAAATCAAAATAAATCAGCTAAGACCTCAGAAAAAAAATTGTAGACCTCCACAAGTCTGGTTCATACTTGGAAGGAATTTCCAAATGCCTGAAGGTACCACGTTCATCTGTACAAACAATAGTACGAAAGTATAAAGACCATGGGACCACGAAACCGTCATACCGCTCAGGAAGGAGACGCGTTCTGTCTCCTAGAGATGAACATACTTTGGTGCGAAAAGTACAAATCAATCCCAGAACAACAGCAAAGGACCTTGTGAAGTTGCTGGAGGAAACAGGTACAAAAGTATCTATATCCATAGTAAAACGAGTCCTATATCGACATAACCTGAAAGGACGCTCAGCAAGGAAGAAGCCACCGCTCCAAAACCGCCATAAAAAAGCCAGACTACGGTTTGCAACTGCACATGGGGACAAAGATCATAATTTTTGGAGAAATGTCCTCTGGTCTGATGAAACAAAAATATAACTTTTTGGCCATAATGACCATGGTTATGTTTGGAGGAAAAAGGGGGAGTCTTGCAAGCTGAAGAACACCTTCCCAACCGTGAAGCACGGGGGTGGCAGCATCCATGTTGTGGGGATGCTTTGCTGCAGGAGGGAGGTACACTTCACAAAATAGATGGCATCATGAGGTAGGAAAATTATGTGGATATATTGAAGCAACATCTCAAGGCATCAGTCAGGAAGTTAAAGCTTGGTCGCAAATGGTTCTTCCAAATGGACAATGACCCCAAGCATACTTCCAACGCCAAAGGACAACAAAATCAAGATATTGGAGTGGCCATCACAAAGTCCTGACCTCAATCCTATAGAAAATTTGTGGACAGAACTGAAAAAGCGTGTGCGAGCAAGGAGGCCTACAAACCTGATTCAGTTACACCAGCTCTGTCAGGAGGAATGGGCCAAAATTCACCCAACTTATTGTGGGACGCTTGTGGAAGGATCCTGAAACGTTTAACCAAAGTTAAACAATTTAAAGGCAATGCTACCAAATACTAATTGAGTATATGTAAACTTCTGACCAACTGGGAATGTGATGAAAGAAATATAAGCTGAAATAAATCATTCTCTCTACTATTATTCTGACATTTCACATTCTTAAAATAAAGTGGTGATCCCAACTGACCTATGACAGGGAATATTTACTAGTATTAAATGTCAGGAATTGTGAAAAACTTTGAATGTTTGAATGTATTTGGCTAAGGTGTATGTAAACTTCCGACTTCAACTGTAGTAGAAGGGTGAACATGATGTGGCTCGGGTGGCTGTGGTCCTTGATAATTTTCTTGGCCTGATGCATTGGGCCCTCTGGAGAGCCCAGCGGTTGCGGATGGTGCATCTGTAGAAGTTTGTGAGGGTCTTGGGGGCAAATACACATTTCTTCAGCCTCCTGAGGTTGAAGAAGTACTGTTGCGCCTTCTTCACCACACTGTCTGTGTGGATGGACCATTTCAGATTGTCAGTGATGTACACGCCAAGGAACTTGAAGCTCTCCACTGTGGCCCTATTGATGTGGATGGGGGCATGCTCTCTCTGCTGTCTCCTGAAATCTAGGATCAGCTCCTTTATTTTGTTGACGTTGAGGGAGAGGTTATGGTTATTTTCCTGGCTGTCTCATTGGCACTATGAGCTCAGACGGCACTATGGTGTTGAAGGCTGAGCTGTAGTCAATGAACAGCATTCATACATAGGTATTCCTCTTGTCCAGATGGAATAGGGCAGTGTGATTGTGATTGCATCATCCGTCTATCTGTTGCGGCGGTATGCAAACTGTAGTGGGTCTAGGGTGTCAGGGAAGGCGGAGATGATATTATCCTTAACTTGCCTGTCAAAGCACTTAATGATGACAGAAGTGAGTGCTACAGGGCAATAGTCATTTAGTTCAGTTACCTTCGCTTTCTTGGGTACAGGAACAATGGTGGACATCTTGAAACAACTGGGATAGGGAGAGATTCAATATGTCACACTCCAGCCAGCTGGTTTGTACATACTCTGAGGATGCGGACAGGGATGCCGTGAGGGGTTAACATGCTTAAATGTCTGCATTGTGTTTTCCTCGAAGGGTGCAGAGAAGGTGTTTAGCTTGTCCGAGAGCAAGGTGTCGGTGTGCGCCCCGTGGCTGGTTTTCCCTTTATAATCCGTGATTGCCTGGAGTCCCTGCCACATTCGTCCAGTGTCTGAGCTGTTGAATTGCGATTCCACTTCTTCTGTACTAATGTTTTGCCTGTTTGCTTGCCTTACGGAGGGCATAGCTGGACTGTTTGTACTCATCCATGTTCGCAGCAGTGGCTCCTCAGAGGAGGAAGGGGAGGGCCATCCTCCTCAGTGAAATAAATAAAAATTGTGAAACACTAAAAAAAGTTATCCTTTTTAGATAAAACTATATTAAATATATTCATATGTCACCAAATAATAAATTAAAACACACTGTTTTGCAATGTAGGTCTATAGTAACTTCAACAGCACTCTCTGGGGTGCACCATGGCGTAGCTGGAGGACAGCTTGCTAATGTCCTCCTCTGGGTATGTTGACTTCAATACAAAACCTTGGAGGCTCATAGGCCTCACCCACTTCCATAGACGTACATGGTAATTATGACCACTTCCGGAGGATGACCTCCAACCAATCAAAGCTTTTGCAGTATGTTGTCCATCCGATCATAGGATTAGGATCAGAGAATGAACCTAGTGTGTTGTATTGGGGTTGTGCCACAGAGCATTATGGGGGGTGGTGGTTCTATGTGTTGAGAAGCTTGGTAAATTAGTGACATTATTGGATGGAGATTGAAAAGTGATAGTTTAGCATTTTTGGGATATTCAAGTTAGTTTCTTCAAACTACAGGAGAAGAAGGAGGTAGATACATTGTTTTATTCGTTTTAGAACTTAATTTTTGTGTCCAGTTAGTGCAATATTTTTCAATTTGCCTTGCTAACTTTAGTAGCAAGTAGCAGTAGCTCCAGTGTGCAGTTTTTGCCGCCAATGCTACCGCAAATGTTGTTGACTTTTTGTTTAAGAACCCCTTTCATTCTCTGCGGTACATGGAAAAGGTGTGAATTAAAACCAAGGGTCAACCTCTGCCTGAGATCAGTTTCATGAAGAAGGATGAAAAGGTGAGGGCATTAAATACCAACTGGTATCAAAAGATTAGCTGGTTAACAGGGAGCCTTTCATCAAGCCGCCTGTATTGCTGGCCTTGCCTGCTTTTTGGAAAGTCTGAGCCTTGGTCGAAAGGTGGGTACAGTGACCTGAAGAACATTGATCATTCAGCTAAACGGCAAAACAAAAGCAGGGAGCATATAAATGCCCACATCAAATTCAAGCTTCTGGGAAAAAGCCGCATCGATCATGACGACAGTCTGGGTATTAGTGATGGGTCGTTCGTGAACGAGTTGGCTCTAAGAGACGGCTCTTGTAGGTGAACGTTGGGAGCTGGCTCGCATATCAGAAGAGCCGAATCTATTTATAAAAATATAAAAAATTAAGATATGAATAATCAAAAGATTTAAATTAATAGAATTAACTAATTCAAATAACATTTAAAAAAAATAATATAGGTCTAAATGCTCAAGCGCACACACAATCATTCTGACTGTCTGCTCAGACTAACAGCCTCACCTGTTGTTCCTGTCAATCAGACACGCAGTGTCAACCAATGAACCAAAGTTGCATAAGGGAGGGCCGAGCCAACTCACTCACAGTCACACACTTAGCAGTCGAGGAGAGAGAGGAAGGACAGCTGTGAAAACAACAGCTGGAAAATTAGTCAGAGGCACAGTTGCATTTGGATGCATTTTAATAATGTAGACAATGTTAGAGCACAGTGTAGAATTTGCCAAAACAAAATCTCATATAAAGCCGGTTCTACGCACAACCTACACCGGCATATGCGAACTGTGCACCCAACTGTGAAGCTAGCTGTAGTGGAGCTTCGAGAAACTAGCGGGCCTGCTAGTGATAGTGGTGGAGCCAGCATCTCTATCCACTCAGTCAAGTAGCTCTACTCCGCGACCCACAGCAACGCAGTCTTCTATGGACCAGTTTATGCCAAAGTCTATGTCTGTAGCAAAACAAGGCCAAATTAATATTGCATTGGCTAAAATGATTGCCACCGATTTCCAGCCATTTTCGATGGTGGAGGACAGAGGTTTTGGAAATTATAGCAATAGTCTATATCCAATGTACACAATTCCATGCAGGAAAACCCTTTCAAAATCACTTATTCCACAACTGTATGAGAGCACACAGGCTTCGGTGTGGGAAAGAGTCCAAAAAGCTACTGCAGTTTGCCTTACCACTGACTGCTGGACATCAAGGGTAACCACTTCTTACATGTCGGTTATATGCCACTTCATTGAAGTTTTTCCGATGTCTAGCTGTCTTCTGGACTGCTTTGAGTTCAGCGACAGACACACCTCAGAGAACTTGGCAGAGGAACTGTTGAGAGTGGCCAGAGAATGGCAAGTAGATGGAAAAGTGGTCTGTTGTGTTAGCGACAATGCAGCTAACATAACCAAAGCCATGAAAATGTTAAAATGGACTCATCGTCCATGTCTTGCCCACACAATCAACCTGATTGTAAGAGATGCTCTGAAGGTGATGAAGCCCACTGTGGACAAAGTGAAAGCAGCTGTGGAACACTTCCACAGGAGCTCAGTAGGTGCTGAAAAACTAAAGTCTACACAACGCCAGATGGGGATGCCTGAGCTGAGGCCTAAACAAGACTGCACGACAAGGTGGAATTCAACATTTTATATGTTGAAGACGTTTTTTGAGTCAAAGGATGCCATCATCTCTACCCTGGCCATTGTCAATGCACCTGCTGATGCTCTGACCCAAGAGGAATGGGAGGTGGTGGAGGAGGTGTGCAGAGTCCTGGAATCCTTTGAGCAGGTCACTGTGGAGATCAGTGGAGAGAGGTACAGTAAGCAGTTATTACTACATCATTATTTAATCCAGTATTACATATGAATATGAGCAGTAGATGAGAATGTAGTATCAGTAGTCAAAACATGAACCTGAACTAATAAGTTACTGTTCTCTCTTTTCAGCTATCTGACAGCCTCAAAAATGATACTCCTGTGTAAGGGTCTGCAGCGAATCCCAGCCAGCAGTCAGAGAGAAGCAAATGTAACCACAACACATGTGACTGAGTTGATGGACACTTTTACGGATACAGGTATCCTGTGTGTATTTGTTTTCTCTCCTTCTGCCCTATTCACAGGTGGCAGTCATCAGTCGCCAATCAGAAGACACACCTGCTCCTTTTCTCTTACCCAATCACATCCCCTTTCCCTTGGTTGAAAAGAAACCCAATCAGTTGTCTCTAGAGCTATCTCTTTTGTTTTTGCGCCTACATGGCACATTTGTCCGTTATTATGTGAGTATGTATTGTTGTGGTGTATGACTGTTTGTTTGTTGGTGGGAAAAGGGGATACAAAGCCAAGTCGCCCATGGGCATACATTACCCGTAGGAAAACTTTGTCTAAGTACTCTAGTTAGAACTGGGCGGACCACCCACTGTATTTTATTGGTTAGTTAGCTAGCTGTTCATGAAGCAGGCTAGACTGTGTGTTTGAACAATAAACCTTAAGTGTTTGACGGTAGATTTAGGTTGTCTGTTGTTTTTAGTTCTCACTGTTCCTTTTCGCTATTATGATTTGCATGAGATATGTTACGGGTCTCGTTTGCATCCCCCCTAGACTGCAGGGTTAAAGGGGTTCGTAACAGACACCCTATGTTCATCAATGGACAGAAAGTTCCACAGAATGGAATATAATCACATGCTATCAGAAACCGCCTTCAGTGATGCCAGAGCGATTGATGAGGCTCTTCAAAGAATAACCTCAGCAGCAGGGAGGGACAGCCCCAGCAGTCAGCTGGCTCAGGCACCAAGGCAACAGGAAGAAGAGAGATCAGATGGAGGAGAGGCACCAGCAGTAGTGCCACAAACGTCTGCTGTTTGGATGCTGTTTGACGAGAGAGCAACTGGGGATGCAGCACGAAGGAATCCCTTAGCAGATGCGATAATGGAGGTCCGATCCTATTTGGAAGAGTCCCTCCTCCAAAGATCTGCAGATCCTCTGAGCTGGTGGAAGAACAAGGCCTCTGTCTCCCCACGGCTTACTAAAGTCATGACAGGGAGACTCTGCATAGTGGGCACATCCGTTCCCTCTGAGAGGGTCTTCTCGAATACGGGACAAATAATTACTGAGAGAGGAAACCGCATCAGCCCCTCAAATGAGGCAGCTTGCATTTCTGAATGCAAATCTCTCATAAAAGTAAAATATGGTCAGCATTGCTGTGTGCTGCTGGTTATAACATGGCAATAAAGAAGAGAGAGAAAAGAGGGACCAGTTTAATGTTTTAAGTGGGATGCTGCAGGTTTGCACATTGTTTTTTATTTTTCTTTGATATGGTGCAATATTCTATTATTATGTTGTTCAGATTGTATTTGTTTTGAATTGTTACATTTATATGCACTTTTTTTATATACATTAAAAAGTTATCCACAATGTATTTAAAAATGCATTGGTTTGTTATGAAAAAGATTTCTATTTGCATTTAAAGAGTATGATTTCATTGAATAATTTAATTTGAATTGTTTTAACACCAATCATAGTCAAACTAACGCAAACTGTTTGACTTTAAAAAATACAAAACATATTTTTATTAAAGAGCCGTTTCGAGCCGGGTCACTGAAAAGAGCCGGAATGCCCATCACTACCGTATTCAAACTGCGCAACACAATGAGAAAGTTACAGGCTGACCAACGCGACGCGAGTGTTGCAAAATAAATGTAGAAATCTGTGTTATTCAATTATTGCACCCACACTGCTCACGCGCGCCAAACGCGATCACGACACGCAGGTTAAAATATCAAAACAAACTCTGAACCAATTATATTAATTTGGGGACAGGTCGAAAAGCATTTAACATATATGGCAATTTAGCTAGTTAGTTTGCACTTGCTAGCTAATTTGTCCTATTTAGCTAGCTTGATGTTGCTAGCTAATTTGTCCTGGGATATAAACATTGAGTTCTTATTTTACCTGAAATGCACAAGGTCCTCTAATCTACCCAATTAATCCACTCATAAAACGGCCAACTGAATTGTTTCTAGTCATCTCTCCTCCTTTCAGGCTTTTTCATCTTTGAATTTATTGTGATTGGCATCTACACTTTCATAGTATTACCACGACGACCGGCAAAACATTTCGTCTTTCAATTACCCACGTGGGTATAACCAATGAGGAGATGGCACGTGGGTACCTGCTCCTATAAACCAATGAGGAGATGGGAGAGGCAGGACTTGCAGCGCGATCTGCGTCAGAAATAGAAAAGAGTTCTATTTTAGCCCTTGGCATCGCAGACGCTCGTTGGCGCGTGCGAGCAGTGTGGGTGCAATATTTGAATAACATGGATTTCTAAATGTATTTGGCGACGCTCGCGCACACGACGTGTCCGGTCTGGTCAGCATGTTACGATGCTTTACTTGCTGAACATATGAAACTTTCTACAATCTTTTTTGGGATGTCGAAATCAATTCAGAATTATTTGATAGCTTCCATAGCATCATCCATTAAAAGTTGGATGAAAACAAGACCATTTTTCAGTCTGATCGGCTGTAGGCTACTAATAAGAGCAGCTGCATTCAGCCTATGTGCGCTGGTAATGTTCTAGTCCATTTGTGTGTCAGGAGAAAATGTGAATGTGATCCAATTTGATTTATATTCAAAATTGGGCTGGCTAGGCTGCCTATATGTTTTCAATCCAAAATTATTAACTGGAATTCATCAATCAACATAATGTGAGTAGATGTGAGCACATGTTTTAAACGGCTTAGAGTTGCATTGGCCTGCATGATGCAAACATGCATAAAACAAGTTCAGCCCTGTGAGTTCTATTGTCTATCAGTTTTTGTCTCTGTGTCTGGGTAGTGGAAATACCTATCCTAATCTAGTCTAAATATAATTCATATGAACAAGTGTAAGGTTGCTGCAGTTTGACAGGGTTTCATATTCCCCTGACCAGGAGTTTATCCGTTTTTTTTAAAACCATGTGACCTGATTAGGGAAAACTGGTCTAAAGCCCTTATGAAACCTTTTTAGAACGGATTAATCACTGTCCTACCTTATAGGGTCCAGAGTTGTCCTGGTTAGGTTAACAGATAAGGAAAAATTGCCCCCCCCCCCACTCTGTGACCTATGGTGCCACCAGTCTGCTTGCAGTTGTCAGTTATCGTCAGGTATGTGGATGATCAGGGCTTTATTCAGGAACGTTTCTTGGGCTACTTTGATGTGTCATGTGGGTGAGATGTGCAGTCTGTATTTAACTTAACAGAGAAACTTCTTGTTCAAACCTACGCTGGCACAGCTGTAATGGAATGTATCAGCTATTTGTATTTCCAGCCCCCTCCTGTTCCCTGATTTAGGAGGTATGACCACTCCACTCCACTACCACTGTCAACTCTCTCCTGACATGAACTGAAGCCACATCTCATGTGCCCGCTCATCTACTGGCACATTGAATGTTTCCTCTCCAAGCACTGTGAGGCCCCTATCAATTTTTTGTCATTACTGTATGTAAAGTCAATCAATCACACACACACACAAACACAATCACATTATTACACATCAATGATTTTACTCCTTGCTTGGACTAACTCATTCTTAGCTATTTTGTCTAAGTGTGTTGTGTTATTGTTTTTTTGTCTTCCCTGTCAAATCCTATCCTGCACTGAAGTCAATCCTCTGAACACTTCAACTCATGCCTCATACACTCATAAAATCGAATGACATTTTATTAGTCACATAGACATACACTGCTCAAAAAAATAAAGGGAACACTAAAATAACACATCCTAGATCTGAATTAATGAAATAATCTTATTAAATACTTTTTTCTTTACATAGTTGAATGTGCTGACAACAGAATCACACAAAAATAATCAATGGAAATCCAATGTATCAACCCATGGAGGTCTGGATTTGGAGTCACACTCAAAATTAAAGTGGAAAACCACACTACAGGCTGATCCAACTTTGATGTAATGTCCTTAAAACAAGTCAAAATGAGGCTCAGTAGTGTGTGTGGCCTCCACGTGCCTGTATGACCTGCCTACAATGCCTGGGCATGCTCCTGATGAGGTGGCGGATGGTCTCCTGAGGGATCTCCTCCCAGACCTGGACTAAAGCATCCGCCAACTCCTGGACAGTCTGTGGTGCAACGTGGCATTGGTGGATGGAGCGAGACATGATGTCCCAGATGTGCTCAATTGGATTCAGGTCTGGGGAACGGGCGGGCCAGTCCATAGCATCAATGCCTTCCTCTTGCAGGAACTGCTGACACACTCCAGCCACATGAGGTCTAGCATTGCCTTGCATTAGGAGGAACCCAGGGCCAACCGCACCAGCATATGGTCTCACAAGGGGTCTGAGGATCTCATCTCGGTACCTAATGGCAGTCAGGCTACCTCTGGCGAGCACATGGAGGGCTGTGCGGCCCCCCAAAGAAATGCCACCCCACACCATGACTGACCCACCGCCAAACCGGTCATGCTGGAGGATGTTGCAGGCAGCAGAATGTTCTCCACGGCGTCTCCAGACTGTCACGTCTGTCACATGTGCTCAGTGTGAACCTGCTTTCATCTGTGAAGAGCACAGGGTGCCAGTGGCAAATTTGTCAATCTTAGTGTTCTCTGGCAAATGCCAAACATCCTGCACGGTGTTGGGCTGTAAGCACAACCCCCACCTGTGGACGTCGGGCCCTCATACCACCCTCATGGAGTCTGTTTCTGACCGTTTGAGCAGACACATGCACATTTGTGGCCTGCTGGAGGTCATTTTGCAGGGCTCTGGCAGTGCTCCTCCTGCTCCTCCTTGCACAAAGGAGGAGGTAGCGGTCCTGCTGCTGGGTTGTTGCCCTCCAACGGCCTCCTCCACGTCTCCTGATGTACTGGCCTGTCTCCTGGTAGCACCTCCATGCTCTGGGCACTACGCTGACAGACACAGCAAACCTTCTTGCCACAGCTCGCATTGATGTGCCATCCTGGATGAGCTGCACTACCTGAGCCACTTGTGTGGGTTGTAGACTCCGTCTCATGCTACCATTAGAGTGAAAGCACCGCCAGCATTCAAAAGTGACCAAAACATCAGCCAGGAAGCATAGGAACTGAGAAGTGGTCTGTGGTTACCACCTGCAGAACCACTCCTTTATTGGGGGTGTCTTGCTAATTGCCTATAATTTCCACCTGTTGTCTATTCCATTTGCACAACAGCATGTGAAATTTATTGTCAATCAGTGTTGCTTCCTAAGTGGACAGTTTGATTTCACAGAAGTGTGATTGACTTGGAGTTACATTGTGTTGTTTAAGTGTTCCCTTTATTTTTTTGAGCAGTGTATTTAGCAGATGTTATTGTGGGTGTAGCGAAATGCTTGTGTTCCTAGCTCTAACAGTGCAGTAATATCTAACAATTCACAACAATACACATTCATCTAAAAGGAAAATAATGGAATAGAGAAATGTATAAATATTATGATGAGCAATGTCAGAGTGGCATTGACTAAAATACAGTAGAATTGAATACAGTATATACATATGAAATGAGTAAAGCTATATGTAAACGTTATTAAAGTGACTATTTTCCCATGATTAAAGTGACCAGTGGTTTCATGTCTATGTATATAGGGCAGCAGCCTCTAAGTTGCAGGGTTGAGTAACCGGGTGGTAGCCGGCTAGTGATGGCTATTTAACAGTTTGATGGCCTTGAGATAGAAGCTGTTTTTCAGTCTCTTGGTCCCAGCTTTGATGCACCTGTACTGACCTCACCTTCCGGATGATAGCGGGGTGTACAGGCCATGGCTCGGGTAGTTGATGTCCTTGACACCAGATGCTGTAGGTGTCCTGGAGGGCAGGATGTGTGCCCCCGGTGATGCGTTGGGCAGCCTACACCACACTCTGGAAAGCCCTGCGGTTGCGGGCGGTGCAGTTGCCGTACGAGGCGGTGATACTGCCCAACAGGATGCTCTCAATTGCGCATCTGTAAAGGTTTGTGATGGTCTTAGGGACCAAGCCAAATTTCTTCAGCCTCCTGAGGTTAAAGAGGCGCTGTTTCGCCTTCTTCACCACACTGTCTGTGTGGGTGGACCATTTCAGATCATCAGTGTTGTGTACGCCGAGGAATTTGTAGCTTTCCACCTTCTCCACTCCGGTTTCGTCAATGTGGATAGGGGCGTGCTCCCTCTGCAATCAGTGCCTTCGTTTTGTTGATGATGAGGGAGAGGTTATTTTCCTGGCACCACTCCATCAGGTCTCTCCTCCCTGTAGGCTGTCTCGTCATTGTTGGTAATCAGGCCTACTATGTGTCATCTGCAAACTTGATGATTGAGTTGGAGGCGTGTGTGGCCACGCAGTCATGGGTGAACAGGGAGTACAGGAGGGGGCAGAGTACGCACCATTGTTGGGCCCCTGTGTTGAGGATCAGTGAAGTGGAGGTGTTGTTTCCTACCTTCACCACCTGGGGGGCGGCCCGCCAGGAAGTTCGGGACCAAGTTGCACAGGGTGGGGTTCAGACCCAGGGCCCCGAGCTTGATGATGAGCTTGGAGGGTACTGTGGTGTTGAATGCTAAGCTATAGTCAACAGCATTCTTACAAAGGTATTCCTTTTGTCCAGGTGGGATAGGGCAGTATGCAGTGCAATGGTGATTGCATCGTTTGTGGCTCTATCAGGGCGGTAAGCAAATTGAAGTGGGTCTAGGGTGTCAGGTAAGGTAGAAGGTATATGATCCTTAACTAGCCTCTCAAACCACTAAATGATGACAGAAGTGAGTGCTATGGGGCGATAGTCATTTAGTTCAGTTACCTTTGCTTTCTTGGGTACAGGAACAATGGTGGACATCTTGAAGAAAGTGGGGACAGCAGACTGGGATAGGGAGAGATTGAATATATCTGTAAACACTCCAGCCAGCTGGTCTGCACATGCTATGAGGACGTGGCTAGGGATGCCGTCTGGGCCGGCAGCCTTGCGAGGGTGAACACGCTTAAATGTCTTACTCACGTCGGCCACGGAGGAGGAGAGCCCACAGTCCTTGGGAGTGGGCTGCGTCAATTACCCAACACACCTCCAGGCTGTGTAAGGGCTATTTGACCAAGAAGGAGAGTGATGGAGTGCTTCATCAGATGACCTGGCCCCCAGAATCACCTGACCTCAAACAAATGAGATGGTTTGGGATGAATTGGACCGCAGAGTGAAGGAAAAGCAGCCAACAAGTGCTCAGCATATGTGGGAAACTCCTTCAAGGCTGTTTGAAAAGCATTCCAGGTGAAGCTGGTTGAGAAAATGCCAAGGGAGGTGACCAAGAACCCAATGGTCACTCTGACAGAGCTCCAGACTTCCTTTGTGGAGATGGGAGAACCTTCCAGAAGAACAACCATCTCTGCAGCACTCCACCAATCAGGCCGTTATGGTAGAGTGGCAAGACGGAAGCCACTCCTCAGTAAAAAGGCACATGACAGCCCACTTGGAGTTTGCCAAAAGGCACCTAAAGGCACCATCCCTTTATTTTTCAGGGACTGAGATACTAGTCAGGATTGAGGGAAAGTTGAACGGATTAAAGTACAGAGCAATCCTTGATGAAAACCTGCTCCAGAGCGCTCAGAACCTCAGACTTGGGAGAAGGTTCATCTTCCAACAGGACAGTGACCCTAAGCACACAGTCAAGACAACACAGGAGTGGCTTTAGAACAAGTCTCTGAATGTCCTAGAGTGGCCCAGCCAGAGCCTGGACTTGAGCCCGATCGAACATCTCTGGAGAGACCTGAAATTGCTGTGCAGTGATGCTCCCCATCCAACCTGAGAGCTCGAGAGGATATGCAGAGAAGAATGGGAGAAATCCCCCAAATACAGGGGTGCCAAGCTTGTAGCATCATACCCAAGAAGACTTGAGGCTGTAATCGCTGCCAAAGGTGCTTCAACAAAGTACTGAGTTAAGGGTCTGAATACTTAAGTAAATGTAATATTTCAGTTTTTTTATTTTTTATAAATGATCTTTGTCATTATGGGGTATTGTGTGTAGATTGATGAGGGAAAAAAAACTACTTAATCCATTTTAGAATTAGGCTGTAACCTAACAATATGTGGAAAAAGTGAAGGCGTCTGAATACTTTCCGAATGTAATTATTATCATTATAGTTTCCGAATTCAATTCTTCTTCTTCTTATTTTTTAAATTAAGATGTTTATCTTTAAGATACTTTCAGGACTGTTTTCAGTGACTGCATTGGTATTGGCTGGGTATACTGGCTCCTTTAATATGTTTTTGTCATAGGCAAGGTTCTCCTTTCCGCAAAGATTTGCCAGAAAAATATTTCCCTCTGTTTTGATATGACATCCAGTTATTTTCTTCTTCTGTACTCTGCTCCAGGGGCATTCTGGAATCTCTGCGCCTGCAGCTGCACCTCTGAGATGAGACCCTCCGGCCACTACCAACCATTATCAGAGCTGCTGTGCCAATCTATGGGCCCCCATCTTAATGTGAGTGCCAAATCAATGCCACACCTCTGTCACTCATGTGTCTCCTGGGTTGCCTTAGATCAGAGCTTAACCGCTCCGGTCCTCAAGGGCCACAGGCCATGTATGCTAGTTTTCATCCTTTGCCTTTTAACTGGAGACTCAAGAGTTTTTCAAAGCTTTTTTTAGTACATTAAATAATAACCTTTATTGGATTATATGTAGTAAGATAATTGGTCTTAATCCTGATTAATTCATTCTATATTGTGTGGTTGATTTGTTGCATTATAATATATGCCCCTTAGCAGATGCTTTTATCCAAAGCAATTTACAGAACAGAGTGCATTTTGAGATGCAGCCCATATCTGTACTGTAAGGTCAGCCTCTTCACAAAGCAGATGACACCCACTTCCCTATGCGGGCCCTGGTCAAATGTAGTGCACTATATAGAGAATAGGGTGCCATTTCAGACACATACACTATCGGCACGGAATAGTGGTGGTGCATGCAGTTTGGGACAGCCCCAAAATGTGTACTACACACAGCTTAAGTTTAACATATTTATTCTTAATCGGAAAACATTATTTTTGCCAGAAATGGTCTCTGGGAATTTTTCTCTGTATCACACACAAGTGATAAAAAAAATACAAAATACGGAATACATAATGTAAGATTTTCAAAATAAACATGTGGCGATCACACAATGCACACAAACTAATTTGATCACCCTGTTGTTGCAGGAAATTTCCACGTTAAAATGTCAGAATTGATTTGCCCTAACAAAAAAATTATCAACCACTGCAAAAATGTAAATTAATTCTAATTCTCACAATAATTCACATTTCCTGTTGCTGCAGGATTATTTTCCTGCTGTGAGAATCTGCTCATATTAAGACCATACACCACTGCTGCCTGTCAGTGGTAGTACCGATAAGTACAGGGTCTGTATTCATAGTGTTTCAGAGGAGTCTTGATCTAGGTTCAGTTCTGACCTTTTCATGCAATGTTATTCATTATGATCTAAAAGGCAGAACTGATCCTAAATCAGCACTCACACAGACATTTTATGAATATGGGCCTAGATTAAGTCTCTGATTTGGTCTCTACCATCTCTCTGTTTATCTCTCCACCTGTAGAGTGTCAATGAGCTGAATCAGTGGCTCCTGGCCCTGAGGAAAGCCTGCAGCCACAACAGACACTCCTTCCACCCAGGGGTTACACAGGAGAATGATGGAGCTGCTGCCACCAGAAGGACAAAGCAGGTACTGCAGTTTGACGTGCCAATGCAATGCATTAATACAGTAAAGGGGGATACCTAGTCAATTGTACAACTGAATGCATTCAACTGAAATGTGTCTTCCGCATTTAACCAAACCCCTCTGAATCTGATAGGTGCGGGGGCAGCCATAATCAACATCCACGGCGCTTGGGGAACAGTGGGTTAACTGCCTTGCTCAGGGGCAGAACAACAGATTTCTACCTTGTCAGCAAGGGGATTCGATCCAGCAACCTTTCGTTTACTGGTCCAACGCTCGAACCACTAGGCTACCTGCCACACAAGGTGCCAGCCCTCCTGGGCAGCTACTTGGTGTGCAGGTTTTTGTACCAGCCCTACTCTTAACAACGATTCAGCAAATCGAGCTCCCGGTGACCAGCTGATTACTTAAATCAGGTGTGTTGGAGTAGGGTTGGAACAAAATCCTGCACACCCAGTAGCTCCCCCGGGAGGAGGGTTGGCCACCCCCTTGAATACAATATGGAAAATGCTGGACAAATGGTAGGTGGGGTTAAGTCAATATTTGCTCTTGTCCATTCAGACCAAGGATGTGACAAGATCAAACATGGGGTGACATTACAGGAGTTGTACGATCCCCTCGACCCAGACCTGGAATACCAGCTCATCTACCGGCACCTTATTGGAGTCCAACAAGCTATGAGGTACAGGTCAAAACACATCGGAGAAGCCTATATCCCTCTTGTTATTACTCACAGGCAGACCTGTGTTCAAATTGTATTTGTTTTGATTGACAGTTCTGGTTGCCTAGTGATGAATTTTAGTCCCGCTTCAGAAGTGGCATTCCTTTACAGACAAGTAAAATGCCCGCTCCAGAGAAGGTTTCGCGTCTGCAATTAAAAAGCCGTAATGTACCCTTACAGATAAACAAACATGCCTTAGCCAAGGCGCTTTCAAGCCTAGCCTATATGACCGCGGTAGATGTACAGTAACTTCATTGGCCAGCACCAGTGGTCATATATAAGTAATAGGACCATTATTCTGCAATGTGAATTGACGTGGAATTGTATGGTTTTTTACTTATCGTTTTAACGGAAAACAGATTTTTTTTAATTGCACTTTAAACATTAAGCTACATTTTCCATTTGCCACATCCCAAGAATAGTCTCAAAAGTGCAATCAATTGCTCAAGGTATTTGAAAGAAAACATTTCAACCCATGCCTGTTAACATACATATTGACCGGTCAAGTAAGTTCCTGTGTTTTGGTACTGTAGGCTGCTGCACATTGACTTAATTATATATTACATTTTTACCTCTTTTTTTCTCCCCAATTTTGTGATAATTAGTCATGTCCCATCAATGCAATTCCCCTACAGACTTGGGAGAGGTGAAGGTCGAGAGCCATGCTTAACCCGGAAGCTAGCCACACCAATGTGTCGAAATTAAACACCGTACAGCTGGCGACCGAAGTCAGCTTGAACGCTCCCTGCCCACCACAGGAGTCGCTAGAGTGCGATGGGAGAAGGAAATCCAGGCCGGCCAAACCCTCCCCTAACCTGGATAACGCTGGGCCAATTGTGCGAGGCCTCATGAGTCTCCCGGTCACGGCTGGCTGTGACACAGCCTGTGATCGAACCCAAGTCTGTAGTGATGCCTCAAGCACTGTGATGCAGTGCCTTAGACCGCTGCGCCACTTGGGAGGCCTTGCACATTGACTTTTGACAGTTGGATTGTTTTATGTTGTCTTTCAAAGAAAAATATCAAGGGCGGGTTCGTAAAAAATGCTATATATATACCCAGATTTCAGAGCACTCTCATCTGAGTGTGCCAGAGCTCAGAATAATTGATGAATCTATGAATGCTCAACACCCGTTGAATATGGTTGGTGTCAGTAAATGTCTGCAAAAAAGCTTAATTCAATTGTTGCCAGCAGCACAGTTACAGTCACCAACACTCTGGATAACATGAAAACAGCCTAACCAGCTCTGCTAGGGTAAGTAAAATGGTCAAAGTGAAGTGTTCTCTCATTTGTGTCTGGAAGTAGCTAGCAAGCTAGCCAACGTTAGCCAGTTAGCTTGAATGGGTGCTTGAATGCGGTTGTGAGGTAAGAGAGCTCTGAACGTTCTGTGAGCAAAATGCTCTGAATTTTAATGGACAATCTGACAATGCTCTGAATTTACGAATGCCCATAGCGCATTCTGAGCAAACTCTGGCACTCCAGATTTAATTTACAAACACTCCCCAAGACAGATGAAAAGGATGACGGAGAGACTTTGGAAGGCCAGGGCCCAGATGCATGAAACATCTTAAGTGTTCCACTTAAGGATTTACCTTGAGGAATAATTTCCCCATACCCAAGGGAATTGTTTAACCTCTCTGGCGCATGTGGGACGAACTCGTCCCTCCTACGTAACAGCCACTGAAATCCAGTGGCGCGATTTTTGAATCGTTAGAAATACTATTACTTCAATTTCTCAAACATATGACTATTTTACAGCTATTTAAAGACAAGAATCTCGTTAATCTAACCCCACTGTCCGATTTCAAAAAGGCTTTACAACGAAAGCAAAACATTAGATTATGTCAGCAGAGTGCCCAGCCAGAAATAATCAGACACCCATTTTTCAAGCTAGCATATCATGTCACATAAACCCAAACCACAGCTAAATGCAGCACTAACCTTTTATGATCTTCATCAGATGACACACCTAGGACATTGTGTTATACAATACATGCATGTCTGTTCAATCAAGTTCATATTTATCAAAAAACAGCTTTTTACATTAGCATGTGACGTTCAGAAAAAGCATAACCCCCGCAAACTTCCGGGGAATTTACTAACAGTTTGCTAAATTACTCACGATAAACGTTCACAAAAAGCATAACAATTATTTTAAGAATTATAGATACATTACTCCTCTATGCACTCGATATGTCCGATTTTAAAATAGCTTTTCGGATGAAGCACATTTTGCAATAATCTAAGTACATAGCCCGGCATCACAGGGCTAGCTATTTAGACACCCACCCAGGTCAGCCTCCACCAAAATCACATTTCCTATAAGAAAAATGTTCTTACCTTGCTTGTTCTTCGTCAGAATACACTGCCAGGACTTCTACTTCAATAACAAATGTTGGTTTGGTCCCAAATAATCCATCGTTATATCCAAACAGCGACGTTTTGTTCGTGAGTTCTAGACACTATCAGAATGCAACATCACAGTCACGCGCATGGTGCATTGGCGTGACAAAAAATTTCTAAATATTCCATTACCGTACTTCGAAGCATGTCAACCGCTGTTTAAAACCAATTTTTATGCCATTTATCTCGTAGAAAAGCGATAATATTCCGACCGGGAATATGCATTGAGCCTAAACAGCCGAATTAAATTTCTCCTCAGGAGCGAATCGTGCACGCGCCTCATTCAAAGGTCCTCTGATCCGCCACTTACCAAAGGCGATAATGTGTTTCAGCCTGAGGCTGCCTCGTCAACCTTCAGGTATTTCCCGGGTTCTGAGAGCCTATCGGAGCCCTGGGAATTGTCACGTTACAGCTAAGATCCTTACTTTTCAATAAACAGTTGCAAGACGCACGACTCCTTGTCAGACAGGGTACTTCCTGCATGAAACCTTGTCAGGCTTTTGCCTGCCATAGGAGTTCTGTTATACTCACAGACACCATTCAAACAGTTTTAGAAAATTCAGAGTGTTTTCTATCCAAACCTGAACAATAATATGCATATTCTAGCTTCTGAGTTGGTGTAGGAGGCAGTTAAAAATGGGCACATATTTTTTCCAAAATTCTCAATACTGCCCCCTATCCCAAACAGGTTGTGTGTTGCAGAGAGCAACAAATGTTTTCTTTAGGTAAGGGTATTTTACAGTAATTTGAAGGCATGTACAGCAGAAAGAGTCTCTTGTTACCATGGAGATGACCTGATTCCCTGATTTATTTTGGGAGATCGCAAAATATAACTTCTACATTCAAGACAGGATAAACAAATTGACTCAGAAGATAATGAAACATGTTATTGTAGTAACTTTTTTTCTCAACTTGTTTCTATTAATTTCTAGCATGTCAACCTAACTTACAGAGTAGGTACAGTAGAAGTCGGAAGTTTACATACACCTTAGCCAAATACATTTAAACTCCGTTTTTCACAATTCCTGAAATGTAATCCTAGTGAAAATTCCCTGTCTTAGGTCAGTTGGGATCACCACTTTATTTTAAGAATGTGAAATGTCAGAATAGGAGTAGAGAGAATTATTTATTTCAGCTTTTATTTCTTTCATCACATTCCCAGTGGATCAGAAGTTTACATATACTAATTAAGTGTTTGGTAGCATTGCCTTTAAATTGTTTAACTTCAGTCAAATGTTTTGGGTAGCCTTCCACAAGCTTCCCACAATAAGTTGGGTGAATTTTGGCCCATTCCTCCTGGCAGAGCTGGTGTAACTGAGTCAGGTTTGTAGGCCTCCTTGCTTGCAGATGCTTTTTCAGTTCTGCCCAAACATTTTCTATAGGATTGAGGTCAGGGCTTTGTGATGGCCACTCCAATACCTTGACTTTGTTGTCCTTAAGCAATTTTGCCACAACTTTAGAAGTATGCTTAGGGTCATTGTCCATTTAGAAGACCCATTTGCGACCAAGTTTTAACTTCCTGATTGATGTCTTGAGATGTTGCTTCAATATATCCACATCATTTTCCTGCCTCATGATGCCATCTGTTTTGTGAAGTGCACCGGTCCCTCCTGCAGCAAAGCAAGCCCACAACATGATGCTGCCACCCCCGTGCTTCACAGTTGGGATGGTGTTCTTCGGCTTGCAAGCCTCCCCATTTTTCCTTCAAACATAACCATGGTCAATATGGCCAAAAAGTTATATTTTTGTTTCATCAGACCAGGGGACATTTATCCAAAAAGTACGATCTTTGTCCCCATGTGCAGTTGCAAACCGTAGTCTGGCTTTTTTATGGCAGTTTTGGAGCAGTGGCTTCTTCCTTGCTGAGCGGCCTTTCAGGTTATGTCGATATAGGACTCGTTTTTACTGTGGATATAGATACTTGTGTACCTGTCTCCTCCAGCATCTTCACAAGGTCCTTTGCTGTTGTTCTGGGATTGATTTGCCCTTTTCGCACCAAAGTACGTTCATCTCTAGGAGACAGAACGCATCTCCTTCCTGAGCAGTATGACGGCTGCGTGGTCCCATGGTGTTTATACTTGCGTGCTATTGTTTATACAGATGAACGTGGTACCTTCAGGCGCTTGGAAATTGCTTCCAAGGATGAACCAGACTTGTGGAGGTCTACAATTTTTTTATGAGGTCTTGGCTAATTTATTTAGATTTTCCCATGATGTTAAGCAAAGAGGCACTGAGTTTGAAGGTAGGCCTTGAAATACATCCACAGGTACACCTCCAATTGACTCAAATGATGTCAATTAGCCTATCATAAGCTTCTAAAGCCATGACATCATTTTCTGGAATTTCCAAGCTGTTTAAAGGCACAGCCAACTTAGTGTATGTAAACTTCTGACCCACTGGAATTGTGATTAAGTGAAATAATCTGTCTGTAAACAATTGTTGGAAAAATCACTTGTGTCATGCACAAAGTAGATGTCCTAACCGACTTGCCAAAACTATAGCTTCCGACTTCAACTGTAGATGGCTTTCTAGCCAGCTAGCTTTGTAGCCATGGATTGTGCACCTTCCATTGTTTAGCTAAGTACCTAGCTAGCTATACACCTAGCTAGCTGGTTGATGTTTTCCTTTTGCAACAGGGCAGAGGAAAGCAACATTCAACTCCACAAATGCTGTTTACATTGATATCCATACTAAATAAAGCACTTAAGGGGAACCTTTAACTTTTTCACTTAATTTAAGGGGGGAATTCACCTTAAAGGTTTTGTGCAACTGACTTAAAGTTAAAGAAACTTTAAGGGAAAAGATAAGGGGGGAAATTAACTTAAGATGTTTTATGGGCCCAGGGCCCAGTTGCATAAAACATCTTAAGCGTTTCCCTTAAGGAATAATTTTCCCTTACCCAAGGAAATTGTTTAAGGCCATTGCATAGAGCCCCTCAAATATTTCCTTAGGTCAAAGCATACTTAAGGGGTTTTATGGTAGTTTGAAGGCATGTATGGCAGAAAGAGTATCTGGTTACCATGGAGATGCCTGACTCACTACATAAATGACTCCTCAAAGAGATTGCTATCATTTTGTGAGAGAGCAAAATAAAACTTCTACAATCAAGACAGGATAACCAAATTGCTTCAGAAGATAATAAATCACGTTTCTTGTAGTCACTTTCTAGTACATCAAGTTAGCTTACAGAGTACCTATAGCAAACTAGCCAGCTAGCTTTGTAGCCATGGATTGTGCACCTTCCATTGTTTAGCTAAGTAGCTAGCTGGTTGATGTTTTCCTTTTGTAACCACCCCTTGTGTACCCTTAAACTTTTCACTTAATTTACAGGGGAAATTCACTTTGAAATGTTTTGTGCAACTGACTTAAGGTGGAATTAACTTAACGTGTTTCATGCAATTGGGGCCTAGGCTCTACAGTGCTACAATTTTGGGGGGCATGTGCTACTAAATATTTTGCCGTTCTAACTGCAATTTTTATTTTGGAGCACCAGTGCCCCTACAAAACAATCACCCAGATAATAACTGTTGTAGTGATTTTTTTTCGCTGTCCCACAGCCTCAGTAGTTTGCAAACATATGGTGGCACAGAAAGAAAGGAGAAAGAAGAGCTTATTCAGGAAATTAGATTCAAATGTAGCTAGGATTCAAATTGGCCCAATGTAGGCTATATCTCAATCTTAAAATATATTTTTTAATGGTGCTCTTAAACCCTGTATTTTGTAATTGCTGGCAATTCTTATTATTAAAGTGGAAATATGCAGTTACTACATCACTTTTTGGACTTATAAATGAATTATGTAAACCTATTGATTATTGAAGCGTATAACATATAAATTCCCCATGTGTCATAAGCGTCGTAATGATCGGACCAAACTGCAGCGGGAATGTGAATCATCTTCTTGATTTATTAAAGAACACTGAACAAAAGCACGACAAAAAACAGTCCTGTAAGGTACATAGACTATACATGGAACAACCACCCACCAACATAAGAGAAAATAAACCCACTTAAATATGGCCTCCAATTAGAAGCAACGATAACCAGCTGCTTCTAATTGGAGGTCGTTCACAAAACTAACATAGAAATAGACAAACTAGAAAACCCACATAGAAATATTAAACATAGAACATAAACCAAAAACCCCGAAACACACTAAACAAACACACCCCTGCCACGTCCTGACCAAACTACAATAACAAATAACCCCTTTTACTGGTCAGGACGTGACACCATGAGCTTAGTTCTAATGTCGTACCCCATCAGAAGCCATAATATTAGCTTATTTTTCCAATATTTGTAAACAAAGTAAATGTAAAAAAAACACAGATAGCTTCAAAACATGGTTTAAACTGTTATTTTGATATCATGTATGGTCAGTGTCACGTCCTGACCATAGAAAGCTTGTATTTTTCTATGTTAGAGTAGGTCAGGGCGTGACTGGGGGGTTTTGTCTAGTTTATTTATTTATATGTTTGGTTCTAGTTTATTTTTTCTATGTTGGGTTTTTGTCTAGTTTACATTTTCTATGTTGTGTTCTAGGTTCTTTTTTCTAGGTTGGGTTTTTTGTATGATTCCCAATTAGAGGCAGCCGGTCATCGTTGTCTCTAATTGGGGATCATATTTAAGTTGTTGTTTTTCACACTAGTGTTTGTGGGAGATTATTTTGAGTTAGTGTATGTTGCACCTCTTTGTCACGGTTTGTTGTTTCTTTGTTTATAGTATGTCTTGCATAGTTTCACAGATAAATATGTGGAATGATACACACGCTGCGCCTTGGTCTCATTCATACGACAACTATGACAGTCAGTCCTTGCATCCATAACTCTGTCTATCAATTTGAGTGTGGTTATATTTCCCTAGCCGCATCCCTCAACCTTTTACCGAAACAGTGAGGTTGAGAAAGCTTTGTTATTGTTTTAACTGTGGATTGCCGCTTTAATACCAAAAAAAAAAATTTCTTTGTGTGCCCCTACATTTTTCAATTTAGGAGCATAAATTATGAAGGTAGGGTCCTTGAAACATTTAATGATATACAGTATATAATCAAGTTGCTGGTTATTATTTGTTTGAATGCATATGATTGTATTTTTATAGATTGTCATGAAAGACAACAGGCCAAATTCTGTGTTCTATACCAGTGCTTCCCAACCTTTTTTGATTACTTTACCACCAACTGAATTTTGCTCTGCCCGGAGTACCCCTGAAGTACCCCTTTATATGCATTTTACCAGTAGGCCTATGGTCTCATGAGTCTTCTCAAGTACCCCCTGTTGATAGACCTAGTACCCCTGGTTGGGAACCACTGTTCTATACTATCTGCCCTTCTATACCCTTCTACGTGCCTTCCTAGACATTAGAGGGAACGCATTTGTCATGGTTATGATTGCGGTTGTGGTCCTGCAGCTATCACGTTGTAGCTTTTTAAGTGCACGTGCAAATACTCTGAGTGCATTGTCGTACATCATGTTCATCTGCAACATCTGCGATGCTGCTTGTGGCTAAAGTGTGTTTGAAAGATATGTCTCTGTGTATCTCTGTGCTGGTTGATCCTAGTCTGTAATCTGTTATCTGGCCTCCTGTCCCAGGTGAGAAGAAGCTGGACGGGGTCACAAGGTTGTTCAGTGTCCTACAGGACCTGCAGGACTCCCACACTGCAGTGGAGGAGGGGAGGTCAAAGAATATAAACTTTCTTCTGGAGCGGCAAACGTAACAGAACGTCAACTCAACAGGCAGTTTTCAGGCCTAGGATGTCCCAAATGGTACTCCCTCATCCCCTCTATAGTGCATACAAAGATATCCCAAAAATGCATACAAAGATAACCCAAACCCATTCCCCCCTCAGTCCCCACCTTTATCTCTGGAATGTTTTAGCATTCAGGTTCAAAAAGTAACTTTCTGAGCACTTCTACAATGGGCAAATATGAATGGAAGGTTTCATTCAAATCAAAAGGTGTACTGTCAAAGGGATTAAATTCAAATAGATTTACTGTATCCTAGACTTTTTACATGCACTTGTGAATATGATGCTCTGGAACAGTATAAACAATTGTACAGATGAGGAGAAAAATGCATTTCAGAGGACAGATTGACTGTATATGTATGCGAATGGACCCCTGAAAGATTATTCTCATACATTCTCAGAAATGTGAAGTGGAAGATATTGTCATCCCTTTATTAATGTTGCCATTCTGTGTAAATTATTTTTATTGTATGTGTGCATATGTTCTTATAAATCTTATACATTTATATTGTACATTTTTATATGCTATTTTCTTTCTGTTTCACCGCGTGAATGTAAAATGTTGGACCATTAACATAGTTTATTGTTATTAACCACTAGGTGGCTCAGTTGGGGGAAGGGAAGCTGATTCTAGATCTGTACCTAGGCAAAACTGTACCCTGGCGCTGTACGGTATACAGGGTTGGTGTACTTTCTACTGTATCTTTCCAGGAAGAACCAAATGGTTAACTACTTCCATGTTGCATAACAACACATTTTGTGTAAAGCACCTGCAAGTACAGTTTGAAATTCCAGTTCTCTCTAATAATTTGAGAATTATCTAAATGTAATTCAAACCAGCTATACAGTGGACACCAATGTGGTGCTGGCTTGTATAGTGACTGTGTGGCTATAGATAGGCAATACTTTATAAAAACATTTACACATGAAATGCATTAATTTCTGATTTAATCAAGTGCAATGTATATTAGAAAAACTCTAAACATCTAGCCAACATTGATATAAAGACATTTGCTTATCAAAAGTTTCAGTCTACACTCTTAGTTCTATATAGTGCTTTCAGCATGCCTATCTTATTACTCAAATGTGGGTTCACTTACAGTATTACAGTTGACTTACAGTGGCATATTAATATCTGTGTCACTCCTTGTTGAAGGACACAGTGCAGTATCCCAAGTCAGACAATTGTTAGCGAAATATTACATAAACATGCATTAAATAATGGTAATCAAGGCTCATGTAGTATCTGTTTGCATAGTTTGGCTTAAGTCCAGATCTTCAGCCCTACAGAAAGAATGTACTTCCTGTTGTGGCTTCAACCTCTCATGGAAACAAGAAACATCCAAGCCCCTTTGCTCCCCCTTTCCTCACTCAATTTTAAGCAGAGGCGGCTCCAGAGGGCCTTGCCGGTTCTGACACACCCTCACTAGACCTAGCACCACCATGAAACAATTGATAAGTACATACATGTACACCAAGCATCCCTACGCAACGACCAAGCTACCCCAGTGACAATTATTGGTGCCGCCACTGATATTAAGACATATGGCGACATAACATATGAATTTATGCCACAACCAACTATGGATAGGTTATCCACTTTCCACTTCTGTAAACCTGTGATCTGGATGTTCCATTAATTTTGAATTGTTTATATCAATAATGCAGCTTTAGGAATGGGAAAATGCAATTGTATCTTTTCTGTCATAAGGTTTTTTTTTTATCTGGTTATCAGCTATATATCAACTTTCTTACACTCAGTACGGGAACCTAAATTAGTGAGACATTTGCATACTGCAAGAGTAATCTAATGTGGAATTATTACAATGTTCCCAATTCCCATTTATTTAGAAAGACATTCAGATTTTTCCTCATGCATGTATAGGGGTGTCTACACAATCTATGGTATACATTTGAATATGGATGTAGCTCAATTTACTCAATCTACCCGTTTGACCTGCTACATTCACAACTCATCATTTACCACCGCTAAGTCTAGGTTCATTTGTTGACTAAACATTACTAACCATGAGACATCCCTTCAACAAGATCTTTCGCCACCCATTGCATTACACCCAATTGGAAATTAGCATTTTTGCATAAGCATGTAATAGGCTAACCACATCCTTGACACTCAGGGCCACAATATAGACTAGACACTGACAAATTACCACAATCTATCAATGTTGTGCCACAGCCATTGAGATGCCTGAGGCGATGATTGTTGAGTGCTTCAAAGGGTATTGATGATGGACCAGTGCACATTTAACTTGATTTTTTATTTAACTAGGCAAGTCAGTTATTAAGAACAAATACTTATTTACAATGACGGCCTACCTCGGCCAACGCTGGGCCAATTGTGCGCCGCCCTATGGGACTCCCAATCACGACCGGATATGGTTCAGCCTGGATTCGAACCAGGGACTGTAGTGTCGCCTCTTGCACTGAGATGCAGTGCCTTAGACATGGCACCACTCGAGAGCCCACACTAAATCACTATGGCACTAAATCACATTCAATTTATAGGTGTAACTGATTGAGAGTTGTTCAAATGTCTCTGCTTAAAATACTTTTTTCTTTTACCATAAATATTGCAAAATATAAGATAGGGCAAGGCTACTTATAGTTGTCATTTCCAAATATCCAGTAGACCTACTTTTCAATAAGTTTCCCTTATACAGGTCTGTGTATTTAGACTGTATGGTATTATAACAGTAGGCAGTGTAATTACAATGTTATTATATTGTCAGTTCATTATCTCAATTGTATGTATATTTGGAAATCCTTAAGTGTGAGTTACAAAAAAAGTATATTGTAATTATTGTAAATCGTATTAGGGACAGTGCTATAGCCTATTGCTAAGTGGGATCTAATTTAATGAATTTTCAGGAAAGATAACAATTTCCCAGTGATTCAGCACCAGGTGCACAGAAATTCCTGTAAGCAAAATTGAACAACTGGACTAATGAATAATCTGGATAAATTATTATAGTCAATCCTACTTTCTCTTACACCTTAAATATACAAAATATGCAACTATTTATGAATGCCTTCCAAGCCGGCCACAACATTGTTGGCCTTCTTCTATTCACAACTCTCTCAGCAACAGCGTCCACTTCCTTAGCTCTTTGTTTGGTTGAGCCAGCGAAAGGGGAGGCTACAGAGGCAATAAAAGAGGCCAAAAATCCATTGCGCCCCCAAGCGAAACATTGAAAACCTCCTCAGCTTCTGTGTTCAATACGCCACATGTGCGACTGACTGCGTACTGGTCAACGTTTTTAAGAGTCAATTTATGCTTCATCCGAAAATGTGTTCGGAGGCGCCGTATGGATGGTGTGACGCACCCGCGGAGGCCAAATTGAGCTCTGTTCCGCATCACTGTGTGCCTCTCAAATTGTGTAACAATGTGTAGGACTCCGTATAGCTCCGCATTTACATGATTGGTTGATGGTAGGTGAGGGCGGGAGGTCCTGTATAAACACAAACTCACTTCCTTGACAACTTCCTTCACAACAGCTCTGCGCTGCGCGACGAAGCGCAAGAACTATGAGTGCCGTGACTTCTGTAGAGGCTATCACCGTACGTAAACGCTGCACGACCAATGCAGACTACAGATTGACCATACAGCGCCTTTAAGAGTCGTGGACGGGAATCGAAGCTGCATGATTGCATGCGAGTTGCTGATGCTGCGTTGCACACCAAAACCGCAAACAAGAAGGCAGACCGAGGACTTGGCATATTGTTACGTTGTTGTTTCTGTTTGCTATGAGAAAACAATCACATTTTGTTTCTGAAAACAATCTAATTTTGTTTCTGAAAGTCGCATTTTGAAATTAAACCGGCATCTCAGTCGCCTGAAATAGCCAAATGCGGCTCGCATCCTATCACACTCTCCCTTTCAGCTCCAGCTCAGCATCCATATTTTTTGTGCATCCCGGTGTTGGTGTATAGGGAGTGGCAACCTTCTGATAAATCAACCGATCAGCGCACCCCTCTCCTATAGGAAAAACAAATACGTTTATGCGTAAATTGTACATTAAAAGGTAAGCGTTTCTTTCATGCATATTTATCGGGATTTGTTGAGCTGAAGTAGAAATGCACACCACGCTGTAATTGGTATAACAATAGGTCAATAGGTTGTATGTGATTGGATGCGCATTCTGTTTCCCTAGCACAGAAATATCAATTCGCAATATAATTGTGTAAACAATGTATCCAACAAGCTTAGCAATGACAATGTATCACTCAATATCCTAATGGTCCTTGATGCTTAGAACATCAAATTGTAATATTGTAGCCAAGCTTAGCCCTACTGCACTGTCATATATATATATACAAAAGTATGTGGACACCCCTTCAAATTAGTGGATTCGGCTATTTCAGTCCCACTCGTTGATGACAGGTGTATAAATTCGAGCACATGCAATCTCCATATATAAACATTGGTAGTAGAATGGCCTTATTGAAGCACTCAAATCAAATTTTATTGGTCACATACACATGGTTAGCAGATGTTAATGTGAGTGTAGCGAAATGCTTGTGCTTCTAGTTCCGACCATGCAGTAACATCTAACAAGTAATCTAACAATTTCACAACAACTACCTTATACACACAAGTGTAAAGGAATGAATAAGAATATGTACACATAAATATATGGATGAGCGATGGCCGAACGGCATAGGCAAGAAGCAGTAGATGGTATAGAGTACAGTATATACATATGAGATGAGTCATGTAGGGTATGTAGACATTATATAAAGTGGCATTGTTTAAAGTGACTAGTGATACATTTATTACATCCAATTTTTAATTATTAAAGTGGCTAGAGATTTGAGTCAGTATGTTGGCAGCAGCCACTCAATGTTAGTGATGGCTGATTAACAGTCTGATGGCCTTGAGATAGAAGCTGTTTTTCAGTTTCTCGGTCCCAGCTTTGATGCACCTGTACTGACCTCGCCTTCTGGATGATAGCGGGGTAAACAGGCAGTGGCTCGGGTGGTTGTTGTCCTTGATGAGGACAACAATGGAGCAGTTGCCGTACCAGGCAGTGATACAGCCCGACAGGATGCTCTCGATTGTGCATCTGTAAAAGTTTGTGAGTGTTTTTGGTGACAAGCCAAATTTCTTCAGCCTCCTGAGGTTGAAGAGGCGCTGTTGCGCCTTCTTCACCATGCTGTCTGTGTGGGTGGACCATTTCAGTTTGTCCGTGATGTGTACGCTGAGGAACTTAAAACTTTCCACCTTCTCCACTACTGTCCTGTTGATGTGGATAGGGGGGTGCTCCCTCTGCTGTTTCCTGAAGTCCACGATCATCTCCTTTGTTTTGTTGACGTTGAGTGTGAGGTTATTTTCCTGACACCACACTCAGAGGGCCCTCACCTCCTCCCTGTAGGCTGTCTCGTCGTTGTTGGTAATCAAGCCTACCACTGTAGTGTCGTCTGCAAACTTGATGATTGAGTTGGAGGTGTGCATGGCCACGCAGTCATAGGTGAACAGGGAGTACAGGAGAGGGCTGAGAACGCACCCTTGTGGGGCCCCAGTGTTGAGGATCAGCCGGGTAGAGATGTTGTTTTCTACCCTCACCACCTGGGGGCGGCCTGTCAGAAAGTCCAGGACCCAGTTGCACAGGGCGGGGTCGAGACCCAGGGTCTTGAGCTTAATGGCGAGTTTGGAGGGTACTATGGTGTTAAATGCTGAGCTGTAATCGATGAACAACATTCTTACATAGGTATTCCTCTTGTCCAGATGGGTTAGGGCAGTGTGATTGCGTTGTCTGTGGACCTATTGGGGCGGTAAGAAAATTGGAGTGGGTCTAGGGTGTCGGGTAGGGTGGAGGTGATGTGATCCTTGACTAGTTTCACAAAGCACTTCATGATGACGGAAGTGAGTGCTACGGGGCGATAGTCGTTTATCTCAGTTACCTTAGCTTTCTTGGGAACAGGAACAATGGTCACTCTCTTGAAGCATGTGGGAACAACAGACTGGGATAGGGATTGATTGAATATGTCCGTAAACACCCTAGCCAGCTGGTCTGCGGGCTCTGAGGACGTGGCTAGGGATGTCGTCTGGGCCGGCAGCCTTGTGAGGGTTAACACGTTTAAATGTTTTACTCACGTTGGCTGCGGTGAAGGAGAGCCCGCATGTTTTGGTAGCGGGTCGTGTCAGTGGCACTGTATTGTCCTCAAAGCGAGCAAAGAAGTTGTTTAGTTTGTCTGGGAGCAAGACGTCGTTTTCCGCGATGGGGCTGGTTTTCTTTTTGTAATCCGTGATTGACTGTAGACCCTGCCACATATGTCTCGTGTCTGAGCCATTGAATTGCGACTCTACTTTGTCTCTATACTGACTCTTAGCTTGTTTGATTGCCTTGCAGAGGGAATAGCTACACTGTGTGTATTTGGTCATGTTTCCGGTCACCTTGCCATGATTAAAAGCAGTGGTTCGCGCTTTCAGTTTTGCGCGAATGCTGCCATCAATCCACGGTTTCTGGTTGGGGAAGGTTTTAATAGTCACCGTGGGTACAACATCAGTGATGTACTTGCTAATAAACTCGCTCACCGAATCAGCGTATACATCAATGTTGTTGTCTGAGGCTATCCGGGAACATATCCCAGTCCACGTGATCGAAGCAATCTTGAAGCGTGGAGTCAAATTGGTCGGACCAGCGTTGAACAGACCTGAGCAGGGGTGTTTCCTGTTTTAGTTTCTGTCTATAGGCTGGGAGCAACAAAATGGAGTCGTGGTCAGATTTGCCGAAAGGAGGGCGAGGGAGGGCTTTGTATGCGTCGCGGAAGTTAGAGTAGCAATGATCCAGAATTTTGCCAGCCCGGGTCGCGCATTCGATATGCTGATAAAATTTAGGGAGCCTTGTTTTCAGATTAGCCTTGTTAAAATCCCCAGCTACAATAATTTCAGCCTCAGGATATGTGGTTTCCAGTTTACATAGAGTCCAATGAAGTTCTTTTAGGGCTGTCGAGGTATCTGCTTGTGGGGGATATACATGCCTATGATTATAATCGAAGAGAATTCTCTTGGTAGATAATGTGGTCGACATTTGATTGTAAGGAATTCTAGGTCAGGTGAACAAAAGGACTTGAGTTCCTGTACGTTGTTATGGTCACACCATGACTCGTTAATCATAAGGCATACACCCCTGCCCTTCTTCTTACCAGAGAGATGTTTGTTTCTGTCGGCGCGATGCGTGAAGAAACCGGGTGGCTGTACTGACTCTGATAACGTATCCCGAGTGAGCATTGTTTCCGTGCAACAGAGAATGTTACAATCTCTGATGTCACTTTGGAAGGCAACCCTTGCTCTAATTTCGTCTACCTTGTTGTCAAGAGACTGGACATTGGCGAGTAGAATACTCGGGAGCGGTGAGCAATGTGCCCGTCTACGGAGCCTGACCAGAAGACCGCTCGGTCTGCCCCTTCTGCGGCGCTGTTGTTTTGGGTCGCCTACTGGGATCCGATCCATTGTCCTGGATGGTGGTCCACACAGAGGATCCGCTTCGGGAAAGTCATATTCCTGGTCGTAATGTTGGTAAGTTGACGTGGCTCTTATATCCAATAGTTCTTCCCGGCTGTACGTAATAAGACTTAAGATTTCCTGGGTTAACAGTGTAAGAAATAATACATAAAAAAACAAAATACTGTATTGTTTCCTAAGAACACGTAGCGAGGTGACCATCTCTGTCGGCGCCATCCTAGTGGCTTTCAACGTGGCACCATTATAGGATGCCACCTTTCTGACAAGTCAGTTCATCAAATTTCTGCTAGAGCTTCCCCGGTCAACTGTAAGTGCTGTTATTGTGAAGTGGAAACAGTCAGCGCAAAGTGATTGGCCACACAAGCTCACAGAATAGAACGACAAGTGCTGAAGCATGTTGCAGGTAAAAAATAGTCTATCCCCGGTTACAACACTCACTACCGAGTTCCAAACTGCCTCTGGAAGCAACGTCAACACAAGAACTGTCCTTCGGGAGCTTCATGAAATTAGTTTACATGGCTGAGCAGCCGCACACAAGCCTAAGATCACCATGTGCAATGCCAAGCATTGGCTGGAGTGGTGTAAATCTCTCCACCATTAGACTCTGGAGCAGTGGAAACGCGTTCTCAAATTTACACTTCACACTTCACCAAATGGTATTCACACTTCACCGTATGGCATTCCGATGGACGAATCTGGGTTTGGCGGATGCCAGTTGCACGCTACCTGCCCGAATGCATAGTGCCAACTGTAAAGTTTGGTGGAGGAGGAATAAAGGTCTGAGGCTGTTTTTCATGGTTCAGGCTAGGCTTAGTTTCGGTAATGGGAAATCTTAATGCTACAGCATACAATGACATTCTAGACGATTCTGTGCTTCGAACTTTGTGGCAAAAGTTTGGGAAAGGCCCTTTCCTGTTTTAGCATGACAATTCCCCCATGCACAAAGCGAAGTCCATACAGAAATGGTTTGTCGAGATCGTTGTGGAAGAATTTGACTGGCCTGCACAGAGCCCTGACCTCAACCCCATCAAACACCATTGTGATGAATTGGAACTCTGACTGCGAGCCAAGCCTAATCGCACAACATCAGTGCCTGACCTCACTAATGCTCTTGTGACTGAATGGAAGCAAATCCCCACAGCAATGTTCCAACATCTAGTGGGAAGCTTTCTCAGAAGAGTGGAAGCTGTTATAGCAGCAAAGGGGGACTAACTCCATATTAATGCCCATGATTTTGGAATGAGATGTTTGACGAGCATGTGTGTCCACATACTTTTGGTCATGTAGTGTATATAGGCTACAAAGTAGCAACTTTGTATTGTCAAGAATATAGCCCCTAGCAGAGCTGTCATAAAACTGCCCTGAGGAAATATTCTGAAAGCATATACAGGACTATTGCATAAAATAACCTATGAATTGATGTTGATACATGAGTCGACTGAATGGTGCTGATGATACTGTAAAAGCATCTTTGCATTTTGTCAGTCGTCTTATCTCGAAACCTGCATAAGTGCGACGTGGTGCTAGAACAGTGATGTAACATTGTCATGAATTACATATTATGGTTGGAGAGATGTTATTTGTCTTGTAGGCCATGCATGCAATTGGGAATGCAGCTGATCAGATCTCAGAGTGTGTGGGCAGAGCCTAGTGCAATGAAGTCCTCTCATAGACATGTGATGCTATGGCACTGGTATAAGGCCACCCTAACCCTAACAGAAGTCTAATAACCACTATTATAACCACAATTCTATAAATAGCCCTAGGATATAAGACCAAATGTCTCTTTTTCTGTCAGTGAAAATTCTTGAAATACAAACTTTAGCTTTGAGGCAAAACGGGAAGCTCTTTTTGTGAAAGTGAACACATTTAAGTCCCTGTGCATTAATTCACCAACAACACACTTGAAACTATACATTTGACTTACTAAGGCCCATTGGCCAGAGTTCAGGAGAATCAACAACATAGATGATTGACCAAAATCAGAAATAGGGCCTATTGTTTTATTATCTATAGTTAAAAAAAAATTTTTTTAAAGGAACCACTCAATTATTTAAATATGTAGGCCTTTACAGTAGTACAGTATAGGCTATACTTGCTACACCTTGACATGGCTTAAGTTTTAAAAGGGCTGGAGATCTCAACAAGAAACCCAGCTAGTACAGAATGTTCCTGTAATGTTTCTATGAACCGAATTGTCCTTTACAGATGGATAAAGCTAGCGTCGTCACTAATACACTTTGATGCTTCCACTCCTCTCCACAGCTAAAATGGAGAGAGATTGCCACCATTCCGATTTCTAGTGCCTCAAACCGAAAGCCTTGATAGGGACTTTCTCATCCCTGCACATCTCCCCTGTACATGATGAACATGCTGAAGTCCAGTGGACTGAAGATCCCTGGCAGGGGCCCAAAGCACTCCCCTGGCCCCGTGGGACGAACTTCTGGTGGGGGATCTGCTTCCGGCACTGTGGGCCATAAAGACAGTAAGTCACTTCTTCACACTTCAAGACTTCCTCTAGACTCTCAGGAAGAGAGCGGATTTTCTATCACTTAATTAGGCTATCAATCATGGTGGCATTTCATCATTGGAAGTGACCAGCGATTCCTTGATTGTTGTTATTGATTGTTTGTTTGTTATCAGGGCCCTGAGTTTTTCCTGGTCAGCTCATGTTGTCAGAAAAAACTCGGGGCACTAGGTACAGTATTATGCTTTAGGTCAGAGTTTTAAAAACTTTTTGGGTTACTGTAGCCCCAATCACATTTTGCTTTGTCCGAAGTACCCCTTCATGTGCAACTGATCATTAGGCCTGTGTTCTTATGAGTCTTCTCAAGTACCCCTTGTGGATATGCCAGGTGCCCTTAGGGGTATTGGCACCTCAGGTTGAGAATCACTGTTGTAGGAGATTTTGTTGTGATTCACGGAGATGACATCTTAGTACTAAACCATATTTGTCTACCACCATGACAAATCCGAAACCTACTCTCCATCTACCCAGGTGTTGACAGTGTGTAAAGCCAACAGAAATAGGACACTTACGTTATTCCCGGTATTAGATCACATAACAAGCCCAGACCCTAGGCAGGATGATGTTTATTGTCATGAGTCTCATCCTGGGCAGAACTGAGCAATTTCCCCTTAAATAGGCCAGCTGTGAAGTCAAAATTGGCTATATTGTAAAAATTAGCCGTTTAAAAAAAAAAAAGCTTTAGGGTTAGCAGTGTGGTTAGGTTTACAGTTAGATTTTATGACTTTGTGGCTGTGCGAGCTACTGACCACTCTGTAGAACTGCCTCCAGAACAAGAGTCATGACGAAAAACGCTAACCTTGCACAGCTTTCTGCAAAATTACAGCTAGACTCTCCCTCCCAGCTGCACTCAGCTGATATTAGCCTACAGGAGGCCAAACACTGTCTGGGGGAGTCTGGGCTGCTTCTGCTGTCTTGTTATTTGCATTAGCCTGTATGGGAGAGTTCAATCAGAGGCAGCCGTGTCATGGTTTAAGTTGACGGTGGAATGTTGTGAGCAAAGGAAAGGAAAGAGAAAAACACAGGAAGTACAGTCGTGGGTAAATGAGAATCAGGCATTGCAGTAATGCCTTTGACAGTGTATATTTTTTTTATTTTTTTTTTGTTCCTCCTTCAAAAGGACTATTTTGCAGTGCAGTGTTAGTGTATGTTGTAAGTATAACTACCAATAATCTATGTACAATTAACTATCAATAGATAGATATTTTAAGGGATGTAGGACTAATAGTGTTATTTGAATTCCTTCTCAATTATCCAAATTCAATAAAGTCATGTGAATTATCTTAGTTATTGAATGTTGGTAAAATGCCTCTCTCCATGCACAGTTTTGTAACACAATATTAATATATGTTGTAAGCAATATTAGCAATGCTTTATTTATATAAAAAGGAAGTATTTTTAAATCGGTAGAGGTAGGACTTAGTATATCGGCCTACTTCAAGTCCCTCTCAGTTACCTGAACAAACAAAACAATGCCATTGAATTATCTTATTTATTGAATGTCCCCATTTCTCAAGCGCCCTTACGGAGGAGGCCCCCTTACGCATGCATCCATAAGCCAACATTACAACATCTACAACAGCTGCATAGGCCGCAATGTCACTCTTTAAGACAGTTTTCAACACCTGGAACCATGGCTCCACAGCAAAAAAAATCCAAACTTAGTCTCTATAATATTTTTCTAGATCAGGGTCATTTCAGGAACAGCTGGTAGTCATAGTAATTTACCTAATCCTACTAACTGACTGTCATCTTTTCCCACATCAGTGTTCATCAACTGCCTGCCTGCAGTGCACACAGAGAATCAGGTTTGGGCTATTGAGTGAATAGCTGTTTGGTCATCAAATTTCCATTTGTGTACTAAAAGCCCTGCTCTAATTTCCTTTTTAGTTCAAGATCATTGCCATTGTTTCTGTCGTTGATTGGTGATATAATACAGTACATACTCTTCCCTTTATTGAGGTCCAATTGATTTGATAATAAGCAGGCAGGCCTAGATAATGTCCTCTTGTTGTCCTGTCCCTATGTTCATCCTCCTTGGATTTCAATACCAAAAGGCTACTTTTTCCATTTAGAAATATATTGTGATTACAGTGAGGGGAAAAAGTATTTGATCCCCTGCTGATTTTGTACGTTTGCCTACTGACAAAGAAATGATCAGTCTATTATTTTGGTGGAAGGTTTATTTGAACAGTCAGAGACAGAATAACAACAAAAAAATCCAGAAAAACGCATGGACAAAAATGTTATAAATTGATTTGCATTTTAATGAGGATAATAAGTATTTGACCCCTCTGCAAAACATGACTTAGTACTTGGTGGCAAAATCCTTGTTGGCAATCACAGAGGTCAGACATTTCTTGTAGTTGGCCACCAGGTTTGCACACATCTCAGGAGGGATTTTGTCCCACTCCTCTTTGCAGATCTTCTAGTCATTAAGGTTTCGAGGCTGACGTTTGGCAACTGGCTAGGCCACTCCAGGACCTTAATGTGCTCCTTCTTGAGCCACTCATTGGCCGTTGCCTTGGCCATGTGTTTTGGGTCATTGTCATGCTGGAATACCCATCCATGACCCATTTTCAATGCCCTGGCTGAGGGAAGGATGTTCTCACCCAAGATTTGACGGTACATGGCCCCCGTCCATCGTCCCTTTGATGCGATGAAGTTGTCCTGTCCCCTTAGCAAAAAAACATCCCCAAAGCATAATGTTTCCACCTCCATGTTTGACGGTGGGGATGGTGTTCTTGGGATCATAGTCAGCATTCCTCCTCCTCCTCCAAACACGGCGAGTTGAGTTGATGCCAAAGAGCTCCATTTTGGTCTCATCTGACCACAACACTTTCACCCAGTTGACCTCTGAATCATTCAGATGTTCATTGGCAAACTTCAGACGGGCATGTATATGTGCTTTCTTGAGCAGGGGGACCTTGCGGGTGCTGCAGGATTTCAGTCCTTCACGGCGTAGTGTGTTACCAATTGTTTTCTTGGTGACTATGGTCCCAGCTGCCTTGAGATCATTGACAAGATCCTCCCGTGGGCTGATTCCTCACCGTTCTCATGATCATTGCAACTCCACGAGGTGAGATCTTGCATGGAGCCCCAGGCCGAGGGAGATTGACAGTTCTTTTGTGTTTTTTCCATTTGCGAATAATCACACTAACTGTTGTCACCTTCTCACCAAGCTGCTTGGCGATGGTCTTGTAGCCCATTCCAGCCTTGTGTAGGTCTACAATGTTGACATTGTTGACAACTTCACTTATTGGACTTAAGTCTCTGAAAGCTTTCAGTTCTCAGAGAGAGAGAGAGGGGCAGAGAGAGATAGAGAGGGAGAGAGCAAGGGAAGAGAGAGTGAGGGAGAGGGAGGGGGTGTTCTAAGGAGTTGTGGTGGGGTGATTGTTTAGGGCTGGTTTGAATAGTTGGATTCAGATGGTGGTGGGAGGTGGCTAGGCACAATAGTGAAAGTGAGGCCTGTGTTCTTGCTCTTCCTCCTGCCCGCCTCATTTTCCCCTCGATCTTCCGTTGCCCCGGCAACCCAGCCACTTGGACTAGCACTGCGCCTGTCTTTTTTGGTGCATGCTTGTTTGTCTGGCTGGAACTTGTAGAGGGAGAAGGGGGTGGGTAGAGTTCTTCTCTGTGTTGGCCCAGTGATGTGGCACAGGGCCATGGTGTTGACAAAGCTCACACATATGATACACACAACATGCACAAGCAGGAGCATGCTCACACACCCATACCCCCTGCAACTGCACATACTACATACAGCACCTGCTACTGCACACACTTTATTACTTCACACATACACACCAACACAAACATACTGCATAGTACACACACATTACCTACGCAAGCACACACATGACCTCACAGGACATTGTCCTCATTATCATGTGGCCGATGTGCAAAGCTTTGTTTGGTAAAAAAAAGTATCTGTGTTTTGGAGGTATAATAACTTGAAATATGAAGGGTACAAGTGACTTTCATCGTCCCATTATAAATCACTTTATTTGGGGTTAAAATGACATTTTAATGTACACTAGCAATTGAAAATCGTAGGCTATGCCCTTTTCTATAAGAGTCCCAAATATAGTGGAAGTTCAGATTTAATAGGCCTTTTCAAACACACATTAGTTATGGCCAGAAAGAGTAGCTGTTGGAAGCAGGGGCAGTGTCCCAAATGGCTCCATATTCCCCAAATAGTGCACTACTTTTGACCAGAGCCCTATGGGTCCTTGTCAAAAGTAGCACTGCACTACATAGGGAATAGGTTGTCATTTGGGATGTATACAAGGTTTCATCCAGCATATCCTAGTCTTTGTCAAGAAAGACTAGAGTTTGATTTATCAGTGCTGCTTGAACCTAATCTCCACACAAGCTAGATACTGATGTTTTTCCTCCTTAGATACCTGCTGAAACACCCATTACACTTATGATTAACACTCATTACACTTAAAAGTGTTTATTTTGTGTTCACATCAAAATACAGTTGCCTTAATGACATTGTTTGATTTTGTTTTGTTTAATGTACAACATTATTGTATTCTGTAACCCATCAAGATTGATGTTATAATCACTCTTCATTCATGCAATTACAGTGTATAGATTTCTAATGAATTAACGTAAAACACATTGTACAAAACAAAATGTTTTCTAAGTGGTGAATGTTACATTCCTGCGGGGGAACATACAAGACAGTGCCTTCAGAAAGTATTCACACCCCTTGACTTTTTGTTGTGCTACAAGGTTGGATTAAAATGGATTTAATTATCTTTTTTTTTCAACGATCTATACAAAATACTCTAATGTCAAAGTGGAAGAAACGTAAAAAAAAAAAAATACTAATATATCTTGATGACATTAGTATTCAACCCCCTGAGTCAATACATGTTAGAATCACCTATGGCAGCGATTACAGCTGTGAGTCTTTCTGTGTCAGTCTCTTAAGAGCTTTGCACACCTGGATTGTACAATATTTGCACATTATTATTTTTTAATTCTTCAAGATCTATCAAGTTGGTTGTTGATCATTGCTAGACAGCCATTTTCAAGTATTGCCATAGATTTTCAAGCCAATTTAAGTCCAAACTGTAACTAGGCCACTCAGAAACATTCAATGTTGTCTTTGTAAGCAACTTCAGTGTATATTTAGCCTTGTGTTTTAGGTTATTGTCTTGCTGAAAGGTGAATTTGTCTCCCAGGGTCTGTTGGAAAGCAGACTGAACCAGGTTTTTCTCTAGGATTTTGCCTGTGCTTGGCTCTATTCTGTTTTGTTTTTTTGTGATTTTTTTACTCCCTAGTCCTTGCCGATGACAAGCATACCCATAACATGATGCAGCCACCACCATGCTTGAAAATATGAAGTGGTACTCAGTGATGTGTTGTGTTGGATATGCCACTAACAAAACACTTTGTATTCAGGACATAAAGTGCATTTCTTTGCCTAATGTTTTGCAGTTTTACTTTAGTGCCTTATTGCAGACAGGATGCATGTTTTTGAATATTTAGGTTAGTATTGTGAGGTAACTACAATGTTGGTCCATCCTCTGTTTTCTATCATAATAACTGTTTTTTGAGCAGTGTCCTTCCTCTCCGGCAGCTGAGTTAGGAAGGACACCTATATCTTTGTAGTGACTGCGTGTATTGATACACAATCCAAAGTGTAATTAATAACTTCACCATGCTCAAAGGGAATTTCAATGTCTGCTTTAAATTGTTTTACCCATGTACCAATAGATGCATTGGAAAACCTCCCTGGTCTTTGTGGTTGAATTTGTGTTTGAAATACACATCTCGACTGAGGGACCTTACAGATAATCATATGTGTTGGGTACAGAGATGAGGTAGTCATTCAAAAATCACGTTAAACACTATTATGTCCATGCAACTTATTATGTGACTTGTTAAGCACATTTTTACTCCTGAACTTATTTAGGCTTGCCATAACAAAGGGGTTGAATAATTATTTACTTAAAAACATTTCAGATTTATTAATTGGTAAAAATTTATAAAAACATAAATTCCACTTTGACATTATGGGGTATTGTGTGTAGGCCAGTGACACAAAATCTAAATGTAATAACTTTAAATTCAGGCAGTAACACAACAAAATGTGGAAAAAGTCAAGGGGTGATAATACTTTCTGAAGGCACTGTACCTCCATAAATGCCATTGTACGATCCCATTAAGTTTCAAAACTGAATTATCATGCTAAAACCCACATTATTTTGTTCAATGTAGTACCCATTTTGCAACCAAGTCTATCGGTCTCACAACATATGGGAGCAATTGAGGCATAAAAACAGCCATTGGGCCCCCTCCCCCACTCTTGTGGTTTTAGAGAGACAGTCCTGGCACCAACCGTACACACACACACACACACACACACACACACACACACACACACACACACACACACACACACACACACACACACACACACACACACACACACACACACACACAGCTTAGCTGCCTTGCTACAGTTAACAGCTTGTGTCTCTCTCACCAGAATGGATAGTGCTCATCTAAACATCATGTGTCAAACAGCAAAGTACCGGTCAAGTCATCATTACATGAGAGATAATCTCAGACACAGTTTTCATTAGGAAGTAGAGTAATGGCTAACCTTGCATAAATGCCGTTTTGTGATATGATATGACGAAATTGGATAAATAGATGCTTGAGTGACTGGATTTTGAATGCATTGTTTTCTCTTGATTCAACGTGCCCGCCACCCACCCGCTCTTCATCGATTCAATATTTCATGACCCTAAACCCGTCAAACCCACTCATCACTATTATAGATCTTCTACATTTGTATTATGACTGAATTGAGAAAACTGGACTGTAACCTGCGTACAACACAACATATTAATCCTATAGACAAGCTACGTTGTTTAGTTGATTATTTTTCACATTATTTGTTTTTAGACCTGTGTGTATCGCCTTTTCTCTCCCCTATTCAGCACTTTTGTTCCTATGGCATGCACTGCTCTTCATCATTGTAATCAACGCCATACTGTAGATCCATGTCCATTTGAATGAATATAGGAATTATCTGATTGTAACCTATACTCTTGTCTACAATAGTAATGAATGTAAATAGGAATTCCATGATTGTAGCCTACATGATCTCATACTCTCTCTCTCTCTCTACATTCATAGACTCCCAACACAAGCAGACCTCCCCACTCCCCAGCAGCAATGCCTCGGAGAAGTCGTGCTCCAAAACATCCGAGGTGGGGGACGACGTCCTGGGGGACTACGTAGTTGGCGAACGCGTCTGGGTCAACAGGGTCAAACCGGGCGTCATCGCCTACCTGGGCGAGACCCAGTTCGCCCCGGGACAGTGGGCTGGGGTGGTCCTCAACGACCTGTTGGGCAAAAATGACGGCTCTGTGGGCGGCGTGCGCTACTTTGAGTGCCAGCCACACCAGGGCATCTTCACGCGCCCCTCCAAGCTCACCAGGCAACCGGTGGGCGAAGGGAGCGACGGCCACTCTGCTGATTCCCTGACGGCTCAGAACCTGACGCTCCATGGCGTCAACGGGGCTTCGCCCGCTGGTCAGCGTGCGGTTATGCCACTCAGGGAAGGCATGCTCAACAGTTCGGTAAAGACGGGTAACGAGTCAGGTTCCAACATGTCCGACAGCGGCTCGGTCAAGAAAGGCGGGGATAAGGACCTTCGAGTGGGAGACCGCGTGCTGGTGAGTCCATGTCCACACACACACACACACACACACACACACACACACACACACACACACACACACACACACACACACACACAGTGTTGGGTTACCAGTATGGTTCAGACATAGTTTCTAGGTCAAGTATACTGAACACAAATATAAATGCAACATGTACATTTTTGGTCCCATGTTTGATGAACTGAAATAAAAGATCCCAGAAATTTTCCATATGCAAAAATAGCTTATTTCTCTCAAATGTTTTGTCTGAGACCAGCCACCCGGACAGCTGATGAAACTGTGGGTTTGTACAACCAAAGAATTTCTGCACAAACTGTCAGAAACCGTCTCAGGGATGCTCAGTTGCATGCTCGTCGTCCTCACCAGGGTCTTGATCTGACTGCAGTTTGGCGTCGTAACATTTACATTTAAGTCATTTAGCAGACGCTCTTATCCAGAGCGACTTATGCTCAGCTTCGATGGCCACTGGCACGCTGGAGAAGTGTGCTCTTCACAGATGAATCCCGGTTTCAACTGTACTGGACAGATGGCGTTGTGTGGGAAAGCAGTTTGCTAATGTCAACGTTGTGAACAGAGTACCCCATTGTGGAGGCGGGGATATGATATGGGCAGGCAAAAGCTACGGACAATGAACACAATTGCATTTTATCGATGGCAATTTGAATGCACAGATACAGTGACGAGATCCTGAGGCCCATTGTTGTACCATTCATCCGCCGCCATCACTTCATGTGTGACCGACCACCTTGATTCGGTCTTATGTAGCAAAATTTGATATTGTGTTTTTTTTTTTACATTGGATAAAAACAGAGACACAGAGCTACAACATGGTATATCATTCACTACATTTGAGAAATAATGGAAAGGTAATTCTGCTTTGAAAGTTGATAAACTTGTAACCTCACTTTTGAGAAAATGGCCTTTGAATGTTTTGATACCTACTGGAGAGCTCTTCTTTGTCTACACCCATTCAGCATCGTTCACACCCTCTTAAGCTTGAGCCCCCACCCAAACTCTTACCATTTTACTCACCCTAGCAGAGATGATTAGGCTGCTTTCATGTTATCCAGAGCGTTGGTGACGTTGGTGAAGCGTTTAATGACGCTTTTTTGCCAACTATTTACTGACACGGCCATATTCAACAGGTGTTGTGCATTCGTAAATTGAACAGTTATTCTACGCTATGGTACTCTCAGACGAGAGTGCTCTGAAATCGGAGTAGATGGCCAGACTGAATTTACGAATGCATCCGAAATGGTTACTTGCATAGTGGAGTCTTTTGTTAACCTCTCTTGGGTAGGGGGCAGTATTTTCACGGCCGGATGAAAAACGTACCCAAATTAAATGGCCTACTAATTAAATGGCCTACAGGAACTAGAATATGCATATTATTAGTAGATTTGGATAGGAAACACTCTGAAGTTTCCAAAACTGATTGAATGATGTCTGTGAGTATAACAGAACTCATATGGCAGGCAAAAACCTGAGAAAAATCCTACCAGGAAGTGGGAAATCTGATGCTGGTAGTCTATTCAAGTCTTTGCCTATCTAACACACAGTGACTTATGGTTCATTTTGCACTTCCTAAGGCTTCCACTAGATGTCAACAGTCTTTAGAACCTTGTTTCAGGCTTTTGCAGTGAACAGAGAGCGAACAAGAAGGCCGGGGAGTTGGTGACTCAGGGAAGGACATGAGTTTTGTGGCGCGCGTTCACATGAGGAGGTAGCTGTGTTCTAAAACGTTTTTCAAGACATTGGAATCGGCCGGTGGGAATATTATTGAAGTGTTATGTTAAAAAGGCCCTAAAGATTGATGCTATACAACGTTTGACATGTTTCAACTAACGTAAATATAACTTTTTTTTTTAATTATGGACTTTATCGAACAAAACAACATTTATTGTGGACCTGGGATTCCTGGAAGTGCCTTCTGATGAAGATCATCAAAGGTAAGTGAATATTTGTAATGCTATTTATGATTTTAGATGACTCCAAAATGGCGGGTATCTGTATTGCTTGATGTCTTTTTCTGAGCGCAGTTCTCAGATTATTGCAAAGTGTGCTTTCCCCGTGAAGCTTTTTTGAAATCTGTCACAGCGGTTGCATAAAGGAGATGTTCATCTATAATTCTTTGAATAACAGTTTAATATTTTATCAACGTTTATGATGAGTATTTTTGTAAATTGTTGTGCTGATTCAGCGGCAGTATTGGAGGCAAAATATTTTCTGAACATCACGCGGCAATGTAAAATGCTGTTTTTGGATATAAATATGAACTTGATCGAATAAAAAATGCATGTATTGTGTAACATGATGTCCTAGGAGTGTCATCTGATGAAGATCGTCAAAGGTTAGTCCATAATGTTAGCTGGTTTTCTGGTTTTTGTGACGCCTGTCCTTGCTAGGAAAATGGCTGTGTGGTTTTTCTTGTGTTGGAACTGTCCTAACATAATCTAACTTTATGCTTTCGCCGTAAAGCCTTTTTGAAATCGGACAATGTGGTTACATTAACCTCTCTAGGGCAGGTGGCACCAAATCGTCCCACCTACGTAACAGCCAGTTGAATCCTGTGGCGCGATATTCAAATACCTTAGAAATGCTATTACTTCAATTTCTCAAACATATGACTATTTTACAGCATTTTAAAGACAAGACTCTCGTTAATCTAACCACACAGTCCGATTTCAAAAAGGCTTTACAACGAAAGCAAAACATTAGATTATGTCATCAGAGTACCCAGCCAGAAATAATCAGACACCCATTTTTCAAGCTAGCATATAATGTCACAAAAACCCAGAAGACAGCTAAATGCAGCACTAACCTTTGATGATCTTCATCAGATGACACACCTAGGACATTATGTTATACAATACATGCATGTTTTGTTCAATCAAGTTCATATTTATACCAAAAACCAGCTTTTTACATTAGCATGTGACGTTCAGAACTAGCATACCCCCCGCAAACTTCCGGCGAATTTACTAACAATTTACTAAATTACTCACGATAAACGTTCACAAAAAGCATAATAATTATTTTAAGAATTATAGATACAGAACTCCTCAATGCACTCGATATGTCCGATTTTAAAATAGCTTTTCGGTGAAAGCACATTTTGCAATATTCTAAGTAGATTGCCCGGCATCACAGGGCTAGCTATTTAGACACCCAGCAAGTTTAGCCTTCACCAAACTCCGATTTACTATTAGAAAAGTTTGATTATCTTTGGTGTTCTTCGTCAGAATGCACTCCCAGGACTTCTACTTCAATAACAAATGTTGGTTTGGTCCCAAATAATCCATAGTTATGTTCCAACAGCGGCGTTTTGTTCGTGCGTTCAAGACACTATCCGAATGGTAAATAAGGGTCACGCGCACGGCGCATTTCGTGACAAAAGATTTCTAAATATTTCATTACCGTACTTCGAAGCATGTCAACCGCTGTTTAAAATCAATTTTTATGCCATTTTTCTCGGAAAAAAGTGATAATATTCCGACCGGGAATCTGCAATTAGGTAAACAGACGAAAGAAAATACAGCATTGGGTCGACTCGGGCACGCGCCTAAGCCCTTTGTCCTCTGATCGGCCACTTGGCAAAGGCGATAATATGTTTCAGCCTGGGGCTGCCTCGATATCGTTCAGCTTTTTCCCGGGCTCTGAGAGCCTATGGGAGCCGTAGGAAGTGTCACGTTACAGCTAAGATCCACAGTTTTCAATAAACAGAGGCAAGAACAACAACACCTTGTCAGACAGGCCACTTCCTGCATGAAATCTTCTCAGGTTTTTGCCTGCCATATGAGTTCTGTTATACTCTCCATTCAAACAGTTTTAGAAACTTTAGGGTGTTTTCTATCCAAAGCCAATAATTATATGCATATTCTAGTTACTGGGCAGGAGTAGTAACCAGATTAAATCGGGTACGTTATTTATCCGGCCGTGTAAATACTGCCCCCTAACAGGTTAAGGAGACGTGTATCTTTAAAATGGTGTAAAATAGTCGTATGTTTGAGAACTTTGAATTATGACCTCCCCAAGAGAGGTTAAGACATGTCGCTAGCTAGGTAAACAATGAACCATAATCAAAACTCATGACGTTACTACCCTGCATGAATCTGCAGGTAGCTAACCAGCGTCTATCAACAGTTGTCGCAGTGACATTCTATTGAAATGGATACTTGCATAGTGGAGTCTTTTGTTAAGACATGTAGCTAGCCAGCTAAACAATGAACCAGAATCACAACTCATGACATTACTACCATGTATGAATCTGCAGATAGCTAACCAATATCTGAAAATGTAGCTGTCGGATGCCATGGTTGCTCTTAGTTTGAAGATGTAATCTGGAGACAGGTGTTTTCTCCATCTCCTTAGCTATCATACTTGAATTCCACTGATTTCAAAACTCGGTCCTACAGAAGGTGGAGAGCCACACTTATGCAGTTTTACTATGCGATACATTTTTCAAAAATACGCATTAGACAGGATTACCTAGACATACTTTCCAGCTCAAATACACAGAAGCGTGCCATATGGCAGACCAATCCAAACTCATCTTTGGCATGTCCAGCCCAATCATTATCTCAGCCATTCATGGCTAGCGGGAAGGTTGCCGCTTTTTCCATGGCTAAACCAACTAGGCTCATAATTTAACAATTTTATTCGTATTTACAGATGGCATACAAGTTTGTTATTAAGGCACATGAAAGTTCACATGTTCGAGAAGAGATTTCTGCCAAAAAACACATTTTGATTTAAAAAAAAGTATACTTTCAAATGGCTCTCCTGTGAAGTAGTGACCCACGACATACGCCTAGTTTCCTGAAACGGGTCACATGTTTCAGCAAGAAAATGCACGGCCCCATGTCGCAAGGATCTGTACACAATTCCCATTTCTTCCATGGCCTGTATACTCATCAGACATGTCACCCATTGAGCATGTTTGTGATGCTCTGGATCGACATGTACTGCAGCATGTTCCAGTTCCCACTAATATCCAGGAGTGGGACAACATTCCACAGGCCACAACCAACAGCCTGATAAGCTCAATGCGAAGGAGATGCGTCGCGCTGCATGAGGCAAATGGTGGTCACACCGGACACTGACTGGTTTTCTGAGTCAAATGAAATCCATAGATTAGGGCCCAATGAAATAATTTCAATTGACTAATTTCCTTATATATGAACTGTAACTCAGTAAAATCTTAGAAATTGTTGCATTTTGCGTTTACATTTTTGTTCCCATTTTGCAACTTTCATACCCACATAGTATCAAGACAAAACCACTTTTGAAAAAACAATGTGTAAATGTTTTTCACTGTGTGGAAACAGATGATGGAAAATTATGTTGTTGACATGAAGAGCACGTTTGCTTTGACCCTCGCTCCACGAAAACAATGACCAAAAATTATGAAAGTTCAATCCTAACTTATTATGATTTACCTGTAAATCTGCTATCTTTTTTGATCATTCTGAAAGTCTGAGAAACCAGACCTGGACTGATTCTGCACTCCCACAAAAGGTCAAGGACTGCCGTTTACACAATGTTCTTTCAACCAAACCACACTCTCTAAACAACAATTGGGTCACATTGCCATTCATTTACCGTTGGGTTACGCTAAATGCTCAGTTTTGTCAATCACATTGGATTACTGTCAGGAGATCCCACCGCTGACATCATTTTACCTTGCTTCTCCACTCTGCTCTAACTCACAGCTATTCTGTGAGTGTGTTGGTCAATATGGATACTGGATAGGGATTTGTGAAACTTGTTTCAAAATTGTCAGCCTCTCTTGCAATATTGATATTGTGTATTTTGGTGCTCTACTTTTCAATCTTGATGCTTTGTGATAGGCTCTGACTTGTATTCCAATTTTGTACACAATACACAATGGTAATCTCAAACTCCTGCAAGAGTAGAAAATATTGTTTTCGAGAAATCCCTGAAAGGTTTATCAAAAGTATTACATTTGAATGCATAAATGCAGCTGTAATTGCTGTGGTTTCTCATGTCTGACCATAGTTTTTAACCACTTGCCATGGACTCCACCTTCCATGCTCTCTATGGATATAAGTATGTTTTCGCTAAAGCCTTCCCAACAGCCTCTGCCCACTAGAACTACTCATCAACCAGCACCAGCTTTCAAGGCCCTAAGCTGTGAGGTTGAAACACTGAGTAATCAGTTGTTACCACTGGGATTAACATTGAGTAGTACCTAAATGACAAGGTAGCACCATGCCTATTCCTTCATGGGTTGTAATGGGGATCTGAAGGCCTAATGGACGCTCAGTCACTAACATCCCCTGCCTAGTTAGAAGGATCGTGTTATCAGGGGTTTGGGACATAATGAAGTCTGTGTCCAAAATGGCACCCTATTCCCCTTTGTCCATAAGGCTCTAGTCAAAAGAAGGGCACTATAGGGAATAAGGAGCCATTTGGGAGGCACCCATAGACAATCCAGACGACCCTGTTAGTCAGAGACGGAGATCCCTCATCATTAGAGGGAAGACAAATGCTTTCTGAAAAGAGAGAACTTCTGTCGCCAAATATACATGAGTAACGTCTCATGTTGCTCTAGCTTTGATCTATGTTAAAGGACCACCCAGAGCCTGCATGGGATCGTTTTGTTGTAGTCGGCCATGTTATGATAACTTCACTGGAGGGAACTTCTACAGCTGTAGATTAGGGAGGAGTTTTTTGACTAATTTAGTCTTGACAAGAGTTGTTTGACTTATACTTCATACATATTTCAGAACCATTTTGCGACTTTCAGGGTTGAAGGATTAACATGGTTGTAAAAGTTTTGCTCACTGTCACACCCTGACCTGGTTCACCTGTCCTTGTGATTGTCTCCAACCCCTCCAGGTGTCCCTTATTATCCCCGGTGTATACATCCCTGTGTTTCCTGTCTCTCTGTGCCAGTTCGTCTTGTTTGCCGAGTCAACCAGTGCTTTTCCTTGCTCCTATTTTTCCCAGTCTCTGTTTGTTTCTAGTCCTCCTGGTGTTGACCCTTGCCTGTCCTGACTCCGAACCCACCTGCCTGACCACTCTGTCTGTTCTGACTACCAGCCTGCCTATCCCCTTGTACTATTTTTGGATTCAGATCTGGTTTCTGACTCCTGCCTGGCCTGACCTCGAGATTGCCTATCGTCTGGTACTGTTTGGACTCAACCGTCTGCCTCCTGTGTCTGCATTTGGGTCTCGCCTTGTGTCCTTATAGCTCACTGCTTTTTAAGACCACTATCTTGTCAAGTAACCAGCGACTAACCCCACTTCTAGAGGCGTCTGGCTATAGCCTCTTACTGTAATGAATGGCAGTCTATGCACACTCTACCCAAACACAAACGTGTTTCAGGGTCACACAGAGTGTTTCTTGGTAGTTTTAAACAAATCTACATTGAAACCAAAGTCTACACCTCACATACATGGTTATTTTTTTATTTCATTTAATCTTTATTTAACTATGGGGGAACTGTACCATGTCAGATATAGAGTTGAATTGTATTCAATTTTGAGTTTGCATCCAAATATTACACTTTATATACAGTTGAAGTTGGAAGTTCACATACACTTAGGTTGGAGTCATTAAAACGTGTCTTTCAACCACGCCACAAATTTCTTGTTAACAAACTATAGTTGTGGCAAGTCGGTTAGGACATCTACTTTGTGCATGACACAGATAATATTTCCAACAATTGTTTACAGACAGATTATTTCACTTTTAATTCACTGTATCACAATTCCAGTGGGTCAGAAGTTTACATACACTAAGTTGACTGTGCCTTTAAACAGCTTGTAAAATTCCCGAAAATTATGTCATGGCTTTAGAAGCTTCTGATAGGCTAATTGACATCATTTGAGTCAATTGGAGGTGTACCTGTGGATGTATTTCAAGGCCTACCTTCAAACTCAGTGCCTCTTTGCTTGACATCATGGGAAAATCAAAAGAAATCAGCCAAGACCTCAAAAAAAAAAACTTTAGACCTCCACAAGTCTGGTTCTTCCTTGGGAGCAATTTCCAAAAACCTGAAGTTACCATGTTCATCTGTACAAACAATAGTACGCAAGTATAAGCACCATAGGACCACGCAGCCGTCATAACGCTCAGGAAGGAGACGCGTGCTGTCTCCTAGAGATGAACGTACTTTGGTGCAAAAAGTGCAAATCAATCCCAGAACAACAGCAAATGACCTTGTGAAGATGCTGGAGGAAACAGGTACAAAAGTATCTATATCCACAGTAAAACGAGTCCGATATCGACATAACCTGAAAGGCCGCGCAGCAAGGAAGAAGCCACTGCTCCAAAACCGCCATAAAAAAAGCCAGACTACGGTATGCAACTGCACATGGGGACAAAGATCGTACTTTTTGGATAAATGTCCTCTGGTCTGATGAAACAAAAATAGAACTGGTTGGCCATAATGACCATGCTTATGTTTGGAGGAAAAAGGGGGAGGCTTGCAAGCCGAAGAACACCATCCCAACTGTGAAGCATGGGGGTGGCAGCATCATGTTGTGGTGGGGCTTTGCTGCAGGAGGGACTGGTGTACTTCACAAAATAGATGGCATCATGAGGCAGTAAAATTATGTGGATATATTGAAGCAACATCTCAAGACATCAGTCAGGAAGTTAAAGCTTGGGTCGCAAATGGGTCTTCCAAATGCACAATGACCCCAAGCATACTTCCAAAGTTGTGTCAAAATGGCTTAAGGACAACAAAGTCAAGGTATTAGAGGGCCATCACAAAGTCCTGACCCCAATCCTACAGAACATTTGTGGGCAGAACTGAAAATGCATGTGCGAGCAAGGAGGCCTACAAACCTGACTCAGTTACACCAGCTCTGTCAGGAGGAATGGGCCAAAATTCACCCAACTTATTGTGGGAAGCTTGTGGAAGGCTACCCAAAACGTTTGACCCAAGTTAAACAATTTAAAAACAATGCTACCAAATACTAATTGAGTGTATGTAAACGTCTTACCGACTGGGAATGTGATGAAATAAATAAAAGCTGAAATAAATCATTCTCTCTACTATAATTCTGACATTTCACATTCTTAAAATAAAGTGGTGATCCTAACTGACCTAAGACAGGGAATCTTTACTAGGATTAAATGTCAGGAATTGTGAAAAACTGAGTTTGAATGTATTTGCCTAAGGTGTATGTAAACTTCCGACTTCAACTGTATACTTCAAAATATGTGAACACAGCAAAAAAACGAAAGCAGCAGGTGACGGGTTTGTTTGTGTAAATGCAGATCAGAGGTTCGCGCGGTGGTAGTCTTTTTATGATTCTGCACATCAGTCTTATGCAATGAATTATTGATTGATTGTCACGGTTGTCGTCGGTGAAGGAGGACCAAAACGCAGCAGGTACGTGTAGGCTCATCTTGACGTTTATTTATTTTCAAAATGAACATACAAAAATAACAAAACGAAATACGATCGACAAAAAACAGTCTGGCTAGGCATAAGGCTAAGCACAGAACAATCACCCACCCTGAACCACATAAAACAAATACCCTCTGCCACGTCCTGACCAAACTACAATACTAATTAACCCTTATACTGGCCAGGACGTGACAGTACCCCCCCCCTTAAAGGTGCTAACCCCGGAAGCACCTTTAAAACAAAACAAAAACAACAACCCCAAACAACAAAACAAAAATTCCCCTCTACTAAAGGGAGGGAAGGGAGGGTGGCTGCCGTCAACGACGGCACTGTGCTACACCCCCCCTCCCCAACCCACCTATATCAGGAGGTGGCTCCGGTTCTGGCCGTTCCAGGCAGTCGGGCCACTCTGGCAGTTCGGGGCAGTCTGGCCAGTCTGGCCGCTCGGGACAGTCTGGGCAGTCTGGCAGTTCGGGACAGTCTGGGCAGTCTGGCAGTTCGGGACAGTCTGGGCAGTCTGGCAGTTCGGGACAGTCTGGGCAGTCTGGCAGTTCGGGACAGTCTGGCAGTTCGGGACAGTCTGGGCAGTCTGGCAGTTCGGGACAGTCTGGGCAGTCTGGCCACTCCGGCAGTTCGGGGCAGTCTGGCCACTCCGGCAGTTCAGGGCAGTCTGGCCACTCCGGCAGTTCAGGGCAGTCTGGCCACTCCGGCAGTTCAGGGCAGTCTGGCCACTCCGGCAGTTCAGGGCAGTCTGGCCACTCCGGCAGTTCAGGGCAGTCTGGCCACTCCGGCAGTTCAGCGCAGTCTGGCCACTCCGGCAGTTCAGGGCAGTCTGGCCACTCCGGCAGTTCAGGGCAGTCTGGCCACTCCGGCAGTTCAGCGCAGTCTGGCCACTCCGGCGACTGTTCACTGGCGGGCAGCTCCGACGACTGTTGACTGGCGGGCAGCTCCGACGACTGCTGACTGGCGGGCAGCTCCGACGACTGTTGACTGGCGGGCAGCTCCGACGACTGTTGACTGGCGGGAAGCTCCGACGACTGTTGACTGGCGGGCAGCTCCGACGACTGTTGACTGGCGGGCAGCTCCGACGACTGTTGACTGGCGGGCAGCTCCGACGACTGTTGACTGGCGGGTAGCTCCGACGACTGTTGACTGGCGGGCAGCTCTGACGACTGTTGACTGGCGAGGCTGGGTTTACGCACTTGAAGGCTAGTGCGGGGAGCGGGAACAGGACGAGTCGGACTGGGTTGACGCACTTCCGGGTCCGCACGAGAGACAGGAGCTGAAAACCCAGGGCTATGGAGGCGCACAGTCGGTCTAGATCTTACCTCCTGCACAACCCGCCTTGGCTGGATGGAACTAGTAGCCCTGTACGAGCGGGGTGCTCGTACAGGGCAGACTGGGCTGTGCAGGGGCCTGATGGTAGCCGTGCATAGAGCGGGAGTTGGGTAGCCTGGTCCTCGGAGGCGTACCGGCAACCAGATGCGCTGCGCAGGCATCCTCCTACCAGGCTGGATGCCCGCTCTAGCACGGCACCTGCGAGGGGCTGGAATAACTCGCACCGGACTGTGCGAGCGTATGGGTGAGAGAGTGCGCTCCTCAACGAAACATAGCGCTCTCCACCCCATACGCTCCTCCATATAACCATGGGTAGCTGGCTTCCGGCTCTTCCTACGCCTAGCCAAACTACCCGTGTGCCCCCCCCAAAAAATGTATTGGGGGTGCCTCTCGTGCTTCTCCCTCAGCGCGTCCATGGCCTCGTACCTCCGCCTCTCTGCCTTGGCTGCCTCAATTTCCCACTGCGGGCGGCGATAATCCCCAGCCTGGTGCCAAGGTCCGGCCCCGTCCAGAACTTCCTCCCAGGTCCACTTCTCCCGCCAGTCCAACTCGAAGTCCCTCTGCTCCTTCCTCTGCTGCTTGGTCCATCGTTGGTGGGTGATTCTGTCACGGTTGTCGTCGGTGAAGGAGGACCAAAACGCAGCAGGTACGTGTAGGCTCATCTTGACGTTTATTTATTTTCAAAATGAACATACAAAAATAACAAAACGAAATACGATCGACAAAAAACAGTCTGGCTAGGCATAAGGCTAAGCACAGAACAATCACCCACCCTGAACCACATAAAACAAATACCCTCTGCCACGTCCTGACCAAACTACAATACTAATTAACCCTTATACTGGCCACTACGTGACATTGATTCAGTGTGTGTTATTGATGACCACTGCTATTAGCACCATACTCATGAAAAATTTGTTTAAAATTAGCCATAATAATATTAATACTAAAGCTTATTTAAACGAAAATCATAAATAATTTACATAATTTAGCAGACACTCTTATCCAGAACAACTTACTTATTGGTCTCCCATGGGAATCAAACCCACAACCCTGGCGTTGAAAGCACCATGCTCTACCAATTGAGCCACACATCACCATAATAACCAAGGTTTCTTACAAGTGTATATGGTTACGCTTGTTTTTAATCTGTGAGAGACACGCTACCACTGGTGGAAAGAGGCTGTATGGCACACAATGAGTTGCTTAATGCATGCTTTACGTCACGATGTAACGTGCAGCGTCAGAGGGGTCCGTTCTTTTTCATATTTTCTCGTATACTATTGGTCTATTTCCACGTCAATCAACGCTTCAATAGAAACGTAGCTAACACCCCGGATTTTGATGCTTACACAGTCGCTACAGTCCCATTAGTTTTCATTGCAGCCTCGTTTGAATGCTGCGGTTACGAATGAATGTGTACGCAATACCGTTAGGTAGCAGTAGCCAACTAAAAATATCAAACGTTTTAGACTTTATTCTCAAAATACATTATTCTCAAAATTGTATTTTGATTTTATTATGGAAATATTGCGACTATTCACCAAATTGAATTTGGACATTTATTCTCAAAATTTCAACTCTCAAAGTATTTCGAGTTTTTTAAGTACTATAAGTGCAACAACAAAAAACTCCAAGCACCACCACGCATCACCGTTTATTTTTTACCTTCACTTGGCACTAATACTCTTCCGTAATGCAGTGAATCTGTGCAAAATAACCCGTAAATAACATTTAACCATCTCTATTAATTATGTTTTATTGATGTATATTTCACTATCTGCGTAGCACAATAACACAGTTGGTGGAAGTTATATATTTTTTGAATGCAAGGCAAACTAACTGACTCATAGGACTGGTCTTACACATCCTCAGTATGATGTCTTAAGGGTTACACTTCATTTCACCTAACTGTGTCTAACCTCCATTTGAAATCATAGACAAATATATCACAGCCTAGTGCCCTGGTGTAGCTCTCTGTGTCTTGGCACTAAAACTGAGTCGCTTTGAGTCACATCTCAGGCCAACTTTCAGATAAACAGGAAGTTAGAGAGGCAGTAGCCAAGAGGAGTCTTACAGTACGTTGCTGACTAACTGTCTCTGCACTGCTGGCAGGCACACTCAGGCTTTAATCTGTGAATCCTTATGCAGTCATCCATCCATTCAACTGGCATCACAAGCAGCCCACTACTGTGTTTTGCCTCATGGCTTTCACACTTTGCGTCACAGTTTTCCATCACAGTTCTCTCGAAAATGGACAGGTTAGGGATGGAAGGGAACACTCAGATAACAGTGAACCAGCAAGATCTCCTATTTTGTCAACCCAGGTCAATGTCTTCTCCTTATGTTTTGACAAGCTAGGTTGTGGTCTATTTCACACAGTATGTTTTCCTTGGTGTGAAAGCTGTTTTGGACATGGTCTGTCATGCTGTGCAGGTTTAGGGAAAGGGGAATACCTAGTCAGTTGTAAAACTGAAATGTGTCTTCCATATTTAACCCAACCCCTCTGAATCAGAGAGGTGTGGGGGGCTACCTTAATTGACATCCACATCATTGACACCAGGGGAACAGTGGATAAACTGCCTTGCTCAGGGGCAGAATGGCAGATTTTTACCTTGTCAGCTCAGGGATTTGATCTTGCAACCTTGCGGTTACTAGTCCAACGCTCTAACCACTAGGCTACCTTCCGTCCCTATAAGTAAACAAAGTGAGTTAGGAAGAGAAGATTCAACATTCTTTGGGAGTGTTTTTGTTATCTCTATGTAGATTCACGGGTGATGAATCTGTCTGTCTGCCACGTCAAGCTGGAGCTTCTCTTCTCAGAGGAAGTGAGGATGTTACAGTGACAGTACTTGTATTTCACGTACAAATGTGCACCATATGTGGATGAGAAGGAGTGGAAGTCAGAGATATTTAACCTGTTTTGACTGACATTGTGTAACGGTTGTCTTCATAAATGGACCAAGGCGCAGCAGGTATGTGAATACTCATGGTTTTTTTATTACCAAAAAAGAGTAAAAGCATCCACTTGAAAAAACAATAAAGGTGACAACAGTAACAGTTTTACAGGCTATAAACGCAGTGCAAAAACAACCACCCACAAACCCCAGTGACAAACATACTCCTACATATATGACTCCTAATCAGGAACAACGATCCCCAGCTGTTCCTGATCAGGAGTCACAAGACACACAGAACATTCAAACACACCCACAAGACTGCCACGTCCTGACCCCCAAACTACTACAACAGCTCCATCTGCTGGTCAGGACGTGACAGTACCCCCCCCTCAAGGTGCAGACCCCGGAATGCACCTAACAACAACAAAAAAACACCAACAAACAAAATCCCCAACAAAACCCATAAACACTAACCCTTAAACAATAAGGGAGTGAAGGGAGGGTGGTTGCCGTCAACGACAGCACTGTGCTACACCCTCCCTCCCCAACCCACCTATCCTGGAGGTGGCTCAGGTGCAGGCCGTGGACCTCGCTCCACCCTCGGCGTCGCCCACTTTGATGGCGCCGATAGCTGCGCCGGGCAGACGGGCCACTCGGGCTGGACCGGAGGGCAGAAGGGCCCCTCGGGCTGGGCCGGAGGGCAGGAGGGCCACTCGGGCTGGGCCGGAGGGCAGGAGGGTCACTCGGGCTGGACCGGAGGGCAGGAGGGCCACTCGGGCTGGACCGGAGGGCAGGAGGGCCACTCGGGCTGGACCGGAGGGCAGTCTGGCCACTCGGGCTGGACCGGAGGGCAGTCTGGCCACTCGGGCTGGACCGGAGGGCAGTCTGGCCACTCGGGCTGGACCGGAGGGCAGTCTGGCCACTCTGGCAGTTCAGGGCAGTCTGGCCACTCTGGCAGTTCAGGGCAGTCTGGCCACTCTGGCAGTTCAGGGCAGGCTGGTGACTGTTGACTGGCGGGCAGCTCTGGTGACTGTTGACTGGCAGGCAGCTCTGGTGACTGTTGACTGGCGGGCAGCTCTAGTGACTGTTGACTGGCGGGCAGCTCTGGTGACTGTTGACTGGCGGGCAGCTCTGGTGACCGTTGACTGGTGGGCAGCTCTGGTGACTGTTGACTGGCGGGCAGCTCTGGTGACCGTTGACTGGTGGGCAGCTCTGGTGACTGTTGACTGGCGGGCAGCTCTGGTGACTGTTGACTGGCGAGGCTGGGCTGACACACTAGACTCCTGATGCGTGGGGCTGGTATTGGACGTGCCAGCCTGGAGACACGCACCTCCATGCTAGTGCGTCTAGCGGGAAACACCGGACCGAAAGGGCGCACTGGCGGTCTTGAGTGCAGGGTTGGCATCACCCCTTCCGGCTCGATGCTCCCCTTGCCCTGGCACCTGCGGGGCGCTGGTACTGGGCGAACTGGGCTGTGCATCCGTATAGGCGAGATGGTGCGTACCATAGCGTAACATGGCGCCCTCCACCTCATATGCACCTCCCTGTAGTCATGGGTAGCTGGCTTACGGCTCTTCCCTGGCCTGGCCAAGCTACCCGTGTGCCCCCCCAGAAAAATTTCTTGGGGGTGCCTCTCCGGCTTCCTCGCCAGCCGTGTTCCAGCATAACATTCATGTTGGTTCCTCTGTCCAGCTGCCTCCACTCTCCTGAGTGCCTCCACCTGTTCCCATGGGAGGCGATCCCTTCCGGCCAGGATCTCTTCCCAGGTGTAGGCTCCCTTGCCATCCAGGACGTTCTCCCATGTCCATTCCTCCCTTTTTCTCTCCTGTGGCTTCCTCCTCTTCTGCTGCTTGGTCCTTTGGTGGGTGGTTCTGTAACGGTTGTCTTCATAAATGGACCAAGGCGCAGCAGGTATGTGAATACTCATGGTTTTTTATTACCAAAAAAGAGTAAAAGCATCCACTTGAAAAAAACAATAAAGGTGACAACAGTAACAGTTTTACAGGCTATAAACGCAGTGCAAAAACAACCACCCACAAACCCCAGTGACAAACATACTCCTACATATATGACTCCCAATCAGGAACAACGATCCCCAGCTGTTCCTGATCAGGAGTCACAAGACACACAGAACATTCAAACACACCCACAAGACTGCCACGTCCTGACCCCCAAACTACTACAACAGCTCCATCTGCTGGTCAGGACGTGACACATTGACATTGATGATGACTATCATTATTAATATTTATTAATAATAATTATTAATAAATAATTATATCTAATACATATTATATTATAATATTTATAATTATTTATATGTATTATAATAAATAACGTTTATTATTTATTATAAACATGTATTCATCGATCAATTCAATCGATCAATTAATCGATCAACCCTTAACATTCATTGTGCAGTTTTTATCCTCAAACATCAGCAGTAAGTTCTTAAAACACGTCATGACAAGACAACCTACAGCACAACTGATTTGTATGAATGTGATGAATTCACTGGAAACTGCTCTGTGCTGACAATGCCATGCTATCCATAAGGGCAGTGTGCTGTAAGTAAGTTATGCCTTTTTCTCTTTCCATAAAGGCAATTACTGTAGGTTCTTCTCTAGCCCACTCACAAAAGGCCTCTGTGTCCCGGGATCAGTCTGGAGAAGATGTGACTCAAAACAAGATGGCAGTAGTCATGAGTCAGATGTTGGGTAGTGAACAAAGCACTATTCTCCACCAACTCATTTCAGTGACAGACATTGTCCATCTCTACTACATTCACACACAACATTTTTTTTATGATTGTGGATAACACTCTCTTTGAATTCCCTCTACCTCATTATAATGTATTATAACGCTATGAGAATGGTGTGAGGGCATTATAACACTTTACTTCATAAGGTATTATACAGCCTTGTCATAATGCTCTATAGATATAGATGTTAACGAGTAATTATTAGGGCCTATTTCATGGAGAGTCCTTATTTGCATTATGCGTAGCTCATAAGATTTTATAAATGTGCTTATAATCCATTATAAAGACAGTATTAATAGGAAGTTTTACCAAGTTGGGAAATGGAGTGTATTTTTTCCAGTAAATAAGCCTTGTGGAGCAATAACATCTCAGTCTTTGTTATTTGCATTTGTGTTGTCATCATACCATTTAGAAAACAATATCTTCTCACAGCCAGAAGTGGAATCAATATGGCTGTCTGTGAAAGAACAGGAGAGTCCTTTAGGGGATTGAAAAAAGAGTGAAAGCTATACCAGGTTTTGCCATCAGATGAATTCAGACTGAATTTCATTGTTCTGCTCCTAGGAGTGCTTTGAGTAAGAGATACACACTGGCATGGATGATATCATTGTTTGGCCTCTAGGATGATGACCATGATGACATAATGTGTGTGTTTATCATGTTTATAAAAAAAATCCTGTATATTTGTTGTTTATGTGGAAAGAGATATGATATCGAATCGATCATTGAGAATTTGTATTTATATTGGTTTATTTGTATATTTTGGTTTCGTGAAGATCAAGGAGAGGTTATTTCACTCATTGGCGATTGTTAGGTTATTGTTTAGGGGTTGGGCAGATGACTTAAACATTTTAATCAGTTGTTGATTACAGATTACATGGCAACGAAAGTAATAAGTAACATAATGCATTGGATTACTCATTTATTACTCTTAAAGGAGTATTCAAAATAATCTGATTACATTTGGATTACTTCCATTTCTATCACTCGGATTCTTTTAATTAAAAACGTGCCCCTAACATTCAATAGAAAAACAAAGAAACACAATATCAAGTAATCTAAAACTCTTTTTATCTAAAACTCTTCACATTTCATGTTGCTGCTGGATTATTTTCCTGCTGTAGAAAACTGGCTCAAATTAAGATCCTACATCTGTATGTGCTAACAGTGGGTTTACATTAAATACACAGAAATGTCACGACTTCAGCCGAAGTTCGGTCCATACTGGACTCGAGGCATCGGGCGAGGGGCCTTCAGTAGCTCGTGGAGTGGGAGGGGTAAGGTCCGGAGGAGAGATGCTGGGTGCCGGTGGAGGACATGTTGGACCCTTCGATGCTGTGGGAGTTCCACCATCTCCATCCGGATCGCCCTGCACCTCGTCCTCCGGGTCGTCCCCGAGGCCGGCGTCGGCGCGCTGCTGGAGCCACGCGTCGGGGGGGGGGGGGGTACTGTCACGACTTCAGCCGAATTCAGCTCCTCTCCTTGTTCAGTCGGCGTCGCCGGTCTACTAGCCATCGCCGATCCACTTTTCATTTTCCATTTGTTTTGTCTTTGTTTCTACACACCTGTTTTTCATTCCCCTAATTATTGTTCATGTATTTAACCCTCTGTTTCTCCCATGGTGTTGTGCGGGATTGTTTTATGTCATGTTTGGTAATGTTGGTAACTGGTTATTTCGACGGGTGCTGTTTTTTTACAAACAAGCGTTCGTAAAAGTTGATGTTCGTATGTTTGTGTTTGGGCAAGTGTAGTGTTTTACCTTGCACCATTCATTATTCTGAGTAAAGTTACGTTGCTCCCAATTCTCTGCTCTCCTGCGCCTGACTGCATACACCAGCTACACCCACTATTATGACAAGAGAAAAAAAAGGGATATATTGATGCGCACTTTTTTCCATTGTTACAGACAGAGGTGGTATCAGCTCTACCTGTGCTTTTCCACGGTTATAGTGGATGTACTTCTAGCCAACTCGGGCTACGTAAGTACTGTTGCTTATATGTGAATTTCATTTCGGAGCACGCTAGATGCATGTTGGATATGGTTGGGTCGGATTTTCCCAGAGAATCTCGTTTTCTCGTGAGTTCAGGTCTCAGCGCGAGTGACGTCACCTGATTGAAACGCTATTAGCGCGCACCACCGCTAACTAACTAGCCATTTCACATCGGTTACAATGGCATTCCAAAACACTGAAAATGGAACTCTGTTTGCATCGGTACACTGTTTGTAGATGATTGAACGTTTCTTAATCATCAGTCTGCCTGATCGCACTAGTGTAACCGGCTGTGACCTTTTCAGACAATGTAGGCCATATCAGCTTTTTCAGTCATGCACGATTACACATCAGCTCCGTCGCTCCGTTGTCAACTCCGATGTCTCCCCATGCAACACCAAGATGCCTGTCTGATTTCACCCTTATGTGTCTACGTCCTTTAGTGTCACTATGGGATACATGCATAACATCCCAATCCCACCTTCTAAAAAGGCAACACTCCATTGTCACTGAAAGTAGCCCAATGGTTATTGTTACCTTTTTTTGGTATACAGTATATACTGTAGTGGTGAAGACGCCGTGCAGGATTTCGCCACACTACATACCTTATTTTTAAACCTGTAAGAACATCCTTGCACAGTTGGAAAAGGATGTCGCAAACAACATGTATTTTTTTCAAGTATACACATTTTGGGGGCATCTGAAATAACAAAAATATCACATGCCAAGAAACAAATGAGCAAAAAGAAACAGAAAGACAACCTCATGTCTACCTCAGTTGCAGTTTTTCTATATTTTATCTTTCTATGCAAGGTATTTTGGACATGATAATTACCAAGATGTTGCAGCTGTTCATCATGCTCCTTTGTATTTTCAGGTGGGGGGCACTAAGACAGGAGTGGTGCGCTACGTGGGGGAGACTGACTTTGCCAAGGGTGAGTGGTGCGGCGTGGAGTTGGACGAGCCCCTGGGGAAGAATGACGGTGCAGTGGCTGGAACCAGGTATCTCTCTCTCTCTGTGTGTGTCTTTCTCTCTCCCCCTCTCCTACTTGATCTAACTCCCTCTTTATTTCAATTTTTCTGTCTCTCACTGTCTCTTTCGCGCTCTCCTACACACACGCTCGCATGCACGCACAAAAAGCCCCCACACAGATCTGTCTGGCAGATCTAGCTGTAGGCCTAGTAGTGGCTTAAACAAATCTATCATGTGTGGTTTAGTGTCAGACAAGACAGCATCATTCTCTTTTTAGTTGCAATTCCACTGTATGGTAAATTATTAGAGCTAGGCCTTCCCCTCTGTAACACAATATTCAACTGAATTATTTCCAAAATGGTGGAAACATAAATTGCTGTGCAAACAGAAGATGACTTCACTCTCCAGAATATGACTTCACTCTTCTACCTACAAAATGAATCCCAAAATAAAAAATAAAAAATTGAGATGGAAAGTAGCTGTGCTAACATATACTAGCAGCAACATGCTCTAGTTTCCTCGACTTACATATTTGATTTTTGAAATATGCCTTAGAAAGCTTTATTTCAATCAACTTAACCAAAAGCATGTTTTCCGCCTCTCAAAGTGATTGATTTCTATTAAAATACCTTTTGATGTGAAGGAATGCTCGACAGCAACTAGTCATGACTTGCATCACATTTTACAGTAATATATTATTAATGACATAATACATACTAGACCATTGATATAACTTTTCCAACATGCCACTAAAATGAATGTAATGTAATGTTTCCCAATAGTCTTGAAAGACCAGTCTTAATTCCTCATTGCCACCTTTCTTTCATAATCTCTGATTTAAAATGACTTGTTTCCACTTGACATGATGGAACCTAGTAGTGGACACCAATATCAATAATTCGATATTATATTGATATCATTTTCATATCAATCTGAGCAAGGCATATCGTGATACCGGTTCATCCTTCCGGTTTACCTAACCCTTCATAAAAGAGAGGGAAAAAAGTAAACATAACTGTAACTGCATGCAAAAAACCCTCTTAACTTAGCATAATTACATACTTAGTTACATAGGCAAATCAAATCAAATGTTATCTGTCACATTCGCCGAATACAACAGGTAGACCTTACCATGAAATGCTTACTTACAAGCCCTTAACCAACAATGCAGTTCAACAAAGAGTTAACAAAATATTTAATAAATAAACGAAAGTAACAATAACGAGGCTATATACAGGGGTACAGAGTCAAAGTGCGGGGGTACAGGTTAGTCGAGGTAATTTGTACATGTAGGTAGGGGTAAAGTGACTATGCAGAGATAATAAACAGCGAGTAGCAACAGTGTAAAAACAAAGGGTGGGGTGGTCAATGTAAATAGTCTGGGTAGCCATTTGATTAATTGTTCAGCAGTCTTATGGCTTGGGGGTAGAAGCTGTTAAGGAGCCTTTTGGACCTAGACTTGGCGCTCCGGTACCACTTGCCGTGCGGTAGCAGAGAGAACAGTCTATGACTTGGGTGACTGGAGTCTTTGACAATACATTGAGACAACAGGAAATTCACCATGTATTTACGTCGCCGAGACATAGCATGGGAATCTTTGTCTAAGAGGGCCTCGGTCAAAAATACTAAATGCGCTATGAAACTCTCTCCAGTCGCTCCTTTGCAGACATTGGGATGCATAGGCATGATGTCCGATGTCAATTACTCATTAATTATCCCTTCCTTTGATGTATTAACTATGGCCCACTTCCTTGCAAGGTAGAAGCAAAACATTTATAAAAAGAGCTAATTTTACTCAAAGATTTTTAAAGGGTATTAGTCATAAGACTTTTAAATAATAATACATAATTTGGTGGGTGCTTATATTTGTCCTATTTCACACGTATTAATTGGAAATGAGCTTTTTTGCATATCCCAAGTCCCCCTGAGGCACCTTCGGAGAGTCGCCATTATCAACGGCGACCCTGGAGCAGTTAGGGTTAAGGGCCTTGCTCAAGGGCACATTGACCTTTTTTTTTTTACCTTGTCAACACTTGGATTCAAACTAACGACTTTTTCGGCTACTGGCCCAACACTAACCGCTCGGCTACCTGCCGCCTTGTGTTTTAGCATGTACAAAGTAACAAAAACAAAACAGATAACTTAGCAAACATTTAAAAAAGCAACCTAAAACAATGAAATTGACTGAATATTCACATTTAAAAAAATGGGCGAGACAAAAGATTTAAGTGCCTTTGAACGGGGTGTGGTAGTAGGTGCCAGGCCCGGTTTATGTCAAGAACTGCAACGCTGCTGGGTTTTTCACACTCAACAGTTTCCCGTGTGTATCAAGAATGGTCCATCACCCAAAGGACCTCCTGCCAACTTGACACAACTGTGGGAAGCATTGGAGTCAATTTTTTTAAATTTAACTAGGCAAGTCAGTTAAGAACAAATTCTTATTTACAATGATGGCCTATGAACAGTGGATTAACTGCCTTGTTCAAGAGCAGAACGACAGATCTTTACCTTGTCAGCTCAGGAGTCGATCTAGCAACCTATCAGTTACTGGCCCAACACTAACCACTAAGCTACCTGCCGCCCCAGCATGCCCGTGGAGTCCATGCCCCGACGAATTGAGGCTGTTCGGAGGGCAAAGGGGGGTTCCAACTCAATATTAGGAAGGTGTTCTTAATGTTTTGTACACTCAGTGAAAAGCCTGAGCGTCCTTCAATCTTCGCATTCATTAGTAGAGGTGAACAGTTTCAGGATTTTTGGAGTCGACTCCGACTCCTGTGGTTGGAGTTAAGTCAAGAGTCGACTCTTGCTTGACTCCCAAAACACGCTAAAATGGCTGCGCACACACCACCTCGTTATTGCAGAGTCCTACTAGGAAGACAAATTTAGCATTCTAGGGAGGACTGGCATGAACATGATACTGCCCATTTGCTTATCAACTTATAAAAGGCCTATTTTGTTTGTTTTTAGATTGTTATGTGTAGGAACTAGAATATTTCAGTGATATTTCTGCTGTGCGCAGCCTTGACAGATCCAATGGGATGATGCGGTGCACTCTACGCCGATAAACCTATTATTTGCTGTGTTATGAAATTATTATCCAAGCATTTTCTTTATTCCAAAGGACGATTCGAACAGGATTAGTTTTTCCAAACGGCCCCCTGTAATTATTATTATTATTTTTGTATTAAATTGACTCTTATGACAGAAGCCTGGGGTGGAAGTTTTTATTCTAGGCGTGAAGATATTTCAACGTCATGTCTAGACGATGACAGGCTACACTGATAACTCATGCTTGGCTGGCAGATATATCGGTGTCTCCATAATATTTAAATTGAGGAAGTGTGATCATAATCATTATTTTAGTGATCGTTGGTAGACGTCCCTCCAAGTAAAAATATCCCTCATTCTGATGATTTGAGCTGCAACATTTTGGGGGTCTAAAACTCACCTTTCTGTTAATTTTTTAAAATAAATTGCTGAGGTGTACTCACTTCTGAGGACACAAGCTCAAATGCATACAAATATTCAGAAAATATGAAAAATCATATATGATTTTTTTTCCTATTCAAAAAAGTGGGGCAATAGAGCATGAAATAATTGAAATGCTTTCTAAATATGGTAACAACTATTTATTGGCGCAAGAAGCTCTGAGGGCCCGGAATAGGCTACCCACTGGTAACAGATGTCATTTCAACATCTTGTTTTGATTTACATTTGGTTGAAAATTACCATGTCATTGGATTTAGGTTAAAAATTACAGGTGAGAAAAAGACAATTCCCTTGCGTTGATGACTTTTTGCAAATCCAATCCCTTTTCCAGGTTCATTCAATGTCATCATGTAGATTTTATTCGTTGAAATGACGTGGAAACAACATTGATTCAACCAGTGTTTGTACAGTGGATAGATGTTACAATGTTGCAAGTTCGCTATAGCAACAGCTTCGGGCTGGACACAGTTGATTGATTTGGTATAATGTTGCAATTCACGAGCGAAACTTCAAGTCAAACAGATAGAAGGGGAGGCAGACAGGCAGAGTAGAGAGATTAATGGATTTTTACTTAGTTGACAATGGAAGTTATAGGACTACTGCTGCATTGGCCTATAGGCTATCTCTAAGTTCCATGCGCTCATTTCTTTTGCCACCAATGGCTCACGGTGTATCAATGTGTCCATATGGCAGAAGCTGGTGCTCTTGCATTAGTTGAATTCTTACTTTCAGATTTGTATCATTTTAATTGAAATTTGTATTATTAGAGATAAATGAGAAATTAAAATGTTATTATTGAAATTAAACTGCAGATCGGTAGAAATAGTATAATAAATTGTAAACTTCCCCAAACTTGAAACTCACTCGCCGCCTATGTCAGCTACCCAAGTTTATCAGGCATTGTGTTATCTTGGAAAATACCGTCCGTATTTTCTTCTTAGCCATGATCAGCTCAGAAATTAACGAATAGGCCTACAAACGTGAACTCGCCAATTATCATGCCAATTTATCCCACTAAGTGGAACTCACGTACAGCAGTCATGTGTAGTCTAATTTCATTCCATAGGCTATTTCACATTTTATCTGTATGGTTTTTAGGATATGGTGTGTTTGATAAGATGTTAATTCATATTCACGTCGAAGCGCATTTGTATTTGATATCGGCCACCATTTAGGCTATTTGATTGGAAACACGCATGATGTAAAAATTGTCTGTTTCATGACAATGTCATATATTTGGTTGATCTGTAGGCTACAAAAAAGTCCAAAGAGGCAATATACTTTTTCTACGTATAGGCTACATAATTTATGTCAGATGACTTTGACAGAGCGTAGCAGTGCGTCTCTCCAACTGCACAATGGAGAGGCGCGGTGGGCATGGACAAGATACATACACTATATATACAAAAGTATGTGGACACCCCTTCAAATTAGTGGATTTGGCTATTTCAGCCTCAGCCGTTGCTGACTGGTGTATAAAATTGAGCACACCACCATGCAATCTCCATAGACAAACATTAGTAGTAGAATAGCCTTACTGAAGAGCTCAGTGACTTCCAACATGGCACCATCATAGGATAACACCTTTCCAACAAGTCAGTTCATCAAATTTCGGCCCTGCTGGAGCTGCCCCGGTCAACTGTAAGTGCTGATATTGTGAAGTGAAAACATTTTGGAGCAACAACGGCTGGTAGGCCTAGGGTTGCAAAAGGGTCGGAAACTTTCCGGTAAATTTCCGGACATTTTTTGGTTAAACTATCCCCAATGTAATGGAATTGCAACCCTCTGCTGTCACAGATCCACCCGGTACTGCTGCTCATTCTGTTCATCAGTTCCGGAGGTCGACGTCACCGGCCTTCTAGGCTACACTGAACTGGATTCATTATCATCAACCCCAGACTTTTCTGATTACGCACACCTGGTTCCCATTTCCCCTGATTAGTACAGTATATTATATATGTGCCCTCTGTTCCCCATTGTCCTTGTCAGATATTGTTCCCATGTCCGTTGGTTGTGTGAGTACCATTGCGTTGTTTCAGCTTTTGTGCTGCGTGCTTTGTGCATTGTGTATTACGGGTCTCGTCCAATGTCGTTTTTCAAGGTTTACCCTCGCTCTTTTGTTTAGGTACATCCCAGTGTTTTGTATACGGGTTTGTTTTGGGTGTATTAAAAACCCTGTGTATCCCTGTGTCTGTCTCCAAATCCTTTATACCAGCGTGACATCTGCATGCACAGTGCATTCTTCCATCACATGTACAGCTGATTCTCAAGATCTTGCACACTAATGAGATGCTATTGAGCCCACACTACTACACTGTCTGAGCCAAGGACTACATGCTTTCTGGTAAGTTTTGATTACAATACTGGTTGGGGTGAATATATTTTATGTGACATACATTATGTTTTGTAAATAGCAGCCTACAGCAAAGTGTGTTTAAATCACTTGTAACTTGTTAACAATTTCTGCTAATAAGTTTTTGCTACCATGTGGGTTTTAGCTCGCTTGAGCCTGCTAACTGAGGAGTGTTAATTCACCTGTTTCCATACATGTTTAATTTTAAAACATTTATCTTACAAAGGAGTTGTTTAATCTAACTGCTTAACTATTTATCTGTACATGGAATAAAAAAAAAGTACTACTAATGTAGATTATTTTCTAATCTTTACAGGAAAATGCCACGGGCACTATCTGATGTGTGGAGACATTTCACTGCAGCTAATGCAGAAGGAAAAGCTGTGTACATTTGCAAATATTGTGGCAAATCATATGCGAAGAATGCAACAAAGATGCAGAACCATCTGGCCAAGTGCATGATGTTCCCTCAGCACTCACAACAAGCAACCTCTGACAAAAGTCCCTTTACTTCTATTCGAGGTGAAAATGATGAATCAGACACCTTATTGATAGCAACAACTCGTGGTCCTCCTGGAATCAGAAGTTTTTTTGACTCAATGGAGGAACGTAGTCAGAGAAATGCTGATGAATGTCTTGCTCGAGCTGTGTATGCAACTGGTTCACCTCTGATGCTCACAGGTAATGTGTATTGGAAGAGATTTCTGAATGTTCTTCGCCCAGCTTACACCCCTCCAACCAGACATGCTTTATCTACTCATTTGCTGGATGCAGAGTTCAACAAAGTTCAAGTGAAGGTCAAGCAAATCATAGAGAAAGCAGACTGTATTGCAATCATCTCTGATGGGTGGTCGAATGTTCGTGGGCAAGGAATAATTAACTACATCATCTCCACCCCTCAACCAGTATTCTACAAAAGCACAGACACAAGGGACAACAGACACACGGGTCTCTACATTGCAGATGAGCTGAAGGCAGTCATCAATGTCCTTGGACCACAATGCTGTGAACATGAAGGCTGCTTGGTCTAAAGTGGAGGAGTCCTACCCTCACATCACACCCATTGGCTGTGCTGCTCTTGCAGAGTGTATACATTTCTTTCAGTGCCATGATGTCCTTGAGGAGCAGTCCTCAAGGACATCATGGCACTGAAAGAAATGTATACACTCTGCAAGAGAGCCAAGGAAATGGTTAGGTATGTGAAGGGCCATCAACTTATAGCAGCAATCTACCTCACCAAGCAAAGTGAGAAGAATAAGAGTACCACATTGAAGCTGTCCAGCAACACCCTTGGGGTGGTGTTGTCATCATGTTTGACAGTCTCCTGGAGGGGAAGGAGTCTCTCCAAGAAATGGCCATATCACAGTCTTCCGATATGGACAACCCCATCAAGAGGATCCTCCTGGATGATGTATTTTGGGAGAGAGTGGTAAGCAGCCTGAAACTCCTGAAACCTATAGCAGAAGCTATTGCACGGATTGAGGGAGACAATGCCATCCTGTCTGATGTTCAGACTCTGCTTGCAGATGTAAGAGAAGAAATCTGTACGGCCCTGCCCACTTCACTGTTGCTCCAAGCAGAGGAAACTACAGTTCTGAAATATATCAAAAAGTGTGAAGACTTCTGCCTGAACCCCATACACGCCGCAGCGTACATGTTTGACCCCAAGTATGCTGGCAAGAGCATCCTGTCTGGTGCAGAGATCAACAAGGCTTATGGTGTCATCACTACTGTGTCTCGCCACCTTGGCTTGGATCAGGGCAAGGTTCTTGGCAGTCTGGCGACGTACACTTCCAGGCAAGGGCTTTGGGATGGAGATGCAATATGGCAGTCGTGCCAACATATCTCATCAACATATCTCATCAGAAGACCCTTGTGGATCTGAGGCTCTTTCCCCTGTTGCCTCCATCATCCTCCAAATCCCACCAACATCAGCCGCCTCAGAGCGCAACTGGTCCTTGTTTGGAACACACACACCAAAGCACGTAACAGGCTGACCAATACAAGGGTTGAAAAATTGGTGGCTATCTGGGCAATTTGAGGCTTTTTGAGCCTGACAACGAGCCATCCTCAACAAGGTTGGAAAGTGACAGTGAAGATGAGGCCTCAGAGTCTGATGTTCAAGAGGTGGACATTGAGGAGGTCCAGGGAGAAGACATGGAAGCCTGAGAGGAAGACAACCAAAGCTTTAGTTTCCAGACTATCATTTTACAGATGTATGTTGAAAAAGTTTTTGGGAGATGAGATGGATCATTGGGGATCATTCAATATTCCCTTTCTTTTGTTGTTCAGTGAAATCATCCCATGTGAAGAGTCAACTCATTTAATTAAAGTTCAATTCATAACTAAATTGTTTTTTTATTTCTATTGGAAGGATTTAATCATTTGCAATTATGTCTACATATGATAAGGTGATGGTTTATGTTTCTGTCTCCATATGATATGGTAAATATATCTGGGGTGGCAAGTAGCCTAGTGGTTAGAGCGTTGGACTAGTAACCGCAATGTTGCAAGATTGAATCCCTGAGCTGACAAGGTAAATATCTGTTGTTCTGCCCCTGAACAAGGCAGTTAACCCACTGTTCCTAGGCCATCATTGAAAATAAGAGTTTGTTCTTAACTGACTTGTCTAGTTAAATAAAGTTAATAAAAAATATATCCAATGCAAGAAACAATTAAATGGTTTTAATTTGCATATATTTCTGTTAATTCCCATATATTCCCGTTAATTCCCACCTCTGAATATTCCCCAAAATGTGCAACCCTAGGTAGGCCACACAAGCTCACAGAACAGGACCGTAGAGTGCTGAAGCGCATAGTGGGTAAAAATCGTCTGTCTTCGGTTGCAACACTCACTACCAAGTTCCAAACTGCCTCTGGAAGCAACGGAAGCCTAGCTTGTAGGCCTATGGTCCTAAATGAAAGGGAAACAGATTACCATTTGTAGCCTCATAGACCACTGAAATCAGTCAAAACGAGCTCAATAACTCAATGCATGCACACAGTCCTATTGAATATGAATTCACCTATATTGTGAGTAGGCCCATGCCGTCTTGATGTACCCAGTTTATCAAGAGATTTACAATTCAAATAAATTCTTACCATTATGTTGCTATGTAGTTAGATTGTTAAAAACAAAGTCAAATTGATTGAATTGATACATGGCTGTCTCTGGGAATATTTCTCTTCAAAAAGTTAACAATTCATTATATTTATTATCGGCATTAAATGTCGGCCTACTTGACCCCCCACAAATCGTCATTCGCCCTTAAAAACCCATATCGGTCGTTCTCTACTTCTGACCCAGGTACTTCCAGTGTCCGCCCAGGTTTGGACTGTTTGCACCCATCCACAAGGTGATCCGTATCGGTTTCCCCTCCACCAGCCCGGCCAAGGCCAAGAAGAGCAAGCGCATGGCCATGGGGGTGTCATCCTTGGCCCACAGTCCCAGCAGCTCGTCCATCAGCTCTGTTAGCTCTGTGGCTTCCTCGGTGGGCGGGCGGCCCAGTCGCACTGGCCTGGTGAGAGATACACATGCATGCATAGACATAAACACACCAATGTATTTTCATGACTATAACTGTCAGTCTAATGGGGTGGTATCATTCATGTGCCTTCAGAAAGTAGTCATACCCCTTGACTTTATTGTGTTACAGCCTGAATTCAAAAAGGATTAAATAGATGTTTTTATCTCACCCATCTACACATAATACCCACAATGACAAAAAAAGTGAAAATATGTTTTTAGAACTTATTGCAAATGTTTTGAAAATGAAATACAGAAATATCTAATTTACGTAAGTATTCACACCCTTGAGTCAATACTTTGTAGAAGCACCTTTGGCAGTGATTACATCTGTGAGTCTTTCTGGGTAAGTCTCTAAGAGCTTTCCACGCCTGGATTGTGCAACATTTGCCCATTATGATTTTTTTTTAATTCTTCAAGCTCTCTCTAATATCCAACGTTTTGACATACAAGCTGTCTTCATCAGGGTATAATGAAGACAGCTTGTCTGTCGAAACGTTGGATATTAGGTTATTAAATTATTGCACCTGAGCTCCTAGAGTGTGCGGCTCTCCTTTTCTTTTTCAATCATTGCTATACAACCATTTTCAGGTCTTGCCATAGATTTTCAAGTAGATTAAAGTCAAAACTAACTCAGCCACTCCGGAACATTCACTGTCTTCTTGGTAAGCGACTCCAGTGTATATTTGGCCTTGTGTTTTAGGTTATTGTCCTGCTGAAAGGTGAATTAATCTCTCAGTGTCTAATGGAAAGCAGACTGAACCAGGTTTTCCTCTATGATTTTGCCTGTACTTAGCTCCACTCTGTTTCTTTTTTATCCTGAAAAACTCCCCAGTACTTAACAATTACAAGCATACCCATCACATGATGCAGCCACCACTACGCTTGAAAATATGAAGAGTGGTACTCAGTAATGTGTTGTATTGTATTGTATTTGCTCCAAACATAAAACATTGTATTCAGGACAAAAAGTAAATTGCTTTGCCACATTTTTTGCAGTATTACTTTAGTTCCTTGTTGCAAACAGGATGCATGTTTTGGAATATTTTTACAGTTGAAGTCGGACAATTCCAGAAAATACACTTAGGTTGGAGTCATTAAAACTCATTTTTCAACCACTCCACAAATTTCTTGTTAACAAACTATAGATTTGGCAAGTCCGTTAGGACATCTACTTTGTGCATGACACAAGTAATTTTTCCAACAATTGTTACAGACAGATTATTTCACTTATAATTCACAGTATCACAATTCCAGTGGGTCAGAAGTTTACATACACTAAGTTGACTGTGCCTTTAAACAGCTTGGAAAATTCCAGAAAATTATGTCATGGCTTTAGAAGCTTATGATTGGCTAATTGACATAATTTGAGTCAATTAGAGGTGAACCTGTGGATTTATTTCAAGGCCTACCTTCAAACTCAGTGCCTCTTTACTTGACAACAGTGGTAAAATCAAAAGAAATCAGCCAAGACCTCAGAAAAAAAATTGTAGACCTCCACAAGTCTGGTTCATCCTTGGGAGCAATTTCCAAACGCCTGAAGGTACCACGTTCATCTGTACAAACAATAGTATGCAAGTATAAACACCATGGGACCACGCAGCCGTCATACAGCTCAGGAAGGAGACGCGTTCTCCTAGAGATGAACGTAGATGAACGTAGTTTGGTGCGAAAAGTGCAAATCAATCTCAGAACAACAGCAAAGGACCTTGTGAAGATGCTGGAGGAAACAGGTACAAAAGTATCTATATCCACAGTAAAATGAGTCCTATATCAACATAACCTGAAAGGCTGCTCAGCAAGGAAGAAGCCACTGCTCCAAAACCGCCATAAAAAAGCCAGACTACGGTTTGCAACTGCACATGAGGACAAAGATCATACTTTTTGGAAAAATGTCCTCTTGTCTGATGAAACAAAAATAGAACTGTTTGGCCATAATGACCATCGTTATATTTGGAGGAAAAGGGGGAGGCTTGCAAGCCGAAGAACACCATCCCAACCGTGAAGCACTGGGGTGGCAGCATCATGTTGTGGGGGTGCTTTGCTGCAGGAGGGACTGGTGCACTTCACAAAATAGATGGCATCATGAGGCAGGAAAATGTTGTGGATATATTGAGCAACATCTCAAGACATCAGTTAGGAAGTTAAAGCTTGGTCGCAAATGGGTCTTCCAAATGGACAATGACCCCAAGCATACTTCCAAAGTTGTATTGGAGTGGCCATCACAAAGCCCTGACCTCAATCCTATTGAACATTTGTGGGCAGAACTGAAAAAGTGTGTGCGAGCAAGGAGGCCTACAAACCTGACTCAGTTACAGCAGCTGTCAGGAGGAATGGGCCATAATTCACCCAACTTATTGTGGGAAGCTTGTGGAAGGCTACCCGAACTGTTTGACCTAAGTTAAACAATTTAAAATACTAATTGAGTGTATGTAAACTTCTGACCCACTGGGAATGTGATGAAAGAAATAAAAGCTGAAAGAAATAATTCTCTGTACTATTAATCTGACATTTCACATTCTTAAAATAAAGTGGTCATCCTAACTGACCTAAGACAGGGAATTTTTACTAGGATTAAATGTCAGGAATTGTGACAAACTGAGTTTAAATGTAGTTGGCTAAGGTGTATGTAAACTTCCGACTTCAACTGTATATTGTGCAGGTTTCTTCTTTTCACTGTCAATTAGGTTAGTATTGTGGAGTAAATACAATGTTGTTGATCCATCCTCAGTTTTCTCCTATTGCAGCCACTGCTGGCTTGCCTCTGAAGCAAAGCAGGGTTGGTCCTTGGATGGGAGACCTGATGCTGCTGGAAGTGGTGTTGGAGTGCCCGTAGGAGGCACTCTTTCCTCTGGTCTAAGAAAATATCCCAATGCCCCAGGGCAGTGATTGGGAACATAGAGGGCTGTCTTTCGGAGGAGACGTTAAACATGTGTCCAGACTCTCTGTGGTCACTAAAGATCCCATGGCACTTATCGTAAGAGTAGGGGGGTTAACCCCAATGTCCTGGCTAAATTCCCAATCTGGTCCTCATACCATCATAGCCACCTAATCATCCTTAGCTTTCAATTGGCTCATTCATCCCCCTCCGCTCCCCTGTAACTATTACCTAGGTCGTTGCTGTAAATGAGAATGTGTTCTCAGTCAACTTACCTGGTAAAATAAGGATTAAATAAAATAAAAAAACTCTAATTATTTTATAGTCACCATTGGCCTCATGGTGAAATCCCTGAGCGGTTCTCTTCCTCAAAGGCAACTGAGTTAGGAAGGACGCCTGTATCTTTGTAGTGACTGGGTGTATTGATACACCATCCAAAGTGTAATTGATAACTTCACCATGCACAAAGGGATATTCAATGTCTGCTTTTTTATTTTTACTACTTATAGGTTTCATTCTTTGCGAGGCATTGGAAAAACTCCCTGGTCTTTGTGGTTGAATCTGTGTTTGAGATTCACTGCTCGACTGAGAGACCTTACAGATAATTGTATGTGTTGGGTATAGAGGTGACTTTATCAATATTTTCGCTTGTATTTACCCCCCAAAAATGAAATGCTAATTAGCTGCTAATGTGGCTATCATAAAGAACTACAAATGGCATGATGATCTGGACGAGACTGCCGAATCGAGACAAAGGTAAGAATCTCTGGATTAACTATCTAATGTTAGCTAAATGTAATAATGATTAAATTGGCTACATTTCTTTAAAAGGACAATTCCGTGAACTATCTTGTGCAAGTTTAAAAATGTACACAATACCTGTTAGCAAAAGTGTCAGCTAGAGATAATGTGCAGGAGCTTGCAGGGATTTTTAGTTTTCATAATGTCTATTTTGATGCTAATTAGCATTTTTGAATCTGAGAGTAAATTGAGCTGAATATATTGATAAAAGTCACCTTGTCCAAGAGAGATTTACATGGTTCTCAAAACGTCACACCAGGGTAAGCCTACACGAAACACAGCCCTTATTTTATGTTTTTTAATGTTTTCCCTATGGGGAAAATGAATGGTGGAAAAACGATAGAAACCATTTCCCTGTTTAATCTCTAGGTTTTATGGGTATTTTGAAACATCCACTGTGAGGCTCTGTAGGAATTAATGGAATTCTACAGTATTTCAGTTAAAGGACAAAATTACATGTATCTAAGTATTGTTTTGTTGTAGTGGGGACAGTAACAGTACTTTCCAAAACATATAATTGGAAAATGTTTTATATATTCTGTCATTTTTATTTTTTTTAAATTTTTGGCTCACATAATATAATTTAAATTTAAATTTAAAATATGCATTAAGATGTCTGTGTCAAAAACAAATGGAGACATTAAATGAATTTCTATGGCTTTCAAAATATTTTTTACAATGGTGGGTGAGTGCCAAGATGGAGGAGCGGGGGTTTCAAAACAGCTCCCTCTGTTAGTCATCTAGTGTAGATATAAATAATTGAGCGGCATGCACACATCAATTAAAAACTTGTCCCAGGTGCTGTATCAGAGAGGACAACGTAAAACGAAAACTAAATCTGTACACTGGAAAAATGCTCCCAAAGCATTTAATTGCATTATACACATTTTTGCAGACCTTCTGACAGACACAAACAGACTGAAAGATGACAGAGAGCAAGAGATGGAGAGAGACAGACATGAGACAGAGGATGAGAGAGAGATTAAGAGAGGGCAGAGAGGGAGACAAAGAAGACATGCAATAGATAGAGAGCAAGAGATGGAGAGAGAGAAAAATTAGACAGAGGATGAGAGAGATTAAAATAGGGTGGTGCGTGCATATGAGAGAAAGATTAAAAGAGGGAGACAAAGAAGACATGCAATACAGTGCCTTGCAAAAGTATTCAACCCCTTGACATTTTTCCTATTTTGTTGCATTACAACCTGTAATTTAAATAGATTTTTATTTGGATTTCATGTAATGGGCATACACAAAATAGTCCAAATTGGTGAAGTGAAATAAAAAAATGACTTGTTTCAAAAAATTAAAAACAGAAAAATGGTGCGTGCACATGTATTCACCCATTTGCTATGAAGCCCCTAAATTAGATCTGGTGCTACCAATTATCTTCAGAAGTCACATAATTAGTTAGATTGCACACAGGTGGACTTTATTTATCTGTCACATGATCTCAGTATATATACACCTGTTCTGAAAGGCCCCAGAGCAAGTGGCACCATGAAGAACAAGGAGCTTTCCAAACAGGTCAGGGACAAAGTTGTGGGTAAGTACAGATCAGGGTTGGGTTATAAAAAAATATCCGACACTTTGAACATCCCACGGAGCACCATTAAATCCATTATTAAAAAATTGAAAGAATATGGCACCACAACAAACCTACCAAGAGAGGGCCTCCCACCAAAACTCACGGACCAGGCAAGGAGGGCATTAATCAGAGAGGCAACAAAGAGACCAAAGATAACCCTGAAAGAGCTGCAAAGCTCCACAGTGGAGATTGGAGTATCTGTCCATAGGACCACTTTAAACCGTACACTTGACAGAGCTGGGCTTTACGGAAGAGTGGCCAGAAAAAAGGCATTGCTTAAAGAAAAAAATAATCAAACACGTTTGGTGTTCGCCAAAAGGCATGTGGGAGACTCCCCAAACATATGGAAGAAGGTACTCTGGTTAGATGAGACTAAAATGTAGATTTTTGGCTATCAAGGAAAACGCTATGTCTGGCACAAACCCAACATCTCTCATCACCCCGAGAACCCCATCCCCACAGTGAAGCATGGTGGTGGCAGCATCATGCTGTGGGGATGTTTTTCACCGGCAGGGACTGGGAAACTGATCAGAATTGAAGGAATGATGGATGAAGCTAAATACAGGGAAATTCTTGAGGGAAACCTGTTTCAGTTTTTCAAGAGATTGAGACTGGGACGGAGGTTCACCTTCCAGCAGGACAATGACCATAAGTATACTGCTAAAGCAACACTCGAGTGGTTTAAGGGGAAACATTTAAATGTCTTGGAATGGCCTAGTCAAAGCCCAGACCTCAATCCAATTGAGAATCTGTGGTATGACTTAAAGATTGCTGTACACTAGCGGAACCTATCCAACTTGAAGGAGCTGGAACAGTTTTGCCTTGAAGAATGGGCAAAAATCCCAGTGGCTAGATGTGCCAAGCTTATAGAGACATACCCCAAGAGACTTGCAGCTGTAATTGCTGAGAAAGATGGCTTTACAAAGTATTTTGGGGGGTGAATAGTTATGCACGTTCAAGTTTTCTGTTTTTTTGTCTTATTTCTTGTTTGTTTTACAGTCAGAAATATTTTGTATCTTCAAAGTGGTAGGCATGTTGTGTAAATCAAATGATACAAACCCCCCAAAAATCTATTTTAATTTCAGGTTGTAAGGCAACAAAATAGGAAAAATGCCAAGGGGGGTGAATACTTTCGCAAGCCACTGTACATGAGACAGAACACATACACTGTATTTGGCACAATAGAAACATTTTAGAGACAAATCACACACAAACACAGTAGTGACACATTACATAGAATAGTTACAACACGTTGGGGACACAATTACTGATTATCATAGCACATAAATATGCAATATTTTTTTAAAGATAGTATTGATATATTATCAGTATTGATGGAAATGTCTGACTGTGTATGTCACCCCTCCCCCTCTTATCAGGTAGTCAGGTGACATATTTGGAAGATGTAGCACATTAGGTTAATTAACCTCAGCCAGCATTAGGATGCCCTAATTATCACATTCTGGCACATCAGATGGCCATCTTGGTGCTGGCAGTATGGCTAAAGTACAGACATACTGTATAAACCCAGAAAACATGACCCCATTGGCCCCATGTAGGTATTCGGTGGCCATGGTGAGCACGGGCTAGCCCACACCAAGCCAAACACAGGCTAGCCTACACCAGCTAAACACGGGCTAGCCCGACACGGGTCAGCCCACACCAAGCCCAACACTGTCATGGTTCCACCTGTCACCAGAGGGCGACAGAGACCGCCCTAGAGACATTAACAACACTCAGGTGTGTCCTATTTACTCGTTATGATTTCCCTGTTAAAAGGGGTGTGTTTTCTGTTGTCCTTTGCAGAAGCTTGAATTGTATACCGTGTGCGGTCGTTTTCTGAGTGAGGTTTCGAGACTTAGTGGTTGTTGTTTTTCTAGTGTACTTTTATCCTAAAGTATTCATGTTTACCCTTAACCGCTGATTCTGCATCTGGTCTCTTCTCTGCACCTGGGTCCAACCTCACTACGTCACAGCAAGCTTCTGCCTCAACATGGACCCATCAGAGATCACCCAGATCCAGAATGCTATAACCCACCAAGGAGAACTACTGGTGCAGCAGCAAGAACAACTCTCCCAAATTTCAGAGACTCTCTGGGCACTTACCGATTTTGTCCAACCACGGCCCAACCCCAACCCAGGAGGAGCCAATGCCCAAGTCTCATCGCCCAGTGATACAGGTGTCTCCATAGTTCCTCCAGGGAAGCTGTACAGAGAACCCAAGATCCCAGCCCCCGAGCAGTATGACGGCCACCCGGGAGGATGCAAGAGGTTCCTCACTCAGTGCGCTCTGGTGTTCGAGCTACAGTCCTCCTCGTTCCACACCAATCGGTCCATGATAGCCTACATCATCTCTCTACTCTCGGGCAAGGCCCTGGTGTGGGCAATGGTGGTGTGAGAACAGCAGCCACCATACTGCAGCTCCACATTAGCCTTCACTGCCAAGCTGCGACAAGTGTTCAACCACCCAGTCGGTAGACGAGAAGCGGAAAGCCGACTGTTCAACCTCCGCCAAGGGGCCAGACCAGTGGCTCACTTCGCCATTGAGTTCCGCACTCTCGCCGCCGGGAGTGGGTGGAATACTGAGGCATTGGTCACCGCTTTCCACCAGGGTCTGTTAAACTCCATCAAGGATGAACTTGCCGCTTGGGAACTGGGAGAGGACCTCGAGTCCCTGATAAAGCTGGCCATCAGGATTTACAACCGCTTCCGACACCACCACTGGTTTCCGGAGCACCCCAAGCCCCCCGAGCCCAGCATTAAGGAGCCCAGGCAGAGTTGACGGGAAACACCAGGCTCGCCAGGACAAGGGGAGACCCTGACGAGCTGTGCAGTTACTACCCCAGCTACCCAGTCACTGTCTGACACTACCCGCAACCCTCCATTGGGACAACCGTCAGCACCACATTCAAGCCTTCGTGGACTCTGGGGCCGCGGATAATTTAATTGAGAATTGCAAATCCCCTGAGTGAAATGCCCCATTTCTCTGCAGGTTCAAGCCCTCGATGGATGCACCATCGGCCCTGGCCTGGTGGAATATCAGACCAAGCTCATTCTACTGCAGGTTGGGGTGAACCACAGTTTTCTTCGTTTTCTTTTGATCACTGCTCCCGAGAACCCCCTTATCCTAGGGTACCCCGGGCTAGTGCTACAATCCACTATTCTCCTGGTCCACAGGACACCTACTAGACTGGGGTAAGAACTTCCAGACTAAATTCCCGAAGACCCCCACAAAGAGCCTCGCCGTGTTCCCCGGCATCCACTGAAGACCAAGACTTTTCCGCTCTCCCTCCCGAGTACTTTGACCTCCGGGAGGCCTTCAGTAAGAGACAATCCACCACCCTCCCTCCTCATCGTCCATACTACTGCGCCATAGAACTCCTACCCGGCTCCACCCCTCCCCGGGGCCATCTGTACTCCCTCTTGACCCCTGAAGCAGCAGTAATGGACAATTACATCTGGGAGTTGCTGGAGGCAGGTTTTATTCACTCCTCTACATCCCCAGCTAGTGCAGGCTTCTTCTTTGTGGGAAAGAAGGATGGAGGTCTGCGTCCCTGCATCAATTACAGAGGGCTGAACAGGATTACAATTAAGAATCGTTACCCCCTACCTCTGATGTCTGCCGTCTTGGAGTTTGCCTATAGGGCCCAATTCTTCCCCAAACTGGACCTCCGCAACGCTTACAATCTGGTGAGAATCAGGGAGCGAGATGAATGGAAGACTGCTTTTAACACCCAGAGTGGCCACTATGAGTATTTATTCATGGCCTTCGGGATTACAAAACTCCCTGGCAGTCTTCTAAGCATTGGTCAATGACACGCTTAGGGATATGTTGAATCGGTTCGTCTTTGTTTCCCTCGACGACATCCTGATCTTCACCAAGACCCTTCCGGAACACATCCTGCACGTCCGCCAATTCCTGAGATGCCTCCTGCAGTCAACTATACATCAAGATTAGACAAGTGTGAGTTCCATGTATCCCAAGCTTCTTTCCTAGGCCACATTATCTTTCTCGCTGGCATCCAAATTGACCCCATAAAGGTGAGTGCGGTCACAGACTGGCCTCCGTCCCGCCTCACTTAAACAAGTCCAGTGGTTTTACGGACGTTTTGACGTTTTATATGCAACTTTGGTGCGGGGAAGCGCCTCATAGCCCTAACCCGCATGTCCCAGAACCATTCTTGCTGGACCCGCGAGGCTGACAGGGCATTCGGTAGCTTAAGGGATGTTTAATCTCCGGACCCATCCTCGTCCATCCTGATCCTACCCGTCCCTTCGTGGTAGAGGTGGATGCCTCAGACACCGGAGCAGGGGCGGTCCTTTTACAGCGGAACGAGGGGGACAAGAACCTGCACCCATGTGCCTATCTCTCCAAGCGGTTCTCGCCAGTGGAACACAACTACGATGTAGGCAACCAGGAGCTCTTGGCAGTTAAGTGGGCCCTTGAGGGGTGGAGACACTGGTTGGAGGGGCACCTCATCCTTCTGTGATCTGGACGGACCATAAGAACTTGGTCTCCATTCAAGAAGCGACGTGGTTGAACGCTTGCCAGGCTAGGTGGGCTCTGTTCTTTAACAGGTTCAACTTTGCACTTGCCTATCGCCCGGGATAAAATAATCAGAAAGCAGACGCCCTGTCCCGCCAACACAATGTCTCTAATGAGGAGAGGGACTCTGAGCCCATCATCCCCAGCTCCCGCAATGTGGCCCCCGTTATATGGAGTATTGTTACCATGGTGCGACAAGCCCAGACCCGAGAACCTGACCCTGGCTGGGTCCCACTACAGACTTTAGTGCCGCGATCAGCCCGTTCCCGGGTACTACAATGGGGACACTCCTCTGAAATGAACTGGGCATCCAAGGGTTAATCAGACACTGGAGTTCCTGAGGTGGAGATTCTGGTGGCCCAACATGATTGAGGATGTGAGATCCTTCGTTACAGCCTGCTCCACCTGTGCCCAAGCAAGTCCTCACGACAGCGACCGGCTGGGTTGCTCCAACTTCTGCCCATCCCCAGCCGGTCCTGGCCCCACCTGTCCGTAGAATTTATCACAGCGTTACCCCCATCCCAAGGGCTTACCACTATCCTGGTGGTTGTCGATCAGTTTTCCAAGGCTGCCCATTTCATCGCCTTACCCAAGTTGCCCTCAGCGAAGGAGACCGCTGATCTCATGATTACCCATGTCTTTCAACTACACAGACTTACCCAGGACATTGTCTCGGATCGTGGGCCCCAGTTCGTCGCACGGTATTGGAAAGCCTTCTGCTCCCTGTTGGGGGCATCAGTGAGTCTTTCCTCGGGGTTCCACCCACAGTCTAATGGGATAACGGAGCGGCCAACCAGGAGTTGGAGAAGTTCCTCTGCTGTTTCGTCTCCACCCAGGCCAGCAACTGGACCAAGTTCATTGTCTGGGCAAAGTATGCTGACAACACACTGCCGAACTCGTCCACTGGACTGTCACCGTTCGAGTGTCAGTTCGGGTTCACCGAATTGTTGTCCTTTGCAGAATCCATGCATGCGCACAAGCATGCATACGCCTGGGTGACCCAGTTTGGCTCTACTATTTTGATCACAATTCAGATCCGTTCAAATCAGGCCAGAGGTAGGCAATTTTGGTTTGAGGGCCATATCGGGACTTACAAATTCAACGGTGGGCGTCACAAATTTTCTTTGGACGGATTTGTTTATCAAAAGTAATTTGGGGGTCAGAAAAAAATATGTATTATCATGTCTGCATACTTTCTATCTAGTTTAAGACCTTGAAGTGTTAACTCATGTCATTTTATCCAAAAGAATCATGTAATCTTTTAAAAAAATGTATAAAAAGGAATCCATCACATCCACAGCACCCACCATTTGAACAGCTCTTGGGCCGGATCCGGCACAGGGGTCGTATGTTGCCCACCCTTGGTCTAGACCTGTTGTTCAAATGTCTGAATTTATATTCGGTATATACAAAAGTATGTGGACACCCCTTCAAATGAGTATATTCTGCTATTTCTGCCACACCCATTGCTGACAGGTGTATAAACATCGAGCACACAACCATGCAATCTCCATAGACAAACATTAACAGTTGAATGGCCTTACTGAAGACCTCAGTGACTTTCAACGTGGAAGATGTGCACCTTTCCAAGAAGTCAGTTTGTCAAATTTCTGCTGTGCTAGAGCTACCCAGATCAACTGTAAGTGCTGTTATTGTGAAGTGGAAACACCTAGGAGCAACAACTGATCAGCCACGAAGTGGTAGGACACACAAGCTCACAGAGCTGGACCGCTGAGTGCTGAAGAACAGAGCCCTGACCTCAACCCCATCGAACACCTTTGGGATGAATTGGAACGCCGACTGCGAGCCAGGCCTAATCACCCAACATCAGTGCCCGACCTCCTTAATGCTCGTGGCTGAATGGAAGCAAGTCTCCGCAGCAATGTTCCAACATCTAGTGGAAAGCCTTTCCAGAAGAGTGGAGGCTATTGTAGCAGCAAAGGGGGGACCAACTCCATATTAATGCCTATTATTTTGGAATGAGATGTTCGAAGAGCAGGTGTCAACATACACTACATTACCAAAAGTATCTTTAGTTTGCTCCTAATTCTTTTTTCTAATGCTCCCAGACAAATGTCCTCAATAATAATAATAAAAATATCATGAAAGCCTCTTATTTCATGCAGCATAGAAATCATTTTTAAATTGAGTGTGTATAAAAAAAATATAATGCTGCAAGACAAATTTCCTCTAATCTTATTTGTTTCTCTCACCTCCTTCCCCCCTTTCTCTCTCCCCCATTCCTCCCCTACCCAACCACTCTTCCCCCCCTACACAACCTCCCCTCCCCCTCCATAGCTCACAGAGACGTCGTCACGCTATGCCCGCAAAATTTCAGGCACTACTGCGCTGCAGGAGGCACTGAAAGAGAAACAGCAGCACATCGAGCAGCTGCTGGCCGAGAGGGACCTGGAGCGGGCCGAGGTGGCCAAAGCCACCAGCCACATCTGTGAGGTCGAGAAGGAGCTCAGTGTCCTCAAGGCCCAGCACCTGCAGGTAGGCAGTAACCTGAGTGGCAGTTTTTGTCATCATGCCATGAAATTGCAAGCCCTCTTTTTGTACTGCGTTGGTCAGTTTTATGCGATAATATTGCGATGATTTCACTGTTTTATGCTGAAACAGTGAGGTGATTGGTCAAATTCACAATAATTGTTGATTTCGCAAAAAAATATTCTATTGCAGAATCGCAGAACCCTGGAGGGACTGGCTTACTAGACTCAAAGCGGTACTAAAGTGTAAATAAACCATCTCTAATGCGCTTTGGTTCGCCTGGAGATGTGCATCGTTCATAAACAAATCAGTTAGTCAGCTACTTCTGACGAATCAGAATCTCATGCAAGCTGAGCCTCAAATTCATAAAGCCATTCAAAGCTGAATGTTATCCCATGGTTATCTCTCTTTTCTAGACAAGGTGCACACTAGTTTTTGCATTCCCCGGTGCCCTGTTTGGGTGGAGATTTAATTTACCGAGCAATGGAATAATATGCTAAATCCACCCACCCAGGGCACTGGTGATGCAAAACTAACGTGGCCAAGGAAATTAAGTCCAGCGCTCTCAACCAATCAGCATTTATAGCGGAAACAGAGAAGGTCTTGGCCTTTGGCTAGCTATACCTACGTTTATGTCTCCAACCATGCTGTCAAAGGCACACAGCTAGGAAATAAGCTAGCATTTATTTCACTAGAAAGTTGCTAAATGCATGCCAGACAAAGCTTCTCTAGTGCGTTCTTCACGATAAAACAGTCACCGTGGGTGACTCGGGAATTTAAAGAGCTCCTCAACCAGAAAAAAAACAAGTGTTTAAATCATGTGGCAGTAAAGAGGAAAGGAGGTAACATCAAAATCCTACTACTGCAAAGGGAGGCTTACTGGATAACGTATCTAAAACATTGACCCCTAGTGGTCTGAATATTGACTTTGATCTCATGCCCTTCTTATGAACAAATCTTTATTTTATGAACAAGTCTTATAAATTGATATATTCTTTCTACAGCTTATTAGTGTACACCAAATATGTTCCCCCTGTTGATGATGCTCATTATACATTAAGGTTGAATCAAAAGATTACATGTAACAAATATGAAATGAAATATGAAACAATTATGTGAAATTGAATTAAACAATAATGTATGTTGATGCTAATGTGATGTACAATATTCAATTGTTTCTATATGATAACAATAGCGTACTATATTTAATATGCCAAACTTTTTTTTTTTACAGTTTCACTAATTCATTTTAATGAACTTAATAATTATGACACACCCCTCACTAGTGTCATTGGTTGCACTAATTGCACTGTTTGTCTACATAACCTGGTTCAAGTATTCATGATATTACCCTGAGAAAGGCACAGTAATGTGAAACGTTGGTAAATACCCATTAAATTTGCTTTGCTTTGTCTTGGCCAGGTCGCAGTTGTAAATGAGAACTTGTTCTCAACTTGCCTACCTGGTTAAATAAAGGTGAAATAAAATAAAAAATAAAAATAAATAAAAAATTGCTGGGAGTTTCTACATGGAGTGTGTGACTTTCTTTATTTTGATAGTTTATTCGCCGTTAGTCAGCACCTCCACATAAACACATTTTTCTGGGTGTGCGCCTGCTCATGTTTTTTAATCTAGCAAAGAGGAAAGGAAAAATGTTCAGAGGAGACTCAAAAGTAAGATCAAGGAGTGCAAGGCAGCCTACAAAGACAAATTAGACAACGTTTTTAAAGACAATGACAGTAGGAAAGTCTGGAACACCATCACAGGTTACAAACCAAAGAGACATTGCATGACTGTCGATAATGACCTTGTCTTTGCAAATGTTTTGAACAGTTTCTATTGAAGGTTTGACATGGGTGATTTTACATCGCAGCATAAGTGGCCATGGACAATATAGACAGCATACCAGCTGTTGATATACAAATCCCTGTGATGACGTCAAGCAACACTTTCAAAATGTCATCCCAAGAAAATCATACGGTCCAGACAGCTTTAGCAGGAAGGCACTCTGGGCATGCACAAACCAGCTTGCACTACCGTTCCAGAAGCTGTTCCAGCTGTCACTGGACAGCGGGATAATTCCATACTTATGGAAAAGGTTGCTGATTGTCCCAGTACCTAAAAACAACAGGCCAAAAGAAAAGAACGACTTACGTCCTGTGGCCCTGACATCTGTACCTATGAAAACAAAAAAAAACATTATTTCTGGTGTCTCATCCCAACTAGATCCAAACCAATTTGAATACCGCGCCTCCAGGCGTGTTGATGACGCGTTACTGGACATGCTGAACATCATATACGAACACTTAGAACAGGCAAATAGCCTAGTGAAAATTGTATTCATTGTCTTCAGTGGTGGACAAACTGGTGAATTTGGGTGTCAACTCTCTACTGATCAAGCGGATCAACAGCTTCCTTGTGAATTGTACCCAACAAGTAAAGTTCAACTCTGCCATCCCCACATCTAGAACGGTGAATACGGGAGCCTCACAATGTTGGGTACTTTCACCGATCCTGTACACACTGTGAACGAACGATGGTCAAGCCTCTGAGCCAGCCCACACATTCTTTAAATATGTAGATGACACCGCTCTTGTGCGTTTTTCCACCCAGACCAAGGTTTTGACAGAGAAACTGTCAAATTCGTCCAGTGGTGCACAGATAACTTTCTTGAAATAAACCTTAAGAAAACAAGAGATTGAAATTGATTTTAGAAGGAATGGAACTGCACTATCCCCTACGAAGTTCAATTGGGAATCCGTCGATAGAGTGACCACGTATAGATATCTGGGAATCGAAATAGACAAACTGAAATTCAATGACTGTATCCTTGTAAAGACAAAGAAACTTCCACATACAATGTTTATTTTACGCAAACTGAACCATTTTAATGTTGATTGCCATATCCTACAACTGTTTTACAAATCTGTCTTGCAGAGTGTGCTGTCCTTTGGTCTGACCTGCGTGTTTGGAAACATACGAGCACAAGACCAAGTCAAGCTTCAGCGCTTGATCAAGACGGTGGGAAGGATAATTGGTTTAGATCAATAATCAGCCACCAGTCTGTACACAAAACCTATCCTCCAAAAACTTGAAACCATTTTACAGGACAGTACCCATCCCCTTCATTCAAAACTCAGTCACAGCAGCAGCCGTAAAAGTGGAAAGAGACTTCTTTAAGACCACCAGTGGCGCTTTTATAGCTCAATCTAATTCGCTGATTTAAAAAAATCCATAGGTCTAACGGACACATGCTCAAACTGGCGCACTTTTGACAGACTTAAACATTTGCAAATTATCGAGATATCAAAGTGTCACCAATAAAAACCTAAACAATAGGCCTATAGCAAATGTAGCATATGGAACACATTTTTCAAACGCAAATAGCACTTTTCGGTAGTGCTCAAAGCATGCAATTCCGAGATCAGCATTTATTTTTCATCTCGAAGCATTGAACCCAATCAGTCCTCCATAACAACAAAATCATAAACAACAGTGTAGTAACAGAGTTGGCTAGTCCTTAGTTTTTGTGTTATGCTCATGTAAAACAATTTGGCTGATCTATATTTCCATATTTCCCAGTCACTTGAAGGTCCAGGGGTATTAAATATATTGGAATGACTGGCAATCTGACACTTGTTTTTTTTTCATGTAAAGATATAGCCTAATCATATTATTATCTGAAGTAGAAAGGGATGGGTAAGAAGAAGCCTGCATAACCCATCCATAAAGTAACATGAAACATCAATTTATGGCCAGCTATGTAAACTCTAACATTGACTTATCCTGCAATATGTCATTCAATTGGTTATTTTCATTTTGGCTCTTCTAATGCCTCTTATTAAGCAGGTTGACATTTATTGGGATGAGTCTTGTCCTTGAGGCAGAACCGAGCGATTTCCGCTAGATGGGCCACCTGCAAAATTGGATATATTGTAAAAATGTATGAAATCAGACATTTGCTTTTTGGTCTTAATTTAAGGTTAGGCCTTAGGGTTAGCAGTGTGGTTAGGGTTAAGGTTGGGTTTAAAATGTTATGACTGTGGCTGTGCCAACTAGTGGCCAATCTGCAGAGCTGCCTCCAAAACAATATTTGTGATGAAAAACGCTAAAAATATGCTATATAAGAACAGAACAATACACAATCAAATAAATTTAAAGTGCAATAGCCTGCATATTTACTGTGAAAGTGCAATATGCTGTACACTCACGTGACCAATAGACTATCCATTGTGTATATCAGTTGAAGTCGGAAGTTTACATACACTTAGGTTGGAGTCATTAAAACTCGTTTTTCAACCACTCCACAAATTTCTTGTTAACAAACTATAGTTTTGGCAAGGCGGTTAGGACATCTGCTTTGTGCATGACACAAGTAATTTTTCCAACAATTGTTTACAGACAGATTATTTCACTTATAATTCACTGTATCACAATTCCAGTGGGTCAGAAGTTAACATACACTAAGTTGACTGCCTTTAAACAGCTTGGAAAATTCCAGAAAATGATGTCATGGCTTTAGAAGCTTCTGATAGGCTAATTGACATCATGTGAGTCAATTGGAGGTGTACCTGTGGATGTATTTCAAACTCAGTGCCTCTTTGCTTGACATCATGGGAAAATCAAAAGAAATCAGCCAAGACCTCAGAAAAAAAACTTTAGACCTCCACAAGTCTGGTTCATCCTTGGGAGTAATTTCCAAACGCCTGAAGGTACCACGTTCATCTGTACAAACAATAGTATGCAAGTATAAACACCATGGGACCACACAGCCGTCATAACACTCAGGAAGGAGACGCGTTCTGTCTCCTAGAGAGGAATGTACTTTGGTGCAAAAAGTGCAAATCAATCCCAGAACAACAGCAAAGACCCTTGTGAAGATGCTGGAGGAAACAGGTACAAAAGTATCTATATCCACAGTAAAACGAGTCCTATATCGACATAACCTGGAAGGCCGCTCAGCAAGGAAGAAGCCACTGCTCCAAAACCGCCATCAAAAAGCCAGACTACGGTTTGCAACTGCACATGGGCACAAACATCGTACTTTTTGTAGAAATGTCCTCTGGTCTGATGAAACAAAAATAGAACTGTTTGGCCATAATGACCATCGTTATGTTTGGAGGAAAAAGGGGGAGTCTTGCAAACCGAAGAACACCATCCCAACCGTGAAGCACGGGGGTGGCAGCATCATGTTGTGGGGGTGCTTTGCTGCAGGAGGGACTGGTGCACTTCTCAAAATAGATGGCATCATGAGGCAGGAAAATGATGTGGATATATTGAAGCAACATCTCAAAACATCAGTCAGGAAGTTAAAGCTTGGTTGCAAATGGGTCTTCCAAATGGACAATGACCTCAAGCATACTTCCAAAGTTCTGTCAAAATGGCTTTAGGACAACAAAGTCAAGGTATTGGAGTGGCCATCACAAAGCCTTGACCTCAATCCTATAGAAAACTGAAAAAGCGTGTTCGAGCAAGGAGGCCTTCAAACCTGACTGTTACACCAGTTCTGTCAGGAGGAATGGGCATAAATTCACCCAACTTATTGTGGGAAGCTTGTGGAAGGCTACCCAAAACATTTGACCCAAGTTAAACAATTTAAAGGCAATGCTACCAAATACAAATTGAGTGTATGTAAACTTCTGACCCACTGGGAATGTGATGAAAGAAATAAAAGCTGAAATAAGTCATTCTCCCTGGTATTATTCTAACATTCACATTCTTAAAATAAAGTGGTGATCCTAACTGACCTAAGACAGGGAATTTTTACTCTGATTAAATGTCAGGAATTGTGAAAACTGAGTTTAAATGTATTTGGCTAAGGTGTATGTAAACTTCGGACTTTATATACACACACAACTGTATATACACACACACACTACAGTTCAAAGATTTGGGGTCACCGAGAAATGTCCTTGTTTTGGAAAGAAAAGCACATTTTTGTCCATTAAAATACCATCAAATTGATTGGAAATACAATGTAGACATTGTTAATGTTGTAAATTACTATTGTAGCTGGAAACTGCTGATTTAAAAAAAATATATGGAATATCTACAGAGGCGCATTTTCAGCAACCATCACTCCTGTGTTCCAATGGGACGTTGTGTTAGCTAATCCAAGTTGATCATTTTAAAAGGATAGTTGGTCATTTCAAAACCCTTTTGCAATTATGTTAGCACAGCTGAAAACTGTTGTACTGATTAAAGAAGAAATAAAACTGGCCTTCTGTAGACTAGTTCAGTATCTGGAGCATCATCATTTGTGGGTTTGATTACAGGCTCAAAATGGCCAGAAACAAGATCTTTCTTCTGAAACTCGTCAGTCTATTCTTGTTCTGAGAAATGAAGGCTGTTCCACGCGAGAAATTGGCAAGAAACTGAAGATCTCGTACAACGCTGTGTACTACTCCCTTCACAGAACAGCGCAAACTGGCTCTAACCAGAATAGAAAGAGGAGTGGGATGCCCCGGTGCACAACTGAGCAAGAGGACAAGTACATTACAGTGTCTAGTTTGAGAAGCCGACATCCATCATAATTCCTCAACTGGCAGCTTCATTAAATAGTACCCGCAAAATACCAGTCTCAAAGTCAACACTGAAGAGGCGACTCCGGGATGCTGTCCTTCTAGGCAGAGTTCCTCTGCCCAGTGTCTGTGTTTTTTTGCCCATCTTAATCTTTTATTTTTATTGGCCAGTCTGAGATATGTATTTTTCTTTGCAACTCTGCCTAGAAGTCCAGCATTCCGGAGTCGCCTCTTCACTGTTGACGTTGAGACTGGTGTTTTGCGGGTACTATTTAATGAAGCTGCCAGGTAAGGACTTATGAGGCGTCTGGAACGTTCTTGATACACACAGGAAACTGTTGTGTGAAAAACCCAATTCTTCACACAAACTGGTGCGCCTTGAGCCTACTACCATACCCTGTTCAAAGGCACCTCAATTTTTTGTCTTGCCCATTCACAGTCTGAAGGGAAAAACATACATAATCCATGTCTCAATTTTCTCAAGGCTTAAAAATCCTTCTTTAAGCTGTCTCCTCCCCTTCATCTACTCTGATTGAAGTGGATTTAACAAGTGACATCAATAAGGGATCATAGCTTTCACCTGCTCAGTCTGTCAAGGAAAGAGCAGGTGTTCTTGATGTTTTCTACTCTGTGTATATCACTTGTAGACTAGCACAGGAAAGCAGCGCCACAGATGAAAGGAGAAACTAGTGATCAAACCTGAGTTAGTCGCTTATCTTTGGTAGAGCGTGCGCGGCTTGCCTTGCTCCCTCCAACAGTAACATAAACTGAGATTGAGATTTTTTTTCATGAAACTAACACAAAGTAATATAACTAATAATAATGCAGTACTTTCCACACAAAGAAATATTGTAAAGTAACACTTTACTTTTGTTAAATGTGACTAGTACTATGTAATATATTATTTTTCCAAGTAACTAATCCCAACACGGGTGATGATGATGGTAATTAGCCATAAAAGCCGTTGGGCTGTGCAAGGACAGTGGTGACAGTGTGGCTACCTCCAAAATAGCACCATATTCCCTATATTGTGCACTTGGGTGTGAGCATGTCGTGTGCAGCGACAATGACAGGGGCATTTGAATTGGCACCATATCCCCTATATAGTGCACTACATAGGGAATAGGTTGTCATTATACAGATCTAGGATCTTAAATTGATCACTATTTTGTTGCTAAGAATTTTTTTGCACAGCAGGAAATGCAAACTTGTAGTGTATTCAAGATTTAAAAAGGCTTCTAAGGTTTGTAATTTCCACTTCAAAATATATCAAGCCCTACAAAAAATTCCCATTAATTATAATCCACATAATAATTCACATTTCCTGTTGCTGCAGGACTATTTTCCTGCTGTAAATAACTGGCTCAAATTAAGATCTTACATCTGTAGTTGCATGCTGTCACGGTCACTGCAGACTACACACTCACACCAGCCAAATCAGCAGCACCCACTCTATGACTCAACCAGGGAAATGTCTTAATATGTCATCCCAATGAGTCTGCACATGTTGATGAGTCACGCAATGACTGGGCTCTTGACTGAATTAAGAGAAAAGCAACTGCATATCTGTCAGACAAATTAATCTGTTAGATATGGAAGTTGACAACATATAGGGCTGGTTTCCCAGCCAGATTAAGCCTAATCCAAGACTAAAAAGCATTCTCAATGGTGGTTATCCATTGAAATAATGGTATTGTAGTAGTGTGTACTGTACATCATTGGAACTGACTGACACACACAAATACACACTTGCAGGAAAGCATATCTACTGTGCTCTGGTTCACCCCAGGTGTGCTTCGAGTGAAAGAGTTTTTTTTTAGTCCAGGACTAAAATGTATCTGTGTCTGGGGTTGTTCCATGTCATTTATTTATGTATATATATGTATATGTTTTTTTTCCTTTTATTTAAAATTTCAGCAAGCCATGATACCCACCATCTCAGATTGTTCTGAAATTGTTTCTGTAGTTAAAAACAGATAAGATAAGCATTACGGAAACATTTTGTTGAAATATAATTTGATCTCTGAGAAATTAAGCTAATTGATTGCACCCAAATTGGCCATTTTAATTGATAGGATACAATAATTATTAATAATATAATATTCAATTATAGTACCTAACATCCAAAGTTTTTTTAACGATGGGTAAGACAAAGAAATGGTCAAAAGCCAACCACGGACCCCCCACACCCCACACCAATCCCAACCCAACAACCAGTATATACAGTGCATTCGGAAAGTATTCAGACCCCTTCACTTTTTCCACGTTTTGCTACGTTAACACCTTATAATAAAAAGTATTAAATAAATAAAAATCCTCATCAATCTACACACAATACCCCATAATGACAAAGTGAAAACAGGTTTTTATTATTTACATAAGTATTCAGACCATTTGCTATGAGACTCGAAATTGAGCTCAGGTGCATCCTATTTCCATTGATCAATCTTGAGATATTTTTACAGCTTGTTTTGAGTACACCTGTGGTAATTTTAATTGATTGGACACAATTTGGAAAGGCACACACCTGTCTATATAAGGTCCCATAGTTGACAGTGCATGTCAGAGCAAAAACCAAGCCGTAAGGTCGAAGGACTTGTCCGTAGAGTACTGAGACAGGATTGTGTCGAGGCACAGATCTGGGGAGGGTTACCAAAACATTTCTGCAGCATTGAAAGTCTCCAAGAACACAGTGGCCTCCATCATTCTTAAATGGAAGAAGTTAAGAACCACCAAGACTTCCTAGAGCTGGCCGCGCGGCCAAACTGAACAATCGGGAGAGAAGGGCCTTGGTCAGAGAGGTGATCAAGAATCAGATGGTCACTTTGACAGAGCTCCAGAGTTTCTCTGTGGAGATGGGAGAACCTTCCAGAAGGACAACCATCCCTGCAGCAATCCACCAATCAGGCCTTTATGGTAGAGTGGCCAGACGGAAGCCGCTCCTCAGTAAAAGGCACATGACAGCCCACTTGGAGTTTGCCAAAAGGCACCTAAAGGACTCTCAGACCATGAGAAACAAGATTCTCTGGTCTATGGTGAAGCATGGCGGTGGCAGCATCATGCTGTGGGGATGTTTTTCAGCGGCAGGGACTGGGAGACTAGTTACAATTGAGGGAAAGATGAACGGAGCAAAGTACAGAGAGATCCTTGATAAAAACCTGCTCCAGAGCGCTCAGGACCTCAGACGGGGGCGAAGGTTCACCTTCCAACAGGACAATGAACCTAAGCACACATGCAAGATAACACAGGAGTGGCTTTGGGACAAGTCTCTGAATTTCCTTGAGTGGCCCAGCCAGAGCCTGGACTTGAACCCGATCGAACATCTCTGGAGAGACCTGAAAATACAAACCTTTTTCTCCTAATAGCATGAACAGCACCATGTAGTGGTCAGAACCTGGTAACATTAGGATGTTGGATGAAACACACCATATTCACTGAGAATACATAACATAGGATGAAGAAACAAAACTCAGAGCCTCAGCTCCATACTACTTGTCAGACAGATACATTTTGAAAATGTGTAACTCATTGTTGGAAAAAGGTTTGGTCCAAATCAGATGTTAGGTCATATATTTATTGAATGTTATAAGAATCCTATATATTAAAAGTGACGCTTTGGGTGCAATCAATTAGCTTAATTTCTCAGAGATCAAATTATATATGTTCCTAACAAAAGAAACGATTTCAGAACAATCTGAGATGGCGGCTGTCAAACTTCTTTATTGTGCTTTTTGAGGTGGAAAGACCCTCTGGGAAACTGACCCTTATTGTGTAATCAACAGACTACAACAAATAAATCTACTCAACTAGACAAATAAAACATGATTCATTCATCAATGTTTCTTTTCATTGTACATTTCACTGTACACGTAAACCAGGCCAAGTTAGTATTGGTAAGTGTACTTACTGAGAACTTGTCAAAGCACTTAGTGATAGCATGGTATAGCTCATCCCTGATATGTTTTTTTCTCTGATTACAGTATGTCACAGAGACTGAAAGCAACCTCCAGCAAGTCAAAACTCTGTTGGCAAGCACTCAGAAGGACAAAGTAGAGCTGGCCAATCAGCTTGAAGAAGAGAAAAGGTACAGTGTCAGGGATTTCTATGGAATGATTCATTTGTGGCACAAAAGTATATAAATACTAAATTGCTTAGAGCAATTGAATATATATATATATATATATAAGAAGAGAAAAGGTACAGTGTCAGGGATTTCTATGGAATGATTCATTTGTGGCACAAAAGTATATAAATACTAAATTGCTTAGAGCAATTGAATATATATATACACTGCTCAAAAAAATTAAGGGAACACTTAAACAACACATCCTAGATCTGAATGAAATAAATAATCTTATTAAATACTTTTTTCTTTACATAGTTGAATGTGCTGACAACAATATCACACAAAAATAATCAATGGAAATCCAATTTATCAACCCATGGAGGTCTGGATTTGGAGTCACACTCAAAATGAAAGTGGAAAACCACACTACAGGCTGATCCAACTTTGATGTAATGTCCTTAAAACAAGTCAAAATGAGGCTCAGTAGTGTGTGTGGCCTCCACGTGCCTGTATGACCTCCCTACAACGCCTGGGTATGCTCCTGATGAGGTGGCGGATGGTCTCCTGAGGGATCTCCTCCCAGACCTGAACTAAAGCATCCGCCAACTCCTGGACAGTCTGTGGTGCAACGTGGCGTTGGTGGATGGAGCGAGACATGATGTCCCAGATGTGCTCAATTGGATTCAGGTCTGGGGAACGGGCAGGCCAGTCCATAGCATCAATGCCTTCATCTTGCAGGAACTGCTGACACACTCCAGCCACATGAGGTCTAGCATTGTCTTGCATTAGGAGGAACCCAGGGCCAACCGCACCAGCATATGGTCTCACAAGGGGTCTGAGGATCTCATCTCGGTACCTAATGGCAGTCGCGCTACCTCTGGCGAGCACATGGAGGGCTGTGCGGCCCCCCAAAGAAATGCCACCCCACACCATGACTGACCCATTGCCAAACCGGTTATGCTGGAGGATGTTGCAGGCAGCAGAACGTTCTCCACGGCGTCTCCAGACTCTGTCACGTCTGTCACGTGCTCAGTGTGAACCTGCTTTCATCTGTGAAGAGCACAGTGTGCCAGTGGCGAATTTGCCAATCTTGGTGTTCTCTGGCAAATGCCAAACGTCCTGCACGGTGTTGGGCTGTAAGCACAACCCCCACCTGTGGACGTCGGGCCCTCATACCACCCTCATGGAGTCTGTTTCTGACCGTTTGAGCAGACACATGCAAATTTGTGGTCTGCTGGAGGTCATTTTGCAGGGCTCTGGCAATGCTCCTCCTGCTCCTCCTTGCACAAAGGCGGAGGTAGCGGTCCTGCTGCTGGATTGTTGCCCTCCTACGGCCTCCTCCACATCTCCTGATGTACTGGCCTGTCTCCTGGTAGCGCCTCCATGCTCTGGACACTACGCTGACAGACACAGCAAACCTTCTTGCCACAGCTCACATTGATGTGCCCTCCTGGATGAGCTGCACTACCTGAGCCACTTGTGTGGGTTGTAGACTCCGTCTCATGCTACCGCTAGAGTGAAAGCACCGCCAGCATTCAAAAGTGACCAAAACATCAGCCAGGAAGCATAGGAACTGAGAAGTGGTCTGTGGTCTCCACCAGAACCACTCCTTTATTGGGGGTGTCTTGCTTATTGCCTATAATTTCCACCTGTTGTCTATTCCATTTGCACAACAGCATGTGAAATTTATTGTCACATCAGTGTTGCTTCCTAAGTGGACAGTTTGATTTCACAGAAGTGTGATTGACTTGGAGTTACATTGTGTTGTTTAAGTGTTCCCTTTATTTTTTTGAGCAGTATATATATATATATATATATATATATATATATATATATATATATATATATATATATAAAAATATATATAAAAAGTATCCACTTTCATGACAACAGGATATTACTATTGTCATTTCGGCAATTGAAACCAATACTAAAACTTTCCTCAAGTGCGAAAATCCCCTCTATTATTCCATTTATGCTACTCAGAAGAACATTGCTAGGGCATTGTCATTTTCATATGCCCTGCTTTTAAAATACACATCATTTTATTAGCTAGCTGCACTAGCCATCTTTGGTAGAACTTTCAGCTGTGAATAAAATCTATTGTTCCAGTAAAATAGATATTATGCGTCCCATGGCACCGTATTCCCTATATAGTAATACTTTTTTCAATAGGGTAGCCATTTGGAACGGATCCATGGTTGTCGGTGCTGTGATCAGACCTGTGCCAAATACATATGTCAAACACTTTCACATACTTAAAGTGCGCTTGATTTAACCTGACCAGTTTTCAGGGTGGGAGTATTTAGCACTTTTGGGACTATTCCATTGCACAGGGCAAGCTCAGTCAAGTGTACCTCAAGTGATTGAATTGACATACTGTATGTAGTTCTTGAAGTGGGACAATGCTTTCCTATACAGTGTACTGAGTCCGACTCCTCTAATTTTCTACTGCTGGAGTACTGGCACCTTTTATGATGAGTACGGTCACCAAAAATGAGTACCCACCCCTATTTAATTCTACTTCATGCACTGTCCGTATGTATTTGATCCAGGTGTGGTACTGTGTAGCTCAGTTATTAAGAGCATGGTGCTAGATACGCCAAGGTCGTGGGTTCATTCCCCACAGGGCTCAAATACGCATGTCAAAAATGTATGCAGTCACTGTACTGTAAATTGTTTTAGAAACCATTTGTTGGGTCGTGATGCTCTTCTGTGGCACTTCCCCGACACCTTGTGGCCGATGTGTTATTACAGGAAAGTGGAAGACCTTCAGTTCAGAGTGGAGGAAGAGTCAATCACCAAAGGAGACCTTGAGGTATTTATCTACCATTTGGTAAAAAGCTTAGATCAAAAATAGTTTGATAAACATGTTTCGAAGGGATGAGAATGTGTGTTTATAAGATTACTTTAGCAAAAGTGATAGAATTTTGCTCTTTCTATAGTGTAATGTGAAAGATATTGAGTAGTAGGCTGGTAGCAGTCGACACTATGATGCTCAGTTAGGTTAGAGTGACCAAAAGCCTGTGCCAAACATAGCGATTCAAACAAGAAGTGAGCAAAGATAGACAGAGGGACGTTTCACATTTTCAATGTTTAGGGGCGGCAGGTAGGTTAATAGCCTTGGGCCAGTAATGGAAAAGTCACTGGTTTGAATCCCTGAGCTGACTAGGTGAAAAATCTGACTAATATGCCCTTAAGCAAGGCACTTAATCCTAATGACTAAAATGTAAATGTCTATCCTCCTCCAATCTTTTGACAGCTGTTACAGAAAATCACATGTGATGTGTATTTTTCACACAGTCTCTTCAATCTGTACAGGTTTCTGTGTCTTGTCTTTTTTTCTACCTCTGGTCTCTCTCCGTTCTCTTTTCCTCTCTGTAGACTCAGACGAAATTGGAGCATGCCCGTTTTCGGCAGCTTGAGCAGAATCTGTTCCTCGAAAAGTCGAGAGCAGAAAAGCTTCAGAAAGAATTAGAGGTGAATCGGGTAACTGGAAAAGCTAGCCCATCCTAGAGCCCCTGCCTGTATCCATTTTCCTTTGCGCTTCTCCCCTGTATCTTTTGTTTTGGTTGCTGTGGGACTTGCAGCACAAATCCTTGTCATTCCTGTCCTGCACCTGTTTCCAAACTCAGTCACTCATACAGAAAATCCTGTCAGTTACATCATCAAACGGCATAGACTACAATCAGAATTGGATGCCATTGCCCTGATTTATTTACCAATGCCAGGAATGCTCTGTACCGATATTAGGTTTCATGTTGAGAGAAACAAATTTCAAGCCTGACGACTCACACTAAATTCTTCCACTACTCTGTCGTTGCTAAATACTTTAGTCTGAGACTGCCATCAATGAAGTTGTTTGTGGTGACGAGGGGCATTGTACAAAACAAAGTAATTTAACCAATCAGAGTATCAAAGCCAATGACGAATTTTCAAACCGCCACTTTACCTACGTATGTTCTGGCTCTGGCCCAACCCATAGGTTTCTGGACCAATCAGAAATCTCCGAATGTGTTTGCATTCGGTGATGGGTCGGAGAGGTACTCAGATCCAGACTCATTGCGGATAAGAAACGAATGTCTGTGGACGTGGTGTAGCGTTTGGCTGGAACAAGGAGTCTGACAATCAGGCAAACAAATTGCACAAGTGTCACCTGAATTGATTATTTCATTAATGAATGAACAATTGGCCTCACATCCAATAGAAAACCTCTCTATCTCTGTCTGCGTCTCAAATGGCACCCTATTGCCTATATTGTGCACTACTTCTGACCAGAGCCATATGTGCTCTATAGGGAATAGTGTGCCATTTGAGACACAACCTCTATCTATTTCTCTCTTGGCTCTCAGCTCTATTTCTCTTGGCTCTCTTTCCTCGTTCCTTTTGCCGCCCACTCAGAAAAATCTTGTTTGAGTTCGCATGGGTGCAATGCTGGAGCGATTGTCAGCTGTAGTCAGCGTCGTTTCCACTGTTGATGTCATAATTTTGCATTAGTTTATAAGGAGGTTAAATTGGTGGCATAATATTAGAATTAGCACCAATGTGAAACTTCCATTAAGTTCTGCTGAGGACCAAAATTTTGCCTTATACAGTCACACAATCATTTTGTGGTGAAACACACTTAGCACATTTGGGTCATGAATGTTATATAGAGCTACAAATATACTGATTTTACCTACAGGGAAGACGCAGACTTGATGCAGCACCCTTGAGGTTGGGTAAGAGAACCAAGGTGAAACAAAATGGACTCGTCGTTTCGTTCAGCTATCTAAACTGTTTGATTCCCAGTTGTCTATTTTTGACGACGTTGATCTTGTGAAGTCAATCTTGCCTTTTTCTTGAACTTAATTATTATCTGAATGCTATTAGGAAACTTTTTGATAACTACTTTTTCTAGAAACTGATCAACTGTAGCGTTGATTTTGCCTCAATAGTCTGTATTAACATACTATGCACTCCGTGTCATTATGTCTGCTCTGTCAAACATGGAGTTCTGTCATTTTAATCGGATGTTTGAAAATGTCACACTTTAATTGCTATGTGTGCTCCTAGTGATTGCCTATCTATGTGTAGTGTTATGTCTGGGGGTTTCTGTGTGGGCTTTGTGCATCTGCCTGGCTTCTAGAGTGACAAAATAGCAAAGAATGGCTTGCTTTCTTCTCATTAGGTTGCAATGCACCTGCTGATTTTAAAAGCTCAACTTGTTTTTGATGTCTGCGAGCAAAGCGTTTCATCAAACCAAGGGATTTCCACTGTAATGCTGAGCAGTCTGCTGGCCCAGCTTGTACGCTCATATGATTCTCAATAGGCCTCTTTTCCTGGGCCTGCATGCTGTATTCAAGCATTTTATTTGAACGCTTGGTGCTTGAAAGATGTCATCCTGTTTCAGGCAAGACGTCATCCCCGTTACAGGACTGACACTATCCGGTAATGGATATGATGTCATTCTGTTACGGGAATGATACTCCTGACAGTTTCAGTAATGACTCAAACCACATTAAGGCAATGACGGTCTCTCTCTCTCTCTCTCTCTCTCTCTCTCTCTCTCTCTCTCTCTCTCTCTCTCTCTCTCTCTCTCTCTCTCTCTCTCTCTCTCTCTCTCTCTCTCTCTCTCTCTCTCTCTCTCTCTCTCTCTCTCTCTCTCTCTCTCTCTCTCTCTGCCTCCACAGCAAAGCACGGTTGAGGAGCAGAGCCGCGTCATGCAGCTGGAGGATGAGCTGGCTTTGCGGCGGGCCGAGATCGAGGAGCTCCAGGTCCGGCTCCGGGATGCGGCCAAGGACGGGGACTCCACCCAGGGGCCGGTGGCCCAGTCGGAAACCCTTCTGCTCCGGGAGCAGCTCCTGACGGCAGGCCGGGAGCACCACAAGGAGAGCAGCCAGCTAAGGGAGAAGTACGAGGCTGCAGTGGCAACGGGCCAGGAGGAGACAGACAAACTGAAAGCCATGGTGGACAAACAGAGCCAGGAGATCATCGAGCTGAAGCAGAGAGTCCAGCAGGCCACTACAGAGAACATGGAGATGATGGACAACTGGAAGGTGAGAGGCACTATTCTCAGAATATAAAGGGAATTAAATTACTAATTTGGAAATGTCTCTCTCTCTCTCTCTTCTCTCCTCTTCTCTTCTCTTCTCTTCTCTTCTCTTCTCTTCTCTTCTCTTCTCTTCTCTCCTCAAGGTCAAGCTGGACACCCTGGTCAACGACCACCAGCGTTCCCTGGAGGACCTGAAGGCCTCGCTGTCCAGCGGCTTGGCCAAAGGCCAGGAGCAGGAACCCCAGGAGCTGAGGACCACACTGGAGAGCCTGCGCATGGAGCACCAGCTGGAGCTGGAGAATCTCAAGGCCAGGCATGAGATCGAGGCAGCCATGCTGGCCAAGGAGCGTGACGATCTGCGCTCCCGCCTGCAGGATGCCAAGGACCAGCTGGGCGAGAGCAGCCAGAACTGGAATAGCCAGGCCCAGACGAAGGCCAGGAGTGACCAGCAGGCCCTGGAGCTGAGGGAGGTCTGGGAGAAGTTCCAGAAGGCCCAGCTGAGGGTGGGCGAGCTGGAGAGGCTGCAGGGCGAGCAGGACGGCGCCCGAGACGAGCTCCGGGAGCGCTTGGAGCTGGCTGAGAAGAAGATGGTGGACTACAAGGCCCTGCAGAAGGCCGAGGCCCAGAGCAGGCAGGAGCTCTACAGCCTGGAGGAGAAGCTGAGGGTGACTGAGAACCGGCTGCAGGCGGTGCAGGATGACCACCACATGCCACAGGATGCCAACGTGAGTCCTCTGGGGGGATAACTGTGGTAGCATTGGTTGTATATGCTATGCTGTGCTCCAGATGAGATTAGAGTCCTGTGACCCAACTATAAAATGAACTAAGGTTGCGTTTAGATTGGCGCTAAAGTCCTTATTCATGTGATCTAATGCTAGCTTTCTAGAAACATTCTTTACACAAGTAAGTAAAATACTTCCACATGATATCCATGCTTTTCTAGTTCCTTGTGTGTTTCCATATCTTTTCCCTCAATAAACAAATAAAGCAATGAGTTGTCATGGATTTTAACTCAATTTTGTCTCCCTCTCAGGTTATAGAAAATAATGACATCTTGGAGGAAAAGATGAAGCTAAAACAGAATGTTGAAGGTATCGTAAATGTTAACCGGGTTAATTAAATTGTATTGTTACTGTAAACATATTTTTATGTAAATGAGGATGTTTTAAAGACCCTTAATGTTCAAACTGTGTTATAGTAAAGCATTTCAAATGTCAGACCTCTGCAGGCTTTTGATTGTACTTTGAGGACCTTGCATACCGTAAAACTTCAGTTATTGGAATCATCCGTTTTTATTGCCAGTAAGAAACAGCTAGCCCTTGGCTGCTAACAGCTGAGAACTGCTAGCTAACTGGCATGCACAAAACAGTCAACATCGGGTGTAAAGACAGAAATTGAGAAGGGTCTATCTGCAGACTGTGTTTACTACATGCTGCACCCACTTACTATATGCCACACCCACTGTCATTGAGGCTGTTAGCTATTTACCAGCCTCCCGAGTGGTGCAGAGGTCTAAGGCACTGCATCTCAGTGCTAGAGGTGTCACTACAGACCCTGGTTTGATTCCAGGCTGTATCACAACCGGCCGTGATTGGGAGCACACGTGATTGGCCCGTGATTGGCCCAGCGTCGTCCGGGTTAGGGTTTGGCCGGCGTAGGCCGTCATTGTAAATAAGAATTTGTTCTTAACTGACTTGCCTAATTAAATAAAGGTTAAATAAAAAATGTAAATAAATCTAGGACACCGGCACACAGTGTCCTTCGCCCCCGCCTACTAAACACTGCTTTTGCACAGTTATTTTAACGTTAGAGCAAAGGTTGGCTACACTAGCTACCTACTTCCCTCACCGTAACGTTAACAGAACTGCGGCGTAACGTATAGTGCCACTACCTAATAGTGCCACGCAAGAGTTGGGTTGGCTACACTAGCTACCTACTTCCCTCTCCGTAACGTTAACAGAACTGTGGCGTAACGTTAACAGAACTGCTGGCGCAGAATGTAGTGGGTGCGGCATGTAGTAACCACAGTCTGCAGATAGACATTATTGCAGAAATCATCCGATCGTCCTCGTGGTAAAAGTAAGAACTGGCGAAAATGCAGTCAAAGAGGAGAATAATTATTCTGTCAAGAGGTATACTAAAACAAAACATATGTGACACAGTGTGTAAAGGATAACACATTAGTGAAGGGAATGAAGAAATTCATTAAAATGCTGGAAGTGAATGGTAGAATTAAACAAAATGTACTATGCAAATGAGCAAAAGCTGTATGGGTTAAGGAAATAGAAGCCTTTCTCTAATAAGCGCCTGTTGTGTTCATTGATTTAAGCAAATAAACGCCCAGGCTATTAATTTAAGTTTTACGGTAGATTCCAAGGCTTTTGACCAATGGTGGTTTTACGTTTCTTTCAGAAACTATGGAGAATCTGACCAAAAGAGAAAAAGAGGTCTCTACTCTCACATCACATGTCGATGCCCTGAAATCACAGATAACTGGTAAATGATACTGCTATGACTACGATATGTTGCGTTAAAGGTGAAACGAGACTCCGCACACTGATGAAGACCTGATTGGTCGAGACATTGTCAAATAAATTCCCATGGGAGCATAGAATGTAATGTGTGGAGTATATTTTCACCTTTTATTGAACATTCTTTGATATCTAGAACCGATTCAAGTCAATAGATGTGTGTATGTATGTACTCTCTTTTTTCAATTTATTATATTTTGCACTCCATGAATGTCTTGACATACGACACCTTCATTCTCTATCAACTACATGTACAGTATTTGATTGCCTGAGAACATTTACTCTGTCACGTCCTGGCCAGTATAAGGTTAATTGTTTTGTAGTTTGGTCAGGACGTGGCAGAGGGTATTTGTTTTATGTGGTTCAGGGTGGTGTGTTTTGTTAAAAGGGTGTTTGATTTAGTAATTCCGGGTTTTGGTTTATGTTTAGGTATTTCTATGTGGAGTCTAGTGAGTGTATGTCTATGTTTGGTTAATTGGGGTTGGGACTCTCAGTTGAAGGCAGGTGTTGTCTATCTGCCTTTGATTGAGAGTCCCATATAGTAGGGTGTGTTTGTGTTTGGTATTTGTGGGTGATTGTTCTGTGCTGAGCCTTAGGCTTTGCCAGACTGTTTGTTGTTCGTTCGTTAGTTTTCGCATTCTTTGTTATTTTTGTACGTTCATTTTGGAAAGTTAAATAAACATCAAGATGAGCCTGCACATACCTGCTGCGTTTTGGTCCTCCTTAACCGACGACGACCGTGACATACTCTCAAATATACTGCATGAAAATATTTTTAAAATTAAATGATAAAACTAAATTAATTAATAATAAAACAAATGAATAATAAAAATAAATAATTTCACTGACTGGCGACTGAATATACATATCCTTTTTTTTAAACAAAAATATAAACGCAACATGTAAAGTGTTGGTCTTATGTTTCATGAGCTGAAATAAAAGATCTCAGAAATGTTCCATACGCACAAAAAATGTTTGCCAAGATAATCCATCCACCTGCCACATATGGCATATCAAGAAGCTGATTAAAGAGCATGATCATTACACAGGTGCACCTTGTGCTGGGGACAATAAAAGGCCACTCTAAAATGAGCAGTTTTGTCACACAACAAAATGCCACAGTTTTGAGGGAGCGTGCAATTGGCATGGTGACTGCAGGAATGTCCACCAAAGCTGTTGACAGAGAATTTAATGTTCTACCATAACCCTCCTGTCATGTCCTGACCAGGGGAACTCTGCTATTTTTGGTCAGGGTGTGGTATTTCTATGGTTTATTTTCTATGTTTTGTTATAGCCTTTCTTTCTGGTTTATTTCTATGTTGGGCTCGGAGGTGATTTCCAATCAGACAGCTGTCGCTAGTTATGTCTGATTGGGAATCACATTTAAGTTCCTTTTCCCCCCACGATGTTTGTGGGTTTTTGTCTCTTTTGTTTGAGCAGTTAATGATCAGGCATTTTCTTGGTTTTGTGTACGTGTTTAATTCAGTGTAAGAATAAACATGTGTTCGCTCCCAGCTGCGTTTTGGTCCGCTTCCTCATCACCCGACGCCAATCGTTACAGAACAACCCACCACCAAAGGACCAAGCAGCAGAGGAAGGAGCAGAGGGAATTTGGATTGGATACATGGAGGAAATGGAGCAAAGACCGGGAATGCTACCGAGGAACACGACTGGCGATTAAACCCGAGAGGCAACCCCAAGAAAATTTTTGGGGGGGCATATGGGTAGTTTGGCAGGGCAAGTTTGGAGCCCCAGGCCAAATCCCCGGACTGTTTCTCGGAGGCCAGTTAATGGACAGGTCTTATGCTTCGGGGTAATGGGTGTTATGGCAAGGCCAAGTGTTTTTAGGCCAGTACGCGCTATACCAGCGCCCCGCAGTTACCAGGGGGTAGTAGGCATTCAGCCAGAAAGGGCGATGCCAGGTTTAAGCTCGAGACCGCCAGTAAGCCTCCATGGTCCTATATATCCTGTTCCCGCTCCACGCACTAGCCTAGAGGTGCGTGTTCCCAAGCTGGCATATCCGGTACCAGCACCACGCACCAGGATTATAGTGCGTCAGCCCGCCAGTCAACAGTCGTCGGAGCTGCCCGCCAGTCAACAGTCGTCGGAGCTGCCCGCCAGTCAACAGTCGTCGGAGCTGCCCGCCAGTCAACAGTCGTCGGAGCTGCCCGCCAGTCAACAGTCGTCGGAGCTGCCCGCCAGTCAACAGTCGTCGGAGCTGCCCGCCAGTCAACAGTCGTCGGAGCTGCCCGCCAGTCAACAGTCGTCGGAGCTGCCCGCCAGTCAACAGTCGCCGGAGCTGCCCGCCAGTCAACAGTCGCCGGAGCTGCCCGCCAGTCAACAGTCGCCGGAGCTGCCCGCCAGTCAACAGTCGCCGGAGCTGCCCGCCAGTCAACAGTCGCCGGAGCTGCCCGCCAGTCAACAGTCGCCGGAGCTGCCCGCCAGTCAACAGTCGCCGGAGCGGCCAGACTGCGCTGAACTGCCGGAGCGGCCAGACTGCCCAGACTGTCCCGAGCTGCCAGACGTCCCCAGTCCAGTCTGGCCCGTCCCTGCTCCCCGCACCAGGTTGGTGGTGCGTGTCCCCGGTCCTGTCCGGCCCGTCCCTGCTCCCCGCACCAGGTTGGTGGTGCGTGTCCCCGGTCCTGTCCGGCCCGTCCCTGCTCCCCGCACCAGGTTGGTGGTGCGTGTCCACGGTCCTGTCCGGCCCGTCCCTGCTCCCCGCACCAGGTTAGTGGTGCGTGTCCACGGTCCTGTCCGGCCCATCCCTGCTCCCCGCACCAAGCCAGTGGTGCGTGTCCCCAGTCCAGTCCGGCCCGTCCCTGCTCCCCGCACCAAGCCAGTGGTGCGTGTCCCCAGTCCAGTCCGGCCCGTCCCTGCTCCCCGCACCAGGTTAGTGGTGCGTGTCCCCAGTCCTGTCCGGCCCATTCCTACTCCCCGCACCAAGCCGGTGGTGCGTGTCCCCAGTCCAGTCCGGCCCGTCCCTGCTCCCCGCACCAGGTTAGTGGTGCGTGTCCACAGTCCTGTCCGGCCCATCCCGGCTCCCCGCACCAAGCCGGTGGTGCGTGTCCCCAGTCCAGTCCGGCCCGTCCCTGCTCCCCGCACCAGGTTGGTGGTGCGTGTCCCCAGGCCAGTCCGGCCCGTCCCTGCTCCCCGCACCAGGTTGGTGGTGCGTGTCCCCGGTCCTGTCCGGCCCGTCCCTGTTCCCCGCACCAGGCCCACGGTGCGTGTCCACAGTCCGGCACGGCCTGTGTCCGGTCCACCGGTGACCAGTCCTGTTCCGGTCGGCGGCTCCGCTTCGGAGCCTGAGCATGCCGCTCCACCGTGGTCCAGTCCGGGCCAGAGGGGTAGGGCTAGGGTGGAGGCAGGGGGAGAAACACGCCCGGGGCCAGAGTCTCCACCGAGGGTGAGGCGCCCACCTGGGTCCCCCCCCTAATAGACTTTAGGTTGGTGCGCCGGGAGTACGCACCGTTGGAGGGGGGGTACTGTCACGCCCTGACCAGGGGAACTCTGCTATTTTTGGTCAGGGTGTGGTATTTCTATGGTTTATTTTCTGTGTTTTGTTATAGCCTTTCTTTGTGGTTTATTTCTATGTTGGGCTCGGAGGTGATTTCCAATCAGACAGCTGTCGCTAGTTATGTCTGATTGGGAATCACATTTAAGTTCCTTTTCCCCCCACGATGTTTGTGGGTTTTTGTCTCTTTTGTTTGAGCAGTTAATGATCAGGCATTTTCTTGGTTTTGTGTACGTGTTTAATTCAGTGTAAGAATAAACATGTGTTCGCTCCCATCTGCGTTTTGGTCCGCTTCCTCATCACCCGACGCCAATCGTTACACCTCCTCCAACGTCATTTTAGAGAATTTGGCAGTATGTCCAATCGGCCTCACAACTACAGACCACGTGTATGGAGTCGTGTGGGCGAGCAGTTTGCTGATGTCAACGTTGTGAAAAGAGTGCCCCATGGTGGCAGTGGGGTTATGGTATGGGCAGGCATAAGCTACGGACGACAAACACAATTGCATTTTATCGATAGCAATTTGAATCCACAGAGATGCCGTGATGAGATCCTGAGGCCCATTGTCGTGCCATTCATCCGCCGCCATCACCTCATGTTTCAGCATGATAATGCACGTCCCCATGTCGCAAGGATCTGTACACAATTTCTGGAAGCTGAAAATGTCCCAGTTCTTCCATGGCCTGCATACTTACCATGTACAACAGCGTGTTCCAGTTCCAGCCAATACCGAGCATCTTCGCACAGCCATTGAAGAGGATTGGGACAACATTTCACAGGCCACAATCAACAGCCTGATCAACTTTATGCAAAGGAGATGTGTCGCGCTGAATGAGGCAAACGGTGGTAACACCAGATACTGACTAGTTTTCTGATACACGCACCTACCTTTTTTTAAGGTATCTGTGACCAACAGATGCATATCTGTATTCCCAGTCATGTGAAATCCATAGTTTCATTTATTTCATAATTTCATAATTCATAATTCATTTATTTCAAATGACTGATTTCCTTATATGAACTGTAACTCAGTAAAATCTTTGAAATTGTTGCACTTTGCGTTTATATTTTTGTTCAGTGTATATATATTTAAAGCGTTGACATTGCAGCACTTGTTGGTCCAAACCAAACATTTAACTCTAAATCCTTCTCAAACCTCTTTTTGTCCACCAGCCTTGGAGGGCAAAGTTCGCTTGGGTGAGAAGAAGGGCGGTGCCCTGGTCAAGGAGAAGATGCGCCTGGAGGCTGACCTCGAGTGCATGACCAAGAAGTCCCATGATGCATCGGGACAGCTGGTTGTCATTAGCCAGGAGCTACTGAAGAAGGAGAGGTCATTTAATGGCGAGAGAGCGAGAGAAAGAGGGAACACTATTGATTTTACACCACAGCTCAGTATTTTCCCTTTGAAATAGGGAATAAAACATGGCAGCCCACCCACTGCTACAAGATATAGCTTACATTCATCTGAAGGAGATTAGATGTTTGCTAATGCACTTGTATGAAACTGTCCCCAGTCTTTACACATACAGTATTTTGTGCTAGAGTCGTGCGTTTTCAAAGACTGACAAAACAGTCGCAACTCGTCTTTGTGATATGCAGTCACTAGACGTATGCTAGACATCTGTTTTATGAGGATCAATCCACTTAGGTTAAAAGCAGTTAAGGTAATGGAGAAAATTAGCCTGATTAAAAGTAGGCCCAAAAGGCCTTTTCACCCCTCAAATCAATGCATTGTCATAGCTGAGAATGCTATGTTACTTTAAAGTGTCCCATTACTCACAGCGCTTAGGCCTGGAAATATAAGCAAACATTTATTGAAAGGACAATAGCACAACATTATGTATCTCAGTGACCCTTAGGTCACCTAAGTTTGCAGTATTTGACTGTGTCATCTGCCTTTCATGGAGAAAAAAGAATATACCATGTATCATTGATAGGTTTGGGTCATTGATAGTGAAACAACCCTGAATCTAGCCTGGGTGCCAGTCTCTTTCTGCTCTTTTGCCAACTCTGGGGAATTGTCATGCAAATGACATCATTGGAGTTGGCAAGAGCACAATCAGGTCTGGGACCAGGCTATGCTGAATCAGGAAGGCAAGGGTAAATCTTAACGGTATTCTTTATTGTATCGTCCCCTTGTGTCAGGAGTCTGAACGAGTTAAGGGTGTTACTGCTGGATTCCCCTCGCCACTCGCCCGGCCTGGACCGAGACCTGAGCCGAGAGGTGCACAAGGCTGAGTGGAGGGTGAAGGAGCAGAAACTCCAGGATGACATCAAGACCCTGAGAGACAAACTGCTCCTGCTGGTGAGAGGGGAGGGGCTGGGAGATGTCAATCACAGTGCTGGCTACGCATCACATCATGTGTCCATCAACTTAGGGTTGTATTCACTAGTAACCAAATGGGAGTAAACAGGCTGAAACGAGGAGGAATGCTTGTTTTCTTTGCTAAACGTTTTGCTATGGTGTGTACTAATCAATGCGACACAGTTTGTTGTGTTCCCACAAAGATGGAATCTGGTCTAGAAGTAGAAAAGGTCTACATGATTAAGATTATACATGTTCCATGTTTCTTATTTAAAGTGGATACAGTATTTGGCTATTATTTCGTTCATGTCTGTATCCTATATGATTTAAAATATGCTTGACTCTGTGTAGTCATATCAAAGGCAGATCTAGCAATGACAGATGTAGCCCTCCACATTTTTCCAGCAATGGATTGAATAATTAGAAAGGGTTGTGTTCATTAGGGCCCACAACTATAAAAGTCAAGGTAGTCTATTTCTGTTAAAGTCTGTTTTCTTTATTTTAGTGCCTAATGAACACCCAGTTGATCCTTACGCTTTGTGTGTGTTCTCAGGGCAGGGAGAGGGGCTCGTCCCCAGATCACCGGCGCTACTCTATGCTGGACCCATCGACCCTGGACTCGGAGGTGACCCGTCTGCGCCAGCGGCTCATGAGCACAGAGGAGGCTCTGAGGGGAGCCCTGGAGCACAACCAGGAAGTGGACCAGCTGGTGCAGGCCATGCGCACGCACCCAGACAAGAGCGAGGTAAACTAGAACAGGACCACCTCTAGCTAGCACTTGTTTTGCCTTTCTGGGACAGAATTTGTTTTATAGTGGCTATTTTGAAGTAGGGTCTACTTGCAATGACTGTGATTGTTTTTCCCTATTAAACTTAGTTTTTCTCCAGAGGGACTTACAGTCACCCTAATTTAATGTAATATAAGCTACAGTTGCAGGCACTAAAAGTTAGGCCGTGTCATGGTTTTAGCAGAACAATTCCCACAATGTGTGTGCAACAAAATGTGGCACTCTATCGTCTCCCAGTGGTGTAAAGTACGTATGTAAAAATACTTTAAAGTACAACTTAAGTCTGGTTTTTTTTTTCGGTATCTGTACTTTACTATTTACATTTTTGACAACTTTTACTTTTACTCCACTATATTCTGAACGAAAATAATGCACATTTTACTCCATACATTTTCCCTAACACCCAAAAGTACTTGTTACATTTCGAATGCTTAGCAGGACAGGGGAATGGTCCAATTCAGAAGATCCCTGATCATCCTTACTGCCTCTGATCTCGCGGGCTCACTAAACACAAATGCTTCGTTTGTAAATGATGTCTGAGGGTTGGAGTGTTCCCCTGGCTATATGTAAATTTAAAAAACAGGAACATCGTGTCATCTGGTTTGCTTAATATAAGTAATTAGAAATTATTCATATTTTTCCTTTTGATACTTAAGTACATTAAGCAATTACATTTACTTTAAACCCAAGTATTTTACTGGGTGACTTTCCTTTTACTTGAGTCGTTTTCTATTAAGGTAACTTTACTTTTACTCAAGTATGATAATTGGGTACATTTTTCACTACTGTTGTCTCCTTGCGATAGTTTGTCACAGAAACCTTTACCAGCAATGGTAACATGAGTTTGATTGGCAAATGTAAAAAAAAAAAAAAAAATGTGTTTCTTGAACGGCAAACAGTGTATGTACCATGTAACAAAGAACTAACAACACTGCAATTACACTGTACTTGCCTTTGTAACATCCACATAAATGCATGGTTTCAGTGTAATTTAATATAAAGTGGTACCGAAGGATGTTCGATACAAAAGTCAGGATATATGAGTTTGAATAGTGTAAATGCACGCTTCTTTCATGATTCTCTTTCAGGTGCACGGTGGTGCAAATTCAGCCAATGGGAGTCATCAACAGAATTCTTCCTTTACTCAAGATGTAGGTATTAATTCATCATAATAGCACATCAATCACACATGTTGTATGTCATATCAATTACATTTATCTTAACTCTATAGATCAGTTATAGATCAGTTAGTTACTCACTGTCTAGAGATTTACTAAATGCCACTATTGCCATTCCCACAATGAGTTACATAAATACAACATTAACCACTGGTTTACCTAACACAGATAAAGACTAGAACTAGACTTAAAAGCATGCTCAATAGAGAATCTCCATTTAAAATGCTTTTTATTCTAAAACAAGGCATAATCTGCCCTAAATTAATACTCTGACTGATATGTATTTGACACATTATTTGAGCTTCTTCAATTTGATGGCTTGCTCCCCAGGAACAACACTGATATAGGAGAAGAAGAGCTCATCTTGAATTGGGGAAATGCAGAGGTACATTTTAAAAGAAGAAGTCAGTACGACTTGGGACTAGCACTCCACTGGACTCCAGACAACATTTTCTGTTTACAGTTACTACCAAAACAATGTCTCTCTATCTCAATATGTACATTCATCTGTTGCAAAAAAGAAAAACACCCATTAGCCAAACTTAAGACAGCTTGAAGATACTGTAAAATGGTTGACAGAGGTGAAGAATTATAGGTATGACTTTTGAAAACTGATACATACCCTGCCTACATACCCAAGGATGGAATTGGACATTTGGGCATGAGATAACCTTTTATGTTAGTTTATTAGAGATCAGGACCCAATGAGCCATGAGGGACGAATTGTGACTCCAGAGAATGAAATGACTCTGGTGTCTGATTGAAAACAAAGATTAAGAATTTGGCCTCAATCCATCACTTTTTGTTTTATTTATTTGCCACACTTCTTTTTTTATCCTTCTTAGATTACTGTAGCTGATTTGATTTGGCCAGTGACGTTCAATTTGCTTCATAGCGAACATGCTCTGTAGCGAACATGTGAATGAAACGGGGATGCTGCTGGATTTAGGCTGATGTTGTATCTACATATGAATATAACTGCATTATCTGAAACCTGTGCATACTGTGCATACTGTAAAAGTGTATTTAGCCAACTGAACCAATCCAACTCGGTGCCGTATGTGCACCAAATAGCTATCAGTTTAATGGTTTACTCATTTCAACTGAGTTATCCTTAATTCCACTATGGCTTTACTGGATAGTGGGAAACCATACCACTTTGTAGTGTTTTCATACACGTGAGAAGAAAAAAAAAGAAAAAAGAGTCTTAACTTCCTATTGTTGATCATTTATCTAAAGAAAGTTCAACCTGGATCAATGCCTTGTGATCACTTTGTCCTTTGATTCGAGTAGGCCACTCAACGGCTGTTTGGAGCACAATGCAAACAATGGAACATTCAAAGATTGTGTCCCAAATGGCACTCTATTCCCTATATAGTGCACTACTTTGACCAGAAAAGTAGTGAACTATATAGGGAATAGAGTGCCATTACTGATGGAGGCCAACTGTAACTGCTTCCTCCATTCTGGATGATCCCTCCCTTCTGGATGTAAACAACTAATCACAATGTACAGAATTGATACGTTACGGTCTTCCAATGTTATTATCTCCATTGAACAAGCCAACGGGGAGATTCTAAGTGCAGTCCATTACTGTATTCTTGGGAGATTAGTTGATATTCTGCCTGCGTCTCGAATGGCACCCTATTCCCTACGTACAGTGAGCTCCAAAAGTATTGGGACAGTGACAAATGTTTTGTTGTTTTGGCTCTATACTCCAGCACTTTGGATTTGAAATGATACAATAACTATGAGGTTAAAGTGAAGACTGTCAGCTTTAATTTGACGGTATTTTCTTTCCTTATCGGGTGAACCATTTAGAAATTACAGCACCTTTTGTACATAGGGGGGACCAAAGGTATTGGGACAAATTCACTTATGTGTATTAAAGTAGTAAAAAGTTAAGTATTATCGCAGTGCTAGAGGCGTCACTACAGATCTGGGTTCGATCCCGGGCTGTATCATAACCGGCCGTGATCGGGAGTCCCATAGGGCGACGCACAATTGGCCCAGCGTCGTCTGGGTTAGGGGAGGGTTTGGCCGGGGGAGCTCTAGTGACTCCCTGTGGCAGCCCGGCCGCCTGCAGGCTGACCTCGGTTATCAAATGAACGTTGTTTCCTCCGACGCATTGGTGCGGCTGGCTCCCGGGTTAAGCGGGCGGGTGTTAAGAATCGTGGTTAGGCGGGTCATGTTTCAGAGGACACCTGACTCGACCTTCAGAGCCCGTTGGGGAGTTGCAGTGATGAGACAATGTCAAAATTGGGGAGAAAAGGGGGTAAAATACAACAACAACAAAAATAATAAGAATAATATTAATAATAAGTTCAGTATTTGGTCCCATATTCATAGCATGCAATGACTACATCAAGCTTGTGACTACAAATTTGTTGGATGCATTTGCTGTTTTATTTTGGTTGTGTTTCAGATTGTATTGTGTCATTTTGGAGTCACTTTTATTGTAAATAAGAATAGAATATGTTTCTAAACACTTCTACATGAAAATGGAATAACTAATCCTGAATGAAATTGTGAATAATGATGAGTGATAAAGTTAGACGTACAAATATCATACCCCCAAGACATGCTAACGTCTCACCATAGCAATAGCAGGGGAGGTTAGCATTTTTGGGGGTATGATATTTATGCCTCTAACTTTCTCCCTCATCATTATTCACGAATCAATCAGGATGATCCGTAATCATGGTAGCATCCAGATTAATGTAGAAGTGTTTAGAAACATATTCTATTCTTATTTACAATAGAAGTGACTCCAAAATGACACAATACATTATTTACCATTAATTTCTATTGGGCACAAAATAATCTGAAACACAATTAAAACAAACAGCAAATGCATCCAACAAATGTGTAGAGTCACACCCTTGATGTAGTGATTGCACGCTATGAATATAGGACAAAATACTCAACTTTTGACTACTTTAATACACATATAGGTAAATTTGTCCCAATTATTTCGGTCCCCTAAAAAATCGGGGTTCTATGCACAAAAAGTGCTGTAATTTATAAAAGGTTCACCCGATATGGATGAAAATACCGTCAAATTAAAGCTGACAGTCTGCACTTAAACCCCGTAGACATTGTATAAATTCAAATCCAAAGTGCTAGAGTACAGATCCAAAACAACAACAAAAAATTGTCACTGTCCCAATACTTTTGGAGCTCACTGTATATTGTGCACTACTTTTGACCAGGGCTCTACCCCTGGTCTAAAGTAGTGCACCATTTTGAATGCAGACTCTGTCTTTGGGAGAACATTATTTTGATGTGACTAATGTGGAATGTAAGACTTGGGGATTGACATTTCATGGGCATTTCATGGCCTCTGGTCAGCGAAACTGAAGCAACAAATTGTTATTGGATATTGTATATGGCCTTTTTCAGATAGGGAACACTTCGTACCCTTAATGTTGTAATGATTTCTGAGATTGAGTCATTAAATGTTAACAATGTGGGCAAAGGATTATGGTGTTTTATTTAATGTGGACATATTTTCTGATGTGTTAAGCATTTATTAATGTCGTGTGCAGACTACGTAATGAGCAGCTGACCAATTACGCCAGGCTTTAGTTCTGGGTTAACCGAGATTAGGCCTTTATTGAACACCCATTTACAATTTTCTCACTCACAAATAAATCTTGTTTGTAGTGTTCTTACCTGCTGGACATGCACACACATTCAGGCAGGCAGACACACACACACACACACACAGCTCCCACTGGTGACTAATGGTGTCACAATAAACATTTGGCTCAGTTGTGGAAGTGATGTATCATTCATGGGAAAATTGCCATGATAGAGGCTGTGAAGCCCAAAAAAGTGCAGCAACAAACATTTTTGTGAAGGTGTTCAGAAATGTACTTCTAAAAGTGGGACCAGACAGAGTACAATACTGTACTCAAACACTAGGGGCAAAGTAGGCTGCTATTCATGATTTATGCATTTGGCCAATGTCACCAAGTATATGAAGCGAGCTAGATCACATGCAAAGGGACAGTTTGGGCCCTGCTCAGGTGGCTGACCAAAATAGTTCACAATTCAACTCTTGGTATCATACAGAGGTAAAGTATTGTTATCCTATTACATGTTGAAATTGTATATTTTAGGTGTTCCTTTTTCACTATAGTTGAGAGTCAATTCTAAAAAGCACCTAAATTAACAAACCAAATAATACATTGTCCATTTTATATATATATATATATATATATATATATATATATATATATATATATATATAATAATCCTTTATAATACATTATATTAGTCCCAATTAGTTTTAAGACCAGTTTTTGTGCAGTCAAGTCTAAATGTTTAGTTATTTAGTTAAATGTTTAACACGGAGTGTGATATTTGTTTGTTTGTTTTTACAACAGGTTTAACTCACGACCCTCTCCAGGCGAGTTCCCCCCCATGGTTTCCCAGAGGTTCCTTAATCCTAGCTATATGTAAATTACAGCCAATAGATGCTGTTGTTGAGTTGGACCGGGATTAGTGGAGGCGAATGAGTTTCAATTTTACTGGATTAGCTACAGAACAAAGAAACGGGACACACTCCACTGTTAAAGAAAATAGAAAAAACGGGGGAAATAGAAAAATAATCTTGGTGATAACGTTTTGCTAACGAATTTTGTGCAATAATGCTTCAGATTACAAGGTTTCGAAACCCCGATATTAATGCTAGATTTTAGATTGGAATTCTACCCAACAATTTCGGTTGGATTAAACGGGGAATAACCATATTCCGGGATTGACAGTGTAAAACAATTTAAACGTTGATGTTGGTAAGGTATGCATCATGTTATTGTAACATTTATGAACATTCAAACATAAAACCGTGTATTTTGTACACACGTGACTTTTTATGACTGTACAAATTGTGAAATTACAGATTAGAATTCTGGGGGAGGAGATGGGCCAGCTCGATTGAACCATCTCGCTATTTCCATAGCTAGCTAGCTAGATGCGGACAATGGTATGGGCAAAATTATATTTATGTTGCTACATTGTGTATTTGATATGTGTCAGCCAACTGAGCAACTACATTTCGCAGAATGATACGATGTACGACGAGTCTTGGTTGGGTGTGCGCACGGAAGGTTTAGCTAACGTTAGCAAGAAAGCTAATTTAGCTGGCCAGCTATCCGGTCATTGTTTTGTTGCCTGTTATTAGCTAAAACGGATGTCATATTACATTTGGTGTGTTGAGTATAAATTAAGTCATTTTTCAAGAGCACGTCAACCATTTTACTTTAGTGAAAGCTTGCTGGGTAGCTACCTAGCTAGTTTAGCTAGCTAATTAAATTAGACTCGAGCGTTTTGTTCCAATCTTGTCAACATGATCTAGCGAGCTAGCAGGCAGCCCACATAGACATTGGTTGAAAAACACCTTCACAACTGTCATGCACAGTTTTCTCTTCCCAATCTCATCCACTATTTTTGCATTGATGCTAACGTTAGGTCGTTAGCCTACATAGCTAGCTAGGTAGCTACAGTCAGGATTCAAAACTCCCCATTGTAGCTAACCTGGAGTAGGGCGTGTAGCTAGCTAGTGTACTATAGCCAGCAGATTCTGACCCAACTGATGTTATGATTGTTTACACTGAGCTGCACTGGGGTCGAACGTAATAATGGTTAGATTAAGACGATGCGGAGCAGGCACGAGATATAAGTCGGAAAACGTACCTGCAGCGATGGGATGTGCCACTGTTATCCAAATGTGACCTATATCCAAACTAAAAGAAGATTGAAATACTGCTATTTAACTGGAAAACTGCCCTTCTTGTCCCCAGGCTAGATTGTAGAAGCCACCACTGCCATTCCAGCCAATCAGCTCCTTTGTTGTGGAATGGCACACAATGGCTGCTGTGGGTACTGCTAGCTAGCACGAGGATGAAAAGGCAGCTTTCCGGAAAAAATAGCAGTCTTTCAATCTTCCGTGTGTAACAGTTAGCATAATGGGACAATTCGGAGTACAATGCAATTTCTAATCCCTGGATTGAGGTATGTTTTCGACCCAGTGCAGCTCAGTGTAAACAAGTGTAATGTTAGGGTCATAATCTGCTGGCTAGCTAGTTTACTATCATGTAATGAACATATCACTGAAGTTCACCTCAAACAAGCTTCACATGCAGTTTACCCAATGCATGCATTACCTGAGACATGATATAAACTCAGCTAGCTACAGTAACCTATGCCATGCCAAAATTTTCTAAATTTTATTAATTTAGTAGACACTCTTATCATAACTCTAATTGCTCCTGTAAATCGCTATGTGCCTTGCCAGAGGACTTGCGGTTACTGGCCCAAAGCTCTTAACCACTAGGCTACCATAGTAAATTTACCTCAGTAAATGTTACAAGTAGGGATGTGACAAATGGACAATTTTGCTTAAAGGTGCTACACATAGGATATTTAGGAATTTTTGGATTGTAATTTAAAAAATGTCCATAATATATCTGCATCAATAGTGGAATGATAGTGTTTCACAGTCTTACTTACCCACCAGTGTTGTGATATTCATCTATTGATTTCTCCCGCTGGTCCGGCATCCCAAAATGGGGAAAACTGTTTTGACTTGTGGCTGTGTTGTCTAGGGAAATCGGGTCAAGTGGCCAGTGTAGAAAGCGCTCTGTCATTTTCTGGTTGCTAAAATTCTACACGGTTTGCTCAATTGCCATTTGCGTAAGAAAACATTGCTGTGAAATGGCTTTTCAATTTCAATAACAAACAATATCGTTTTTACAGCTGTTTGAAGCTGGTGGACCAAAACTCAAAGTAAAAGGCACAAGTCTCCGCCAAATTGCGGGGGATGAGGGAGATTTATTTTGAATGCAGCCTAGTGATGTTGTAATTCACCGATCTTCCATTTTAATGTTGAAACTTTTTTTTTTAATCGGTTTTCCTTTTAAACAATAACAAAATAAACATTCAATTCACAATGCAGAATAATGGTCCTATTACATATCTATTAGAGGTCGGCCGATTAATCGGAATGGCCGATTAATTAGGGTCGATTTCAAGTTTTCATAACAATCGGCATTTTTGGACACCGATTATGGCCGATTACATTGCATTCTGCGAGGAGACTGCGTGGCAAGCTGACTATCTGTTATATGAGTGCAGCAAGCAGCCAAGGTAAGGTGCTAGCTAGCATTAAACTTATCTTATAAAAAACAGTCAATCTTAACATAATCAGTAGTTAACTGCACATGGTTGATATTACTAGTTTATCTAGCTTGTCCTGTGTTGCATATAATCGATGTGATGCCTGTTAATTTATCATTGAATCACAGCCTACCTCGCCAAACGGGTGATTTAACAAGCGCATTCGCGAAAAAACACTGTCATTGCACCACTGTGTACCTTACCATAAACATCAATGCCTTTCTTAAAATCAATACACAAGTAAATATTTTTAAACCTGCATATTTAGTTAATATTGCCTGCTAACATGAATTTATTTTAACTAGGGAAATTGTGGCACTTCTCTTGCGTTCTGTGCAAGCAGAGTCAGGGTATATGCAGCACTTTGGGCCGCCTGGCTTCTTGCGAACTGTGTGAAGACCATTTCTTCTTAACAAAGACCGTAATTAATTTGCCAGAATTGTACATAATGATGACATAACATTGAAGGTTGTGCAATGTAACAGCAATATTTAGACTTAGGGATGCCACCTGTTAGATAAAATACAGAACGGTTCCGTATTTCACTGAAAGAATAAACGTTTTGTTTTCTAAATAATAGTTTCCGGATTTGACCATATTAATGACCTAAGGCTCATATTTCTGTGTGTTATTAGATTATAATTAAGTCTATGATTTGATAGAGCAGTCTGACTGAGCAGTGGTAGGCAGCAGCAGGCTCGTAAGCATTCATTCAAACAGCACTTTCCTGCATTTGCCAGCAGCTCTTCGCTGTGGTTCAAGCATTGCGGTGTTTATGACTTCAAGCCTATCAACTCCCGAGATTAGGTTGGCAATACTAAAGTACCTATTAGAACATCCAATAGTCAAAGGTAAATGAAATGCAAATGGTATAGAGAGAAATAGTCCTATAATAACTACAACCTAAAACTTCTTACCTGGGAATATTGAAGACTCATGTTAAAAGGAACCACCAGCTTTCATATGTTCTGAGCAAGGAACTTAAACATTAGCTTTTTTACTTGGCACATATTGCACTTTTACTTTCTTCTCCAACACTTTGTTTTTGCATTATTTAAACCAAATTGAACATGTTTCATTATTTATTTGAGACTAAATAGATTTTATTGATGTATTATATTAAGTTAAAATAAGTGTTCATTCAGTATTGTTGTAATTGTCATTATTACAAATACATAAAAATTGTCCGATTTAATCGGTATCGGCTTTTTTTGGTCCTCCATTTATCAGTATCGGCGTTGAAAAATCATAATCAGTCGACCTCTAATATGTATGACATTCTCGGGAAATAGTTTCGAAGTGCCTCTGAACGTGCATATTACTTTTATTTTTGTATTTTGTTTTACCAGGTATGTTGACTCACATGCTGAGCACACCGCTCGCATGTGCGAGCGCTGCAAAATACATTTACACATACATGTTATTCAATCATTGCACCCACACTGATCGTGCGCCTCAACGAGCGTCTGCGTGGCCAAGCGCTAAAATAGAAATAGGTTCTATTTGTGACGCTCAACGCGCTGCATATCCGGCCTCTCCCGTCTCTTCATTGGTTTTTAAGAGCATATACCCACGTGCCATCTCCTCATTGGTGTTTAGGAGCATATACCCATGTGGGTGATTGAAAGATGAACTGACGTCCACACTCCAGTCGGTTGTAGCATCGTAATGATGGTTGCCAACCGCCATATAAAGTCCAAAGAAGTAAAAAAAGAAGACTGAAGGAGGAGAGATGACGAGAAAGGAATTTGGTTTACAGTTTTATCTGTGGATTAATTGTCGGAGTAGAGGACCTTGTGTGTTTCAGGTAAAATAACAACCCAATGTTTATATCCCAGGAAAAAGTAGCTAGCAACGACAAGCTAGCTAAATTGCCATAAGTGTTTAATGCTTTTCGACCTGTCCACAAATTCATATAATTGGTTCAGAATTCATGATATTTCAACCTGCTTGTCCTGATCGTGTCTGGTATGGGGGTACAAAATCAATGCGCGCGTCACGTTTAGTCAGCATATAAGAACACATTTTAATTAGTTTTCTGTAAAGGAGAAGCGGCACTAGCATCCATCATTAGGCGACCAGAACTCTCAATCAAATAATCTCGAGCTGACCACTCTAAAAAAAGTACTTTAAAGTTTAAATACCGTGATTCACCAAGACATTTAGTAGAAAGAAAATACATCTGCTAGGAATCAGCTCTTAAGATTCAGTATTTTTGGAACGGAGACTGATTAGTTGCCATGCTTCCAAGAACACAAATGCTTGCATCTTTCATAGCGAGCTACCAGTAGTTGATTGGAAGGTAGCTAGCTAGGAGCTTTGAACTGTATCAATACAGCTGAAGTTGCTTGTTAAAGGCAAAAATGCATATTTTTGTGTATATTGTGCTTGGGCATTTGTTATTTCACTGGAAGCTTACCACTCTGACTTTAAAATGAGATAAAAAGTTCCACATTTACACCTAGTGATGCACCGATATCACATTTTTGACCGATATCCGATATTTTCCTTGCCAAAAAAAACAATACCGATAACTGATATTTAACATTTTAGCGGCCTTTTAAGCATTCTAGTACAGTTAAATAGTTAACACACACACATGGACGCAGCGGTCTAAGGCACTGCATCTCAGTGCAAATGGCGTCACTACAGTCCCTGGTTCGAATCCAGGCTCTATCACATCCGGCAGTGATTGGGAGTCCCATAGGGCGGCGCACAATTGGCCCAGCGTCATCCGGGTTTGGCCGTCATTGTAAATAAGAATGTGTTCTTAACTGACTTGCCTAGTTAAATAAAGGTTACACACACCACACTGACCAAACAATTATTTTGTTGGAATTTACGTATGTCCCCATTACCAGCAAAACATGATCAAAACCTATTTCTTTCACTATACAAAACCTATACACCATAGTATGCATGTCGTGAAGCTAATAGCAGTGACGCTATTACTGTATAACTCCGTTAGGGCAACATCTGACAAATAGTGCACTTGGTAGTGTGTACCGGTGCTCGACCAGTCGGCGAAAGCCAACATCACCCACGACAGAGAACAGTTGATTGTCAAGTGCATTGAATTCCATTAGATTGGCTTTAATGGATTTCGCCTTTGAGTTGCCAACCACCATATAAAGTCCAAAGAAGTAAAAAAGAAGCCTGTGGAAGGAGGAGAGATGATGAGAAAGGAATTTGGTTTACCGTTTTATCTGTGGATTAATTGTCGGAATAGAGGACCTTGTGCATTTCAGGTAAAATAACCCAATGTTGATATCCCTGGACAAATTAGCAAGCTAGCTAAATTGCTATAAATGTTATTACGGTAATGCTTTTCGACCTGTCCCCAAATTTAATGTAATTGTTTCAGAGTCTATGATATTTCAATCTGCGTGTCGGTTTTGTGTCTGGTGTGGGTGTACAAAATCAACATGCATGCGTTTTGGTCAGCATGTAACCTTACTAAATTGTCTTCATTAGTTACCACAGTCGCAAAGTCATAAACCCCGCTTATTTCTACAATTTCTCTTCTTAAAATGTGATTTTAAACCTATCCTTAATCACACTGATAACCTTGTGCCTAACCTTTAAATGAAGACCAAAAAACACATTTTACTTTTCTTGCATTTTTTCGATATAGCCAATTTGACATTGTGGCTGTGGTAACTAGTGGAAACCTTACTGAAGCACGTTATTCCTACTACTCTCAATTGGCCTCCCCTTACTCACAGGGAACCTCTTAGGATCCCTCTCCCTGGACCCATCTTCCTCTACTACTCTCTTCACTGCCTCATCAAACCTGTACTACTTGGGGCTATACAGTGCTACCATTTTACTCACATATGTACCTACATATTTTAGCTGTGCAACCTGGAATTTTATATTTAGATGCCCCAAGAAAAAGTAATAATTCTAGCTTTATTACTTCAAATATTTGTCATTGTGCTCCTAAATTTCTTTGTGTGCGCTTACAGTTTTCAACTTAGGTGCGCACGTGCTCCTTGTAAAAAAGTCCAGCATAGAGCCCTGCTACTCTGACCCTGGAAACCTTGACCTGGCTTTCTCTCACTGGACACTCTTGATCTCCAGCATGGATACCCCTATAGTTAACATGCACAGCTTTTCCCACCAATACTACATATTCCTTTGTCTTATGCCCTCCTGCACACTTCTCACATCTCGAGATCTCCCTCCTACACACTGCTGCATCATGACCATAAGATGAGCCTGTGAACTGTGAACCTCAGTTGTTCCGTGTATTTGAACTTATCCAGAACTAGCTAGATCTCCAAACTGCGTTCCCCTGCTCAGACGTAGCTCTCATCAACCAGACTACTATATCATATGATGTGGTAAGCTGATACGTAAAATACTGATCCAGGTGTTATAAGATATGGCATGCATCAGCAACGTCTGAACAGAGGAATGGCTAGAATGACTCATGGCTATGCCAATCCCACACCGCATGCATAATAGCCTAGCTGATGCATGTCTACAGCCTAGTAGGCCTACTACAGCCTCTGGGGGCATGCCCAAAGATCAACATAATTAATTAAATGTCAATGATCAGCACTGAGCCTAACAATTTAGATACAGTTGTGGTCTTCAAAAGGTCTCCGGCCGTAATGGCTTGTTAAGGGGTATAAGCAAAGTGTTGTGTATCAATGGCAGCGAGTGCCACAAGCCTCTTAGTGCAAAACCAGCTCAGAAAACCCTTATACCCCTTCTGAGTACATTGTAGCCTAATAACTCTGGCTAAATAATGCTTGGGCAATTATTCAACAAGTAAAGGATCAGCTCAGCCCTCTGTAGCCTGCAGAGGTTTACATGACATGAAGGAAATAACAGTGCCGGCTTCCCGGGGGGACTCAAATGGGTGAGGATGTCATTAGCTGGAGCATTTAAGCATGGCAGCTAGAGCAGCATTTTATCATTTTAAGATCAAGGCGTACTCTCATACCAGGGAAGTGTTCTGAAGTGTAGCCATACTGTTGTGGTTCTTTTTTGTTTCTTTGGTAGAGGCCAGTTTATCTCACAATCAAGGCACAGGCAAAACATTTTAGGTACTGTAGCCTGGTGGTATCATAAATGTTGTACATAAATGGGCTACAGTCTGAAATTATTTGCTGTAAGGCAAGAGAGGCTACTATTGCAAACAGTTTAATTGTTTTTGTTTTGTCCTTGCCAAAGGTCAAAGATGGCAATGTTTTTTTTTTAGAATAGCCCTTTTGTATTTCCATGCTCTTTGTTTTGACATTTGTACTTGTGACTGAGTGACATTGCATTTGAAGTAGCCTAACCACTGCCAGCCAGAAAACACTTCATTTGAGTTCACTGGTGGTGGCTTTCTCTGGCTGCGAACAAAATGACAGTGCCCCCTTCTCAAATGTTTTGTGCCTCTTTTGCCTTAAAGTTGGGAGTGAAAGAAGCCGTCTATTTCGGTGGTGTAATAGTTTTCAAGGGGGCTTATGTTTGCTGTTGGTTCAGGGGAGGCCCTATTCAGACAGGCATATTGGTGCGGTTGAGACTGTCTCTCTCTCTGCCCTCCCTTACTGTGGAGTCTATGGTTTGAGGCAGCCCTGAGAGGCTAGGATAATGGCTCCCAGTGTCTGGAGAGATTAAAGGCCGGAGCTGCATTGTTCAAATGCCTCGAGATTAGTTTCCAAGGAGCAGATTGCTGTTGCCATGAGAACGCAGCGCTTGGAATTAGGATAGGGGGGAAAACATTATTTTTATATGCCCCACTCTTTCCCTCCCACTTTTATTTACCCTTTCTTTCCTTGACTTTGTATTGGCACGGATTATATTGTCCAGTTAACATGTTTGTGATGAATGTTAGGCCTACTCCCCTGCAAATAGGCTAATTGACCCTTTTCTAAGCCCCACCCCATTGGTTACTGTCGAGCAAGAGCAACGTGAAGTTCATAGGTGCACATCAAATTTGGTGTCAGATGACAGCTGAGTCTATTTATTTTAAGACATATACTGTATACACTTTTTTCAAAAATGTTCCATCCTAAAAATGTGGAATAAGTAAAGGCTTTGATTTCTGGTCAAACAGATGGAAAGGTGGTCTTAGAAAACATCTAGCAGACAAAGTCTTATAAAATGTATTATAAATACATCAAAACACAAATATGTTAAAGACCCTGGCAACTAATATCAACATTTTATATTGTTTTTCAGAAAATATTTTCCTTCTGTAAGTAAAAAAAAAATATATAGCCTAGTGTCTTGTCATTGTGTTACCAAAAATCTACATATCTTTAAGATATTTTATAGTTTCTCTCGTTCATGAGGGAGGATAATGAAAGTTCACAGAAGTAACAAGTAAAGGTAGACCTACCAATTAGTTAGTGTTTTTGTGATAACAATTTGTTTTTCGATTTATTAAGGGATTAAAACAAGTAATTCTGTTACCAAATTGGTAACATAAACACTTAAAAATCTGTAACAGAATGACTGTAACTGAATTGGCTACAATGGGAATTTTTGCTACTATCCTCCCTTCCACTGACATACTGTTATGCTCAGCACAATGTTTTCTTTCTCTTTCTGTCCTGTGGTGGTCAAAGCAAGAGTGTGAAAACCGTCTGGACAACCCCCTCCCTCTCTCCCCCTGTCTCTCTTCTATCTCTCTCTCTCCAGTTAATAATGTCAGCTCTCCCTGTCTTTTACTGACACCTACCCATGAGCCCCCTCTCTTTCCATACTGTAACCAGCCCTCTCACCCACTGAGCACTGACCGACATCAGACGATGAGAAGTAGTTGAAATTTGATCAGTCAAAATCTGAACCAATCATAAATGACTGTTTCACAAGTTTGGACAGCACAGTAGAGTACAGTAAAGAAAAGTAGAGTATAGGACTGTACAATACAGTACTGTACAGTAGAGTTTAGAACAGTACAGTAGCACACTAGAGCACAGTATAATACTGAGCTGTACTGTAATAAACTGTACTGAACTATACTGTGTTGAACTCTACTGTGCTGTACTCTACTGTGCTGTACTGTGATGTCCAAACTTATGAAACAGATGTCGATGATTGGTACAGATTTGTGGTGGACAAACCACATTTGGTCTTGTTTGTGGGAGGAGCTCATTAGAATAATAGCCAGTGTGTAGAATAATACCCAAACATGCAAAGGAAGCTAGGAAATGTTTCTACCTTTTGTGTACCTATTTAGGATACATCACCATGAAGAGAATGATATTCATAATTATGCATTTCTGTATTGTGCACATCAGAGATCCGTGATGTCATTCTGTTACTGGGTGTTAATCCACTTCAGTTACTGTATTACAATAAACAAAATAGATTTTTTTCAAACTCAAGGTGTCATATCATAGCTGACACTCCTTTAAATTTGGAGTAGATATTTAAGAGTTTTTGGAAAATGTGGTCACATAAAAAACTGAGGGAGATTTTACCATCATTCTGTTATCAAACTATACATCTGCACAGTTTTTCGAGTAAATGTGTTTTAGTTACATTTTCAGTGGAAATCGTTAAAGGTAATCAGTGTGCATAGAATTGTATGGTTTGTTTAACTTTGCAATCAATGGTTTTTGTTTGACATTCTTTTAAAGTGAAAAATCGGAATATCAGCGTCATTGTAACATTGCCCGTGACAAAACTCGGACAACATTTTACTGGGAAGCCCAATTCCCCGTTCAAACTAGTGGAGAAAACCCCTCAGAATGATTTCAAACTGTGTTTTTAATACTCGGTGAAGATAAAACACAAACTAACCTTTACTAATCAGGAACCTCTCGGGTATGTTGTGGTGGACTGTTATAACAATTGCTTCACTGGAACCTGGTCAAATATTTTTTTTTTTGTGTGGCTAGCCACTGGATGACTGAATGCACTGTGTCAGCATGTAGCTACTAACCACTTTTAGAGCTAATTAATGCTCTCAAATCATATCCTGATGTCGACCGCAGATGAGGGTTATATACATAATATAGCTAACTTAGCTAGCTAACATACATTTGGAGAAAACAAGGTATAATTAACTAGCATTAGCAGCATTTTCAATGGTGGCCAGTGCAGCTAGCTAACAGTTTGTAACAGTTGCCATCCAATGAAGCACTGTGATTGATTGCCCAAAAATCTGGGGCGGGGTTTAGCGAACGGTCAATTACGAGTTTTCTCCTACACGGCTGGCCATTTTCCAAATGACAGTGAACATTTAGGGCTGTTATGGTCAAGGCATTTTGGGTGACTTATTTGTCAGCGTCATTGCTATAAAATATGTACTTTTTCTCTTTTTGAGCCGGGGGGGGGCTCAACCGTAGACTTGTTTGCTACAACACCTTGCTTGTTTCCACAAAGAACAAGAAAGTTTCATCACATTGTTACCATGGAAACGGACTCAACCGCAGGAATTCCTGTCTATCCCATCCATAGATATACACTGAGTGTACAAAACATTAGGAACTTGTTAAATCCACTTCAATCAGTGTAGATGGAGGAGACAGGTTAAAGAAGGATGTTTAATCCTTGAGACAATTGAGACATGGATTGTGTATGTGTGCCATTCTGAGTGTGAATGTGCAAGACAAAATATTTAAGTGCCTTTGAACGGGGTATGGTAGTAGGTGCCAGGTGGACCGGTTTGAATGTGTCAAGAACTGCAGCGCTGTTGGGTTTTTCACGCTCAACAGTTTCGTATGTGTATTAAGAATGGTCCACTACCCGAAGGACATCCGGCCAACTTGGCACAACTGTGGGAAGCGTTGGAGTCAACATGGGCCAGCATCCCTGTGGAACGCTTTCGACACCTTGTAGAGTCCATGACCCGACGAATTGAGGCTGTTCTGAGGGGGGAAAAGGGGTGCAACTCAATATTAGGAAGGTGTTTCTAATGTTTTGTACACTCAGTGTAGCATGACCATACTATGTTTAAGGGCCCCGTCTTCAGTCAGATGTTCGTTTCACATACACAAAAATAAAATAAACATTTATGATGATCTTCATCCATAATCGCCTGTTACACGATTATACATTTACCGTGCCAACCCTAAATTTGAAATTAGGCCTAATCGGGAGCAAACAGAATTTGGATACATTTTTCTTTCAATTCCTAGACAATTCCAACCTCTACAGTTATTTGCTGAGCTACCTTCTAAGGAGAGCAAATTTAAGGATGAAGAGATTCAAATAAATATTCAGAGCTATCTTTAATTGGCTGACAAAGGCTTATCGTAATTAGCTACTTTCGCATGTGTGTGACGGATTTGGGTATTAGCATATTACATGGAGGGTATTACCGCCACTTTTAAAAGCCTCTTAATGAGAATAAACCTCCCCCTCCACCCAAATGACCCCCCCATCCAACTGCCATGTTTTATCACAATTCAAAATGCAGCCAAACCCTGTTGTCAAATCAAATGGGCTTCTTGTTGTTTTATTGGTGCGATGAATGGCAGAGACACCTTATTCACTCCAGATCAACGTCATGTGCATTTGGTTACTGCTCATTAATTTGTAGGCTTTAGCTTCCTTAAATGGCAGGACATGACTTTGTCTACCTAGCAAATGCCATATACTTAGACCATGTATACACAGCCTCCTTTTCTGCAGACGTGGGTAACACTGAATCATTGTTCAGTGTTTTATTCAGAACCGAGCTCTGGGGTGAAGTTTCCCCTAAGTACAGATCTGGGATCACCAATCATAACATCAACCATTAGTGAGTAAAATTCTAAACTGACCCAAGATCAGTGTAGGAGCAACTTCATCCTACTCCCAGAAGTGACTGATGGGATGCAGACGAGGTACCATCCACATTTATGTAATCTATACAGGCTGACACAAATGACTGTTTCGGTTCATCTTCTTGATAACTTATTGAAAGCCCTCTGTTTTGTGTCCCCTCAGAAGAGGAATGGCACAGATGAGGAAGTCGGGATGTGACGGGATAAGGACTAACTCCCAGACTGAGCTGCGGGTCCCACAGGTGTCGGCCAGACAGGAGATCCTCACCAGCCTAGTGTCTGCGCTGGACTCAGTGGTAGGACCACTCGCACACATACACATACGCTATTAGTTTTGCCACGGAAAAAACATATCAAAGATTGATTAGTCAGGCAGTGTTATTTCAATGACTCTTTACAAAAGCAAATTTGGCAATTCCACGGGAGCTGAAAATATTTTTGGTATTTTGGATTGTTCTGGCAATTCTCACATTGGGAGGATGGATTTTTGGAATGCTTTTTACATTAGTATCACAAACCATAAAAAAAAAATCATGATTAAAGTGGCCATTTTTGGCTATTTTTAGACCTATACATGCCTCCTGTAAGACCCTATGATCTATGAACTACATGATACAGACAACATCTTGGTGTCATTATACTCCTTATGGTGTTCTCTCAAATATATGTATTGATTCCAAAATAAAATGTCACATTAATTTATTCAACATTAAAAATATTAATTTCTCAAAATGACCCTTTTTGATTTTGTTCATTTTAAGACTTTGTTTAGAACAATATACTCTACAATTACATCAAATTGCCAGAGTGGGCTCTCTGCTAATTCTGAAGATATGCTACATTTTATGAGCACCACCAACACCGTGAATGGGAAAATAGATTCAAAGGGAACTCCCGCTGCTGGTCACTTGCTGAATGTGCAATCCTAAAGGAGACTCAAGGCCCAAAGCTCTTAACTGCTAGGCTAGCTGCCGCCCCATCTATTGCCACTTGCGGTGTAAGTTCGAATACCCCATGGGGCACATAATACATCTTTGAAATTTGTATTTTTGGTACTGTGTTGGGAAGAAAAGTGCAATCGTCACCTTGAAAATGAAGATTAGGTGCTCAATTCAATCCAGCCCGCATTGCAATATTTATGCAGTAGCTATTTTTCCAATGGTCAAATTAACTCAGATTGGTTTTGGGTACTGTATTAAAAACCTACAACTGTTACCAATGTTATCCCTCTTACAGGTATAATTTGACTTTTTAGAAGTGTGTGGGCACTGTATGAATGTTGTAAATAAGGGATTTTAAATACCTGCCCCATGTGGGATTAGCATTTACAGCCATTGAACTATGAGCCAACTGTCTTAGTGGACTGTGCCACCAATCAGTAATTGTGGTTGGTAAAAAAAATACAACAAGTTAACATGACCACCATTGTCATCTATTTCATTGTTATGATGGATGTAGCTACGAATATAAACGTATAGTCCTCATAGCCTACGTTTTTTTTCTTCTTCGTATAAGCACCGATGTGTATGAAACGGTAAGCAAAAACATTGAATTTGGTCATATGCGGAAATGTTCCTTACACTCCACTTACCAGGACCATTGCCAAATAAGGCGCGCTGTCACCTGCTTTTATAATAAGCCTTGAGGTGGAACCACCCAGAAGAGTTTATTTCATACCGAACCCCTCCCTTGAGATGACGTAGGGGGACCTTCTCAAGGTGCCTCTCTACATCATGATTTCAATGGTAGAGTTCAACTGCTAGGGGCAAAAAGAGCTAGATTTACTACTAAAATAACAAAAAATAGCACTTTTGTAACGAACTGTCAAAATGAAGAACAGAATTGGCATGATTCACTAGAATGCCAAGATTGTGCAAAGCTGTCATAAAGGCAAAGGGTGGCTACTTTGAAGAATCTCAAATATATTTTGACTTGTTTAACACTTTTTTGGTTACTACATGATTCCATATGTGTTAATTCATACTTTTAATATCTTAAAAAATATATATATATATATATATATATACAGTTGAAGTCGGAAGTTTACATACACTTAGATTGGACTCATTAAAACCTGTTTTTCAACCACTCCACAAATTTCTTGTTAACAAGCTATAGTTTTGGTAAGGCGGTTAGGACATCTACTTTGTGCATGACACGAGTAATTTTTCCAACAATTGTTTACAAACAGATTATTTGACCTATAATTCACTGTATCACAATTCCAATGGGTCAGAAGTTTACATGCACTAAGTTGACTGTGCCTTTAAACAGCTTGGAAAATTCCAGAAAATGTCATGGCTTTAGAAGCTTCTGATAGGCTAATTGACATAATTTGAGTCAATTGGAGGTGAACCTGTGGATGTATTTCAAGGCCTACCTTCAAACTCAGTGCCTCTTTGCTTGACATCATGGAAAAATCAAAAGAAATCAGCCAAGACCTCCACAAAATATTGTAGACCTCCACAGGTCTGGTTCATGCTTGGGAGCAATTTCCAAATGCTTGAAGGTACCATGTTCATCTGTACAAACAATAGTACGCAAATATAAACACCATGGGACTACGCAGTTGTCATACCGCTCAGGAAGGAGACGCGTTCTGTCTCCTAGAGATGAACGTACTTTGGTGCGAAAAGTGCAAATCAATCCCAGAACAATAGCAAAGGACCTTGTGAAGATGCTGGAGGAAACCGGAACAAGAGTATCTATATCCACAGTAAAACGAGTCCTATATCCACTTAAAAGGCTGCTCAGCAAGGAAGAAGCCACTGCTCCAAAACCTCCATAAAAAAGCCAGACTACGGTTTGCAACTGCACATGGTGACAAAGATCATACGTTTTGGAGAAATGTCCTCTGGTTTGATGAAACAAAAATAGAACTGTTTGGTCATAATGACCATCACTATGTTTGGAGGTAAAAAGAGGGAGGCTTGCAAGCCGAAGAACACCATCCCAACCGTGAAGCACGGGAGTGGCAGCATCATGTTGTGGGTGTGCTTTGCTGCAGGAGAGACTCGTGCACTTCACAAAATAGAGGGCATCATGAGGCAGGAAAATGATGTAGATATATTGAAGCAACATCTCAAGACATCAGTCAGGAAGTTAAAGCTTGGTCGCAAGTGGGTCTTCCAAATGGACAATGACCCCAAGCATACTTCCAAAGTTGTGGCAAAATGGCTTATGGACAACAAAGTCAAGGTATTGGAGTGGCCATCACTCAATCCTATAGAAAATGTGTGGGCAGAACTGAAAAAGCATGTGCGAGCAAGGAGGCCTACAAACCTGACTCAGTTACACCAGCTCTGTCAGGAGGAATGGGCCAAAATTCACCAACTTATTGTGGGAAGCTTGTGGAAAGCTACCCATAACGTTTGACCCAAGTTAAACACTTTAAAGGCAATGCTACCAAATACACTCAATTACTATGTAAACTTCTGACCCACTGGGAATTTGATGAAATAAATAAAAGCTGAAATAAATCATTCTCCCTACTATTATTCTGACATTTCACATTCTTAAAATAAAGTGGTGATCCTAACTGACCTAAGACAGGGAATTTTTACTAGGATTAAGTGTCAGGAATTGTGAACAACTGAGTTTAAATGTATTTGGCTAAGGTGTATGTAAACTTACGACTTCAACTATATATATTGAAATTAGTAGGTGTGTCCAAACTTTTGTCTGGTACTAATATATATATATATATATATATATATATCTATATATATATATATAATTGGCCTCAGAAAGCATTGTGAAGTGAGCCACTGTGTAATATAGTAAAATATGTGTACATGCCAATACAACCAAAAGTATTTATACAGCAAAAATGGCTAGGGATTGTAAGAAGTCGGAAGAAGAGTCATTGAATAGAACAATATTCTAAATGTTGATTAAGTGTACTTTGAGCCTCACAGTAACACTGGCAGATGTTTTACTTTATTCACTCTTAAGCTGTTTGAATACTCATACTAACCGTACTATTTGTGACGTAAATTGAGTATGTAGTATGCTTATTGGTCATCGTATGGATGTAGGTAGTATGCCAAAAGACGTACTACATTCGCCAAAATACGAAGTATACAAGGAGTGGACACTATTAGGGCCCATAATGTAATTATTCAGAAAATGGGTGTGGATTCACATTTTCAGATTTGAAGAAAATTGACAAATATACAGCCGAAGTCTGACGAGAGCGGATTCAAATTCATTTCTTTAACTAACTATGACAACTGTTGAGCAATGTAATGACTTTTCAAATAAGTTACACGTTATGGTGGCTGACAATTTGTTAGCTACGCTAGCCTTACAAACCACATAGCATATCATTACTGCAGTTGCAGTAATGTGGCTACTCACACATCAAACTTGCCAGTATATTAACTATTTGCTATCTAACTACCATTTATTGACTTGATTATTCACGTCCTTCTTAGCTTAGTTAAGTGGTATAGTCGTTATGCGTTCTGAATGGACATTGTTAATGAAGTCGTAAGATGTCTAGCTAGTAATTTGTTAGCTATGTTAATAAGCTACCAAGAAGTTGCATAGCAACAGCATCTACTTCCGGTAGAAAGGCAAAGTGCTAGTACACTCAACTGAAAGGATACCGTTCATTTACAGTATTCTAAAATTAACTAATAGTATGTAGTGTATATACTCATTAAATATGTAGTATTTAGTATGGGTTTTCAAACACAGCTTTAGTCTTGCTTGAGAGGTGACCTATGACCTTGTCTTTTAACCTGTGTTCCAGTGTACGGCCATGTCAAAGCTCAATGCCGAAGTGGCTTGCGTCACAGTGCACGAGGACAGCGTGATCGCCGTGGGAACAGAGAAGGGAAGAGCTTTCCTCAACTCACGGAGGGAAATACAAACAGACTTCCACAAGTTTTGCAGTGAGTGCTTTGCTGTGTACTGGGCAAAAAAGCTGAATTGGGTATAATTTGCCCAAATCACATAACACGATTAGGCTAGATTTTTCACTTGGAGCAAAATTTCTATAACTTTTTCCTCACAGATCCTACTTTTGTCTTGGAGTTGAACTTATTTTTTATTTTTTTTTAGCCTAAAAAGGTTTTGTCTTATTTAAGTAATTCAATCTCTAGTTTTACATTTACATTTGAGTCATTTAGCATTTGCTCATATCTGGAGTGTAGAACCATTTTTATTGTTTGTATCTCTGTAATGTGTCTCTATCCATGTAACTGTATTGTGAATGTATCTATATACTTTTTTTTAAAGTGGGGACCACAATGGAAATAAGTCCCTGACTTTATTGTGCAATCCCAGTCAAGTAAAAATAAAAATCTGTGTACTGTGTAAATATGTATTTTTTTTTTACTGATAAATAAATCTATCAATCAATTCTAAAGCAATTGAGAACCAGAATAGCCCAACTTTGAGTGAAACTGGCAAGGTGAAAAGTAGAGATGTATGCCTTTAGTTTCTCATGCTTGATTCTTTCAGGGGTGCCCTGTCTGCAAGGGCTGACCAAAGTGAATGCCCATGCCAAAGTCCAGGAGAGTGAATCCAGCAAGCTTGGCAAAGAGGGCGGGCACGGCAAACAAAGGGCGTCAACAGATGCCCACTCTAACATCTTTGTCTTGAGGAAAATGGTGGAGGAAGTCTTCAGTGTGCTTTACAGTAAGGGCTTCAACATACCTCACCAAACAAAGATATCATTTTTATAGGCCTGTGCTATTGGAATTATTTATATTTTCTAATTTAACTTCCTAATTTCTACTTTCTCATAATTGAAATCAAATGTCAAACACATGATTGAATGTTGATATTTACAGTAAATTGACATGCAACAACGTTTCAGATGAAACGTTCCTTTTCTAATCTCTACCTTCTCATAACTAAAATCCTATTTCTGACACGTAATTGAATGTTGTCTACATTGTCAAATCAAACTTTATTTGTCTCGTGTACAGGATGCAACAGGTGTAAAACAGTCCAGCGAAAGGCTTGCTTACAAGCTGTTTCTCAATAATGCAGCTTGTAAGTAAGCATTTCGCTGGACTGTTTTACGCATTTTTTATTTTATTATTTCATGTGATTAGTGATTTAATTTGTCCCTCATTTTAAGGTCAACCCTCTTATGTGAACTGAACACTCATTTATTATTGTGAAACTATTCCTTAAAAAAAAAATCGAAAGAAACGTTGAACATCTAATAGTCAAATCATAGTGTAAAAGCAGGTGGAGCTTGCATTCAATTGCCACGTTCTGTTGCACACAGCAAGCTTCCATTCCTCCTGCCACAAGGGGGTTTTATGGCTGATTTAAGATGAAATCATCAACCTTGTTATTGTCAACCCTGTAACTTTATTTGGCACATAATAGGAACTTACTATAGTATTTTTTGAGATGGGGAAAACTAATTTTTTTATGACGTTGACATAATTTTTCAATTAGGTTAAATCAAAAAAACATTTGACCAAGTTACACTTCTCAAAAGGCACCGAATTAGTGGAACGACCCAGTAATAATAACAATAGAAGCAGCAGTGTATATATTATAGGTGAATGTGCGTGTGCATGTGTCAAACAGTCGTTTGACATGTCCTTTTCTAATTTTTAGCATCTCACAACAGAAAACATGTTTCTGACAAGTCATGGATAGTTGCCATTTACAGTCATTTGACATGCTGTACGTATGTGATAATTTTCCAGGTGAGGCTGTTGGGAAGAGCAACAGCCTGGTCCCTGTGCCTTATGAGTGGATTCTGAAGGACCCCAGCTCTGTGGTGGCCCACGGCCTGCCTGAGGGGATCGCCCTGAGGAAACCTGCTGAGTATAACACCAAGACCTTAATGAAGATCCTGGAGCAGAGTAACCGCATTTACTTCACTGTCAAAAGGTGATCTCACTCCATACAGTACTCCGTGATGTACCTGCATAAATGGCAGAAGTATAGCAGCATAATTAGGATTGATCCAGGGCTGGTCTTGTTATTGACACACAGCTTTATCTTCTCCTGTTTCCTTCTTCTTCATCATCTGTTTATAGAGGAACAGAGGAGCCTTTGCGCGAGGCTAAGTCCAGTGCCGGCAACGTCAGCAACCACAACTCCTTCTCGGGCACCACCAATATCCTAGCCAAACACGGCCCAGCCTCCAAGCCTGCCGCCACCGCCCAGGAATTGTCCACTGCATCGGTCTCGGCCAGCAACTCCATGCTCTCCAGCTTCCTGTATGGCATGCCCATGTCCTCCCTGCCACACCCTGACGGCAAGCTGGACCTCAAGCCCACGTCCCTCCTCAACCTGGATAAAGACCGCTTGGGGGCCTGGGTGGCAGGGGCGGAGAAAGGGACGGCCGCCAAGGACAGTTCCGACAATGGTAAGTAATAGAAATATATAACGTGACCCCACAGGAAGAAGCTGTTGCTGAGGTAGCAGATGATGGAGATCCAGGTTACTTCTGACAAACCCTTCACCATTTTGAGTCACTGTTCATTTTCTGTGTCTGTAATTTAATTAATTTGGCAGTGGAGTGGTTACTATTCTCCCTGTAATTTTTGCTAGTGGTTATACTACTGGCTGTCATTTCACATAACTTATTTGATCGGGAATCACTTATGATTATGGCAATTTTCATTTTTCAAGATTTGCTTGGCCTTGAAGCATGATTTAAGGCTTTAAATAGGCTTTAAAATAGGCTTAACACTGCTACGCTTGTGAGTATGTTTATCAATGTTTAATTTCTGTCATTTTGTGGATAGTACTCCAAGGGGAGTTGGGCCAGAGTCCTCCCAGCATCCACGTCTCCAAGCGCCTCCTGTTTTCCCTCGTACATGAGAAGTCAGGTAGGCTTGAACTGGACACAGACTGTAGGCCTGTAGGCCACATACTTTTCTCACCAACCTGTTTGTGCTGTCTCAGATATTTTCCATTCACATTGTTCATGGTTGCAGCGTCTATGGTGGATGTGTAACAGGTACAGCTTAGCTCAGTTTGACTCGGCTCAGTAGTGTAAAAAAGGGTCAGAGTCTTTAGGCATCTCACCCCACCCCCCTGCCAGACAATGCATATACTCTACATCTGGGTATAGACAATCTCTCAAATGTGGACTCAGTCTTAGAGAATGACTTGTCGGCTCACTTAATGGCTCTTTTTTTCATGTGAATCTCACATTGCAGTTAATTAAAGGGGATGACATCAATCAACCAATGGTTTTTCCCTCACGCTATGGGACTCCTCTCCTTTGTGTTGTATAACATGATTGAGAATTATAGTTTTACATTTTTTTACTTTGATTTCATATTATTTTTAACATTTGACTCAACGATATGGCATTATCACAAGATATTGCAGATTAGAGTGAAGCAAGACAGTGCACTCACACAGAGTATCTGCACATGTGCACCATGCTGCTGGAACATGATAGCTGCTGGAACATGATAGCTGCTGGACCAAAACAGTGTGAAGTTTATGCTAGCGTGTCATACTCTAAGTTTTTGCAGAAGTCTGATTTTTAATTATTTTCTCATTCAACTTTGTCAGGGTTTATTCTACATAGTAAATTATTGGGTGGGCCGTCTAAGGCCATACAGTATATTTTTAGAAATACATTTTGGGGTTGGTAAAACGCATTCAGTGTTAACTGTAAGGGATACTTCGGCATTTTGGCAATGAGGCCCTTTATCTACTTTCCCAGAGTCAGTTGAACTCATAACATTTTTATGTATCTGCGTGCAGTTTAAAAAAAGTTGCTAACTAGTGTTAGCGCAATGACTGAAATTCTATGGGTATCTGCTAGCACTTTGGATAAAATGCTAAATGGCATATATTATATATTAGCACGCTAGCATATACACATAGACTTCCATTCATTGTGCTATCGTAAGTTAGCATTGGCTCGCAAAACTACCTCAACATCCTTCACACTGAAAATAGTATTCCTTTAAACGACTGAAACCAGATAGAAAGTATGTAGAAAAGATTATGGAGGCCAATACATTTTTACATAATGTAATCTTTGAGAACTAACAATCACCTAATTTAAAGCTAAACAGTCGGGGAGTATTTTTGGCAGCAAGGCATTATACCAATTTGCAGTGAGGCCCCTTAGACCTCGGTGAAGACTGAATTCAGCCCCGCGCCACGCTCATGGGCCAATCGCGCCCATTGTCATGCCCCCTGCAATGCCCACCAGGGTTGGGTTTAATTCCACAAATGATATTCTAATTTAATTCCTTATCCCTGTAAATCCCATTTCAATGTTTTGGTAAAATATAATTCCCAATTCAATATTATTCCTCAAATTCAATTCCGTCAGGCTGATAATGTAATTGTTCAGACAGCCTAGCTATACTGGAAATATAGGAATAGCAGTTAAAATGATCTAAAACAAATCCTGTAGTCAATTGTTGATACTAAGTGCATTATTTCCATTAACTGGGAAATATACAAATATTGAATTCCAATTCAATTCCAAAGATTACATTTTTTACAATTCAAATAGAATTCCAATTCTATAACTTGAACATTTTTGAAATTCAAATTGATTTCCACGTAAATTTTCCACTTCATGATTGAATTCAATAATTGAATAGGAATTTCAAATTGATTTGGAATTGACCCCAACCTTGATAACCACCACCAAAGCCCCTTTCAAAACCCTCATAGTGTACATGTGGAAAGTAGACATACAGATTGAAGAACTTTATTTTTTCCATCCTCCCTTTCTTCACTTATTTTTTATGTTTACGTTATTTTCTTTTGCGCTCAACAGAAAAATGGGACTCATTCATTCGAGAGACAGAGGACATCAACACGCTGAGAGAATGTGTGCAGATCCTGTTCAACAGTCGCTATGGTGAGATGGTCAACCACTCTGGTAGGGCATTAGCAACAAACACTTTTAGGGTTTTAACAACATTCCAGTTTCCCGGACCCAGATTAAGGTTAGTCCTAGTCCAAAAAGTACTTTCAGTGGAGATTCTCTGGGAAAACGTCCCTTATACAATTTATAAAAAAAAATGTTTTACTATACAATGATTGTGTTTAGTTGGTTTCCAGCTGTCATTACTGCATATAAATCCATACATTATACCCTTTTAAGACAGCATTGTAGGGCCTCATGATTGAAATCCGTCAATGATTTCTGACAACCACCTTATTTTCAGCGGAGGCCCTGGGCTTGGACCACATGGTTCCAGTGCCGTACCGGAAGATAGCCTGCGACCCAGAGGCTATGGAGATCATTGGCATCCCAGACAAAATCCCCTTCAAGAGGCCCTGTACCTACGGAGTACCCAAACTCAAACGCATCCTGGAGGAGCGTCACGGGGTCCGCTTTGTAGTGAAAAGGTAAACACTGATCTGAGATCAGTCTGGGAAAGTCTGTCATTTTTCTCTCTCATTCTTCCCTCCAAAAATAAGAGATTGCACTGTAGTGTGTAGTGCACCCATATAAGGGCTGAATAACACATCATACCAGGGTTGTGTTCATTAGGCTCCGAAATATATATATTATTTTACTGAAACAGGGAAGAACTACAACTAATGCAGTTGTCCAATAAGAAACATGCCCTAATGAAAACAACCCTGTTTGAGGACCACTGTTTGATCAGCTACAAAAGCATGCACAGCATCTCATCTATCTCTAATTTCCTATTTGGAAAACTGAATCAATGAAGGGAGAAGTGTCAAACCAGGGCATCTGTCGGTTAAATACCCTGCCCTCCTCCAATAGACAATGCCCCGCTGGCTGGTAACCACCACCGCACACCACACAGCATGGTGCCTCCTGCTCTCTGGCATATTGAGCCAACGTCTCGCTGTCATTCAACCCATTTGATGAAATAAATGTAGATTGGGCGACAGGCTTAGTTTGAGTCAACACCGGTATCAGCGCATGGCCCATGCACAAGGCGACATGGGCATGTCATTAATGTTAATACAATTAGAGCAGATTGAAGATTATATTTTTATCCAAGAGTGATTCACTCCCGACTTTGTTTTTGATATTTGTTATTGTTGTTGTTTATTCAAGATGGCCCAGATATAGACCGTGCAGAGATGTCTGTTTAATCTCGTGAGATGTCTGTTCAGTTCTCTTGTTGACATGTGCACTGTTGTTCACCAACAGTTTACTACAAGGGGCCCTCCCTACTTGACTGTTATCAATGACCAATAATCATATTTATAAACAATAACAACCCTCTGTTCTCATTCCAGAATGTTTGACGAAAGGATTTTCACAGGTAATACTGAGTATTTTTTCATCTTGCATTGTTGATTTCTAAAGAAGCCCTTAGCATGCCTTTTAGCAATGCCATGTCCTTATTTTTCTTCTGATACCATGGATGTTTAGCTGTAATAGCTTGTAGTCCATCATGGCTGATCTGATTGATTGATCTGATTGATTCTGTTATGTTGTGTCACGAAGCTGCTGGTAAGGTGGCCAAGGAGGAGGGGAAGCATGACATAAACTCCATCTTTGAGGACGGTTTCCCTGACAACCTCCAGGTCCCGTCGGCTGCACTGGAGCTGGTCACCAATCCTCACAGCAGCAGGTCTGTACGCAAATCCTAGGACTGAGTCAGTAATGTAGAGGGTGTAGTGACGCTAGATGTCATTTGGAATCATCAGAAAAATGTGTTCCGCACCTGATTTAGCCAATCTGCATCCAGAGCTATAACAGACAATTAGATCAGAAGACAATACAAACAAACTTTTCAACCCGTTGTAATATATTGATAGAGCCATTCAGTGAATGCTACATGTCTATCACTTGGTAATGGAAGGCCATACCCTGACACACCACAATGTATCTATGCCAATACATTTGTCATATTTCGAAATTGTGCATTTGTTGTCCTTTTCAGATCTACAAGCTCTTGTGTGAGTCCATTGGCTGACTGCGAAGCAGGTTAGTGACAAGGCTATGCTATAGCCTACTATAGTAATACTTTCATGCAAACCCAATACGTGAACTCTGAGGTTAGCACTCCTTTTTACAGTAGTCTAATAAGTTTCATTTTGCATATCCACTCTTTAACCGTCCCTTGGGATTCGCAAATCAAAAACTTAAGCCATCTGATACAGAACATACTTACTTAAAGCATTTGAAACACATCTATAAAAATCCAATGTCACTTTCTGGGAGAAAGATCTAGCTTTACCCCAAATGGAACCATATTCCCTATATAGTGCACTACTTTTGACCAGAGTCTTATGGTCCCAGGTCAAAGTAATGCACTATATGGGGTGTCATTTGGGAGGCAGCACTGCTGTATGAACTGTTTTTACTGTTACTCTTTAAGGGCCTTCAGGAGATTGTATTCCCTTGAAAAAGATTAAGACGGAACCCCCAGATGGGGAAATCATCCAGGTGACTGTACCAGGTAAGTGGTGCGCCTCCGTCATTATAGTACCTTTGAAATACCTTTAGCTGTTAAACCAGATAGCATCTGGGGAGTAGCAAGTCAATATAGCGGAGAAATACAGTACCAGTCAAAAGTTTGGACACACCTACTCATTCCAGATTATTTTCTACATTGTAGAATAATAATAGAATAGTAGTGAAGACATCAAAACTATGAAATGACACATATGGAATCATGTAGTAACCAAAAAAGTGTTAAAGAAATTAAATTATTTTGTATATTTGAGATTATTCAAAGTAGCCAACCTTTGCCTTGATGACAGCTTTGCACACTCTTGGCATTCTCTCAACAAGCTTCATGAGGTAGTCACCTGGAATGCATTTCATTTACATTACATTTACATTTATGTCATTTAGCAGACGCTCTTATCCAGAGCGACTTACAAATTGGTGCATTCACCTTATGATATCCAGTGGAACAACCACTTTACAATAGTAAATCTATATCTTGTTGGGGGGGGGTTAGAAGGATTACTTAATCCTATCACAGGTATTCCTTAAAGAGGTGGGGTTTCAGGTGTCTCCGGAAGGTGGTGATTGACTCCGCTGTCCTGGCGTCATGAGGGAGGTTGTTCCACCATTGGGGTGCCAGAGCAGCGAACAGTTTTGACTGGGCTGAGCGGGAACTGTACTTCCGCAGAGGTAGGGAGGCGAGCAGGCCAGAGTTGGATGAACGCAGTGCCCTTCTTTGGGTGTAGGGACTGATCAGAGCCTGACGGTACGGAGGTGCCGTTCCCCTCACAGCTCCGTAGGCAAGCACCATGGTCTTGTAGCAGATGTGAGCTTCAACTGGAAGCCAGTGGAGTGTATGGAGGAGCGGGGTGACGTGAGAGAACTTGGGAAGGTTGAACACCAGACGGGCTGCGGCGTTCTGGATGAGTTGTAGGGGTTTAATGGCACAGGCAGGGAGCCCCGCCAACAGCGAGTTGCAGTAATCCAGACGGGAGATGACAAGTGCCTGGATTAGGACCTGCGCCGCTTCCTGTGTGAGGCAGGGTTGTACTCTGCGAATGTTGTAGAGCATGAACCTACAGGATCGGGTCACCGCCTTGATGTTAGCGGAGAACGACAGGGTGTTGTCCAGGGTCACGCCAAGGCTCTTAGCACTCTGGGAGGAGGACTCAATGGAGTTGTCAACCGTGATGGCGAGATCATGGAACGGCAGTCCTTCCCCGGGAGGAAGAGCAGCTCCGTCTTGCCGAGGTTCAGCTTGAGGTGGTGATCCGTCATCCACACTGATATGTCTGCAAGACATGCAGAGATGCGATTCGCCACCTGGTTATCAGAAGGGGGAAAGGAGAAGATTAATTGTGTGTTGTTTGCGTAGCAATGATAGGAGAGACCATGTGAGTATATGACAGAGCCAAGTGACTTGGTGTATAGCGAGAATAGGAGAGGGCCTAGAACTGAGCCCTGGGGGACACCAGTGATGAGAGCACGTGGTGCTGAGACGGATTCTCGCCACGCCACCTGGTAGGAGCGACCTGTCAGGTAGGACACAATCCAAGAGTGAGCCGCGCCGGAGATGCCCAACTCGGAGAGGGTGGAGAGGAGGATCTGATGGTTCACAGTATCAAAGGCAGCAGATAGGTCTAGAAGGATGAGAGCAGAGGAGAGAGAGTTAGCTTTAGCAGTGCGGAGAGCCTCCGTGACACAGAGAAGAGCAGTCTCAGTTGAATGACCAGTCTTGAAACCTGACTGATTTGGATCAAGAAGGTCATTCTGAGAGAGATAGCAAGAGAGCTGGCCAAGGACGGCACGCTCAAGAGTTTTGGAGAGAAAAGAAAGAAGGGACACTGGTCTGTAGTTGTTGACATCGGAGGGATCGAGTGTAGGTTTTTTGAGAAGGGGTGCAACTCTCGCTCTCTTGAAGATGGAAGTGACATAGCCAGCGGTCAAGGATGAGTTGATGAGCGAGGTGAGGTAAGGGAGAAGGTGTCCGGAAATGGTCTGGAGAAGAGAGGAGGGGATAGGGTCAAGCGGGCAGGTTGTTGGGCGGCCGGCCGTCACAAGTCGCAAGATTTCATCTGGAGAGAGAGGGAAGAAAGAGGTCAAAGCATAGGGTAGGGCAATGTGAGCAGGACCAACGGTGTCGTTTGACTTAACAAACGAGGATCGGATGTCGTCAACCTTCTTTTCAAAATGGTTGACAAAGTCATCCGCAGAGAGGGAGGAGGGGGGGGGATTCAGGAGGGAGGAGGGAGGAGAAGGTGGCAAAGAGCTTCCTAGGGTTAGAGGCAGATGCTTGGAATTTAGAGTGGTAGAAGTAGCTTTAGCAGCAGAAACAGAGGAAGAAAATGTGGAGAGGAGGGAGTGAAAAGATGCCAGGTCCGCAGGGAGGCTAGTTTTCCTCCATTTCCACTCGGCTGCCCGGAGCCCTGTTCTGTGAGCTCGCAATGAGTCGTCAAGCCACGGAGCAGGAGGGGAGGACCAAGCCGGCCGGGAGGATAGGGGACATAGAGAGTCAAAGGATGCAGAAAGGGAGGAGAGGCGGGTTGAGGAGGCAGAATCAGGAGATTGGTTGGAGAAGGGTTGAGCAGAGGGAAGAGATGATAGGATGGAAGAGGAGAGAGTAGCAGGAGAGAGAGAGCGAAGGTTGCGACGGCGCAATACCATCTGAGTAGGGGCCGAGTGAGTAGTGTTCGAGGAGAGCGAGAGGGAAAAGGATACAAGGTAGTGGTCGGAGACTTGGAGGGGAGTTGCAGTGAGATTAGTAGAAGAACAGCATCTAGTAAAGATGAGGTCAAGCGTATTGCCTGCCTTGTGAGTAGGGGGGACGGTGAGAGGGTGAGGTCAAAAGAGGAGAGGAGAGGAGTGGAAAGAAGGAGGCAGAGAGAAATGAGTCAAAGGAATACGTAGGGAGGTTAAAGTCACCCAGAATTGTGAGGGGTGAGCCATCCTCAGGAAAGGAACTTATCAAGGCGTCAAGCTCATTGATGAACTCTCCAAGGGAACCTGGAGGGCGATAAATGATAAGGATGATAAGCTCTCTGGCGCAGGCGTTCCGCTAGCGACCCACCTCGACAACATCCGGTGAAATTGCAGCACGCCAAATTCAAAATACAGAAATACACATAATAAACATTCATCAAAGATACAAGTGTTATACATCGGTTTAAAGATTAACTTCTTGTTAATCCAGCCGCTGTGTCAGATTTCAAAAAGGCTTTACAGCAAAAGCATACCATGCGATTATCTGAGGACAGGGCCCCGCTTACAAAAGCATACAACATTTTCAAGCCAAGTAGAGGAGTCACGAAAGTCAGAAATAGTGATAAAATTAATAACTTACCTTTGATGATCTTCATCTTGTTGCAGTCACAAGAGTCCCTGTTACACAATAAATGTTTGTTTTGTTCGATAAAGTTCCTCTTTATGTCCAAAAAACTCTGTTTTGTTGGCGCGTTTTTTTCAGTAAACCACTGGCTCAATGGCGGTCACAACATACAGACGAATACATCCTGATAGTACCGGTAAAGTTCATCGAAACATGTCAAACGATGTTTATAATTAATCCTCAGGTTGTCTATTGTCTAAATAATCGATAATATTTAAACCGGACAATAGCGTATTCAATAGAAAGGAAAAAGAACGAAGGGTGCGCAATCGGTCACGCATGCAAACCAGCTCTGCTTCATTCTACAGTCCACTTAGAAAATGGTCTCATTCTTCCTCATTTTTCAGAAAACAAGCCTGAAAAAATGGCTTAAGACTGTTGACATCTAGTGGAAGCCATAGGAACTGCAATCTGGGTCCTAACCCAATACATACTGTATAGGCATTCAATTGAAAACTTCACACATCAAAAATATCCCACTTCCTGGATGTATTTTCCTCAGGTTTTCAATTTTTATGCAATTTTTCTCGTAAAAAAGCGATAATATTCCGACCGAGAATCTGTGTTTAGGATAAAAGACGAAAGAAAATAAAAGCATAGGGTCGACTCATGCACGCGCCTCAGCCCATTGTCCTCTGATAGAGCACTTGCCAAAAGCGCTAATGTGTTTCAGCCTGGGGCTGGAATTACATCATTCTTTTTCCCGCATGTATTTTATTAAGTACCCTAACCATGTGCCGGCCTTCCTCCCCCAGATGCCAGTGTTTCAGTGGAGGAGCCAAGTGAGCCTCAGGCTGACCCAGTTGCAGCAGCAGTGTTGGCAGTAGTCACCCCGGCGCAGGCTGCTCCCTGCCGCCCTTTGGAGACCCACGCAGGTAACTGCAGCCTCGCCTTCCTTCTCCACCTCACGGCTGCACCGGGACAGCCCAGACCCGACGCCACTGGGCCTACTACCGCCAACACGGTCTCTCCCTCTGTTAGGGAGCTAGATTACCAGCACACGTATGGAATCACTTTTCACAGATACTCCCTGCCTCCTTTCCCCCCTCTCACACTTCCTACCCCACCCCGAGTCACTAGTACCCAGTATCATCTCTTACACTCCACCTCCCACCTACTCTCTGCCAAACCTGTAACACACTATAAGTAAGTAATAGGCCGCCTGCTCTGGACACACTGTCCATCAGTTTTTTATTTATAATTTTTTATCCCATTTTTTTATGGTATCGATGAATTTGGCTTTCATCATTGGAAATCAGACTTTAAGAACGTGTCATTTTCATTTTAGAATCTGATGGATGGTGCGGAGATCCAATATTTTAGCTAGTATCCATAAGCAATACCTCAGATTAAACACAGTTAAAGCCTGTGTTCCCACAAAACATATTCAAAGAAAGATTGGTCAACAAATGACAATTTTTGCAAACATCCAGATCGGTTTCAGTTTCCTAATATAATAACTGCAATAGAAAACCTCTATTTATAAACAAATGTAATTTGAGAATTGACCAAAACTGGGTTTATTTTGTCCAGTTTGTGAGTTTCACTAAAGCTATATGTTTTTAATTTGGACTCTGTCTCAGGTTTGACGGTACAGTTCATGCACCGTACACAAATTCTTGTCTCAACCCCGGCCAACAGCCCCTGCAGCCCAACCCCCTACCCTAGTCACCCACGCCCTAGGCCTAAACATCCATCCCCAAGCCCTGATTGTAGTCGAGTAGCACGAGGTAACTAAGGACACTTGAGTACACTACATTCTCTTTCTGAACCTCAATTCTAAGTTGTGCTATAGTTGTGGAGCTATACTAGCCTGAGTGCCAGTCTGTTTGTGCTATCATGTCACTCATTGTCATGTTTGGCTCGTTATTTGAAGATTCGTAGAGAAGAGGAAAGAAAAGGAATTGTACTCAAGTGTCCACGCTAACCTCTTGTCTAGATCCTTAGACATTTTGTTTGTTTTATTTGGTTGCTATGATGTTATGTTCAAGTTTTCTTTTCCAACGATGATCATGAAGGAAAAAAACACGGGTAAGTGCAGAAAAATATCATGTTATTTTTTTTCTACAGCATATTACCAGATAAATTATATACAACAATATCTTTGCCTTATGATCAATGGTGAGACACAATGTCAGGTTTTTTTCTGGATCAAAATGTGGTGGGCGTGGCAGGGGGTGCGCCCGTCTGCACGGCTGAATTTAGGAGGGAAACTTCTTTGCATTTTTAAGGCAATTTCCTGCAATTCTCCATGGAGTTGAGAGGACATGTTGCAGTTTTAAAGCTAATTTCCTGCGATTCTATGCATGTTGAGATGTGTCTGTTACTTGAACTCTGTGAAGCATTTATTTGGGCTGCAATTTCTGAGGCTGGTAACTCTAATGAGCTTATCCTCTGCAGCAGAGGTAACTCTGGTTCTTCCTGTCCAGTGGCGTTCCTCATGAGAGCCAGTTTCATCATAGCGCTTGATGGTTTTTACGACTGCACTCGAAGAAACTTTCAAAGTTCTTGACATTTTCCGGATTGACTGTTCTTCATGTTTTAAAGTAATGATGGACTGTCGTTTCTCTTTGCTTTTTGAGCTGTTCTTGTCATAAAATGGATTTGGTCTTTTACCAAATAGGGCTATCTTCTGTATACCACCCCTACCTTGTCACAACACAATGCGCTCAAACACATTAAGAAGGAAATAAATTCCACAAATGAACTATTAACAAAGCACACCTGTTAATTGAAATGCATTCCAGGTGACTCCCTTGTGATGCTGGTTGAGAGAATGCCAAAAGTGTGCAAAGCTGTCATTAAGGCAAATGGCGGCTACTTTGAAGAATCTCAAATATAAAATATATTTTGATTTAACACTTTTTTTGTAACTACATGATTCCATATTTGTTTTTTCATAGTTTTGATGTCTTCCTTATTATTCTACAATGTAGAAAATAGTAAAGAATAAAGAAAAAACCTTGAATGAATAGGTGTGTCCAAACTTTTGACTGGTCCTGTGTGTGTGTATGTATGTATGTATGTATGTGTGTATATGTATATGTATATATATATATATATATATATATATATATATATATATATATATATATATATATATTTATATTTAATTATTTTTTCATGGCATAGTAAATATTGATGTGTTTTTAGCAAATGTAAGCAACATTTGTTTGTCGGTAGCCTGGAAAAGTTAGTTGATTTTTAATTGAATACATCCTCCTCGTTTTATATTTCCATTTCGTTTGACCGGTCAGTCTGTATTTCTGAGGTTTGTATCTTTGAGGTTCTACTGTTGTTTGAGCTTTGTCATTTTTTAAAACAGTATATATTGGCTTGACAAACAGTAGCATGAGTTGTAAGTACCAATGTGAAACCTTTTTAACTGGACTTGCCAACCCTGCTCACTTCTTTGCCGTCTTCCTTTCAGCTGAAGCACTTTCATCTAAACCAGCTTCTCAAGGCCTCAGAAGATCTTCTGAAGGTAAAAATAGGATGGACAACCTGTCTCTAAGATCTTTCAGCTGGATGCACTGTATGCTTACATTGGACAAAGCCTAACAAATCCATTTGAAATGATTGATTGTTAAAGGTGTAATCTGTGATTTTTCACTTTGCACTTTTAAATTGATTCTGGATTAATATAATGTATAAATGCCTCATGAGTTTTAGTTCAACTGTTTTACCCCTTCAGGCCATTGTTGATTCAGACGGCAGTTTTAATGCATTGGAATCTGTTGTAACTTGTACATGTATCACATTCTTCTTCACTAATCAGGTCGTTTTCTTCAGCTCTGAATAAAACACTCACAAACATTTCTCTTCATTTGCTTTTTTTCCGGAAAGGAAATCTAGCTGAGGACATAGGTGAAATTATCCTCCAGCTTCGGAGGCAAGTGGAAAGCCTATTCAGCACTAAGTATGGTAAGCTGCCTAATACACTTACCTGCACACTCAATGTTCAGACTCTGGCCAAGCGAGAGCAATTGACTCAAGCAATAAATCATAAATTCTAGACTTCATCAACCGTTTCTACACAGCCTCATAATTTTCTATCTTTGTTAAGATGTCACAGAGTAAGCAATGATTCTCAAAAATATATATTTAACTATCCTGGGAATAATTCCAGTTGGTGCTGTATATGAACTAATATACATGGGTTCTAACTTGAACAATTATTTGTTAGTTTACAATTGTAAAATTTGTGCTCCGTGCATATAAAAACCACAAAGACTGCCGGAAAGCCCCGAACACAAGATCATAATTTCTGACTCACACAGTGGAGGAATATATTGCTGGTAGACTCCTCTACATGGTTATCTGGCACGCACCAAGTGGCACTTCACTTTTTAATTTGAGTAGCATTCCAGTTTAGCTCGCACTCGGCAGGCCATATAGAAAACTCCCCTAGAGCTACAGAACGGACTAATTACCGCAACGCGCAGCCCCCACATATTCTGTTCCTAAAATCTGCCATCAGTACAGTGTAGGGAATATCTTTGAGTAGCCCATAGAAGATGGTAGAATAAAATTCTGCTGCAGGTGATGCATCAACCCGCGTGGATCCATAAGACGAGCCATCCACACACACAGTTTCAGCCCCAGCCATAGGGCTCTATACATGACCTCCGTAGTGGCCAAACCTACTCTTTCCCATAGGCTTGTACTATCTATAGTAGGACAGTACCAGCAGTTAGCTACCAACACCTGGCAGACATGTTTACATTTGGTTATTTTTATCAGTGTTATTTAGATGGAAGATGTGAACTACATGTGGTAGCTCTATAGCTAGTAAATGTTAGCATAGAGGTAGAAAGCTAGCTCTTTCACTTACCCTGTTCACTTCTAGGCTCACTGAAGACTGTGATAATGCTCAGTCTGCTGAAGCTGCTGGCTGTTTGAGATGCTTTAGAAGTCACGTTGATGGTAGGGCCAGCATTCACTTTGTGAAGCAAGTTCTTGTCCTTCCATTGTTGATAGCTGTGGAAGTTCCCAGGGATTAAATATGACATGCAGATTGACCATAGACACCCAATTCGCCCGCCTCATTCTCACCAATGTATCCCACTTTGTGACGCTGATCGAGGGGTGTTATGGAACTGTGTCTGAAGTTAGAGCTGACTTGGAGAAAACCTCAAACCCAACTTTAGGAAAACATTACAATATTATAACTGATTTAAGAGTTTGTAATTTGGGTATATGTTTTCTTTTGGTGCTCTAAGCTATTATTATATGTGTTTCTGGCATTGAGACGTAAGTTCTACACTGCCTTTAAAGATGTCTTCCAGCGATTTTTGAACTTATACTGTTGAAAAGTGATATCCCAAGTGTAAACACAGTAAAGTACAAACACTAAAGGGTAAAAAAATATGTTTTGAGTTAGTCTGATCGGAATCCGTGATGTCATCAGCCTACCCTCTTGCTTGAGGAACAATAGAGGAGAAATAGAGAACAAAAGAAGAAAGGTCCACCCTCCCACTTGTGCAATGTCATGACTTACCTGGACCACCTATTGAGATGTGCCTTTTGTTAAGTAAATCCAGTGTTTAATGAGGTGAAAGGAGACTGGAGTGTCACTTTAAATATTGAACAGCATAGGGCTTTTGCATAAAATGAATCACCCACATTCCTCTCCATTTCCCATCCCCCTCTCTTTCTGTAGCTGAGGCCCTTGGACTACCTGAGTCTGCAAAGGTGCCCTACTCCAAGTTTCAGATGTACCCAGAGGAGCTGTGTGTCACAGGGCTCCCAGAGGGCATGACTTTCCGTAGGCCCAACTGTTTCGGAGCGGCCAAGCTGCGCAAGATCCTGGCCGTTGGCAGCCAGATCCACTTTGTTATCAAAAGGTCAGAGGTCATACATTGTCACAGGGGCAGGGTGCATCCCAGTAATATCTCCTTTCTCCAGAAGTTTGCAGTTGTTTATATCCCTTCATTGATTTCATAGGAAATGACTGGTATATGGAAACACTCTAGCCCATGCCTACACCAATCTAATGCTTTTGTGGGGAGCAGTGAACAAGTGCACACTTCAATAGGATTATTGGAACGCAACTAAGGTCTTGGTCACATTCCAGGCTGATTACATTGCAGATGTTGCATTACATCAACTAACGGTTGCATCATCGACTGCCCAGTCGGGCATCAGACTGCTATATCATATGATGTGGTTAACTGATGTGTAAAACACTTATCCAGGCGTTGTGAGATATAGAAGGCATCTGCAATGTAGTCAGCCTGGAACACAATCCTTGTTTGTATATTATTATGGTTGTATGAAGAGGATATAGGTAAAACGTTGTATACATTGGTGCAGGAATGAAGCACAAAAGCATTATTTGTGTGCAAGCTTCTCTTTATGAAGTTCTAACCATGTTTTGTTGTGGTATACTATCCAGGCCAGAACTGTTAACAGATCAAGTCAAGCTAGAACCGCCTCCTCTCCCAGCCTGTGATTCAGGTGAATACATCTTGATCCTAAATGCCAGCTGATTTAATGATTGTATCAAAGTTGATTTGAACAATTTTAACATTCAAATACACAAAGTAAGTTAACAAACTAGATTAAACATCCCCACTGAATATAATGGCCAATATCTCAATAGTTTGAAATAAATTTGAATTTTGGTTCAATGTCGATTCATTACTGAATTGATTGAGTGTAAATGGGCCCAACCCTCTTATAATGTTCTCCACTGTGTCCTTTACCATTAAAGCAACTATTATTCTACACATGATCAGTTCAAAATGTTGAGCCCATACATTAGAATTAACTCTGTAATTAATTCAAATGAGCTGGTAATTCCACATTTAAGGCAGTGATTAGGATCAATATTTCCAAATGAACTGCTTGTATTCACTGCAAGTTTAGACTTTTTTTCCACAGACCTGGACTCCAAAGATGCTTTGTCAGAAGACGTAGGGGCTGCAATGCAGAGACCAAGCTTCCCAGGTAATAAGGAGACCAAATACTTGATTCAATATCGGTACATTAATTTGCCCTCCTATACTTTGAGTAATACATAGTGGATATCATATGGAGCCTGGTTAGGATTGTTTTTTTCCTCTTGCTTGTTCACTTTTTCTCTAAAATGAGGAGCACTATTTAAATGCCGCAATCAGCTTCAAGCTGCAAAGGTGTATATGAAATAAAATAAACAAAACTACTCCATTCATCTGATGTTGTCATATGGTTCTGTTGACAGATAGCTTAGAGGCCAAGCTGTCTAGGATCGACCTGGCCAACACCCTGAGAGAGCAGGTCCAGGACCTCTTCAACCGGAAGTATGGGGAGGCACTTGGTATCAAATACCCTGTCCAAGTACCTTACAAGAGGATCAAGAGCAACCCGGGCTCGGTGATCATCGAGGGCCTGCCCCCTGGTATCCCCTTCAGAAAACCCTGTACCTTTGGCTCGCAGAACCTGGAGAGGATCCTGGCAGTTGCCGACAAGATCTGCTTCACCATCACCAGGTGGGTAGTTCTCCTTCACGTTTTCATGGGGTTGTGGAAAGAAGATATATGGCAGGGATGTTCAGCTACTGGCCCTCGGGACAAACTATTGCTACTTTTCTTTTCTCCCTGGTAGTTGGTTGATTGATGTTAAGATTCCATCTATGTTTATCTCTTGCAGACCTTTCCAAGGACTCATCCCTAAACCAGGTAACTCCATATATTTTATGAAGCAGATATTCAATTCATATTTCTGAATTTTCATTTCAAATCAAATTTTATTGGTCACATATACATGGTTAGCAGATGTTAATGCGAGTGTAGCGAAATGCTTGTGCTTCTAATTCCGACCATGCAGTAATATCTAACAAGTAATCTAACAATTTCACAACTACCTTTTACACACAAGTCTAAAGGAATGAATAAGAATATGTACATATAAATATATGGATGAGCGATGGCCGAACAGCATAGGCAAGATGCAGTAGATGGTGTAGAATACAGTATATACATATGAGATGAGTAATGTAGGGTATGTAAACATTATATAAAGTTGCATTGTTTCACGTGACTAGTGATACATTTATTACATTCAATTTTTAATTATTAAAGTGGATAGAGATTTGAGTCAGTATGTTGGCAGCAGCCACTCAATGTTAGTGATGGCTGTTTAACAGTCTGATGGCCTTGAGATAGAAGCTGTTTTTCAGTCTCTCGGTCCCAGCTTTGATGCACCTGTACTGACCTCGCCTTCTGGATGATAGCGGGGTGAACAGGCTGTGGCTCGGGTGGTTGTTGTCCTTGATGATCTTTTTGGCCTTCCTGTAACATCGGGTGGTGTAGGTGTCCTGGAGGGCAGGTAGTTTGCCCCCGGTGATGCGTTGTGCAGACCTCACTACCCTCTGGAGAGCCTTACGGTTGTGGGCGGAGCAGTTGCCGTACCAGGCGGTGATACAGTCCGACAGAATGCTCTCAATTGTGCATCTGTAAAAGTTTGAGTGTTTTTGGTGACAAGCCAAATTTCTTCAGCCTTCCGAGGTTCTTCTTCACCACGTTGTCTGTGTGAGTGGACCATTTCAGTTTGTCCGTGATGTGTACGCCAAGGAACTTAAAACTTTCCACCTTCTCCACTACTGTCCCGTCGATGTGGATAGGGGGCTGCTCCCTCTGCTGTTTCCTGAAGTCCACGATCATCTCCTTTGTTTTGTTGATGTTGAGTGGGTGTTTATTTTCCTGACACCACACTCCAAGGGCCCTCACCTCCTCCCTGTAGGCTGTTTTGTCATTGTTGGTAATCAATCCTACCACTGTTGTGTCGTCTGCAAACTTGATGATTGAGTTGGAGGCGTGCATGGCCACACAGTCATGGGTGAACAGGGAGTACAGGAGAGGGCTGAGAACGCACCCTTGTGGGGCCCCAGTGTTGAGGATCAGCGGGGTGGAGATGTTGTTTCCTACCCTCACCACCTGGGGGCGTCCCATCAGAAAGTCCAGGACCCAGTTGCACCCAGGGTCTCGCGCTTAATGACGAGTTTGGAGGGTACTATAGTGTTAAATGCTGAGCTGTAGTCGATGAACAGCATTCTTACATAGGTATTCCCTTTGTCCAAATGGTTTAGGACTGTGATTGCGTCGTCTGTGGACATATTGGGGCGGTAAGCACATTTCGTAACAAGTGCATGACTTGTTAGGAAATGTCCCGTGTCAACTGTGAACTCATAGATAGTGTAGTAGTAATAAACACTGAGTGTACACAGCATTAGGGACATATTCCTAATATTGAGCTGCACCTCTTTTTGCTTCACACAGGAAACTGTTGTGTGGAAAACCTATCAGCGTTGCAGTTCTTGACACACTCAAACCGGTGCGCCTGGCACCTACTTCCATACCCCGTTCAAAGGCACTTAAATATTTTGTCTTGCCCATTCACCCTCTGAATGGCGCACATTCACAATCCATGTCTCAATTGTCTCAAGGCTTAAAAATCCTTCTTTAACTTGTTTCCTCCCCTTCCTCTACACTGATTTGAAGTGTATTTAACAAGTGACATCAATAAGGGATCATAGCTTTCACCTGGATTCACCTGGTCACTCTATGTCAGGGAAAGAGCATGAGCAAGAATGTTTTGTACACTCGGTTGTATAATGACATTACATTTGTCTCCCTCTTAGCACCTCGTCGGATCACTTTATTGAAGAAGGCCTATGCCTCAATAAGTGGTGAGCATTATAATTGTGTTACATGTTCATTTTGATGCAGTAAGAACACTTGGTTTGAAACTGTCATGAATGCATGCACTAAATATGAGCATTCAGATACCCAGTAAACCATGCACTTATCAGAGTCAACTGCATACATGTATTTATTTTATTTTCCCACCAATTCTGTTTGACTCCTCTCCTCCTGAAATGACAGATGAGGAAGAGGTTAACTGCATCGGTGAGAAAGTGATCCTTCGCGAGCAAGTGAAAGAACTCTTCAACCAGAAATATGGTCAGTGTATATCCTTCATTCATACTGTATGCTTTATCTATACAAGCCTTAGTGAAAACAATAATCCTAACTTACACTTAAGTTTAATATTCACTTAGTCTCTCATTGATATCCATGCATGACTTAGTGAAAATTCAAACTAAGTTGAAGTTAAGATCCGCCCAAAACTGACTGAAAAGATTCTTGTTTAGGTCATGCTTTGGGCCTGGACCACTCTGTCCTGGTCCCATACAAGCTGATCCGTGCCAGTCCCGAGTCTGTGGAGGTTAGTGGCCTTCCGGACGATATTCGCTTCCGAAATCCCAACACTTACGACATAGTCCGCCTGGAAAAGATTCTTCAAGCCCGAGATGAGATTAACATCAACATCAAAAGCCAGCTACAGTGAGTGTCTGTGTAATTGTTTATAATAGCGTCAATCTGAAGTTTGTGGAAATATCCCAGATTGTGGATACAAAGTCGAAAATGTGAAAGAAGGACATGAAAGAACTGTACACGTTGAAATTATAGTAGAGAGACTCATTCTTGGGCAAAGCCAGGCTCACCTCAGGTCATTTACAGAAATTAAATTCATATTTAATTAATTTTCTTTTCCACAGGCCTTTTGCAGAAATATGCACCCAAACATGTAACACAGGTAAGGATTGTTCTACAGTAACCTATTTATTTTTTTAAAAGCAATGCAGTCTATAAGGACACGTGCTTTAGCAGTATGTTCAAAACGACATTATTGTTTTTGTGTTTTAAGAAGGGAAAGCGGTTTCTACCAATCGACGCAAACGCAAAAGAGTCCTGGAGAGCAGCCGGGTGTCCTTACCCTCCGAGTCAGGGGTATCAACCAATCAGATTCCAGTGATGGTACGTGGGAATAAGAAAGCTATTATATAACAGTTTGTTGTATTTACGTGATCACTCAAATGTATATTACATTTGTAGGTATTAAAGGCATTTGTAAAAGGCACTAATAAGGTTGTGTAATTGGACAGGAATTTGCTTCTGCAACAGCATAACTAGTTTCCCTCATGCTCTCTCTAATGATCCTTCTATTGCTTTGTCTCTTTCTGCTCGTAGCAATGGCCCATGTACATGGTGGACTACAGTGGAGTGAATGTGCAAGTCCATGGGAAGGTGAAATACTAGAAGAGGAAAAATATGCTATGCTACAGGAAGAGAATAGACATGAGAGGACTTTATCAAAGCTGTACTTATAACCACATCTCCAAGTTTCAGCTTTGCCCGTGTGCTGTTGCTTAAATACTCTTCTGACTGAAAATATAGGTTTGGATGTGTGTTTTGGAATGGTGGCAATTGCCAATATTAGGTGGCTTGGGTGGAAAGGTGAGGAGGAACTATAGAATCTGTGCAGAATTTGTTGCAGGATGCTTTCTTTTCTTTTGTCTTCCCCCACAAGTCCTGATGGGGCTTTCTTGATACACCTATTTCAAAAGTGATTTTTAAAAAACGCTATTCAAACCGACTGGGGTTATGTTATGGCACTAAGCTTATGGAACTCACAATTACTGAAGTACTCACCCTTTTAAATAATTTTTATCAGATCCAACATGGAGACTTTCATTATGGGGTGTAACTACGGCACAAATGTATTGGATCAATCTGGTTTTACAACATTCAGATATTTGTATGATTATTTATTTATTTATTTTGAAGATGGGGGAAAAAAACATGTGCAGGGATGTAAATTACAATGTTCAGTAATCTAAGTACTGAATCAAATGTCTCTACAACACTAACTACTACTGTATGTAACTCAAAAAGTATATAAATTGAAAAATGTTTGCCTTCAGGTGTGCGTACCGGTATTCTCCGTGGTAGGAATAACCCAAGGTGATAGCACTATATCTAAGAAAATGTTTCATATTTTGTATAACTACATGGCTTTTCTTTTATCACAGTACTTGTACATGGAGTTGAGATTTCTCAACTCGGCTTTTCTTATGTTTGTTCCACATCTGCGCTAAGTTGAAATGTCTCATTAAGTCAACATGAATGTAATGTGTGTAAAAGAAAGAATGGTCTGTGTTATCCTGTAACGATTGTCTCTGGATTCACCAGTATTTATATGCTGTACCTTAATGCCATTTAGGCCTTTGAAATAAAATGTGCTGCCTTGCACTTTCATTGGACTGCAGTGACTTTGTGTGTGATGAATGCAAGTAAAAAAATAAAAATAATTCTAAAGGCTTAAACCTACTACTTTTGTATTCGTATTGTGTCATTGACTGTCATGGTATCATTAGAGAAATTAAAAGTATATGATGGAGCTTTGAAAGGACAATTGACAGCTAAGTGCTTTTAACTACCTAAGACTTAGAGGCTTAAACATTTTAAATTACATAAAAAAAAACATCTGGCTGTCAGTAGCTGATGACGACAAGGTTAATATAGACGCTTATACCACAAAAAAAAAGCTAATCCTGTGTCAAACACTATACAAGTAACTTTAGCACATTTGACTCAGCCACTTAAGATGAGTTTTCATTTTCGGTTGCATTCACATGTCCTCATTTGCCAAGCAACTATTGTTGTTCAGACACAGAAATAGAATGAATAGAAAGAACATGGAAGCTCCTTGGGTGCACTCAAAATGGCTGCCTGGTATTGTGGTGGTAATTTCCATGGTAATTTGAAATGTTCTATCAACTGATGCTGGATTGCCATGGTAATGTAGAATGTTCATTCAAAAGATGCTAACTGATGTGGGCCATGCAATGGAATGTATTTTTTGTAATGTCAGTTGAGTTGACTCAACAATTCACAGTACATATTGAAAGGTACACGTCCTGCTTTAACTCTAGGTTGAAGACAACGGCATCACAATAATGCAGAGGTTCTACTGCTCCGAATCAACAATAGGACCAGCTCAAGCGTTGTAGCTACGCTGCCTAGGCAGAAGGCAAGCGGTCTAAAGCATATAAGGTTGGTGGGGGAAAAAAGCATTTTAAGATAATGCCAGAAAAAAGAAAAACATCTCACCAGCTAGCTAATGTTTTGGTTGAAGATTACAAGATTAAGACAACAGGGTTCTAATATTCCATAACTCCTTGCAATCAATGGCGTTAGTCCCATGAATTTGTTTATTTTCAAATGCTTCCGCATGGAATTATTGTGTTGTCTTAACCTTGTATTTTTTTTTACCTAGCTTTCACTTCTTGGCATGGGTACACTCAAAATGTCAGCCCCTCCATTATGCCATAGATACACACAGCGAGGCGTGCACCTGAGGAGGGTACAGCCATAGCGTACTCCCGTTACTCCCATGTTAAATTGCCAACTTAACTCATAACCCGACAAAGGCTGTATTTTTTTTATTATCAACAAACTACGCATCTAAAAATACATTCTAAACGTAAACATTTTAACATTAAAACCCTTGAGTCTAAGCGGCTGGGGGAATTAATTTAAGATGGTCATAAGTATAATTTAGCTATTTCATTTTGAGTTTAAGAACCCCTTAAGGTATCAAAAAAAAAGTATAGAAACGCATTGAATACAGCTTAACAGATAGTAAAAAAAAGGGTCCGTCATGGTCTGGGGCGGTGTCACAGCATCATCGGACTGAGCTTGTTGTCATTGCAGGCAATCTCAACGCTGTGCGTTACAGGGAAGACATCCTCCTCCCTCATGTGGTACCCTTCCTGCAGGCTCATCCTGATATGACCCTCCAGCATGACAATGCCACCAGCCATACTGCTCGTTTTGTGCGTGATTTCCTGCAAGACAGGAATGTCAGTGTTCTTCCATGGCCATCGAAGAGCCCGGATCTCAATCCCATTGAGCACGTCTGGGACCTGTTGGATCGGAGGGTAAGGGCTAGGGCCATTCCCCCCAGTAATGTCCACGAACTTGACTTGGTGGAAGAGTGGGGTAACATCTCACAGCAAGAACTGGCAAATCTGGTGCAGTCCATGTGGAGATGCACTGCAGTACTTAATGCAGCTGGTGGCCACACCAGATACTGACTGTTACTTTTGACCCCTCCTTTGTTCAGGGACACATTATTCAATTTCTGTTAGTCACATGTCTGTGGAACTTATTCAGTATATGTCTCAGTTGTTGAATCTTATGTTCATTCAAATATTTACACATGTTAAGTTTGCTGAATATAAACGCAGTTGACAGTGAGAGGGTGTTTTTTTTTGCTGAGTTTATATATTTAATTTTTTTTAAATGTATTTAACCCCTTATTTTTGGCACTAAACTCAATCCATATACGGTATACAACATTCATTTTTTAAACTGGTATGGGGGACCTTCAGACAAGTCTTGTGAGGCTTGTAGGCATCCTAGAGCAAAACAGAGACTTGTTCACCTTTCCACAAAGGGGTCATATTAGTGTGTAGCCCAAACTGTTTGTACGCTACAGACATAAATTGGCAGATCGGCTGTACCAAATTCAGACAAGTCCCAAGATGCTTGTGGGGTTCATAGAGAAAAATGGATGACACCATACTGTTCGTGAGAGTCTCGCCTTTCCATAGAAGGGTCATAATAGTTAGGCCAAACCATTCGGACGGTACAGACGACTTTGTGAGAATATCTCTAGCTTAAACTGACAGATTTTGATGGGGAGTTTTGTATTATGCTAATTAGTTTTCCACAGGTGCACGGAAATCGACTCTAGGAGTATTTAACAGATCGAGCTGTCTGCATGGAATGAACATCAGTGTATCAGCCAAAGAGTCGATTCCAACGGACTTTCTTCAACTACACTGAACAATAATGTAAACACATGCAACAATTTCGAAGATTTTTCGGAGTTACAGTTCATATAAGGAAATCAGTCAATTGAAATAAATGCATTAGGCCCTAATTTATGGATTTCACATGACTGGGAATACAGATATGCATCTGTTGATCACAGATACCTTTAAAAAAAAAAAAAAGAGGTAGGGGCGTGGATCAGAAAACCTGTCGGTATCTGGTGTAACCACCATTTGCATCATGTAGCGCGACACATTTCCTTCACATACAGTTGATCAGGCTGTTGATTGTGGCCTGTGGAATGAAGGTTGTCCCACTCCTCTTCAATGGCTGTGCACAGTTTCTGGATATTGGCGGGAACTAGGACACACTGTCGTACACGTCGATCCAGTGCATCCCAAACATGTCTGGTGAGTATGCAGGCCATGGAAGAACTGGGACATTTTCAGCTTCCAGGAATTGTGTACAGATCCTTGCGACATGGGGCTGTGCATTATCATGCTGAAACATGAGGTTATGGCAGTAGATGAATGGCACGACAATGGGCCTCAAGATCTCATCGCGGTATCTCTGTGCATTCAAATTGCCATTAATAAAATGCAATTGTGTTTGTTGTCCGTAGCTTATTCCTGCCCATACCATAACTCCACCGCCACCATGGGGCATTCAATTCATTCACAATGTTGACATCAGCAAACCGCTCGCCCACACAACGCCATACACGCTGTCTGCCATCTGCCTGGTACAGTTGAAACCGGGTATCATCTGTGAAGAGCACACTTCTCCAGTGTGCCAGTGCCATATATGGGCTCATGAGTGGCGCAGCGGTCTAAGGCACTACAACTACAGACACCCTGGTTCAAATCCAGGCTGTATCACAACCGGCTGTGATTGGGAGTCCCATAGGGCGGCGCACAATTGGCCCAGCGTCGTCCGGGTAAATTTTTATGCTATTTTTCTTGTAAAATAGCGATAATATTCCAACCGGGCAACGTTGTATTCATTCAAAGGCTGAAAGAAAAAAATGTAGAATTCTCATGAACGCGCATCTCCAGTGTCACTGTCCCCAGGCTGACCACTCACAAATTCTCCTGCTGTTCTTCGCCCAGAGACAGCAGACACCCCATTACACTTTCTGGCGGCTTTAGAGAGCCAATGGGAGCCTTAGAAAGTGTCACGTTACAGCACAGATGCTGTATTTTCGATAGAGATGCAACAGAAGGACAACAAATTGACAGACAGGGCACTTGCAAAATATTGCAAAATGTGCTTTCACCGAAAGCTATTTTAAAATCGGACACCGCGATTGCATAAAGGAGTTCTGTATCTATAATTCTTAAAATAATTGTTATGTTTTTTGTCAACGTTTATCGTGAGTAATTTAGTAAATTCACCGGAAGTTTCGGTGGGTATGCTAGTTCTGAACGTCACATGCTAATGTAAAAAGCTGTTTTTTTATATAAATATGAACTTGATTGAACAAAACATGCATGTATTGTATAACATAATGTCCTAGAAGTGTCATCTGATGAAGATCATCAAAGGTTAGTGCTGCATTTAGCTGTGGTTTTGGTTTTTGTGACATATATGCTTGCTTTGAAAATGGCTGTGTGATTATTTTTGGCAGGGTACTATCCTGACATAATCTAATGTTTTGCTTTCGCTGTAAAGCCTTTTTGAAATCGGACAACGTGGTTGGATTAACAAGAGTCTTATCTTTGAAATGGTGTAAAATAGTCATATGTTTGAGAAATTGAAGTTACAGCATTTTTTAGGTATTTGTATTTCGTGCCACGCGATTCCACTGGCTGTTGACTAGGGTGGGACGCAAACGTCCCACTGGCCCAGAGAGGTTAACTGACTTGCCTAGTTAAATAAAGGTTACATTTAAAAAATAGATATTATAATAAAAAAAAAAAAAATCGAAGGTGAGCATTTGTCCACTGAAGTTGGTTATGACGCCAAACTGCAGTCAGGTCAAGACCCTGGGGAGGGTTACAAGGAAGCCAGGGGCGGAAATCCCGGGGGGGACGGGAGGGACACGACCCCCCCATCCTGGGAAAAATATGATTTGTCCCCCCCAATATATCACGGAAACATAACTATGTAATTTAAATAATATTAATAATACGCAATGAAAGCAATTGTGCTGATTATAGACACTTAATAGCGCGTTTTTAAGTTTCAAAAGATTGCAACCCCCCCACCCTTTGCCTCACAATGGTTTGATCCACTGCCAGTTCCTTAGCTTGCTACGTAACTGACGTAAGGTTAATCCAGTCAATCGCGCACACACACTAGCTGAATATGCAGAGCTAGCGCGCAAATATTAACTATTAAGCTAGTTCTAGTACCTATTCCATTTATGTGGTGTCGTCAAAGATGGAATCAGCATGCAGATGATGTAAGTTAGTGCTTCAAAGTCCCTGTGATAAGGTTAGCGATAAACTGAAATCCAAACTGAACAGAACTACACTCTCTTCTACCATTGTCTTAAATATATTTAATGGTCTCGTTGCAAAAGCTAAATTGTCGCAAGGGAACTTTTATTTATTTATTTTATTTCACCTTTATTTAACCCGGGTAGCAAAGATTATAGCAAACACCACTGAAACGGAATTGGTGCTCGCTAGCTTTGCAAATTCAGCTATTGTTGGAAGCCAGCCAATATGAAACAAACTATTAAAATTACAAAAGGTTGCAGCATATGTTGTGTAAATGGTGAACTCATACAGCTGTCAACTCTTGTCATTTTAATCCGTTTCACATTTGCTAGCTACCTTTTAGATCAAAGCCCAAATAGAATGATTGAAGATGATAGAAGCCCATCTCCTACTGTAAATAACCTACACACTGTGTGTGTAGCCAGCCAGCCAGCCAGGTAGAAAAATGGCAGAAAAATAAAAGACGGACATCAGAGTATTTTTCAATACACCAAAACGCATAGTAAGAACCCTAGTAGCCTAATATCTCAAAGACTAGTTGATAAAATGTTCATAAGAAAGAAATGAAATTCTAATGGAAATGTTTCACAATGATGTCATTAGGCAGAGCAGGCAACAGATGGCACACAGACAGCAGAGTTGGGGACAGATATGCAGGGACAGACTGGCAGAGACAGGGAGTCTCAGGTAAGTTTGTTGAGTCTTTGTTTGGCAACATTATGAAAGGTTCTCAATTTTTTTGACTTGTAAAATAGGAACATAATTGGAAAATGCCATGGATACCCCCACTCTCAACTTAAACTGGTGACTGAACTAAGATTTGTTAAAGGCAATGGTATTGCTGTTGTGATTAGTTGTGTAGTTTTGGGTACCGGTAGTTAGGAGTACGGCAAACACCTTATTTCTTTGGTTCCTCAATATACATTTACCATATTACAATGTAGGCTATGTGTTACAGCACTACTTTTGGTGTCCCCCTCAGGAATTGCTCTTGAGAAAATTTCATGTAATTGTCCCCTCCAAAGTTGATATCAGATTTTCGCCCCTGAAGGAAGCAGATGAGCTCTCAGACGGTCCCGGAGGTGAAGAAGCCAGATGTGGAGGTCCTGGGCTGGCGTGTTTACATGTGGTCTGCGGTTGTGAGGGTATTTGAATGTACTGTAAAATTCTCTAAAACAACTTTGGAGGCGGCTTATGGTAGAGAAATTAACATTGAATTATCTGGCAACAGCTCTGGTGAACATTCCTGTCGTCAGCATGCCAATTGCACACTCCCTCAAAACTTGAGACATCTGTAGATTTGCCTTTTATTGTCCACAGCACAAGGTGCACCTGTGTAATGATCATGCCGTTTAATCAGCTTCTTGATATGCCACACCTGTCATGTGGATGGATTATCTTGGCAAAGCAGAAACGCTCACTAACAGGGATGTCAACAAATTTGTGCACAAAATGTGAGAGAAATAAGCTTTTTTGTGTATATGTAAAATGTATGGGATCATTATTTCAGCTCATGAAACCAACACTTTACATGTTGTGTTATATTTTTGTTCAGTATAGATAACCAACCCTGCTTTTAAGATCCCGAAAAGCTGTTACATACCGCTTTGTTTGAACAATAGTAGGAGAAAAGACCACTAAATTAAATTATATCAACTGCCAAAGGACCAGATTAGGCTATTATGCCACGATGACGATGGAAAGCTGTGGGCTCCGGTTACTCGACACATTTATTATGTGTTCGAACCACTTCATCACTTGTTTGTATCGAACTAGCTATGTGTATTGAACAAAGCTTGCTCGTTAGCTTGTAGTAAGGACTAGTGAGCTGTATCGGTCAAAATAACAGCAATAATTTTCCTCTGCATTTGGATATTTATGCAAACCTGCAGATTCCACCAAGTAGGTGTAGTTATCGCCATAGGCTACTTTGGGCCATTTGGTAGGGTTGTCTCCCCAACTTGACGGTCTCTGGCAAGTTGAAAGCACATAATATATAGGCAAGCCAACATTAAACTTTTCTAAATACCTCGACCTTTCCAAGGCAAGCAAAAACATGGAAGTAGTTACACAACATATCTAAGACTAGCGAATTAGATCTAGATTAATGTATCTTGATAGCCAGCCAGCTAACAGGCGAAAAAGATAGAAATAAACGCAACGGCTTTACTGTCAGCGTTAGAAGGTCGGGTAACAAATTAGTGGCTGAATAACGATCATGCAAATCATTTGTGGCAGCTGAAAATGTTTATTGAAACGACAAAAAAAGTGTCAGTAGTTCACTTAGGATAACGCCTAAATTAGGCTAATTACAGTAATGGGAGTACAATACAATACCTTAATCGGGGGCGTGGTCATGTAAAGCTATGCCTCGTTGTGTGTATCTATTATTGGGTTGAATGGGGAAGGCCATTCTATTCATTCTATTTCTGTGGTTCAGACAGATTGGTGGCTAGCCAGTTTGGTATGCAATGTATGATTAGCATAGATACATACAATCATTTCCGAATCGAAGGATTCATTGCTTCGCCAAAATGTTTGTTTTATAAATTTGCTTGAACGTTTACCGCCTGACCTGGAATCAGTCGTATTGTAAAAATGAGGCATTTTAAGAATCCAAGCTAGCTGGCTAGCTAGCTTTCCATCTTGTAAACTCAATGTGCTTTGCTAGCGTAACGTTAGCCAATTTGCTAGCTAACCGTTAGCGGACTAATAGTGTAAACGTAAATTATTTGGTTTGCTAGCTAACGTTACATTTTATTGATGGGATAACGTTAGCTGGCAAGGTGTCCTGTAGTTTGTCCATCTGTCTTCCTAAACCTAGCTAACGTTAGTTTACCAGCTTCCGCTTTATTCCTTTAACTATCGTTTCATTTACTGGATTTGACGTAACATTAGCTGGCACTGGCTAGTAGCTGCAAGATATGGCCACTGCCTCTAGCTCCTGTGTGGGGAGAAATGTGTCTAGAAATGGACCTTCTGTCTCGACCCCGACCTCGGGAGCACCTGGACAATCACAGCCTATGGTCGTTGTATGGGAATGGCAGGATGATCTTGGCGTCTGGCGGCCATACAGCGGCCAGGTGAGCGGCTACATAGAACAATGTTTCTCTTCTCCGCGGGGACACAGAGGTGGGAGTCCTGGCTCCACCAGTATCTGGCTCGGACAATCAGATCCCAGTTTGTCGCCTTATCTTATAGACATACCAAGCTTGAAGCAGTTCCGCCAAGATACAGGTAAGGAAATTAAGCCACTGAACTACTATGTAAGCTTTATATTACAACTCAACGGAAGCCTTCGGGCTTTAGTTTATGCTCTAGCTAGCGCAGCGCAAGATAGCTAGCTGTTGTTGTGATCATGTGTTAGCTACCATAAACCAAACATAATCGCATTGCTTAGCTTGATAACAGCAATAGCGAAGAGTCAGCTGCTTGTCTATTTCCCAGCGATGGCAACGTTTTCTTTGGCCAACTAGTTAGCTGGCTAACTAACTGCAATGTCACAGAGATTATATCAGCCAGGGATATGCACTACATGACCAAAACTGTGGACATTTAAGTTACTCAACGAACACCTAGTTCCAAAATCAAGTGCATTAATATGCATTTGGTCCGCCTTTGCTGCTATAACAGCCTCCACTCCTCAAATCAAATTTGAGCAGATGTTATTGTGAGTGTAGTGAAATGCTTGTGCTTCTGCGAAGGCTTTCCGCTAGATGTTGGATCATTGCGGGGACTTGCATCCTTTCAGCCACGAGCATTAGTGAGGTCGGGCACTGATGTCAGTATCAATTCATCCCAAAGGTGTTCGATGGGGTTGAGGTCAGGGCTTCCACACTTATCTCAACAAACCATTTCTGTATGGACCTTGCTTTGTGCACGGAGGTATTGTCATGCTGAAACAGGAAAGGGCCTTCCCCAAACTCTTGCCACAAAGTTGGAAGCACAGAATCACCTACAATGTCATTGTATGTTGTAACATTAAGATTTCCCTTCACTGGAATGAAGGGGCCTAGCCTGACCCAATAAAAACAGCCCCAGACCATTATTCCTCCTCCACCAAACTTTACAGTTGGCACAATGCATTGGGGCAGGTAGCATTGTCCTGTTATCTGCCAAACCCAGATTTGTCTGTTGGACTGCCTGATGATGAAGCGTGATTCCTCACTCCATCACTCAACACTTGGCATTGCTCATGGTGATCTTAGGCTTGTGTTAGGCCATGGAAACCCATTTCATGAAGCTCCTGACGAACAGTTATTTTGCTGACGTTGCTTCCAGGGACCGTTTGGAACTCTGTACTGAGTGTTGCAACCAAGGACAGATTAATTTTATGCGCTTCAGCACTCGGCGGTCCTATTCTGCAGCTGAGCTATTGTTGCTCCTAGACGTTTCCACTTCTTAATCAAAGCATTTACAGTTGACCGGGGCAGCTCTAGTAGGGCAGAAATTTGACGAACTGACTTGTTGGAAAGGTGGCGTCCTATGACGGTGCCACGTTGAAAGTCACTGAGCTCTTCAGTAAGGCCATTCTACTGCCAATGTTTGTCTATGGAGATTGCATGACTGTGTGCTCAATTTTATACACCTGTCAACAACGGGTGTGGCTAAAATAGCAGAGTCCACATATTTGAAGGGGTGTCCACATACTTTTGTGTATACATATATATTGTATATAAAATGGACAATCCATTTTAATGCAGACTAGATCAAAACATGAATCATTGAAAATGTCAAATTACCCAATGGCTCATGATCATTTTCTGGTTAAAAAAGTGGGGGTGTAGATGCTCCGTTGCTCAGATGTTAATGGATGTTCAGTGTACTTAGTTGACATCATGAACCACACTACTACTAGACTAAGACTATAATTAATAAATAGTTTGGCGTTCACTGATGTCTATTGCATAATTTTCTGTGCAAAGCACTTTTGCCTCATGAGTACATTATTAAATCAGTGTTGTTCTTTTCTCTCTAGGGAAAACGCGGTCTGTACGCCGTCAATTGTTTGCCCAGTCCTCAGGCTTGGCTAGCGGAGTATATTGGGAGTGGGTGAATGACGAAGGAGGATGGACTCCATACGAGACTCGCACTTCTATCCTACTAGAACACAGCTACCAGGCACGGCAGGCCACGGCGGACATTGTCTCACACGGCTATAACTACATAGTGGACTTCACGGCGCTGGCCCAGGTCAACAAGGCCACGGGCTACCGGCGGCAGGTACGACGGCAGGGTAACCTCCCCTACCCACTGGCATCTGGTGCATCCGTCATCCACTCGGGCCCGGCCTGCTCCTGCCAGCAGTGTCTGAGCCACAGCAGCACTGGCCCCATGACCAGCCGCTCGCGCCACTCCTTCTCGTCGGGGCAGCTTAGCCGGCCTAGCCTCCAGGTCCCTAGCAGGGCGACTGGAGCTCACCCCACCTCAGTGTACTCACCCTACCCCAGGAGGCCTCTTTCTGTGGGGGGTATGGCGTGGGGAGGCCCCTGGCCACTGGCACCCTCCGCTAGTCAACTCCCTGGAGCTCAACTGGCCTTCTCCACCAGTGCCAATGGCTTAAGGTGGGTCCTCAGGTCCATCTATTGGCCTTTTCAACCGGCTTTGTTGGCATTGTTTGAAAAGTAATTGTCGACTCATTTAGGAGCTTATCCATTTAGACTAATAGTCTTTGAGTTGAGTAAGGCATAGCCTACTGATAGAGGGTCTGATTGACATTTAGGCAGAGTTTACACAGGCAGCCCAATTCTGATCTTTTTCCCAATTATTGGCAAATTAAAAAGACCAATTAGTGGCAAAAGATCAGAATTGGACTGTCTGTGTAAACGCAGCCTTAGACCAAATTGTTGTTTTGAACCAATTTATTTCTATGATCTATAATTTCATCTTGAGCTGAGTGAGCTGAGTGACATATCGAGTGAGCTGAGTGACATATCGTTATGTTTTGGGGTTAAACTACAGTATGTCATAGAGTGCTGAATCTGAAAGATTCACAAACACTGGTCGAAAACACCAGGATAAGCTCTTTTGTTGACCTCCACTAAAGAGGAAGTGGTGTTACGCAGGATAGGAAACAAGATTTGTGACCCAAAGCTCTGCTTGGTCAATACGCCCGCTGATGTTTAAAGGGTTACATTACATCAACTGTTGCGTGTCACACACACTTCCTCCCATTGTTGTGTCACCATGTGGTCCCTGGTTGTAGTAGGCCTAGGCTGTGTCACACCATGTGACGAACAAAGCACGCGGATGACATACTAGTATGTCATCCTTGTGACGGTTATATAGCATTTTTGTTTTCAATAAAACCTTAGTGGCACTATTTCTGAATGTTTTGAAGCAGACTTGATGCCACACAGCGCCTGCCAAATATTCTTAAAATAACTTGAGTGAAAAGTGGCAGCATTAAGCAATGTTGAACATAAACATTCACATTACTCCAGATACTTATCAACTTGGAGAGAAAGCACACAAAGTACAGTGCATTCAGAAAGTATACAGACCCCTTTTTTCACAATTTATGTTATAGCCTTAATCTAAAAAGAAGTTTTTTTTTACATTTTTGCCACAAAAAAAAAAACATACCTTATTTACATAAGTATTCAGACCCTTTGCTATGAGACTCGACATTGAACTCATCCTGTTTCCATTGTGCATCCTTGAGATGTTTCTACAATTTGGTTGGAGTCCACCTAGGGCTGGGAGATATGGCAAATCAATTATCACGATATCTATATATTATTTCATTCGATAACGATAATTATGACGATATTACTCAAATAATGTTTAAAAGGTGCATATCTGCTTCAGACTCAAGAATGCCTAATGCCTTAACAAACTACTATGCAGGTAGCCTAGTGGTTAGAGCGTTGGGCCAGTAACCGAAGGTTGCTAGATCGAATCCCCGAGCTGACAAGGTAAAAATCTCTCGTTCTACCCCTGAACAAGGCAGTTAAACCACTGTTCCCCGATAGGCCATCATTGTAAATAAGAAGTTGTTCTTAACTGACTTGCCTAGTTAAAGGTTCCATAAAATAAAAATGACGTGAGCTACACATAAAATTATACTTTAAGGAAAGTTGTTCCATGTTTGCGGCCAGGGAGCACGTACCTGGGGTCAATTAAATTCATAAGCCTCTTGAAACATTCCTTTTTGACTGTGCTAATTGGTAGCATGTCCTTAGCAATGCATACTAGCATTTGTGATGTCTTTGTCTTTTCGATGTTTGCTTGTAGGGCATAAACACTGTCAGTGTTGATTGCTTCGGGCAAACATCCCTAGATTGGCTGGTGGTTGAGGGGCATTCATCAATACCGTGGCGCAAACTCAAACTTCCTGCATGCTCCAAAGAGTGATTTTGCTTCAGATGTTGAAAAAGGTTTGTCGTATTACCAGACTTCGTAGCCACCTGTCTACGGCACAATTTGCACCGAACATTGCTCTGCTCTTTGTCGGACTTCAAAAAGCCAAACCACTTCCAAATTACTGAAACAGTTTAACCCTTTTTATCAATAATTTCTTAGCCATGGAGAAGGAGCAGCTTACAACTATCACTGTTTTTGCCTACATCACTCATTTTTCGTGGTTAATAGTGGCTAATCCATCACTTGAGGTGCTAAGTGTTTTTTGTGGGCGTATACCTCTCCACGTGCATATTGTCACATCTCTGCACGTTCCTGCTGCGTCAGAGGTGAAATGGACTGCTGTACCTAATTATTCTATTTCGACCTTATCGAAAATGAATCTAAATGTTTTTATATTGTTATTGTGGTATATTCAATTGATTGGACATGATTTGGAACTACACACACCTGTGTATAAGGTCCCACAGTTGACAGTGCATGTCAGAGCAAAAACCAAGCCATGAGGTCGAAGGAATTGTTTGTTGAGCTACGAGACAGGATTGTGTCGAGGCACAGATGTATGCAGCATTGAAGGTCCCAAAGAACATAGTGGCCTCCATTCTTAAATGGAAGAAGTTTGGAACCACCAAGACGCTTCCTAGAATTAGCCGCTTGGACAAACTGAGCAATCGAGGAAGAAGGGCCTTGGTCAGAGAGGTGACGAACCCAATGCTCTCTCTGACAGCGCTCCAGAGTAAAAGGCACATGACAGCCCACTTGGCGTTTGCCAAAAGGCACCTAAAGACTCTGACCATGAGAAACACGATTTGATGGTCTGATAAAACTTAGTTTTACCTCTGGCCTGAATGCCAAGCATCATGTCTGGAGGAAACCTGGAACCATCCCAAAGGTGAAGTATGGTGTTGGCAGCAACATGCTGTGGGGATGTTTTTCACAGGCAGAGACTGGCAGACTAGTCAAGATCAAGGAAAAGATGAAAACCTGCTACAGAGCGCTCAGGACCTCAAACTGGGGCAACGATGTACCTTCCAACAGGACAACGACCCTAAGCACACAGCCAAGACAACGTAGAAGTGGCTTTGGGACAAGTCTCTGAATGTCCTTGAGTGGCCCAGCCAGAAGCCGGACTTGAACCCAATCGAACATCTCTGGAGAGACCTGAAAATAGCTGCGCATCGACGCTCCCCATCCAGCCTGACAGAGCTTGAGAGGATTTGCAGAGAAGAATGGGAGAAATTCCCCAAATATATGTGTGCCAAGCTTGTAGCGTCATACCCAAGAAGACTCGAGGCCGTAATCGCTGCCAAAGGTGCTTCTACAAAGTACTGAGTAAAGGGTCTGAATACTTATGTAAATATGATATCAGTTTTTATTTTTGATACATTTCTAAACTTGTTTTTGCTTTGTCATTATGGGGTATTGTGTGTGTGTATATTGATGAGGGGGTGAAAAAACAATTTAATCCATTTTAGAATAAGGCTGTAACTTAACAAAATGTGGAAAAGGTCAAGGGGTCACAATACTTTCCAAAGGCACTGTATCTGATTAGGGCTGGGAATTGCCAAGGACCTCACAATACGATATTATCGCAACACATAGGCTTGTATTGCAATTCTCAGGGTTCTATATATATTGCTATTTGATGCTCCAAATATTGCTCACTATATATCTGCTGCAAAGAGATGAGAAAATGAGTTTTGATCAGTCAGGAAAATAAAAGTGCTGAAAACATGTTAGTTCACTATTTAAAAAGATGCCGAACAAAAGTTTTATAGGATGAAAAATACTGGCGTTTTGGAGCAGGTACAAACGACCACCGGTAACTAACGCTACCTAAAGTATTACAAATATATATATTACAGTTGAAGTCGGAAGTTTACATACACCTTAGCCAAATACATTTAAACTCAGTTTTTCACAATTCCTGACATTTAATCCTAGTAAAAATGTCTTAGGTCAGTTAGCAACACCACTTTATTTTAAGTATGTGAAATGTCAGAATAATAGTGGAGAGAATTATTTATATCAGCTTTTATTCCTTTCATCACATTCCCAGTGGGTCAGAACTTGACATGCACTCAATTAGTTTTTGTAGCATTGCCTTTAAATTGTTCAACTTGGGTCAAACATTTCAGGTAGCCTTCCACAAGCTTCCCACAATAAGTTGGGTGAATTTTGGCCCATTCCTCCTGACAGAGCTGGTGTAACTGAGTCAGGTTTGTAGGCCTCCTTGCACACTTTTTCAGTTCTGCCCAAACATTTTCTATAGGACTGAGGTCAGGGCTTTGTGATGACCACTCCAATACCTTGACTTTGTTGTCCTTAGGCCATTTTGCCACAACTTTGGAAGTATGCTCGGGGTCATTGTCCATTTGGAAGACCCATTTGTGACCAAGCTTTAACTTCCTGACTGATGTCTTGATGTTGCTTCAATATATCCATATAATTCTCCTCCCTCATGATGCCATCTATTTTGAAGTGCACCAGTCCCTCCTGCAGCAAAGCACCCCCACAACATGATGCTACACCCCCACAACAACCGTGCTTCACCCCCACAACATGACGCTGCCACCCCCGTGCTTCACGGTTGGGATGGTGTTCTTCGACTTGCAAGCCTCCCCCTTTTTCCTCCAAACATAACGATGGTCATTACGGCCAAACAGTTCTATTTTTGTTTCATCAGACCAGAGGACATTTCTCCAAAAAGTACAATCTTTTTCCCCATGTGCAGTTGCAAACTGTAGTCTGGCGGTTTTGGAGCAGAGGCTTCTTCCTTGCTGAGCGGCCTTTCAGGTTATGTCGATATAGGACTTGTTTTACTGTGGATACCTACACTTTACTGTAGATACTTTTGTACCTGTTTCCTCCAGCATCTTCACAAGGTCCTTTGCTGCTGCTCTGGGATTGATTTGCACTTTTCGCACCAAAGTACGTTCATATCTAGGAGACAGAATGCGTCTCCTTCCTGAGTGTTATGACGGCTGCGTGGTCCCATGGTGTTTATACTTGCGTACTATTGTTTATACAGATAAACATGGTACCTTCAGGCGTTTGAAAATTGCTCCCAAGGATGAACCAGAGTTGTGGAGGTGTACCATTTTTTTTCTTCTGATGTCTTGGCTGATTTTGTTTGATTTCCCCATGATGTCAAGCAAAGAAGCACTGAGTTTGAAGGTAGGCCTTGAAATACATCCACAGGTACACCTCCAATTGACTGAAATGTCAATTAGCCTATCAGAAGCTTCTAAAGCCATGACATCATTTTCTGGAATTTTCCAAGCTGTTTGAAGGCACAGTCAATTTAGTGTATGTAAACATCTGACCCACTGGAATTGTGACAGTGAAATAATCTGTCTGTAAACAATTGTTGGAAAAAGTACTTGTGTCATTCACAAAGTAGATGTCCTAACCGACTTGCCAAAACTATAGTTTGTTATCAAGAAATGTGTGGAGTGGTTGAAAAATGAGTTTTAATGACTCCAACCTAAGTGTATGTAAACTTCCGACTTCAGTTGTATATACAGTACCACACAAGTTTCTTTATTTTTACTATTGTCTACTTTGTAGAATAAAATGAAATGAAAACAAAGAAATAACACAGGGAAACATGTAGGATGCAAGAAAGTGTTAAAAAATCAATATATTTTAGAATCTTTAAAAGAGCCACCCATTGCCTTGATAACAGCTTTGCACACTCTTGGCATTCTCCAAACAGTCTTGAAGGAGTTCACATATATGTTGTGCTCCTTAGTGGCGCAGCGGTCTAAGGCAATGCCTCTCAGTGCTAGAGGCATCACCACATAACCTGGTTCGATCCCGGGCTGTATCACAACCGGCCGTGATCGAGAGTCCCATAGGGCTGCGCACAATTGGCCAAGCGTCGTCCGGGTTAGAGGAGGGTTTGGTTGGGGTATTCCGTCATTGTAAAATAAGAATTTGTTCTTAACTGACTTGCCTAGTTAAATTAATGTAAAAAAAATCGACCATGAAGGCCTGATTCACGCCGTCTCCTCTGAACAGTTGATGTTGAGATGTCTGTTACTTGAACTCTGAAGCATTTATTTGGGCTGCAATTTCTGAGGCTGGTAACTCTCTAATGAACGTATCCTCTGAAGCAGAGGTAACTCATGGTCTTCCTTTCCTGTGGCGGTCCTCATGAGAGCCAGTTTCATCATAGCGCTTGGATGGTTTTTGCAACTGCACTTGCAGGAACTTTCAAAGTTCTTGACATTTTCCGGATTGACTGACCTTCATGTCTTCAAGTAATGATGGACTGTCGTTTCTCTTTGCTTATTTGAGCTGTTCTTGCCATAATATGGACTTGGTATTTTACCAAATAGGGCTATCTTCTGTATACCACCCCTACCTTGTCACAACACAACTGTTTGGCTCAAACGCATTAAGAATGAATTTTTTTATTTCATTTTTTTTATTTCATTTAATTAGGCAAGTCAGTTAACTTCTCTGGGCCAGTGGGAAGTTTGCGTCCCACCCTATTCAACAGCCAGTGGAATCGCGTGGCGCGAAATACAAATACCTCAAATGCTGTAACTTCAATTTCTCAAACATATGACTATTTTACACCATTTGAAAGATAAGACTCTCGTTAATCCAACCACGTTGTCCGATTTTCAAAAAGGCTTTACAGCGAAAGCAAAACATTAGATTATGTCAGGAGAGTACCCTGCCAAAAATAATCACACAGCCATTTTCAAAGCAAGCATATATGTCACCAAAACCACAGCTAAATGCAGCACTAACCTTTGAGGATCTTCATCAGATGACACTCCTAGGACATTATGCTATACAATACATGCTTGTTTTGTTCAATCAAGTTCATATTTATATCAAAAAACAGCTTTTAACATTAGCATGTGATGTTCAGAACTAGCATACCCACCGAAAATTTCCGGTGAATTTACTAAATTACTCATGATAAACGTTGACAAAATACATAACAATTATTTTAAGAATTATAGATGCAAACGCTATGTCAGATTTTAAAATAGCTTTTCGGCGAAAGCACATTTTGCAATATTCTGAGTACATAGCTCAGCCATCACGGCTAGTTAATTTGATACCCACACTTTTTTGGTTACTACATGATTCCATATGTGTTATTTCATAGTTTTTATGTCTACACTATTGTTCTACAATGTAGAAAAAGAAAGAAAAATCCAGGAATGAGTGTGTCCAAACTTTTGACTGGTGCTGTATACATATATACACTTTAGGTATCGCTACACTAGATATGCGTAACTGCGGTAGGCCCTCTCTGCATGTGTTCTGGAATACTTGCAGCAGGACTTGTTTCTGCTTTTGCTCTGCTCTCTCTTGGGCACCACTAAACACAGGCCTCAATGGAACAACATGACAGATTTGGAAACCAGGAGGAAATACCCGCACAGTGCACCGCAGTCCCCCTGGCCTTTGTCTGACGTGGAGCAGGAAAGACAGATTTTTGGGGGTCCATTGTTATCCTCCTCATGGGGGCAGGTTCAACTCTGAACACAGGCAGGCATGTTTTAGCAAGGCCACGCTAGCTCCCCATCCATCATTAATCAGAGGAAGGCCATTTATCTTCTGTGGATTTCCTAGCTTTTTAGTTTAGAATGTTGAAATTCAAATCGTAACCTTTTAGTATTGTTATTGATATACTTGTTAACCTGCAGTGACAGGCTGCAGAACTATTCAATATAGATGATATCGTGGATGGATTCTGCGGTGTCAAGAGCACATTTTCTTTGAGAACCACCACATCAGTTTTTCACTTGATTGCTTATGTAATGGTGTGTACGGATTCGTGTGTGCCTTTTGGCCTCCACAATGCTTCGTTAATGTCTGTTTTCCTGTTTCCTCTGCCACAGTATCCCCGCCATTCCTGTGCAACTGAATGGATCCACCAGTGTGAGCTCAGCCCTGGCAGGTAAACAGGTCCCAATAATTCATCCAATTTTCACGTCCCCCATGGTGGTACTACCTGTATTCTTACAGTCCCCATCCATGTGAATTCTAGCGGTTTCGGTAAAGCATTGTTTTTCCTGTTGATGATGGCAGAACTGTCTGCTCCATGCGTTTACGTCTCAGTTTGAAAGTAAGAGGGTGAAAATGTGTTACGTTTTCACTCAAGTTCTAAAAATCGATGTTTCAGCCAAATGTGTAGCCTATGGCAAGCTAATGTCTTAACAAAGATGGCTGATACACCAGAAATGGGCTACACATTTGACAGCACTGTTCAGCAATTGTGTGCTTTAGTAAGCTTATTTGATAGACCTGACAGATTTTAGAGGCATAGCTTTTGTTGACCAGTCATTATAGCAGTGATACAGAGAACTCCTGTGTGATTTCATGGCAATGGCCTGTCACTGTCTATGGTGTGAAAGCCATTGTCTCTCTAGACAACTAGCCTAGCACCTCAGTTTATCACTGTGCACAATCTCCACAGACCATTTACATTTAAGTCATTTAGCAGACCAGGCCCTGTTGTGCTCCAACCATGCTTGGTTCTTGTCAGTTGCCCAGCCCATGATGTCGTTTATTTTCCAGGGTAGTCTCAGGGGTTTGTGGTCTTAATGAAAAGGGATAGTTAAAGCAATAGTTCACTTTTTTCTTTCTCGTTAGATTATTTTCGTTACACTTAGGGTGTTGTCGTTTTATCCAAACCGTTTATTTTATTTGTTATATGGTTATTTCGCAATGTCCTAACTAGTAGTTTATCTTTTTACGCAAAAAATATCTAATTCCCGTTGAGACTGAGGATATATATGTATGTGTGACCAACAGAAATTCAGCTTCCTTTGCATGTGACTGGTCATAAGTCATAACAAGCTCTGATCTGTGAAGAACACTTTTGGTCCAGTTGGGCTTTAGCTAAAATGTTTTGTAGAGAGCCAATGTAGAGTGCATTTTTTAAAGATTTTCTTTTGTCACATTTGTAAATATTTTTTTGTGTGCTGGTATTCCTCTTTTTACAACGTACCCTTAATGAATAACAGATTTTTTTTTCACCTAGTTGGTTCAGGGATTCAAATCAGCAACCATTCAGTTACTGGTCCAATGCTCTTAACCACTAGGCTAAATGCTGTCCAGAATCGAGGCAGAACCTTACAATATGGCTTTAAAGAGGAAATCGGTGCATTTATCACATCAGCCCACATTTATTACTGCGGAATGTTAGTCAAACACATTTTCTTTACTGTACAAACATTGAATCCAAATTACTTCTTATTCCTGAATCCGATGTTCTCTATTTAGACCAAGCAGAATTGGTCTGGAAGCTTCCCAAACTTCCCAATACACGCCCTCTTTTCCCACCAGTCAGTCACTGCTTTATCCACCATGTCGCATCCCTTTGGTCCCGATCCCCTTCCAACCCCCCCCCCCCCCTGACCCCCACCCCCTCTGCATGTCTCCACCGGTCCTCCCCTGGCCACCCACTCCAGGCATGGCCTCCATTTTGATGTCAGCAGTGGGACTCGGCGTGCGCTTCATGAGTGCCCCCTCTTCCGCTCCTCCTCCCCCCAGCAGCAGCAGCAGGCCCGCGGGCTCCAAAAGTCGCAGCTCGGTTAGGAGGGAAAAGAGGCAGCACAGGACAGGTAGCTACGCCACCCACCCCCCTCCTACCCCCCCATTATGGGCCTGCATCCAGCTCTGTGCCTTATCACATCCAATGCTTTCCATTGTGTTGTCATCTTGAATCATCCCAAACAAGTTGTAATACATGTTCAAATCTTTTTTTTTTATTCCTTGTGTTTTTGTGGTAGGAAACTAATATGCCTGCCTGGTGAAACATTGGAGATATCCAAGCTAGGAATTCCTATTCTCACTCAGTTTTAGGATCTCAATAGTCACTACAAAAGACTTACAATCAATGGGAGTGATGGGGGCAACTGAAATCAACTCATTGATTTGGTTTGACTTAAAGGTGATTTGGCCCAAAATATATGCATGGTTGCCCCTATCACTTCCATTGATTTTTCACTAGTGGTGGCTAAAGTTAGCTCAAGTTAGTAGTGGCTTTTTAAATAAACCTGTTCCATGGATTACATTTCCCCTGGCTGATATACTACTATCGTGTAAGGAACCATTTATCATTAAGTTGTGTGTGTATTTTATATTATATATGCATTTCAAAATGTAACCTGAAAGGCATCTCGGGCAGTGTGTTTTGATTGATTTCTGCAGGCTTGTATAGCTTCCTTTTATTTCTCTTACATGTGCTCGCTCTTTTATCGCATTCCATCGCCCACTTGTCTCTGTACGAATCATTTGCCCTTCCGTGACTCTCTCTCATTCATATCCACAAATCAGTGTTGTGATGTTGCTTGGCAGTCGACACCGTATTCATTAGCTAACAAACGTTGGTGTGTTTCCTTCAGAACTAATCGTGTTCCTGCTTTTTGGATCCAGCTTATCTTCATATAATGCTTTTTATTTACAAAGGTGTTATATGAAGATGGCAGAGCGGACTGACATTCACAAATCTAACTCTGAAGAAGGATCCCAAATGGCACCACATTCCCTATATAGTGCACTACTTTTGACCAGGGCCCACAAGTCTCTGGTCAAAAGCAGTGCACTATGTAGGGAATAGGGTGGCATTTGTGATGCAGACCCTGACTTACTAAGAAAGAAGGAAGAGCAAGAGGGTGCTTTTGGCACATTAGTGGATTAGTGTCAATGACAGCCATAACTGTCAAACATTAATACTGTGTGCCTCAAACTCATTTTACATTTTTGAGCAGTGCTCTTGCATGGTACAGATTTGCCAACGAAGCCTGCCTAAAGTCTGAGCTGCAGCGAAGTGTGTAGGCTACTTCTGCAGAATGAGTTGGGAATTTTTGCTTTAGGCTTTCAGAAGGCAGAAATATAAAATACAGCGAAAAGTGAAGTGTCAGTTAAAAAATGTTTTCGGATAAACTTTAGGCTCTAAAATCTAGGCTATTATTTCTGTGAACATAATTTGTTCACAAACTGCAAAACAACTAGGCAACCACTGTTGTTTCAACCACTGAAATCCATGGATAAAAAAAAAGTCTATACAATTTCTGTCATTATAATACCACCTGTGTCCTGTGTGTGGTTGGCTTCTCCCCAACTCTGTTCATTGTGTCCACTGTCCTCTCAGTCCCGGCCCAGAAACCAGAGGATGTCATTCACCGCTACATGGAGGAAGTGGCCTCTGCTCAAGACGAGGTACGCATGTCAATGTCAATCTCCCTCCTCCTCCCTCGCATCTTATTTATTAGTTTTTTTGGTATAGGGTGAAGTTGCCCCTAGACGCTGATCTTGGGTCAGTTTAGCATTTTCCCCACTAATGGTTAAGGTTAGGATTGGGGGAAGGGAATCTTATCCTAGATCTGTACCTAGGGGGAACTTCTCCCTGGGGCTGTCTTTTTACGCAGCATTCACTGAAGTACGGCTCTTGCAGGAGAATCAGTCTTGTTTCCTCGTTCTGGTACACTGGAACTCATTGTAAACATTAAATGAATTACACCTGCTTTTGTTTGCATGTAGTCTCTGACTTAAACCATTTTTGTAAAAATTATACATTCATGTGAAGATGTGATTTAAAAAAAAAAAAATTATACAGAGCCACTCATTTTATTTGTATTGAAGAAAGAAATTTGTTATTTTGCAAAGAATTTGCAGTATGCATGTTGAAAGCAATATTTCTCTAAAATGAACACAGGCGTGGCCTATTTCTAAAGCAGTATGAGCAAACCAACTGCTGTTTTGTATACAATACCCATCTGTATCCCCAAGTTATGCCAACCTCAATTTATAGACTTGCAATATAATATAGAGATCCTGCAATAATTGTTCTCGTGTAATTTTATTATAACATTCTCCCTGTGGTTTTAGGACTGCATCATCTGTATGGACCGGCTGTCTTGTCCGTCGGATTATGACGTCGCGTCTGAGGGAGCCCAGTCCATCCAGCCTGGCGCCGTGGGCAAGTTCAAGTGTGGACACTCCCTGCACATGCTCTGCATGCTGGCCATGTACAACAATGGTACCAAGGTGGGTGCCATAGATATCCTAAATGTAATTCAGTTGGTTGCCTGGAAGACACCAGCCCACATATTGTCCTACATAGAGGCATTAACATATTATAAGCCTTAATGGCTTGCACATGCTTATAACAAGTAATGAAGCGTTATACCTGCAGGCTTAAAGTTAAGTGTTACCCACAACATGTCATATTACAGTGCCTTCAGAAAGTATTCACACCCCTTGACTTTTTCCACATTTTGTTGTTACAGCCTGAATTGAAAATTGATTAAATTTAGAATATTTTGGTCATTGGCCTACACACAATACCCCATAATATCATAGCGGAATTCTATTTTTTGAAATGTTGATATTAATTAAAAATGAAAAGCTAAAACGTCTTGAAGGGCTGTGGCGGTCATTAAATTTTGACGGCTGGTGATTGTCAAGCAAATAACTGCCGGTCTCACGGTAAATGACTGTTAATTAAACACGTAGCATCTCCTGGCTTCCACGCATAGCCTACAAGCCACTGATGTAGACCATAGGAACATCTACATTTAAAAAAAAATGTAGATATAAATCCATGTAATATAGCCTACACCATCACAGTAAATCTGTTATGTATTTTAGACAGGTCTAAAGAAACATGATATGAAGATGTAGTCTATTTCAAAAGTATAGAATAGCATACTCTGAGTTGTCCATATGTTAGGCCCTGATCAGGCTATGGGCTACACTAGTTAATTTAGCCTACAAGATTTGCTTAGAATTCCGTGCCATTATTTTATAGTTTGAAGAATACAATTGAACATAGCTGAATAAAATAGATTTGAGTGCGCACATGTGACTATTCTGTGTTGATACAAATGTTGGGCTATATGTTTTGATTTTGGATACATTCTAAGGCTCCATGATGCGACTCCAATGATTTGAAAAAAGTCGCATGAAAGGCATGAGCTCTGCTTTGTTTTTTGCGCAGGCTGTACATTGTCAGTCTCTCATTCACAATTTGACAAGCACTTGACAATGCCTCAAATTTCCCGGCTGCCCCCCCTTTTTGTGGCCGTAATGCCCCCTAAATAAATCCATGCCTTTTGTTGCCGTTGTGTCCTTGGGCTGAATATAATAATTATAATTCCCTTCTCCCCGCTGCGTGCTGAAGCACCTCACTCACATGGCTCTCCATCACATGATTGGGTCTTTCTCACAGGTATCCCGAAGACCGACACATTGGGGACGCAACTGTGTGCGTCCTTATCCAATTCCAAAGTGCATATTTAAGATATTGGAAGAACTGTCCACATTTACTTTTCGTCAGCCAACAAGATGAGTAGGCCTAACAAACAGCAAAAGCACTAGCCTGTCAATCTACTATCCCCCATAGTACAAAAGTTGACTCTTATGTCTCTACACCTGTTGTAAAGCGTATTAATGTGCTTCATTTTAAGAAGTTAATTGGCCACTTTTTAGTTGTGATACAAACATATAGGCCTATGGGCTAGGCTACATGAGGTGTGTGTGACTGATTTTAAAGTCGCAAAAAAAAAAGAAGCATTCTCTGTTTCTTGAATCATTCACAAGTGATAGGCTGATATTGTCAACCAGCATACTATTCTTAATTTAATCTAGTCTTTACATATACTAAATAATCTGTGTGAAATTTGATTTAGAATGGACCATTATCATGCACCTGTCTCGAAACGGGCAGCTGAAAAAAATACATGTCCTACTTTCGCTAGCCTGTAGAAAGCTGAGATCCTCAATTTTTAATAGAGGCCATCTGTCTGTTTTCTCACGCAGTTGCATAGCCTATAGAAATGTTGCACAACATGAGCTCATGGGCTCTCATGAAGGGTTCGATTACGTTTGCATTGATGTCAGAGTGATTAGAGGGACAATGTAGTGCTGAGTACCAGGCAGTTAGCAAGTTTGGTAGACTACTAATGACCATCAGCAGCATCGGAGCTTGGAGAAGCTTAATTACCGTGACTAAACGGTCCCGTGGAATTTGACTGCCATCATGACCCGTGACTGCCGGTGTGGAGGTAATACGGTCATCGTAACAGCCGTAGTTTTGAGTTTAAGTATTCAACCCCTTTGTTATTGCAAGCCTAAATAAGTTCAGGAGTAAAAATTTGCTTAACTCGCATAATAAGTTGCATGGTCTCACTCAGTGTGCAATAACAGTATTTAACATGATTACCTCACCTCTGTATTCCACACATTAAATTATCTGTAAGGTCACTCAGTTGAGCAGTGAATTTCAAACACAGATTCGACCACAAAGACCAGGGAGGTTTTCCAATGAATTGCGAAGGGCACCTATTGGTAAAAATAAAATAAAGCAGACATTGAATATCCCTTTGAGAATGGTGAAATTATTTATTACACTCTGTAGTGACTGGGTGTATTGATACACCATCCTAAGATACAGGTGTCCTTCCTAACTCAGTTGCTGAAGAGGAAGAAAACCGCTCAGAGATTTCACCATGAGGCCAATGGTGACTTTAAAACAGTTACAGAGTTAAATGGCTGTGATAGGAGAAAACAACTGAGGATGGATCAACATTGTAGTACTCCACAATACTAACCTAAATGACAGTGAGAAGGAAGCCTGTACAGAAAAAAAAATAAAAAATCGCATGATTTCTTTTTTCTCTTAAAAAAAATAAATATATATATTATATTTTATATATAATATATATATATTTTAAAAAATGTATTCCTGTTTGCAACAAGTAAAGTAAAGCAAAAAAGTTGGCAAAGCAATTAACTTTTTGTCCTGAATATTAAGTTTTATGTTTGCAACACATTATTGAGTACCACTCCATATACAGTACCAGTAAAAGGTTTGGACACACCTACTCATTCAAGGGGTTTTCTTTATTTTAACTATTTTCTACATTGTAGAATAATAGTGAAGACATCTCAACTATGAAATAACACATATGGAATCATGTAGTAACCAAAAAAGTGTGTTTTAGATTCTTCAAAGTAGCCACCCTTTGTCTTGATGACAGCTTTGCACACTCTAGGCATTCTCTCAACCAGCTTCACCTGGAATGCTTTTCCCACAGTCATGAAGGAGTTCTCACATATGCTAAGCACTTGTTGGCTGCTTTTCCTTCACACTGCGGTCCAACTCATCCCACATCTCAATTGGGTTGAGTTTGGGTGATTGTAGAGGCCAGGTCAACTGATGCAGCACTCCATCTTGCTCCTTCTTCGTCAAATAGCCCTTACATAGCCTGGAGGTGTGTTTTGGGTCATTATCCTGTTGAAAAACAAATTATTTTAATTAGGCAAGTCAGTTAAGAACACATTCTTATTTACAATGACGGCCTACCGGGGAACAGTGGGTTAACTGCCTTGTTCAGGCGTAGAACGTCAGATTTGTACTTTTTCAGCTCGGGGATTCGATCCAGCAACCTTTTGGTTACTGGCCCAACGCTCTAACCACTAGGCTACCTGCAGCCCCGGTAGTCCCACTAAGCGCAAACCAGATGGGATGGCTGCAGAATGCTGTGCATCAGACAGTGTCACCAGCAAAGCACCATCACACCACCACCTCCATGCTTCATGGTGGGAACGACAAATGCAAAGATCATCCGCTCACCTACTCTGCGTCTCACAAAGGCACTGCACCATGAAGGCCTGATTCACGCAATCTCCTCTGAACAGTTGATGTTGAGCTGTTTGTTGGTTTGAACTTATTTGGGCTGCAATTTCTGAGGTTGGTAACTCTCTAATAAATGTATCCTCTGCAGCAGAGGGCTTATGAGCTGTTCTTGCCATAATATGTACTTGGTCTGTTAACCCTATTTGGTATCTTCTGTATACCACCCCTGCCTTGTCACAACATTACTGATTGGCTCAAATGCATTAAGAAGGAAAGAAATTCCACAAATTAATTTTTAACAAGGCACACCTGTTAATTGAAATGCATTCCAGGTGACTACCTCATTCTCTCAGCTGGTTGAGAGAATGCCAAGAGTGTACAAAGCTGTCATCAAGGCAAAGGGTGGCTACTTTGAAGAATCTCAAATATTTTGATGTTTTAACACTTTTTACTACATGATTCCATATGTGTTTCATAGTTTTGATGTCTTCACAATTATTCTACAATGTAGAAAATAGTAAATTTATAGAAAAACCCAGGAATGAGTAGGTATGTCAACTTTTGACTGGTACTGTATGTAAATTAGATATTTCTGTATTTCATTTTCAAGAAATAAAAACTTGTTTTCACTTTGTCATTATGGATTAGTGTGTGAGAAATGTAATCCATTTTGAATTCAGGCTGTAGCACAGGTCAAGGTGCCTTCAAAAAGTATTCATACACTGTACAGTGTATTCACACCCCTTGACTTTTTCCATGTTTTGTTACAGCCTTATTCTTTATTTTTTTATTTTAACCCGCTTTTTCTTCCCAATTTCCATCTTGTCTCATCGCTGCAAGTCCCCAACGGGCTCGGGAAAGGCGACGGTACAGTCATGTGTCCATGACACCCCTAACCATGCTCCTTAACACCCGCCAGCTTAACGCGGAAGCCAGCCGCACCAATGTGTCGGAGGAAACGCTTTCCAACTGGCGACCGGGGTGAGCCTGCAGGCACCCGGTCCGCCACAAGGAATCGCTAGGGCACGATGAGCCCCGGCCAAACCCTCCCCTAACCTGGACGATGCTGGGCCAATTGTGCGCCGTCCCATGGGACTCCCGGCCACGGCTGGTTGTGGAAGAGCCCGGGAATGAACCTGGGTCTGTAGTAACACCTCTACCACTGCGCCACCCGGGAGACACATTACAGCCTTATTCTAAAATGGATTCCAAAAAAAATTCTCATCAATCTTCACACAATATGCCATAATGACAAAGCGAAAAAACTGGTTTTTCAAAATGTTTGCAAATTTATGGAAAAGGAAAAAAAGAGTATCTTATTTACATAAGTATTCAGACCCTTTGCTTTGAGATTCAAAATTGAGCTCCGGTGCATCCTGTTTCCGTTGATCATTCTTGAGATGTTTATACAACTTCATCGGAGTCCACCTGTGGTAAATTCAATTGATTGGACATGATTTGGAAAGGCACGCACCTGTCTATATAAGGTCCCACAGTTGACAGTGCATGTCAGAGCAAAAACCAAGCCATGAGGTTGGAGAAATTGCCTGTAGAGCTCCTGAGACAGGATTGTTTTAGGGCACAGATCTGGGGAAGGTTACCCAATCATTTCTGCAGTGTTGAAGGTCCCCAAGAACACAGTGGCCTCCATCATTCTTAAATGGAAGACGTTTGGAACCACCAAGACTTCCTAGAGTATTCAGACCCTTTAACCTTTACTTTGTTGTCGCACCTTTGGCAGTGATTACAGCCTCAAGTTGTCTTGGGTATGACGCTACAAGCTTGGCACACTTGTATTTGGAGAGTTTCTCCAATTTCTTCTCTGCAGAGTCTCAGGTTTAATGGGAGCGTCGCTGCACTGCTATTTTCAGGTCTCTCCAGATTATTTTGATCGGTTTTAATTCTGGGTTCTGGCAGGGCCACTCAAGGACATTGAGACTTGTCCCGAAGCTACTTCTGCGTTGTCTTGGCTGTGTGCTTAGGGTCGTTGTCTTGTTGGAAGGTGAACCTTTGCCTCAGTTTGAGGTCCTGAAGAGCAGGTTGGAGCAGGTTTTCATCAAGGATCTCTTTCCCCTGATCCTGACTAGTCTCCCAGTCCCTGCAACTGAAAAACATCCCCACAGCATGATACTGCCACCCATGCTTCATCGTAGGGATGGTGCCAGGTTTCCTCCAGACGTGACGGTTGGCAATCCGGCCAAAGAGTTCAATCTTGGTTTCATCAGACCAGAGAATCTTGTTTCTCATGGTCTGAGAGTCTTTAGGTGCCTTTTGGCACACTTCCAGCAGGCTGTCATGTGCCTTTTTACTGAGGAGTGGCTTCCGTCTTGCCACTCTACCATAAAGGCCTGATTGGTTGGGTACTGCAGAGATGGTTGTTCTTCTGGAAGGTACTCCCATCTCCACAGAGGAACTCTGGAGATCTGTCAGAGTGACCATCAGGTTCTTGTTCACCTCCCTGGCCAAGGCCCTTTTCCCCCCCAGTTGCTCAGTTTGGCAAGGCGGACAGCTCTTGGAAGAGTCTTGGTGGTTCCAAACTTCTTCCATTTAAGAATGATGGAGGCCACCGTGTTCTTGGGGACCTTCAATGCTGCAGAAATGTTTTTGTCTCGACACAATCCTGTTTCGGAGGTCTACGGACAATTCCTTCGACCTCATGACTTGGTTTTTGCTCAGACATGCACTGACAACTGTGGGACCTTTTTATATAGAAAGGTGTGTGTGCCTTTCCAAATCATGTCCAATCAATTGAATTTTCCACAGGTGGACTCCCATCAGGTTGTAGAAACATCTCAAGGATGTTCAATTTTGTGTCTCATAGCAAAAGGTCTGAATTCTTATGTAAATAAGGCATTTCTGCTTTTTATTTTTAGTAAATTTGTTACCATTTTTAAAAACCTGTTTTCGCTTTGTTGTGGGGTATTGTGTGTAGATTGAGGAAAAATATTTGAATCAATTTCAGAATAAGGCTGGAACAAAATGTGGAAAAAGTCAAGGGGTCTGAATACTTTCCGAATGCACTGTACAAATCCTTTTGGTATTTTGTAAAGAAAGTCTGCCTCCGTTGGGTGTCTTCTAAGGTGGTTGACTGTCTGTTCTCTGTTCCAGGATGGCAGCCTCCAGTGCCCCTCATGCAAGACAATCTACGGGGAGAAGACTGGGACCCAGCCCAAGGGGAAGATGGAGATCTATAGTATCTCCCAGTCCCTCCCTGGCCACCCCGACTGTGGAACTATCCAGATAATTTACAGCATCACCCATGGGATACAGGTACACACACAAGACACACACAAGACACACACAATAGACACCACGAGACACACTCACTCACTTCCTCACTCTCTCCAGGGTCCAGAGCACCCTAATCCCGGGCAGTCGTACACCTCTAGAGGCTTCCCTCGCTTCTGCTTCCTCCCAGACAACAAAAAGGGCAGAAAGGTAAGCAGCTATCTTACAACGAACCAACACACTGCAAACAGTTGACAACACCCTCGATGTGCTCATAAGGGCACGCAACAGAAAATTAGCAGTTCTCCGTTTTTTTCCAGCTTGCTCCCTAATGAACACAACCTTTGACTCTGCTCTGCTCATGTAACCGGTGCTGTACTGCACCGCCGTAGCTCCGCTGTGTGTGTGTGGTCCTTTTGTAGCTCCGTTGGTAGAAGACGTGGACTTCGGTGATCAAGCTGTTTTCAATGTAATGAGTTTCATCTGCATCCAAAAGAAAATACAAAAACATTTGTCGAGCACATATGTTCTGCCAATCATTGCCTCTCTCTACAACAGACACAATACAAAGGACGGTGATTCGTCAAGGAGCTAGCCATCATTCACAAATACAACACACTAGCTAGCTAACAACCAGATGTTGAATTCAAAATGTTATTCTTAAAAGTAATACTCACAATACCATCCCTTTGAGTAAACACTAAATGTACACCATTATTTATGAACAAAAGTGTCTTGTGCTTATTACATGTAACATTTCTGAAGATGACAGAAAAGGCGTGCCTACCTCTCTGCGTCAAAATTATTTGAGCATGCAGGGCAAAACGTAAGTACCCGCTCCCCTATTCCCCAGGATTCGGGCAAGCATAATAACTCGACATGCTATATGAATATACGAACCTGATGAAATGCACAAAATATTTGAACAACTGTTACACTCACATTCCTCGTATGTGCTAAAACCAGTCTAGGAAGTCTGACTGAGCAGTTTCAGGGGGGGAAAAGAGAAAATATTTAATTATTCAGGTGTACCATTCAAAATAGTGAAACCTCTCACTTGAATATCTTGTTCCAATTCCTCATTACTATTTTAATTTACCATTCATTGCGACCAACTCCGCTGCTCTGTTGGCTATATTTAATAAATGCTTATTTACTGTACAGTGTGAGGTAATTGTTTTATTGATAATTCATCCAAATGTTCTTGCCAAAGAAATCCATTTCTATATCTGATTTCCTGTCACTGTCGACGCGAAATCAAATGGGCATACCTCTACATTTGTCATTTAGCAGACGCTCTTATCCAGAGCGACTTACAGTAGTGAATGCATACATTTTGTTTTTCCTCCGTACTGGCCCCCGGTGGGAATCGAACCCACAACCCTGGCGTTGCAAACACCATGCTCTACCAACTGAGCCACAGGGAGACAGTGCAGACCACCTTAAAAGGGACATTCAGCACTTTCAGGGTGAGGAACATTCAATGGGCCAGGAGAAACTTAAAAGGGGGTTTACTTTTAAAGGGGGCCGAACTGACAGATTTTGCTTCGGGTTTTCCTCATTTAAGAACACAAGATTTGGGTCTTGGAGGCATGGTTGGATGTGTGTGTGTGTTCGCACGTGGGAAGCGTTTGTACGTTAACTATGGCAAAACGGTACCACAGTCACTTACTCGTCTAAATAACTTCAAAACATTCTAACCTGCTCTGCTAGGGGGAGTAAAATGGTTAGTGAGGTGTGAAAGTCACTAAATTAGCTCATACTCTTATAGTTCTATGTTGTATTTTGTATATAATATACAATATTTACATTGTTTAAAGTCCTCTATTGTCTCTATATTACATTTCTATATGTCTTGCTAGCAGCACCATTTTACCAAGTCAAATTCTAAAGGTGATTCTGAAGTACAGTACATAGCACTTTTGCCAGCCAGTGTGCGACCGTGGCAGTTAGGTCGCTGTTGGATATCTATGGGGATAGTTGGTGATTATCCAATTACACAATGTACGTGGGACAGTATTTTCTAGTTTTCTCATAATATGTCAAAAAGTGTACTTTCAAGGTATTTGTTTATTTTTAAATTATCCAGAAATGAATGTAAAATGTTGTTATTAATCTAAACACGGATCATATTTCAGAGCACACGGTAAGGTTTCAAATGACACCAAGACTGTCTTTGTAGCACCTACACACTCATCGTTGTAGTGTCTTTAAAGAAGGCCTGGGTAAGGCCAAAATGTCACATTTTTCATTTCAATCAATTATTTCTCAATAATCATTTTGGGTAGACTTCAAAGGTATGCCAAACATCCTTACCCCAAAGGGCATTTCAATGCATTTAATTTCAGGAACATCATATCTTTGAGCCAATCTCGTATGGAGTTGCCCACTACAAACTTCAAGTAACTTTGGCCACCGCTAGCTAAAAGTCTATGGCAGTGATGGGGGCATGTCATCTCTAATTTCATGTCTAATTTCATGTCAGGTGCTGGAGCTGCTGAAGGTGGCTTGGACACGGCGCCTCATTTTTACGGTGGGAACGTCCAGCACCACAGGCGAACCCGATACGGTGGTGTGGAATGAGATCCACCACAAGACGGAGATGATGTCCAACGTGTCGGGCCATGGCTACCCGGACCCCAACTACCTGGACAACGTGCTGTCCGAGCTGGCCTCCCAGGGGGTGACCGACGACTGCCTCCTCAGACAGGAGGGCCCCAGCCAGGGAGGAGCGTCAAACTCTAGACTGTGAAAACTGACCTTGAATCCAGTTACTGAAATCTGGTTATGGCTAGGGAGCATCCCACTGTGAAACTGACCGTGAATCACGTTCCTCGTAATGTCGCAACTTCAACATAGAGAACATAAGGGATAAACCAAGTATTCACATTCCCACCTGGATGTGTTTTTATTAAGTATTCAATGCAAAGCGTATGTCTAAGTGCAGTGTGCTGAATACTGCACATACTGATAATGTGGGGTTTGACTTGGACTTTATTTGCCATAGTAGTGCTCCATCAGCTCTTGGTTTAGTCACCTAGGCTGTCTTTCAAAAGGCACCCTGTATACATCCCGATATACTTTTGTAGTGATATACTTTTGTAGGGAGATATATATATATATATATATATATATTTGAGTGCCCTTTGACAAAAGGATTGTTGGTTTCTTTTGGAACAGACTGATGTGTCGCACCCCTTTTGACATGCACCATGGAAAGTGCCAGCTCTCGCGGGGAATATAGAACATCAGTAGCACTTTTAGTTTTGACAGTGCATTTAATTAACACATGGTAATTACCAGGTTATCTGGTTGATAGTTAAAAATATATTTTAAGTAAATTATGCAAATACTTATTTTTGTTTATCTGTTGAGCAATGTAGTTACCAAATACACAGGCATATAACAAAATGGTAGCAAAGTGAGTACTTGTTTGATTGTGTTATAATGGAGGAAAAACTTTTTTATTGGGCATTTTCATTTTTGGCTGTAATGAAAGCACAGTAAAGGAACAGATTTACCTGTAAATGCCAGTTATTTTAGAAGTATAACCCGTAAGAGAAACTTCTCACTTTGCCTTTGTTTCAGTTGTATTTTTTGTTCTTAATGCATTGTAATTGAAATGTGGAATCCTTAGTTGCTACATCCATGTTTTACTTAAATTAATGATATGTACCCATTGATTCTTGAAAAATATAACTTATAAATGCCTCATGAGCTTAGTTCAATTGTCATACCCCATCAGAACCCAAAATAGAAGATTGCTACTCCAATGTTTAAACAATGTATATTTAAACAAAATCTGTATAGCCTCAACATGTTTAAAACTATACATTTGTATATAATGGATGGTCAGTCCTTGCATCTATGAATTTTGAGAGTGGTTATGTTTCTCCAGGCCCATCCCTCAGCTTTTTACCAAAGCACAGACAGGGTGATTGCTTTATTTTTTATTTTTTTTCACCAGGTAGGCAAGTTGAGAACAAGTTCTCATTTACAACTGCGACCTGGCCAAGATAAAGCAAAGCAGTTTGACACATACAACAACAGAGTTACACATGGAGTAAAACAAACATACAGTAGAATATAAGTCTATATACAATGTGAGCAAATGAGGTGAGATGGGAGGTAAAGGCAATAAATAGGCCATGGTGGCGAAGTAAATACAATATAGCAAGTAAAACACTGGAATGGTAGATTTGCAGTGGATGAATGTGCAAAGGAGCAAAATAAATACAGTAGGGGAAGAGGTAGTTGTTTGGGCTAATTATAGATGGGCTATGTACAGGTGCAGTAATCTGAGCTGCTCTGACAGATGGTGTTTAAAGCTAGAGAGGGAGATAAGTGTTTCCAGTTTCAGAGATTTTTGTAGTTCGTTCCAGTCATTGGCAGCAGAGAACTGGAAGGAGAGGTGGCCAAAGGAGGAATTGGCTTTGGGGGTGACCAGTGAGATATACGTGCTGGAGTGGGTGCTACGGGTGGGTGCTGCTATAGTGACCAGCGAGCTGAGATAAGGGGGGACTTTACCCAGCAGGGTCTTGTAGATGACCTAGAGCCAGTGGGTTTGGCGACGAGTATGAAGGGAGGGCCAGCCAACGAGAGCGTACAGGTCGCAGTGGTGGGTAGTATATGGGGCTTTGGTGACAAAACGGATGGCACTGTGATAGACTGCATCCAGTTTACTGAGTAGGGTATTGGAGGCTATTTTGTAGATGACATCGCCGAAGTCTAGGATTGGTAGGATGGTCAGTTTTACGAGGGTATGTTTGGCAGCATAAGTGAAGGATGCTTTGTTTTTGCGAAATAGGAAGCCAATTCTAGATTTAATTTAGGATTGGAGATGTTTGATGTGAGTCTGGAAGGAGAGTTTACAGTCACCTAGGTATTTGTAGTTGTCCACATATTCTAAGTCAGAACCGTCCAGAGTAGTGATACTGGACGGGCGGGCAGATGCAGGCAGCGACCGGTTGAAGAGCATGCATTTAGTTTTACTTGTATTTAAGAGCAGTTGGAGGCCACGGAAGGAGAGTTGTATGGCATTAAACTTATCTGGAGGGTTGTTAACAGTGTCCAAAGAAGGGCCAGAAGTATACAGAATGGTGTCATCTGCGTAGAGGTGGATCAGAGAATCACCAGCAGCAAGAGCGACATCCTTGATGTATACAGAGAAGAGAGTCGGCCCAAGAATTGAACCCTGTGGCACCCCCATAGAGACTGCCAGAGTCCTGGACAACAGGCCCTCCGATTTGACACACTGAACTCTATCAGAGAAGTAGTTAGTGAACCAGGCGAGGCAATCATTTGAGAAACCAAGGTTTCAATTAAGGATTTTATCTTTAACCATTTAAAATGGGGAAACAAGCAGATTTGTAATGCAGTCACTCTTAATGCAAACAAAGCTGGGCCTGTGTTCATAAAGCATCTCAAAGTAGCAGTGCTGATTTAGGATCAGGTCCTCCCTGCCAATGTAATCTTATTCATTATGATCAAAAACGCAGAACTGATCTTGTATAGGTACACTTGGTGTCCTTCTCTGAGACGCTTTATGAATACTGTCCCTGATGCTTTGCTACACCCACTTACAGTGCATTCTAGGCCGTCGTTGAAAATAAGAATTTGTTCTTAACTGACTTGCCTAGTTAAATAAAGGTAAAAAAAAAAATTTCGTAAAGTATTCAGACCCCTTGACTTTTTCCACATTTTATGTTACAGCCTTATTCTAAAAATTTTTTTTTCCCCCTCATCAATCTACACACAATACCCCATAATGACAGCATAAACAGGTTTTATACACTTTTGCAAATGCATAAAAATAACTGACATTTACAAGTATTCAGACCCTTTACTCAGTACTTAGTTTGAAGCACCTTTGGCAGCGATTACAGCCTCGAGTCTTCTTGGGTATGATGCTACAAGCTTGGCACACCTGTATTTGGGTTGTTTCTCTCATTCTTCTCTGAAGATCCTCCATGGCCCTTCTTCCCCGATTTTCTTAAGAATGATGGAGGCAATTGTGTTCTTGGGGGCCTTCAATGCTGCAGAAATGTTTTGGTACCCTTCCTCAGATCTGTGCCTTGACACAATCTTGTCTGAGCGCTCCGAACAATTCCTTCGACCCCATGGCTTGGTTTTTGTCTGACATGCACTGTCAACTGAGGGACCTTTTATATAGACAGGTGTGTGCCTTTCCAAATCTATTGAAATTACAACAGGTGGATTCCAAGTTGTAGAAACATCTCAAGGATGATCAATGGAAACCGGATGCACCTGAGCTCAATTTCGAGTCTCATAGCAAAGGGTCTAAATACTTATGTAAATAAGGTGTGTGTGTGTAAAAATATATATATATATATATATATATATATAAAGTATAAATGTGCAAAAATGTCAACCTGTTTTCATTTTGTCATTATGGGGTATTTATTGAATCATTCTTTATTAACAGCAAGCTGGAGAAGTCAGTCAAACTTGGATGCATAAAGTACCAGTCTGAAGTGAGTTCTCTCGAGGCTGTCACGTTAGTTCTCTCGTGCTGCTTTCACAGACAAGTTATATTTGCATGATTTAGCTTATTCATAATTAATTCATCATTAATGCTTGGTTCATGTATGTGACCGACCAGTAGCTCACGAGGCTTCTCTCCAAGCTGAGACCTTGAACCTGAGATATCCCTTTCGGTTCTCAAAACAATGTTCTGAGCGTACTGCCAAATTGCAGATACCGATTAGTGAGGATTCCCCCCAGGCACAATCAATCAGTCACTTGCATGAACCTTGTCGAATTGGTTATTAGAAAAGCACAAACATAAAATGTTTCTTCACATTCCCTCCCCTTATCACTTTTGTGACAATCATTACATTTCAAGGTAAGCATTGGATTATAGCTTCTATCAAAAGGTTCTATACTTCTATTAAAGTAAGGGAAATCAACACATAACCAGATTCTTCAGTATTTCAAACCCTTCGTTCTGTGTTATACAATAGTACAGTCATGGCCAAAAGTTTTGAGAATGACACAAATATTAATTTCCACTAAGTTTGCTGCTTCAGTGTCTTTAGATATTTTTGTCACATGTTACTATGGAATACTGAAGTACAATTACAAGCATTTCATAAGTGTCAAAGGCTTTTATTGACAATTACATGAAATTGATGCAAAGATCAAGACCTCTGCAATCTGCCCTGGCATGCTGTCAATTAACTTATGGGCCACATCCTGACTGATGGCAGCCCATTCTTGCATAATCAATGCTTGGAGTTTGTCAGAATTTGTGGGTTTTTGTTTGTCCACCTGCCTCTTGAAGATTGACCACAAGTTCTCAATGGGATTAAGGTCTGGGGAGTTTCCTGGCCATGGACCCAGAATATCGATGTTTTGTTCCCCGAGCCACTTAGTTATCACTTTTGCCTTATGGCAAGGTGCTCCATCATGCTGGAAAAGGCATTGTTCATCACCAAACTGTTCCTGGATGGTTGGGAGAAGTTGCTCTCGGAGAATGTGTTGGTACCATTCTTTATTCATGGTTCTTAGGCAAAATTGTGAGTGAGCTGTGGTGGCTAATTTCTGCATTACCAAATGAGGAGACAGACAAACTTCACACACCAGTCAGAGTTATACTTAAACTACATCTTTAATAGGAGCTTTGCAAAAGCACTTGACTTTCAATGATGCGCTATCTCTAATGAACCATTTGAAAGTGACAACACAAAAGTACAAATCTTTTATAGCCAAGATACACCCCTCTCAACATACATGACGAACAACAGATACAAAGAATGGTGACAAGGTTAAGATTTCTATGAAAGATATCTATAAAACATAGCAGACAGCAACTCCTGTGTCAACAGTTTTCATTGTATAGACCAGTGTCTGTTCCTCCTACTCCAAACTGCAATCCACTTTAATGACCTGACATTGTTCCACGTAATGGAAACAGATTATAATGTTAGAATGCATTAACTTCCTGCTCAAATTCACTGGTGTTACCTAAAGAATAAACCAAGCAACAGCCAAATATAGCCCAGCGCGCACAACCAACTCTCCTATCCTTACCAGTAGGCAAAAATATAACCCCTACTCAAACAACGTTCTGCCTTACCTCTATCGTAATATTAAAACCACACTTTACAACTTTCTCTTCTCTTTCGGCTTCACACTTATGAAATGTCCAAGACATTAAAAATAACATGTAAAGAGCCAAATTTATAAAATGCATCAGTCAATCCATAAGAACAAAAAACACATTTCGGTGGGCACAACTCTATCGCAATTACCTATCCGCTCATTATTATAACTAATTAGATTCAGGTAACTGTCTCTTCTTTGATTCAGTTGCTTAAATCCAACTCTTATTCGCAATATGTTATTTCAGCAGGCCATTTAGGCAACAGACAACGTATTATATCAAAATTGCCTCGCTATTTATGTTGAATGAATTCGTCTTTCAATTTGAACCAAACAAGCTATTAAAACGTTCAGTTTATATCTTCAATAAACACTAGCGACCGTATCTTTCCAGGCAAAACATATCAATAGTTGAATTACAATCAGAAACCCAGATTTTAGTCAATTGGTACATTGGCCGGGAAACCACTGGACCACTATTGAAATGACGCAGACTCCTCGCAAATAACCCTATTTATAATTGTCTGTAGTCGTAAAATTAGGCACGTACAACCGAGACAATTCCCAGAAAATAGCCCTAATTTAAAGGTCCAAGCGTTACTCCGGCGATGATTCTCACATGCCAAATGAATAGTTAGCAGTCAAAGAGTAAAATCGACATTCATAGACTAGGAAACAGATCTTGCGCCTTTTAATAAAAGTAGATTGTTTTCTCATGCAACGTATTTCAATTACTTTACTACATCACATTAATCGCGGAATGATAATTAGTTTGATGGATACCCTAGGCTTTGTACGACAAATTACATCGAGATTGAATCTTAATTCGCTCTAACTTTATGGAAAACGGTTTATTCAATAAATCCAGCAACTCCTCTCATACTGGGAGGAAAAAATAAAACAGTTTCAGACCTTAAGGGCAGTTTTATTTCAACTGTTGCACCCAGACGGAGATAATCCAATAAGCATTTATAGTTACATCGTTAGGGTAAGCTATAACCAAAAGTGGACATACTCCAATCAGTTTCTAGAGCACAATTTCCCAGACATTGTAGACAGTTTAATAATGCTTAAAACCATCTTTATCAAATTATCCATTAAAGATACCAACTCAAAACCTACGTACGTCTACGAATGGGTGGTTTAAATTGTATCTAATTATATTCTCAGCATTACTTTATCAAATCTCTAGTAATTGATTATACACACATACAATTTATCATATTTTCATTATATTCACAGAATACTTAGAAATTCTTAGGTACTCACATAGAACTTTAAGGATCACCCACACAGGATTGGTCAGATGCTCACACAGAACTGGTCGGATGTCCACACAGAACATCAGAACATAATTGAAAGGTTACCCCCACAGAGTCAACCTACCCCGCTCACACAGAACGCTTCTACAAAGATTACCTAGTGGTCCCAAAACAAAATACTCACACAGAGTAAACCAGGGCATACCTGGCTAGCACATTCAAAATAATTGGAATTCACCACCTCTGAGGGTCACTTAGACAGTCCCACAGACACTTTCAGAACGAGGTCCTTCTTCCAATAGGGCTTCACCAAGTACCGTGTTTCTCACAGAACACACAGTCACCCTGGTCCCTCACCCCCACAGACTGCACCAATCCCCACTGTGATCAATTCAGTGTCAGGACGGCTCTAGGTCGCCCGCAACCGACCAGTGGCAGAGTATCTTTGAGTCCGCAAACTCTCAGATCACTCTCCTCTGACTCGGCCCTGCTTACGCCTCCAAGGTGCCCCCCTCACAAAGGAATACACACTCAGAGCTCACGTAACAGAGGCTTTTCTAAAAACTTGACTTCAAGTGTGGTTTGCTCACCTCTTTCTTAAAAAAAATAACTAAGTTCGAGATGTGGTATCCACTCGGCTTGCTGCCTCTCAGATCAAAAGTTTGTCCATCTGCTTCGTTCCCGAAGTGTGGTTTCCCTGAGATCCCAAGTTTGAGGGATCCCTCGTGCACGATTTGCCCAGATCGTCGGGAGCGGTAACCAAGTGAAGATTCACATCCCATCCCCGTCGCCAAATATGGTGGCTAATTTCTGCATTACCAAATGAGGAGAGAGACAAACTTCACACACCAGTCAGAGTTATACTTAAACTACATCTTTAATAATAAGAGCTTTGCAAAAGCACTTGACTTTCAATGATGCGCTATCTAATGAACCATTTGAAAGTGACAACACAAAAGTACAAAGATCTTTTATAGCCAAGATACACCCCTCAACGTACATGACGAACAACAGATACATAGAATGGTGACAAGGTTAAGATTTGTTTGAAAGATATCTATAAAACATAGCAGACAGCAACTGCTGTGTCAACAGTTTTCATTGTATAGACCAGTGTCTGGTCCTCCTACTCCAAACTGGAACCGTCTCTCCCTGGTACGGTATAGAACAGAATCATTAGCTCATGTTCTCTGGAATGCTCTTTAGGCTTTATTACCCAAAGACATCGTAAATCTCCTCTGTCAGTGCTATCTCATAGAGGCCCATCCTCTGTAAAACACACACACAATAGTTAACAGAATACTCCATTCTGTCGAATAAAACAACCATTATAACAATCTTGCAATTTTCCACAACAGAGTCCACTCCCTTGGCTGAGAAGCAACCCCACACATGAATGGTCTCAGGATGCTTTACTGTTGGCATGACACAGGACTGATGGTAGCGCTCACCTTGTCTTCTCTGGACAAGCTTTTTTTCCGGATGCCCCAAACAATTGGAAAGTGGATTCATCAGAAAAAATGACTTTACCCCGGTCCTCAGCAGTCCAATCCCTCTACCTTTTGCAGAATATCAGTCTGTCCCTGATGTTTTTCCTGGAGAGAAGTGGCTTCTTTACTGCCCTTCTTGACACCAGGCCATCCTCCAAAAGTCTTCGCCTCACTGTGCGTGCAGATGCACTCACACCTGCCTGCTGCCATTCCTGAGCAAGCTCTGTACTGGTGGTGCCCCGATCCCGCAGCTGAATCAACTTTAGGAGACGGTCCTGACGCTTGCTGGACTTTCTTGGGCGCCCTGGAGTCACATTCACAACATTTGAACCACTCTCCTTGAAGTTCTTGATGATCCGATAAATGGTTGATTTAGGTGCAATCTTACTGGCAGCAATATCCTTGCCTGTGAAGCCCTTTTTGTGCAAATCAATGATGACGGCACGTGTTTCCTTGCAGGTAACCATGGTTGACAGAGGAAGAACAATGTTTCCAAGCACCACCCTCCTTTTGAAGCTTCCAGTCTGTTATTCGAACTCAATCAGCATGACAGAGTGATCTCCAGCCTTGTCCTCGTCAACACTCGCACCTGTGTTAACGAGAGAATCACTGACATGTCAGCTGGGTCTTTTGTGGCAGGGCTGAAATGCAGTGGAAATGTTTTTTGGGGATTGAGTTCATTTGCATGGCAAAGAGGGATTAATTGCCATTCATCTGATCACTCTTCATAACATTCTGGAGTATATTCAAATTGCCATCATACAAACTGAGGCAGCAGACTTTGTGAAAATTAATTTTTGTATCATTCTCAAAACTTTTGGCCACGACTATGGTAATACTATCATCACAATAAAGGTTATACTTCTATTAACAGGAGTGAATTCATAAAAAAATATACACACATACACAGCATGTTAATTAGGCAAACTAAGCAAAAAAACACATCCTGCAGCCCATTTGGCATTTTGTTATCCCCAATTTACAAACAGGGATTCCATTCAAGTTGCAAGTGTCCACTCTGGTTGTTGGGAATTATTCTTAGTGACAGTGGCAATGTATTTTGTGAGATCAGTCATATTAGAAGAGTGGGACAAAAGTACTGGGACAAAAGGTCAACATTCATCGCCAATGATTGCATGAGTGCCCCCTTGACCTGCAGAAACAATTTACGTAATTATTTTATCATTGCCATATTTCTCTGTGGCTAGAGATCTCCCGAATGTGGTCTAGGGCACATGCAACTCCATACCCAGGTAAAAACACACCAAAGAACCTGGAGGGAAAAGGCAGTTGATAGCTTTGACTGGATGCTGTCACGTTCGTCGTAAAGATGGGACCAAGGCGCAGCGGGAATATGTCTGCTCATCTTCTTTATTTAATGAGAAGAAAACGAAACAAAACACTTAACCTGTTTGGGATAGGGGGCAGTATTTTCACAGCCGGATAAAAAAACGTACCCGATTTAATCTGGTTACTACTCCTGCCCAGAAACTAGAATATGCATATAATTAGTAGATTTTGATAGAAAACACTCTAAAGTTTCTAAAACTGTTTGAATGGTGTCTGTGAGTATAACAGAACTCATATGGCAGGCCAAAACCTGAGAAGATTCCATACAGGAAGTGCCCTGTCTGACAATTTGTTCTCCTTCTAGGGCATCTCTATCAAAAATACAGCATCTCTGCTGTAACGTGACATTTTCTAAGGCCTCCATTGGCTCTCAGAAGGCGCCAGAAAGCGGAATGACGTCTCTGGGCAAAGTATAGGAGCAGAGTTTGTAAGTGGTCAGCCTGGGGACAGTGAGACTGGAGATGCGCGGTCACGAGAACTCGCCATGTTTTTCTTTCTCTCTTTGAATGAATACAACGTTGCCCGGTTGGAATATTATCACTATTTTATGAGAAAAATAGCATAAAAATTGATTTTAAACAGTGTTTGACATGCTTCGAAGTACCGTCTCTGGAATTTTCCAAGCTGTTTAAAGGCATAGTCAACTTAGTGTATGTAAACTTCTGACCCACTGGAATTGTGAATTAAAAGTGAAATAATCTGTCTGTAAACAATTGTTGGAAAAATTACTTGTGTCATGCACAAAGTAGATGTCCTAACCTACTTGGTAAAACTATATTTTGTTAACAAGACATTTGTGGAGTGGTTGAAAAACAAGTTTTAATGACTCCAACCTAAGTGTATGCAAACTTCCGACTTCAACTGTATGTTAACATTGCCAAAGCAAGTGGAATAAACAATACAAAATGAGCAATTCTCTCTCTCTCGCTGTCTTGACATTCCTCACAGTTCAGTCACAGATGGTATGTAGGCTGATTGATAGAACCTGCAGACCTGTTTGAGGGACAACTGGACAGAACTTATCAGAATTTTTGGACTTCAGCTGAGACACTCGTCTCGTTTCCCATCCTTCTATTTACTTGTTACATGTGTATTGAAATAATGAGTCCCTCTCACATAATGTGAATTACATCTACTGGCCAAATGCAGTCACCATCCACTTCAGCTAGCATTTCCTGTTTTCAGGCCTGGTTTAAAATGTTCAGGTAAAGCTCTTTGGAGGAAGTGTCAAAATTGTGACACAGGCTTTATTGTTATGGTTATGTATGTGTTGGTACTGTATGTACAATAAGGTATCCAATATTTAAAAATGTGACATGGGTTGATGTTACTATCATTAATTCTGCATCAAGTCTCAAATATGGATGAACAGTAGTGTATAGAATAACCCGTGTTCTACTATTTTTGATCCACTTGATGGCAGTAATTTGCTACCACCTTCAAAGAGGTCTAATGTGTTTTTCTAATCACCTTTCAAATACTGAGCAAATGTTCAAATTAATGAAATTCCCTGAATTTGCATTGCGAATGTTGCTTTGATGGATACTAGATTTGATTTATATAATTTATTTAAGTGACATACATCTTCCAGTGCCACTACACTAAACAACACTAAACAATACATTAATTGAACTATAACCGTGATGAACTGTTAGGGCCTACATAAAGCTGTCGCTTTACCATGAAGTGAATCCTTACCACCGCTACACCTGGCTATCAGCGGAGTCTTGTCTGGCAGCGAAACAGTTCATTCAGCCTCATTTACTGCCTTAAAAAACATGGTTGACTTGCTTAGACAAATGTGGTTTCTACTGACAATTGAGAAGTACAAACTATGGGTAAAGGGAACGATGAGGGGATGAGCCAATCCGTAATTTAGATTAAGACATTAATGAGCGAGCTAAGACGAACATAGTTAATTTAACTATTTGTTCAGCACTTTTGAAATGTACAGTGACAGAATTCAGAACATGGGCCGTTCTTACACTATTCTACCTGTACTCCAAGTCAGAACCGTAGGATAAATTAAGGGTGCACATAAGCAGAAAATGAAAGCTCTTATAATATTCGATCATGACATTTCTCCAAAACATGCTATAGGCTACATGTGCACCACCAAGTCAGAACAGTAGGCTAAGTTATGAGGGGGAAAGAGACCAAATTATTAGGGTGAGGCACATGGGCTACTAACAGCTTACTACACAACATACGATTACTTTCTTAGCTACAGTATACATATCTCCCTGGCATATTACATAATTTATGCAGGATCATGCAAGACATTTTTGGACTGACCTTGTGCTGTGCTCACTTGAACAGGAAGGTGGCGCGGCGGTCATTTTTGTGGGCAAATACTAATTGAGTGTATGTAATCTTCTGACCTACTGGGAATGTGATGAAAGAGATAAAACCTGAAATAAATAATTCTCTCTACTATTATTCTGACATTTCACATTCTTAAAATAAAGTGGTGATCCTAACTGACCTAAGACAGGGAATAAGTTTCACAAAAAATGTATAACAATTCTTTAGCCCACAGATAGTTATGAGTCGAACACTTGTTTTTTGTGATTCTGTGTTCAAAATAAAGCAAACTGGATGGAATATGGGGAAAAATGCACCAAATTCTTTTTCAATCTTCAATTTGGAAATGCTACCAAAAAAATGTATTAAAACTTCTTACAAATGATGGAGTCACGCATGATTCACCAAATTATATTTTGAAATAGGAAGTAAAGTACTTTAAGAATATGTTTTCGTTTCAGGCTCCTCCATCTCCACTAACTGAAACGAATTGTGTTTTTTCCCCCCTAATGATAATGTAAAATTAACATCTGTACAGAAAGACTCATGTGAAGGCCAAATTACAGAGGAGGAACTGCTTAATGCAATTGGGGCCTTTAAGGATGGGAAAACTCCAGGGCTGGATGGCATACCAGTGGAAGTATACAAAACTTTTTTTGATATATTCAAAGGACCATTATTAGCTTGTTTTAACCACTCCTATATAAATGGTAGATTATCAGACACGCAACAAGAAGGTCTGATATCATTATTACTGAAACAGGGCCCAAATGGTATATATAAAGATCCAGTCCATGTAAAAAATTGGAGACCTCTTACACTTCAGTGTTGTGATGCAAACATCCTAGCAAAATGCTTGGCGCATAGAATTAAAAAAAGTATTGTCAGATATTATTCATCCTCATCAGACAGGTTTTTTACATGGACGATACATTGGAGATAATATAAGACAAGTACTGGAAACAATAGAATACTATGAAATATCGGGGACACCAGGCCTGGTTTTCATAGCTGATTTTGAAAAGGCTTTTGATAATGTACGACTGGAGTTTATACATGAATGCCTAGAATATTTCAATTTTGGGGAATCTCTTTTAAAATGGGTTAAAGTTATGTATAGTAACCCTAGGTGTAAAATAGTAAATAATGGCTACATCTCAGAAAGTTTTAAACTATCTAGAGGAGTAAAACAAGGTTGTCCACTATCAGCATATTTATTTATTATTGCCATTGAAATGTTAGCTGTTAACTTCTTGGGGCTATGTGGGACGTTAGCGTGCCACCCGTGGCGCACCATATCAACAGCAGGTGCATTTCAAGAGCGGCAAATTTGAAACCAAATAAATGTCAAAATTCAAATTTCTCAAACATACAACTAACTTACAGCCTTTGCACGATAAACATCTTCTTAATCTAACCACGTTTACCGATTTCAAAAAGGTTTTACGGGGAAAGCATAAAGTTAGGTTATGTTAGGAGAGTACATTGACAATAGCTGTGTGTAGTGTATTGTCGATTCAAAGACAGGCGTCACCAAAACCATAAAATCAGCTAAAATTATGCACTAACCTTTTACAATCTCCATCAGATGACACTCCTAGGACATTATGTTAGACAATGCATGCATTTTTAGTTCTATCAAGTTCATATTTATATCTAAAAACAGTGTTTTACTATGGCGTTGATGTTCAGGAAATCGTTTCCCTCCAATACCGGCAGTCAAGTCATGACAACAAAATAATTAATTAATATTAGAAAACATTGGTAAAATATTATATTGTCATTCAAAGAATTATAGATTTACATCTCTTGAACGCAATGGACTTGCCAGATTTAAAATTAACCTTACTGGGAAATCACACTTTGCAATAATCTGAGCACTGCGCCAGAAAAATACGCATTGCGATACAGACTAACCGCCATGTTGGAGAGATCTAAAATCTAAAATACTATGTAAATAATCCATTACCTTTGATTCTCTTCATCAGATGTCACTTCCAAAGAATCCCAGGTCCATAACGAATGTAGTTTTGTTCAAAAAAGCTCATCATTTATGTCCAAAAACCTCCGTGTTGTAGCACATGATCTAAGCCAGCCGGACTTCACTTCACTTCAAGAACGGAAAAAATATATTTTCGTTCGTTCAAACATGTCAAACGTTGTATCGCATAAATCATTAGGGCCTTTTTTAACCAGAACATGAATAAAATTCAAGGCGGACCATTGGGTTCTCTTTTAAAACGTTTCGGAATGAGAGTACCCACCATCAAATCGTGCGCCAGGTGTCTAATGGGCCATCACGTTCCATGGCTCTTCTTCAGTCAGATCTCACTGTAGAACACTCAAAACACTTTGTAAAGGCTGGGGACATCTTGTGGAAGCAATAGGAAGTGCCAAAACATTCCTCACCCCCTTTGTTTTTCAATGGTATAGGCTTAAAGTCAATTCAACACATCACGTATCCACTTCCTGTCAGAATCTGTCTCAGGGTTTTGCCTGCCAAATGAGTTCTGTTATACTCACAGACACCATTCAAACAGTTTTTGAAACTTTAGGGTGTTTTCTATCCAAACGAACAATAATATGCATATTCTAGCTTCTGAGTTGGTGTAATAGGCAGTTAAAAATGGGCACATATTTTTTCAAAAATTCTCAATACTGCCCCCTATACCCTAACAGGTTAAGATTATATCAAACAATAATATTAAGGGATTAGAAATCCGTGGCTTAAAACCTCTTACATCTAGATGTGCCGCTAGCGGAACGCCTCGCCAATATCCAATGATAGAGCGTGGCGCGAATTACAAACTCCTCAAAAATCCCAAAACTTCCATTTTTCAAACATATGACTATTTTACACAATTTTAAAGACAAGACTCTCCTTTATCTAACCACATTGTCCGATTTCAAAAAGGCTTTACAACGAAAGCAAAACATTAGATTATGTCAGGAGAGTACCCAGCCAGAAATAATCACACACCCATTTTCAAAGCTAGCATATAATGTCACAAAAACCAAAACCACAGCTAAATGCAGCACTAACCTTTTGATGATCTTCATCAGATGACACTCCTAGGACATTATGTTATACAATACATGCATGTTTTGTTCAATCAAGTTCATATTTATATCAAAAAACTGCTTTTTACATTAGCATGTGACGTTCAGAACTAGCATACCCACCGAAAACTTCTGGTGAATTTACTAAATTACTCACGATAAACGTTCACAAAAAACATAACCATTATTTTAAGAATTATAGACACAGAACTCCTTTATGCAATCGCGGTGTCAGATTTTAAAATAGCTTTTCGGTGAAAGCACATTTTGCAATATTCTGAGTAGAGATAGCCCGGCCATCATGGCTAGCTATTTTGACACCCACCAAGTTTGGCACTCACCAAACTCAGATTTACTATAAGAAAAATTGGATTACCTTTGCTGTTCTTCGTCAGAATGCACTCCCAGGACTTCTACTTCAACACCCAATGTTGTTTTGGTTCCAAATAATCCATAGTTATATCCAAATAGTTCAGTTTTGTTCTTGCGTTCAAGACACTATCCAAAGGGTGATGCGCCGGCGCGTATCGTGACAAAAAAAATCAATATATTCCATTACCGTACTTCGAAGCATGTCAAACGCTGTTTAAAATAAATTTTTATGCAATTTTTCTGGTAAAATAGCGATAATATTCCGACCGGGAGACCTTGTTTTCGTTCAAACACTGAAAATAGAAAATGGAGTCTTCACATGCACCCGCGCACCCGTGTCATTGTTCTCAGAATGACCACTTTCCAAAAGCCCTACTGTTTTTCACCCAGGGACTGCAGAGTCATCATTCCCCGTTCTGGCGCCTTCTGAGAGCCTATGGGAGCCTTAGAAAATGTCATGTTACAGCAGAGATCCTCTGTTTTTGATAAAGAGGCTATAGAAGGCCAAGAAATGGTCAGAGAGGGCACTTCCTGTATGGAATCTTCTCAGGTTTTGGCCTGCCATATGAGTTATGTTATACTCACAGACACCTTTCAAACAGTTTTAGAAACTTTAGGGTGTTTTCTATCCAAATCAAACAATTATATGCATATTCTATATTAACCATATTAAATTGGGTACGTTTTTTATCCGGCCGTGAAAATACCTCCCCCTATCCTAAACAGTTTAAAAACTAAGGTGTCATTGTACGCCGATGATTCATGTTTTCTTTTAAAACCACAATTACAGTCTCTCCACGGCCTCATAGATGATCTAGATACTTTTGCTATCCTCTCTGGATTAAAACCAAATTATGATATTACGTATTGGATCACACAAAAATGCAAATTTTACATTACCATGTAGTTTACCAATTAAATGGTCTGATGGAGATGTGGACATACTCGGTATACAAAACCCAAAAGAAAGAAATGATGTCACTCCAATACATTTTTATAGAAAGTAACAAAAATAGATAAGATCTTGCTACCATGGAAAGGAAAATACCTGTCTATTTGTGGAAAAATCACCCTGATTAACTCTTTAATCATATCACAGTTTACCTATTTGCTTATGGTTTTGCCTACACCTAGTGACCTGCTTTTTAAATTATATGAACAAAAAATATTCAATTTTATTTGGAACGGCAAGCCAGATAAAATTAAAAGGGTATATTTATATAACGAATATGAATTCGGAGGGCAGAAATTATTAAATATTAAAGCATTATACCTCTCACTAAAGGCATCAGTCATACCAAAGTTATATTTAAATCCAAACTGGTTTTCTAGTAAATTGGTACGAATGTCTCATCCTATGTTCAAGAAGGGCCTTTTTCCCTTTATTCAGATTACAACTGCCCACTTTCGGTTGTTTGAAAAGGAAATCATCTCCAAAATATCTTTATTTTTTAAACAAGCCTTAGAAAGTTGGTTTCAATTTCAGTTTAATCCACCTGAAACGACAGAACAAATAATACAACAAATATTGTGGTGAAATTCAAATATAGTAATTGATAAACTGTATTTTTCAAAGAAATTAAAAAAAGGTATAATTTTAGTGAATTATATTATAAATAGGACTGGTGGAGTGATGTCACACATGCAGCTAACACAGACATATGGAAATGTCTGCTCCACCCAAAATTACAACCAATTAATTGCAGCATTACCACAAAAATGGAAGAGGCAAGTAGAAGGGGAAAAAAGTAAGTAACTTGTATGTCGGCCCTGTATTAAAGAACATAAATGGTTAAAGAAAAGTGAGATAAATAAAAACATATACCAATTTCATTTAAGGAGCAAAAAACTGATAGCTGTGCCATATAACTTGCAAAATAGTTGGGAAGAGATTTTCGATGTGCCCATTCCATGGCACATGGTTTATGAATTGATACGCAAAACAACGCCGGATTCAAAACTTCAAATTTTTCAATTTAAATTACTATACAAAATTCTTGCAACTAATAGAATGTTATATATATTGAGGATACAATCTTCCCAGCTCTGCAGATTCTGCTGTGAGGAGGCAGAGTCATTAGATCATTTATTTTGGTATTGTCCATATGTTGCTCGTTTTTGGTCACAGGTCCAGGAATGGTTGAAGAATTGCAACATTTTGCCTAGAACTAACGATGCAGATAGCAATACTGGGTGATTTGAAAAGCCATAGTCAATCAATCAATAATATAATAATTACTTTAGCAAACATGTTTATTTTTAATTTACAATCTGTAGAAGCTATGAGAATAGAAAGGTTCCATTGTTTTGTGAAGCATCACAGCACAGTTGAAAAATATATGGCAAATAGAGATCCGAAATGGATGATGTTGAGAGATAGATGGGAAGGGTTGAATGGAGCTGAAGGGTGGGACTAATAACAAGATAAACAATGTAAAACATACGGGTCTGTAAAACGCATATATGTTCAGAACTTTTGTGATATAGCAGTTACAAATAGAAATCAAACTGGATGGACATCAGAAATAGAGGAAGGACTAAAAACAAACAAAAAATAACTATTGTAAAATAGACTGTGTCTGTAAAATGTGTATAAGATGAATAAATTGAAGGTAAAAGCCTAAGTGTTTATTAGTTTACTGCAATTGGGCGATCGGTGGTAGGGTTTGCGGGGAATAATAATAAAGGTATATTCTTTAAAAAAGTATGTATGTCTATATAGGTATGTGTATGTATATATGTGTATATGTATGCATGTGTGTATGGATATAAATATTTACCCCAAAAAATATATGGGGGATTGGAAATGATGTAGACAATTACATTGATGGAAGCAATATTCTTTCCGCAATATTAAGCAATAAAAAAAAAATTAAAAAAAAGTGAATTGGCGTGTTTCCATGTTTTGTATTAAAAAGATAAAGATAATTGTTTCCATTGACATCATCAACTAATTAGTAGGCAATTAGTAGGCACACCGATTATGTCATTGGAAACACTTATCTTCCTCTATCTTTTTTACTCCAAAACATAGAAACAGGCCATTTTCACTTATGTTGATGTTGGGGTGGTGCTGCAGATGAATATAAAATATTTTGAAATGTCCCTTTAAGTTCAATTGCATGTAGTAACTTTTAAAGTCCTCTGGATGGCAGTAGAAATCAGTAATTAACCCTGGAGTCCATATGAGACCTTCATGTAGAACCTTGAAATGACAGATAACAAGTGTATTCAAACAAATACGTAGCATTAAAAATAGAGGCAGTCAGACTTGAATCACAGTTATTTTTTATTTTATTTTTTACAGCCAAGGCCCATATCCACAAAGCTTCTCAGAGTAGGATTGATATCTATACCTTTTAGGTCATAATTAATAGAATTATATGGATTGATCCAACATAACCATTCCTACTCTAAAGCATTTTATGGATACTGGCCCAGTTCCATACAATTTAAGTCTTTATTTTAAGTATGGGACCCACATGGGTATAAAAGGTTTGGACGTGGCACAACAGATCTAGGTTTGGGGCCCTCAGCCTTGGCTTTGACTAACATAATGGTATAGAACACACTGATCTCCCTCTCTCTCCCTCTTTTATTTGTCTTTCTCACTTGCTCTCTTTTCTGAAGGATCAATATATTGGAAGTAGAATGCACGGAAGGTCCTGGCCTTCCCCCAGGCAGACCCCCAGGCCCTTCAAAGAGGAAGAAAGAGACCACGGCAAAATCGTTTTTCATACACAATTACATTTTCATGTTAAATGTAGAGTATATTGGCAAAGCAATGAAAGTTGTGTGGATGTGACTGGCTAGGACAACTGTTACCCTATTAAAAGCCAAAATCAAAGTTAGTCTCAACTGTTGTAGTAAATTGTGAATTTGGAATTTAATTTGGAATTTCACTAACTAATTAGGATGCAAACAATACAGTTTATAAGTATGTGTAAAGCTATAAGATCCATATCATCGTAAGATAAAACAAGTTGGAATAATTAAACACTTTGATGCCAAATTGTTCTCTTCCCAAAGAGACTAGGAGGAGGTGGTCCAGGTCTCTGATTGGGTTGGATGCAGTGAGGACCACCATACAAGAACTCTCTGAGCTGCAGCAGGTCTCAAAGCCAAAAGACTCATTCATCTGCCTTGTGTGCAGAGGTAAGATATATGAAGAGCATTTCACAATATATCCTCAAGTGAACACTGTTTGAATTGATTGTATTATTGGAAGCTTGGGCAAGAGCTTGGGCAAGAGTGAGTTTCCATCATATTTCTTCTACTCGTCATTCTTTCAAATAAGTGAAGGGAAGTGGACAAGTGCACATTTTGGGACGAAGGAGAGAGAACTGTGACATAGCCTATAGATTGCAGACTAGCGTCCTGGCCAAGGGGTGTACTTGTACATCAAGCTGCCTCACACAACAGACAGGAGGGTAAGGGCCCTTAACTTTTTTGTCTGATATACCTTTCCATTGTATACAACTCACATCCTTGTTACATATTTGATTGGCACATTAGTTGCCAAATCTATCCTTTAACCCAGTGTTTACCCTGGTCTGTGAGTACCCCCAGCAGAACATTTTTGCTTTAGCCCTGGACAAACGCTGTGGGGGGAAATGTTGAATTAGCATTACTTAAAACCTCCTTGGGGTAGGGACGCTACCGTCCCACCTGGCCAACATCCGGTGAAATTGCAGAGCGCAAAATTCAAATTACAAAAATTGCAATATTAAACATTCATGAAAATACATGTGTCATACGTCATTTAAAAGCTTAACTTCTTGTTAATTCAGCCGCTTTGTTAGATTTCAAAAAGGCTTTACGGCGAAAGCACACCATGCGATTATCTGAGGACCTCCTGCAACGGTCCACAGTCCGGAACCTCCTGCGACAGTCCACAGTCCGGAACCTCCTGCGACAGTCCACAGTCCGGAACCTCCTGCGACAGTCCACAGTCCGGAACCTCCTGCGACGGTCCACAGTCCGGAACCGCCTGTGACGGTCCACAGTCCGGAACCTCCAGCGACGGTCAACGGTCCAGAGCTTCCAGGCAAGGCGTCCAGTCCAGCTCCAGGGCAGGAGCCTTCCTCTGCACTGGTGGCCAGTCCAGGCACGGTGTCCAGTCCAGCTCCAAGGTCGGAGCCTTCCTCTGCGCCGGTGCCCAGTCCAGGCACGGTGTCCAGTCCCGCCCCATGGCCGGAGCCGCCTTCTGCGCCGGTGCCCAGTCTAGGCACGGCGTCCAGTCCAGCTCCATGGCAGGAGCCTTCCTCTGTGCCGGTGTCCAGTCCAAGCATGGTGTCCAGTCCAGCTCCATGGCAGGAGCCCTCCTCTGCGCCGGTGTCCTGTCCAGACACATCGTCCAGTCCCGCTCCTAGGCCGGAGCCTTCCTCAGCGCCGGTGCCCAGTCCGGGCGCGGCGTTCAACCCAGCTCCATGGCCGGAGCCTTCCTCTGCGCTGATGCCCAGTCTAGGCACGGCGTCCAACCCAGCTCCAGGGCCGGAGACCTTCTCTGCGCCGATGCCCAGTCCAGGCACGTCGTTCAGCCCGGCACTATGGTCGGATCCGGGGTCTGGGCAGGGGGGGCTACAACCCTCACCGGAGCCGCCACCGACACCAGTCACCCCCCCAAACCCTCCCATTTGGTTTCAGGTTTTGCGGCCAGAGTCCGCACCTTTGGGGGGGGGTACTGTCATGCCCTGACCATAGAGAGCCCTTGTTTCTCTATGGTGTAGTAGGTCAGGGCGTGACGAGGGGGTGTTCTAGTTTAAAAATTCTATGTTGGTGTTTTGGTTCGGTTCCCAATTAGAGGCAGCTGGTAATTGTTGCCTCTAATTGTGGATCATATTTAAGTAGCTATTTTTCCCACCTGTGTTTGTGGGATATTGTTTTGTGTTTGTGCATGTGCACCACGTAGTCACGTTTCGTTGTTCGTTTATTGATTTATTTGTTTTTGCTTGAAGTTTCACTTTGTAATAAATATGTGGAACTCAACATCTGCTGCGCCTTGGTCCCGTTCTTACGACAACCGTGACAGTCACGAAAGTCAGAAATAGCCATAAAATAAATCACTTACCTTTGGTTGCAATCGAAAGGGTCCCAGATACATAGCAAATGGTCATTTTGTTCGATAAAGTCCTTCTTTATATCCCCAAAAAGTCAGTTTAGTTGGCACACTTGACTTTCAAAATGCATACAAATGAATCCTGTAAGTTACCAATAAACCTTGTCCAAACAAGTCAAACAACGTTTCTAATCAGTCCTCAGGTACCCTAATATGTAAACAAACAATACAATTTAAGACAGAGAATAGTATGTTCATTACCGGAGATAAATAATGAAGTGTGCGCTCTCATCCACGCACGCGTGAAAACACTACAGCCAAAATGGGAGCCACTTACAAAAACTACAAATTCTAGCTCATTTTTCAAAAAACAAGCTTGAAACTCTTTCTAAAGACTGTTGACATCTAGTGGAAGCCCTAGGAACTGCAATCTGGGAGGTGTTCCTTTTATATTCCCATCCGGATGGATTCTCCTCAGGTTTTTGCCTTCCATATCAGTTCTATTATACTCAGACATTATTTTAACAGTTTTAGAAACTTTAGAGGTTTTTCTATCCAATACAACCAATTATATGCATATCCTCAAGCTGAACCTCGGCAAGACGGAGCTGCTCTTCCTCCCGGGGAAGGACTGCCCTTTCCATGATCTCGCCATCACGGTGGACAACTCCATTGTGTCCTCCTCCCAGAGTGCTAAGAGCCTCGGCATGACCCTGGACAACACCCTGTCGTTCTCCGCTAACATCAAGGCGGTGACCCGATCCTGTAGGTTCATGCTCTACAACATTCGCAGAGTACGACCCTGCCTTACACAGGAAGCCGCGCAGGTCCTAATCCAGGCACTTGTCATCTCCCGTCTGGATTACTGCAACTCCCTGTTGGTGGGGCTCCCTGCCTGTGCCATTAAACCCCTACAACTCATCCAGAACGCCGCAGCTCGTTTGGTGATCAACCTTCCCAAGTTCTCTCACGTCACCCCGCTCCTCCGCACACTCCACTGGCTTCCAGTTGAAGCTCGCATCTGCTACAAGACCATGGTGCTTGCCTACGGAGCTGTGAGGGGAACGGCACCGCCGTACCTTCAGGCTCTGATCAGGCCCTACACCCAAACAAGGGCACTGCGTTCATCCACCTCTGGCCAGCTCACCTCCCTACCTCTGCGGAAGCACAGTTCACGCTCAGCCCAGTCAAAACTGTTCGCTGCTCTGGGACCCCAATGGTGGAACAAGCTCCCTCACGACGCCAGGACAGCGGAGTCAATCACCACCTTCCGTAGACACCTGAAACCCCACCTCTTTAAGGAATACCTGGAATAGGATATAGTAATCCTTCTAACCCCCCCCCCCCCAAAAAAAGATATAGATGTACTATTGTAAAGTGGTTGTTCCACTGAATGCACCAATTTGTAAGTCGCTCTGGATAAGAGCGTCTGCTAAATGACGTAAATGTAAATGTAAATGTATCCTAGCTCATGGGCCTGAGTAACAGGCAGTTTACTTTGGGAACCTCATTCATACAAACTTCTGAATACTGCCCCCTACCCCGAAGAAGTTAAATGATAGGTATGTACAATCCTGTTACTCTGGTTGTGTAAATTGCTGTTTTAACCTAAACTCTGTACCTAATCCACCATGGCTCTGCACATCACGTGTTCTTACCCCCACCCTCTGTACTCTGAAACTTGCATGTTCGGAACGAGGTATCTTTGTTCCGAACAAAGTCTCTCCTTATCCTCTATTCTAAGAACAAACAGTTTTTAGTATACGCAGGAGAACACAGAGGACTCAGAATATTTGACCACCTCATCCAGTAGATATCGGTTGGTTCGACACATTGAGACAGTTGTGGTGGATTAAGGAAATGTAACAAGGTTGGGCTATATAAGGCAACCTCCAACTCAGAATCATTGAGCTCTCACTCAATTCACTTGTGTGTGTGGTGTGACCTGCTCCCCTATTAATATGTTTTGAATAAAGAATATAACCTGATTGTTAAATGGTTCATCTCTCTTCTCATTATTGATTAGAATTTCCACGACAGTATTTGGCAAATCCCACCTAAGGATCTGAAGGGAAGCAGGGCGGGTGGATACCACATCCCGAACATAGAAACATTGAGAGAGGTGAGCTTGAATATTTTCAATAGGTTGAAGCTCCTGTTGAGGGTACGCCCAGAGCGCGACTCTCTGAGAAAGAGAGGCAATGGCTGGGGTGACTAGCAGGACTGGGCTAGGTTGATTGGGTGTTTGTGAGTTAATCCTTAGACACATATATTAACTGGACAGTTGAGGTCTAAACCAAAATTCCAGGGCTGTGTCTGGTTTGATCACAGCAGGACTGGTGAGGTTGTGTAAGAACAAAATGTGCAAGTAAACTTCTCGCGAGAGTTTCTTTGCCTGGTGATTTCAATTTATAATGTGCATTTGTTTTGTAGTGTTCTCAGAGGGCAAACCAAGTCTGCCATTTTAAAGTGGAAATTACAAACTTTAGAAGCCTTTTTAAACCTCAAATGCACTACAAGTTTGCATTTCCTGCTGTGCAGGAAAGTTCCTGTAACATCAGGGTGATTAAATTAAGATCCTACACCAGAGAGGTAGGGCAATTGTCACAGCAATAGTCGTGTTTACAACTGAAAAGTATAGCCTAACTCTGCCTTTCAGTGAGCAGTAAAGGTTGTTGATGAAGTATACTGAGATCTGAGATGCCATATTGTGCTTTTCTCCTGCAGGAACATCCTGCGGGAACATCCAGAACTCACAGATAGGCGCACACACACACACACACACACACACACACACACACACACACACACACACACACACACACACACACACACACACTGACTTTAACTTAATTGGATATTGTTGTATGTGTAATCAATAGCTAAGTTAGCTATGCAAAGTGGCAGACAGGTAACCATTTACATTAACTCATTATTACTCTGTCAATAAACACCATCAGCCATTAGAAGATCTAGCTATGTTAGCTACAGAAAGTAATGGAGAAATCTGACTGGGAAGCTTCATCTTGTAGCAGGTTGAGGAACTAACTTATTTCCACTAGCTACTACTAGCTAGCGTGACTATAGCCATTAAGCATATAGGGCGAGCTAGCCAGCCTGCTAGCTAGCCAGCTAGTGCAATCAGACTTTGTGCAGTTGTTAAGTTTGTTCTATTGGCATGCTAACTTCATAGTAAGTTCTGCATCTTAGCTAACATTAATATTTGTATCTTCCAGTCAAATCTTCCAGTTTCTCACAGTCTAATCCTTTCTTTTTAATGCCAACATAGGCTGTAACCCCCCCCCCCCCTAAGCCTGTGAATATTGTATTAGGGGGCATGTAATTCTGGGTATGGAAAATGTATATATATATATATATTTTTTTTTCTTCTGTTATTCAATTTAAAATTTTGACACTAGAAATTAGAAAACAAGTCGATTTCCGTTTTTTCCATTCGACTCTGAAATCAAAGTAACAAAATGTACACGGACCTTGTAGGGGCAATGGGGTGGTTTGGGATTCACTAACAATCTTTGCAAGAGGGAGGGTATCTGATTTCATTGGTCCTCATCTCACAGCCAAGACACTTCATTCATGATAAATGGAGTTAGCAGTGAGTTAGCCTGCCCTAGAGCAGGTTAGTTCTGAAGGATTCATTGCCATAGCAATTTACCTAGCTAAAAGATGAGCCACTTTCTTGGTGCTGGTTAAACTCAGAGTTAACTTCTCTAACTCCTCAAACCAGGTACCTAGTATAACCCTCTGGTCCGTTTACTATTTCCATGTTAAATGCATACATTCAGACAGGTTATGGAACAGTTAATCAGACATAGAACTCCTAGACATGGTGAGTTGACTTATTTGTAGGAAGACTAGTTTGTTTAGTAAGGACACACAAAACCTACCACGGTAGTTATTTTATGGCTGGTTATGACACCTACATAAGACTGTCAAAACCCACAAAACCTAGCACACAAGGCAAAACATATTGCATTATACTATAGCCTACTTGTTTATGTTATATAATATTTTCAGAAATGTACCATATGAAATTATGATTGTAATTGCTCACACATTGATGTCAGGCATACACCTACCCCAGTGCTATGTTTCTGATGAATGTAGGAGCAGATTTCAGGAGCAGGACAAGACACCCTCTTTTTGACTGATGACTGACATAAAGGCATGTACGTGATATGCCTACAATATCTGTATTATATGATTATGATGCTCATAATGCTTCTTGATGGTGTCATAAAGTGTATTTTCTTAGTCCAAGTAACGTGACACAGGATGGTCATAATGCTTTATGACATTTTCATAAAGTATATTTTCCAGAAGTTATTTAAAATATGATAGAAAAAAATGACTGTAAAGAATTCATTACAACAACAACAAAGGACTTAAGAAACTAAGACGAAAGGCAGGGAAAAAACATTTGAACAAATGTGGGGTTTGACACTCTTATGTACTGTAGGTGTCATATAACCAACCATAAAATAACATAATAAATGTTACAACAGGTGTAAATATATGGGTCATGACAGTATTATGACCATATTATGACAGGTTATGACAAGTTATGACAAGCTGTTATGACATATGATATGGTTATGACCGTGTCATAACAGGTTTAATGACACTTGGTGTCAAGTAAAGTGTTACCGAATCCTTTCTCTCTATAAAATGAAACTGTAGTATGTGATGTGGTGCTACTTCTTCTGTAGAGGGCAGCATTGTATCATCAAATTTAGAAACCAGCAATGAGACACGTTCACTCTCCCTTACATCAAAGATGCCACATGCTGCTCAGATATTCATGGGTACCTTTCCATGTTGTTGCCACTACACCCGTATGAAATATAGATCAGTCAGTTGTTGAATATCAGCGATTCAAGTCGTTGCCTTCACTGAGGGAAGGACACTCCATTACAACTGCACTGACCCAAGTCTGGACAAATTACTATCTACTTCACTGGCTAGGTTGAGGTTTTTCCATGGGTGAATGACCTCATTGCTGAATGGATAGATAAAGTTATATTTGAAAGACAATTGCTCCTATTTGAAAGACCGTTGCAGTAAATATTGGACATCATCAGCAATCTCTCAGGGTTGAGGATGATCTCTTTTTCACAGGTTTTGCTTGTAGTGGGTCCTGCTGTGGCTGAGCAGACCGATCCTGCAGCCACAGACATGTCCATAGACAATGCAGGTCAGGTTGGAGGGAAGGAAGTGTTGGTTTTGTTGGTTGGTTGAGGGTCCTTTCATTTTTTCATTGGCCAGAGTGATGCGAGTTAGCATTAAAATGTGAGGGGGAACAATTGTGTAGGGTATCTGTAATAAATTGAGTGCCTTAACAATCAAGCAGCCCCTTAACCTCAATGAAATAGAGTACATTTAGTTTGTCTCATAATATTTTACACACAAGTTAATGGATTAAGTCAAAGTTTATTTTTTTTGCAATAACATCTTAGACTTTCATCTTGAAAGAAAAAGCTTTTCAAGCATCAACTTCTAATCTATTGGTTGCTCTTTGAAATATTTACATTTGATCAGTATAGACCAGTAATGCTGTACATGCACCATCTTACATTCAGAATTATAAAGCCTCTCTGATCAAGCTTCATAGAGTCTTATTAAGTATGCCATTACTTCTGATGTTAAAAGCATATTAGAAGTGAGATCAAAACTCATGCCTCTCCCTCGGCAAGGCTTTACATTGCTTAAATACTCTGAGTCTCCAGCTCCTACAGTATAGAGAGAGAGAGATAGAGAGCCCATAAGATAGGATCTACTCAGCTCCCGCATTCCCATTTCAATTTCCAGGGGATGAGAACCTCGCTGACTATCTTTATTAGGAAACATCTATGCTGTTTGTTGTCTGTAATTAAAATGAAGCTTGGGGATGATGATAACTTCGCTTGGACCTGAGGCACTTTATCTTCCTTAGATGGGATCTCAGCGCTGACTCAAGAGGATTTTCCCTCCCCTGTCCTCTGTCTCTCTATATTTCCTCTTTAAAAAATATATTTTAATAGATATGAAAGCAGAATGCTTTGCTTTTCTCCCATTTCATACAGTATAAGAGTAAATGACTGATGTAAATATAATAAAGAAACTTCATATGACAAAAACGCATGTCAGAGGATTAATTGGGCATTCCATTCATGGGGAGTTTTATACATTTTTGTATAATCATTGTATAATGTACAATAATGTCCATATTAATGCAATAGCATAAATATTTACTGCATTACAACACTGATATCTTAAAGCTAAAGCCTACCATTCGAAAAACAACAAATCAGCTGCCCTACCACTTATTTAGGCATACAGCAGAGAGATGGGCTAATTAAATTTAACCCCTCTCAACTTTCAAAGACTTTACTCTAGATGCAAGGACTGACAGTCCACAACCTCCACATGATAGTTGTAACCATGTTATGAAGCTATACATTGTTTACAATGACATTGTTTAAAAACAATGGAGTAACACAAGCTTATATTTTGGGTTCTGGTGAGGTAAGTGTAAAAGGGGTCGTCTAAAGGAGACCAAGGCGCAGCGTGTATAGTGCTCATTCTTTTCTTTAATGGAAAAAACACTTCAACAAACGACCGACAACAGTTCCGTAAGGTACACTTGACAAAACGGAAAACAACTACCCACACCCACACATGAAAAACAGGCTGCCTAAGTATGGCTTCCAATCAGAGACAACGAAAGACAGCTGCCTCTGATTGGAAACCATACCTGGCCAAAACATATAAAACAAAAACATAGAAATAGAAATCTAGAAAACCCCACATAGAAACAGAAAACCAAAACCACCCAAAACACCCACCTGTCACGCCCTGACCACTCTACTATGGAAAATTACCTCTTACAAGGGTCAGGACGTGACAGTAAGACTGTTGTACAAAGCAGTTGTACTAGACAGTTGCACTATCATGAGGTCACAGGAGGTTGGTGGCACCTTAATTGGGGAAGACGGGCTCGTGGTAATGGCTGGAGCAGAATAGGTGGAATGGTATCAAACACATGGTTTGATGCCATTCCATTTGCTCCTCAGCAACCTCCACTGGATGAGATATTTATAAGTGATATTCTTCAAGAATCAATGGCTATATGTCATTCATTTAAAAGTCCAAAAATGGATGTACTATATTTATTTAAACTTTATTTAACTAGGAAAGTAAGTTAAGAACAAATTCTTATTTACAATGACGGCCTACCCTGGCCAAACCCGGACGACGCTGGCCCAATTGTGCGCTGCCCTACTAATCCCAGACTGTAGCTTTAATGCCAGTACCATCCATTTCAAGTAGTTGGGCTGAGGCAGACAGGAGTCTGCACTGTATACAAAGTCAGTGAGAGCTCTGGCATAGACATCCTAGCTGGAGACCACAAAAGCACACACTAATGTCTCTTCTCTCTCTCCATATTTTATGAAACCAATCATTTGGAGCTTCTGCTTCTCTTTTTGTCTTAAATTTTCCCAACTAAACTGAGAAAAAAAATTTAAAAGCAACATGTAAAGTGTTGGTCCCATGTTTCATGAGCTGAAATAAAATCTCAGAAATGTTCTATATGCACAAAAAGCTTATTTCTCTCAAATTGTTTACATCCCTGTTAGTGAGCATTTTTCCTTTGCCAAGCTAATCCATCCACCTGACAGGTGTGGCATATCAAGAAGCTGATTAAACAGCATGATCATTACACAGGTGCACCTTGTGCACCACTTTAAAATGTACCGTTAAGTCACACAACACAATGCCAAAGTTTTGAAGTTTTGAGGGAGCGTGCAATTGGCATGCTGACTGCAGGAATGTCCACCAGAGCTGTTGCCAGATAATTGAATTTGGCAGTACGTCCAACAGTTCTCACAACTGCAGACCACATGTAACCACACCTCCACATCCAGCTTCTTCATTTGCAGGATCATCTGAGACCAGCCACCCAGACAGCTGATGAAACTGTGAATAATATCTGCACAAACTGTCAGAAACATTATCAGGGAAGCTCATCTACTTGCTCATCATCCTCACCAAGGTCTTGATCTGAATGCAGTTTGGCAAACTAACCGAATTCAGTGGGCAAAGGCTCACCTTTGATGGCCACTAGCATGCTGGAGAAGATGGCATTGTGTTGGTGAGCGGTTTACTGATGTCAACATTGTGAACAGATTGCCCCATGGTGGCAGTGGGTTTATGGTATGGGTAGGCATAAGTTATGGACAACGAACACAATTGCATTTTATCAATGTCAATTTGAATGCACATAGATACCGTGACGAGATAATGAGGCCAATTGTAGTGCCATTCATCCCCCACCATCACCTCATGTTTCAGCATGACACCGCACGGCCCCATGTCGCAAGGATCTGTAACCAGTTCCTGGAGGCTGAAATTGTTCCAATTCTTCCATGGCCTACATACTCACCAGACATGTCACCCATGTTTGGGATGTTCTGGATCGACATGTACTGGCGTGTTATATTGGCGTGTTCCAGTTCCCGCCAATATTCAGCAACTTTGCACAGCCATTGAAGAGGAGTGGGACAACACTCCACAGGCCACAATCAACAGCCTGATCAACTCTATGCAAAGGAGATGTGTCGTGCTGCATGAGGCAAATGGTGGTTACACCAGATACCGACTGGTTTTCTGATCCACAGCCTTACTTTTTTTTTAAAGCTATCTGACCAAAAGATGCACATCTGTATTCCCAGTCATATGAAATCCATAGATTAGGCCCTCATGAATTTATTTCAATTGACTGAATTGTAGCTCAGTAAAATCTTAGAAATTGTTGTTTTGTTTATATTTTTCTCAAGAATCGATGACCACCATCGATGAGTCAAGGTAAAAAGCTTAGAAGGCATCCAGGGCCATACATAAGGCTACGAATAACTCCCATAACCATATTAACTTCTATGGGCTAGGTGGGACGTTTGCGTCCCACCCTAGTCAACAGCCAGTGGAATTGCGTGGCGTGAAATACAAATACCTCAAAAATGCTATAACTTCAATTTCTCAAACATATTACTATTTTACACCATTTTAAAGACAAGACTCTCGTTAATCTAACCACATTGTTCGATTTCAAAAAGGCTTTACAGCGAAAGCAAAACATTAGATTATGTCAGGAGAGTACCCTGCCAAAAATAATCACACAGCCATTTTCAAAGCAAGCATATATGTCACAAAAACCAAAACCACAGCTAAATGCAGTAGTAACCTTTGATGATCTTCATCTGATGACACTCCTAGGACATTATGTTATACAATACATGCATGTTTTGATCAATCAAGTTCATATTTATATAAAAAACCAGCTTTTTACATTAGCATGTGATGTTCAGAACTAGCATACCCACCGAAAACTTCCGGTGAATTTACTAAATTACTCATGATAAACGTTGACAAAATACATAACAATTATTTTAAGAATTATAGATACAGAACTCCTTTATGCAAACGCTATGTCAGATTTTAAAATAGCTTTTCGGCGAAAGCACATTTTGCAATATTCTGAGTACCGTAAATTCCGGACTATAAGCCGCAACTTTTTTCCCACGCTTTGAACATCGCGGCTTAATTAATGACGTGGCTAATATATGGATTGTTCCCGCTTTCAATTAAAAAAAAAAAAACATTCTGTGACGTGCTCAGTTTTTTTGCGGCATGAAGCTTTCATTAGACCAATGAAATTGCCGAACGGGTTAAGGTCAAACAACTTTTTTGTTTACTGTTTAGATTAAATCGAGCGTTCTCAATCTTCCCATCATTCTGATTACGGTAGTCATTTTGTCACCCTCATCATGGCAAAGACACGGAGAAATGCATATGATGCAGCTTTCAAGTTGAAGGCGATTGATCTGGCTGTTGGAAAAGGAAATAGAGCTGCTGCACAGGAGCTTGGTCTTAATGAGTCGATGATAAGACGTTGGAAACAGCAGCGTGAGGAATTGACTCAGTGCAAAAAGACAACTAAAGCTTACTGCTCATTTTTTATTTTTTGTTACAAGCCGTTTCGTTAAAGCCTCTTTATTTTTGTTACAAGCCGTGTTTCGTTAAAGCCTATTTATTTTTGTTACAAGCCGTGTTTCGTTAAAGCCTGTGTAAAGTTCATTTGTTTCAATGTACCGGTAGGCACCTGCGGCTTATTTATGTTCAAAATAATATATATTTTTTTTAATTCAGTGGGTGCGGCTTATATTCAGGTGCGCTTAATAGTCCGGAAATTACAGTACATAGCTCAGCCATCACGGCTAGCTATTTTGACACCCACCAGGTTTGGGGCTCACTAAACTCAGAATTACTATTAGAAAAATTGGATTACCTTTGCTGTTCTTCGTCAGAATGCACTCCCAGGTCTTCTACTTCAACAACAAATGTTGTTTTGGTTCCAAATAATCCATAGTTGTATCCAAATACCTCCGTTTTGTTTGTGCGTTCAGGTCAATATCCGAAGGGTAACGCGCGAGCGCATTTCGTTACAAAAAAACTCAAAATATTCCATTACCGTACTTAGAAGCATGTCAAACGCTGTTTAAAATCTATTTTTATGCTATTTTTCTCGTAAAATAGCGATAATATTCCAACCGGGCAACGTTGTATTCATTCAAAGGCTGAAAGAAAAAAAATTGAGAAGTCTCATGAATGCGCATCTCAGTCTCACTGTCCCCAGGCTGACCACTTACAAACTCTGCTGTTGCACTTTGCCCAGAGACAGCAGACACCCCATTCCACTTTCTGGTGGCTTTAGAGAGCCAATGGAAGCCTTAGAAAATGTCACGTTACAGCACAGATGCTGTATTTTCGATAGAGATGCAACAGAAGGACAACAAATTGTCAGACAGGGCACTTCCTGTATGGAATCTTCTCAGGTTTTGGCCTGCCATATGAGTTCTGTTATACTCACAGACACCAGTTTTAGAAACTTTAGAGTGTTTTCTATCCAAATCTACTAATTATATGCATATTCTCGTTTCTGGGCAAGAGTAGTAACCAGTTTAAATCGGGTACGTTTTTTATCCGGCCGTGAAAATACTGCCCCCTAGCCCCAACAGGTTATTAAGACCGCCATTGATAAATAGTCTAAGCATTCTGTTGTCATATTTTTATGTCAAGTCAACGAATCTAAAGACCTTCCTGCATGAGTAAGTGTTTCTTGCTGGCTGGGCCACTTTGCATTATCCACCACAGTGGCATGTTTCATCTCTATAAGTGTTGACTCACTACTCAACAAAATGGGCAAGCAGTGTTTACAACTCTCTCAGGCTACAGTAGGTGCAACAGCCTGTCTCGAACACAAAATGGAATCAATTTGCCTCTCATTGCCGCCACTATCAGCTCATTACTACAGCCAGATGCATCGGGTCTCGGCTACTCCTTTGAGTGCGGCTGAGAAGAATTCATTACATTTGCACAGTAAAGAAAGTGACGTGTACGCCTTAGGTGAAAGCCTTGTGTATTGTTCACCTGACTTTCCGTAATATGTCTCACATTTCCCGAGATACTACATTTGGTGCCTTATTTACACGTGTAAAATGGGTAGTTGGATCCTGGATGCTGCTTTCTTTGATAGGCGCTAGTTATTCACGATAATCCACGGGTAATGCCTGCAGAGCCGACCTGGGTTCAATACAGTAAAAATACAGTATCAAATAATTCACCTGGGCTTGACTGAGCTTTTATGGAGAAATGGACCAATACAGGAGTCGTAAAAGTGCAAACCTCGCCCCTTTGTCATATGCTTCATAAACAGTGAAATTCTTACTTAACAATGCAGTGAGAAAAAAATATAAAATAAATTATAACACAAGGAATAAATACACAATGAGTAACGTTGACTTGGCTATATACATGGGGTACTAGTACCAAGTCAATGTGCATGGGTACGAGGTAATTGAGGTAGATATGTGCATATATACATTACCTTTGAAAAGTATTCAGACCCCTTGACTTTTTCCACATTTTGTTACGTTACAGCCTTATTCTAAAATGTATTAAATCGTTTTTTTCCTCATCAAATCACACACAATTACCCATAATGACAAAGCAAAAACAGGTTTATAGATATTTTTGCTAATTTATCATTTTTAAAAATCTGAAATATTACATTTAGGTAAGTATTCAGACCCTTTACTCAGTACTTTGTTGAAGCACCTTAGGCAGCGATTACAGCCTTGAGTCTTCTTGGGTATGACGCTGCAAATTTGGCACACCTGAATTTAGGGAGTTTCTCCCATTCTTCTCTACAGATCCTCTCAAGCTCTGTCAGGTTGGATGGGGAGCATCGCTGCACAGCTACTTTCAGGTCTTTCCAGAGATGTTTGATCAGGTTCAAGTCTGGGCTCTGGCTGGGCCACTCAAGGAAATTCAGCCATTCCTGCGTTGTCTTGGCTGTGTGCTTAGGGTCGTTGTCCTGGTTGGAAGGTGAACCGTCTGAGGTCCTGAGCGCTCTGGAGCAGGTTTTCATCATAGACCTCTATACTTTGCTCCGTTCATCTTTGCCTAGATCCTGACTAGTCTCACAGTCCCTGCCGCTGAAAAACATCCCCACAGCATGATGCTGCCACCACCATGCTTCACCGTAGGGATGGTGCCAGGTTTCCTCCAGACGTGAAGCTTGGCATTCAGGCCAAAGAGTTCAATCTTGGTTTCATCAGACCAGAGAATCTTGTTTCTCATGGTCTGATAGTCATTAGGTGCCTTTTGACAAACTCCAAGCAGGCTGTCATGTGTCTTTACTGAGAAGTGGCTTCTGTCTGACAACTTTACCATAAAGGCCTGATTGGTGGTGTGCTGCAAAGATGGTTGTCCTTCTGGAAGGTTCTTCCATCTCCACAGAATAACTCTAGAGCTCGGTCAGAGTGACCATTGGGTTCTTGGTCACCTCCCTGACCAAGGCCCTTCTCCCCTGATTGCTTAGTTTGACCGTGCGGCCAGCTCGGTGTCTTGGTGGTTCCAAACTTCTTACATTTAAGAATGAGGGAGGCAACTTCAATGCTGCAGAAATGTTTTGGTACGCTTCCCCAGATCTGTGCCTTGACACAATCCTGTCTCGGAGCTCTACAGACAATTCATGGCTTAGTTTTTGCTCTGACATGCACTGTCAACTGTGGACTTTCAACTGTGGGACCTTATATAGACAGGTGTGTGCCTTTCCAAATCATGTCCAATCAATTGAATTTACCACAGGTGGACTCCAATCAAGTTGTAGAAACATCTGAAGAATGATCAACGTAAACAGGATGCACCTGAGCTCAATTTCGAGTCTCATAGCAAAGGATCTGAATACTTATATAAATAAGGTATCTGTTTTTTATTTTTTATAAATGTGAAAAAACATTCTAAAAACCTGATTTCGCTTTGTCATTATTGGGTATTGTGTGTAGATGGCTGAGGAAATGTTTTTATTTAATCCATTTTAGAATAAGGCTGTAACCTAACAAAATGTGAAAAAGTCAAGGGGTCTGAATACTTTCCGAAGGCACTGTAGATAGGGGTAAAGTGACTAGACAACAGGATAGATAATAAACAGTAGCAGCATATGTGATGAGTCAAAGGAGTTAGTGCAAAAAAGTCCTGGTAGCTATTTGGATAACTATTTAGCAGTAATATGGCTTGGGGCTGTTCAGGGTCTTGTTGATCCCAGACTTGGTACATCGGTACCACTTGCCGTGCGGTAGCAGAGAGAACAATCTATGACTTAGGTAGCTTGAGTCAACACATCCAAGGCTAGTGTAAACAGAAAAGTTGCAAATCTGATGTTGAAGAGAGATAGATCTCATTAAACATATTTTACAAATGTAAATCCACCCTTAGTATTTGGACACCAGTGAGCCATTACAGACCATTGTGTCAAAGAGCCCAAGACCCTTTGACTGGCTAGTAGGTGGGGATCGTAGAGAAAGCCTGGCTCTAAAGCAGTATAAAACTTTGGCCCTCATTATACTTAATTTCCAAAGAGCAGAAGCACAAACTTAACCAGGCTGTTAGCAAGCAAAGGCTCTATGAAGCAGCTCCACCACAGGCATACTAACCAGGTGGAATTTCAAATGTTCAGTGAAGTACATCACAAATGTTATGTATGACATAGACAAATGCAAAGATGTAGGTAATTTTGATGATTTGATCCATGTCATTAACTTGAACATTTTGAGCCAGTTTCCCAGATCCATCAGTTTAATTTTGGTACAAAAAGAATGCTTTATGGAGAACCTCTGGGAAACTGGTGTTTCAGCTGTCTTTGTGCTTGTCTCCACCCCTCTTCAGGTGTCACCCATCTTTCCCTATTATCCACAGTGTATTTATACCTGTGTTCTCTGTTTGTCTGTTGCCAGTTCGTTTTGTACGTCAAGCCTACCAGCGTTTTCCTCCTTTCACCTGTCTTTTTCTAGTTCCTGTTATCTAGTTTTCCCGGTTTTATCATTTCTGCCTGCCCTGACCCTGAGCCTGCCTGCCATTCTGTAGCTTCTCACACCACCCTGGATTATTGACCTCTACCTGTCCTGACCCCGAGACTGCCTGACCTTCTGTACCTTGTGGACTCTGATCTGGATTACTGACCTCTGCCTGCCCTTGACCTGTCATTTTGCCTGTCCACTGTTCTAGTAATACACTTTTGTTACTTCGACCCTATCTGCATCTGGGTCTTCTCCTGAAAAGTGATAGTACGAACTGGCCTCTTCGATTCCGCCGCACCGACCCTATAACTGCGGGATTGACCTTCTCCCAGGCCCCACTCTGCCCCGTGGACGACTGCACTCTCTGTCAGGTCCGGAGACCAAGACTATGACAACCTACATTGAGGACTCCCTAGCTGTAGTGTTCATCCGTCCTTCTGCTTCCCCCGCCGGCGCCTGTGCAATGACTACCGGGGCCTCAACGGCATCACAGTGAAGAACCGCTACCCGCTACCACTCATCTCCTCGGCCTTCGAGCCACTCCAGGGGGCCACCGTGTTCTGAATCTGATTTTTGTGAAAGCAGAGGAGTGCGAATTCCATCGCTCCACCATCCCCTCCATTGATTACATCATCGCTGCAGGGAGTGTACAGATGGATCCCAGGAAGGTGAGAGCGGTGGTGGATTGGCCCCAGCCTATGTCCACAGTGCAACTACAACATTTCCTGGGATTCACAAACTTTTATTGCCGCTTTATCCGGGGTTACAGCACCCTGGCTTCCCCCGTCTGCACTCACCTCTCCCAAGGTTCCGTTCACGTGGTCCCCAGCTGCTGACCGGGTGTTCTGGGATCTCAAACACACTTTCACCACAGCTCCCATCTTGGTTCATCCTGACCCATCCCGCCATTCTGTGATGGAGGCCGATGCTTTGGATGTCAGAGTGGGGGCTGTCTTGTACCAGCGTTCTGCCCTGGACCTCAAGTTACATCCCTGCACCTTCTTCTCCCATCGCCTCAACGCCATGGAGAGGAACTACGATGTTGGGAATCGTGAGATTCTTGCGTTGGAGGAGCGGAGGCATTGGCTGGAGGGTGCGGAACATGCATTCATTGTGTGGACAGACCACAAGAACCTAGAATATCTCCGAACCGCCAAGAGTCTCAATTCCAGGCAAGCTAGGTGGGCCCTGCTTTTCACCCAGTTCAACTTCGTCGCCGCATGCACGATCTGTGCGCAGAACAAGACTCCCTGGCAAGCTCCGGCTGGTCTCCTTCAACCTATACCTGTCCCTCACCATCCCTGGTCTCACATATTCCTGGACTTTGTCACGGGTCTCCCCCCGTCTGATGGCAACACCGCCATCCTGACTGTAGTGGACCGGTTTTCCAAAGCTGCCCACTTCATTCCGCTGCCCACTTCATTCCACTCCCCAAGCTACCCTCTGCCAAGAGACGCCCAGCTCATGGTGCAGCACGTCTTCCGGATCCATGGACTCCCATTGGACATAGTCTCCGACTGGGGTCCTCAGTTCTCGCCCCAGTTCTGGAAGGCGTTCTACACACTCATTGAGTCGTCGGCCAGCCTGTCCTCCGGTCGGGTTCCACCCCCAGTCCAACGGCCAGTTGGAGTGAGCCAACCAAGACCTGGAGATGACTCTACGCTGCCTGGTCTTCGCCATCCCTACCACCTGGAGCCAGCAACTAGTGTGGGTCGAATATGCCCGCCTCACCCTTCCTTGCTCTAACACGGTTCTCTCGTCCTTTGAGTGTTCCCTGGGTTATCAGCCCCCACTCTTCCCGGAGGAAGAGGTCGGCGTAACCTCGGCCCGGTTGTTTGTCCGCCGCTGTCGTCGTGCCTGGAAGAGAGCCTGCCACCGGAACCCGGCTCCCCGGTATCGTCTCAGGCAGAGGGTATGGCTTTCCACCCGAGATCTGCCCATCTGGGTGGAGTCCCGCAAACGTTCCCCTCGGTTTATCGGCCCTTTCCTCATCTCCAAGATACTTAGCCCTTCTACTGTTCGTTTTCTTTTGCCCCGTACCCTCCTTATCCATGTCTCACAGCCATGTGTCTCCTGTTCCACATTAGAGTATCTAGCTGGTGGTTGTAAAAAGAGATTTGATTGCCTCAGAAGACATACATTAAAAACAAGATTAAAACCCTCATCAAACATGATGGAGTAACCGACATCAGACTAGGACTGTATCAAAACATAGTGGTTAAAAATTCTCATTGCTGATGGCAGAAATTTCCGTCTGCAGTTTGCAGCATTATGGTTCCTCAGTCATAGTGTGCATCCCAAATGGCACCCTATTCCCTATGTAGTGAACTACTTTTGACCAGGGCCTAAAGGGTAGTAGTGAACTACATAGGGAATAGTGTGCAATTTGGAATGCAGTGTGCAGTGTGCTTAAAAAGTCTCATTGCTAATGGCAGAAATTCCCATCTGAGGCTTTCAGCATTATGTAATGAAAATCTCTTGCGAAAAAGTGCAAAGCTATGTATGTAAATACAGAAAATATGCAAATACGGGAGGCTTTAGGGTTTCTGCCCATTAAAAATAGACATGGTGCATCAGTGAGTCAAACTTAAGTCAAATCGACTGCCATCCACAGACTATGTACTGTCTTCCCTGAAAGTACAATTTAATGTTGTTGTTGGCAATTACAAAAGGTTTGTTGGATCAATACGTCTCGGGAACAACGTAGCAGACATTAGGCGTGTGAAGATCAGAGTCTTACTGGGTCTAGCTAGCTGAATTCCTTTGACTGAGATGTTTAATCATGCTTGATTAGTAAGTGCTATAAAAATCAGAACCAGCGATTAAGTATGAATTTTAAACGTAGATGAAATTCTTTCAAAGTAATGCTTTATTTTGATAATCGTGGTTAGGAGTTACCACAAAAATAGCGTCTTAGCAATTCCTAAAGCAAGAATTTTGCTTGGACTGTCTGGGAGTGGTCTGAGTGAGGGGCCTTATGGGAGGGATATGTAACCTGAAAACTAGCTGTTATTGGCAGAGAGGTTTGAAATTCTCTTTATTGGTCTATTAACTTATAACGCCTGGTGATGTCGCCAGGCAGGTCAAAACTCCATCCCACCAAAACAGGCTGACATTTCAGGCGGTCTTTTCAAACGGCTTTTACACTAAAAGCGCAATATCATAATTTCCAAAATTTCACAGTTTTATTCTAACCTCATAGTGTGGAAATGTTCATAAAACACAGAAAAATTACTTTTTTGACAGCACTTGGAATTTAATCCCACTGACTCAAGAGCTATGACATTAACTAAAGAATTAAAACTGGTAATATGTCCTTGAAAAAAAGGGCTGCATTGGTTATTATGTACAATAAGGTTTGGGATAGGGGTACAGATAAGGCATTGAGGTTTGGTCACTAATGGGCTTGGGTCAATTACCCTCCTGATTGAATTCTGTATTGATATCTGCCCAACTCTGAATAACCCTGCCTGTTCAGTCACTTAACCCTGTGTTTATTTTACCTACAGCGCCTTCAGAAAGTATTCATACCCTTTGACTTATTCCACATTTTGTTGTGTTACAGCCTGAATTCAAAATGTATTAAATGGATTTTCTCTCTCACCCATATACAGTGCATTCGGAAAGGATTCAGACCCCTTGACTTGTTCCACATTATTTTACGTTACAACCTTATTCTAAAATGGATTTAAACACATTTTTTTTCTCATCAATCTACACACAATGCCCCACAATAACAAAGCAAAAACATAATATTTACATAAGTATTCAGTACTTTGTTGAAGCACCTTTGGCAGCGATTACAGCCTCGAGTCTTCTTGGCTATGACACTACATGCTTGGCACACCTGTATTTGGAAGGAGTTTCTCCCATTCTTCTCTGCAGATTCTCTCAAGCTCTGTCAGGTTGGATGTGGAGTGTCGTTGCACAGCTATTTTCAGGTCTATCCAGAGATGTTCGATCGGGTTCAAGTCCGGGCTCTGGCTGGGCCACTCAAGGACATTCAGAGACTTATCCTGAAGCCACTTCTGCATTGTCTTAGCTGTGTGCTTAGGGTCGTTGTCCTGTTTGAAGGTGAACCTTCGCCTGAGTCTGAGGTCCTGAGAGCTCTGGAGCAGGTTTTCATCAAGGATCTCTCTGTACTTTGCTCCGTTCATCTTTCAATCGATCCTGACTAGTCTCCCAGTCGCTGCCGATTAAAAACATACCCACAGCATGATGCTGCCACCACCATGCTTCACCGTAGGGATGGTGCCAAGTTTACTCCAGATGTGAAGTTTGATTTTCAAGCCAAAGAATTCAATCTTGGTTTCATCAGACCAGATAATCTTGTTTTTCATGGTCTGAGAGTCTTTTAAGTGCCTTTTGACAAACTCCAAGCTGGCTGTCATGTGCCTTTTACTGAGGACTGGCTTCTGTCTGTCAACAAAAGGCCTGATTGGTGGTATGCTGCAAAGATGTTTGTCCTTCTGGAAGGTTCTCCTATCTCCACAGAGGAACTCTAGAGCTCTATCAGAGTGACCATTGGGTTCTTGGTCACCTCCCAGATCAAGGCTCTTCTCCCCTGATTGCTCAGTTTGGCCGGGCGGACAGCTCTAGGATTATTCTTGGTGGTTCCAAACTTCTTCCATTTAAGAATGATGGAGGCCATTGTGTTCTTGGGGACTTTAAAGGCTGCAGACAATTTTTGGTACCCTTCCCCAGATCTGGACCTCAACACAATCCTGTATCGGAGCTCTATGGACAATTCCTTAGATCTCATGGCTTGGGTTTTGCTTTGACATGCATTGTCAACTGTGGGACCTTATATAGACAATCCTGTCTCGGAGCTCTACGGATGATCAATGAAAACAGGATGCAAATGAGCTCAATTTCGAGTCTCATAGCAAATGGTGTGAATACCTATGTAAAGAAGGTATTTCTGTTTAATTTAAATTAATTTAATTTTTAATACATTTTCAAACATTTCTAAAAACCTGTTTTTGCTTTGTCATTTTGTGTAGATTGATGAGGAAAAATATAAATGTAATCCATTTTAGAATAAGGCTGTGCTGTAGCATAAAAAAATGGGAAAACGTCAAGGGGTCTGAATACTTTTTGAATGCACTGACACACAATACCCCATAACGACAGTGAAAACATGTTTTTGAATTTTTTGCTAATTTATTGAAAATTAAATACAGAAATATCTCATTTACAAAAGTATTCACACTCCTGAGTCAATACATGTTAGAATCACCTTTGGCAGCGATTACAACTATAAGTCTTTCTGGGTAAGTCTCTAAGAGTTTTCACATTATTCTTAAAATAATTATTCAAGCTCTGTCAATTTGGTTGTTGATTATTGTTAGACAGCCATTTTCAAGTATTTCTATATATTTTGAAGCCATTTTTAAGTCAAAACTGTAACTAGGCCACTCAGGAACATTCAATGTTGTCTTGGTAAGTAATTCCAGCATAGATTTGGCCTAGTGTTTCAGGTTATTGTCCTGCTGAAAGGTGTATTGATCTTCCAGTGTCTGGTGGAAAGCAGACTGAAATAGTTTTTCCTCTACTAAGCTGGAATTGTTTTAATATGGTCATACCATGGACCATTAAGCTATTTGATTTTGAATTTTAGGACCCTTTAGATATATAAATATATATATATATTGAATTTGGCCTTTACTACTATAGCCCGTAGAAACACATTTAATAACTCATGAATAACTAATGAATGGCAAAACAAATAAATCATAAGAAATAAAATGTTGAAGTGTGTGTCCAATATCTAGGAGATATAAGAAAGCTCAAGAAATATTTTAGTTTTTTAGACACATTTAACCCCTTATTTTTGTTGGCACACAACTACATACCTCCATTAATTTGTATTGGTTACCTTCAGATGAGTCCCGTGACATGTTTGGGGGTCATAGAGCAAAACGGAGAACACCTTCGTGTTCATGGGAGTCTCATTGTAAATTCAGACTGTAACACAACAAAATGTGTAAAAAGTCAAGGGTTGTGACTACTTTCTGAAAGCACTAAGTGGCACTATACTACTATAGCTAGGTTATCTCTTCAGTGAGATGTGTGCCTGACATTTTTAGCCCCAGTAATCTAACATCCACAAATAGAACAAAACAACCATACAAAACAACACTTAACAAAACCTGAAATACAGGAAAAATCTCTGTATTGCACACTTTGTTTCTCCTTCTCTGATGTGGCCATGACCTTTCCTGCAGATGCCGTCTTGCTTCTCTCTCCACACAGCAAAGGAAAGAGACATATTCAGACTCCTTGCTAATAGTCAGTGCTGCTTCCAAGAGACAGCAAATCAACAGTGGACACTGAGGCAGGACCGTTGCATCTCCAGGCAAAGCGACTGTGAGTCTCTCCAGCTCGACCACACACAGGGTCACAGCAGGACAGAGCCAATATGGCTGACAAGCTTCAACTGAGGACCCGAAAATATACTGCTCCTTGGGGGCACGCTTGGCTTTTTTAAATTTTACCATGCAAAGACAAGATTCTTTCTCCAATTCCATTAGAGGAAGGAAAATAGTATTAATAAAAGATCAGTCAATCAAACATGTCGCACTCTTGGGCATTCCCACATGCCTATTGAGTTGACATAGCAGAGCGCTGCTGTGTGAATTTGCGTTTTTTTCCTATGTTATAGAGTGGGTTGCTGAGTGTATTGTGTGATTTATTCCACATATTCCAGCAGTGGCAAAAATCCAATCATGCCTGGTGAGGAAGAACTCTGACTCTCCTCCTTTCCCATCAGCCTCCTTTATTTACCCGTGTTTTACACACGGGTGGAACGCTATTTGTGTTTGAGCGGTTCATTAAGGGCATACGGTGACAAACGAGTTACCCAAAATGTTTACTCATTTGGTTGTTAGGAGGGTATTGATTTTAGAACCTCATCTCTCCGTCCCGGGACACACAGCGATGAATCAGTGGCGAGCAATATAGTTCGCCCATTTATCATCACAAATCAAACACCTCGGTTGCATGTTCATTAACCTAATGGCACGCAAATACATAACTTTCCCACACATAATGCTGATTACTTGGATTTGCAAGGATATTAATGGATTTTTGTGCTTCATTTCCATCTAATGAAAATTTACTTTGCTCTCTCCCTACACATCACTATCACCTTTAACTTTAAAAGAATAGTACATTCATCGCAGTGAAAAGAAGAAATCAGAGTAGTGCAAAATGAACTCCTATGGACAAACTGACTTCTCTCTCTTATTACACTGAACAAAAATATAAATGCAAAATGTAAAGTGTTGGTCCCATGTTTCATGAGCTGAAATAAAATATCCCAGACATTTTCCATTACCACAAAAAGCTTATTTCTTTCAAATATTGTGCACAAATTTGTTTACATCCCTGTTAGTGAGCATTTCTCCTTTGCCAAGATAATCCATTCACCTGACAGGTGTGACATATCAAGAAGCTGATTAAACAGCATGATCATTACAGAGGTGCACAATGTGCTGGGGTCAACAAAAGGCCACTCTAAAATGTGCCGTTGTCACACAACACAATGCCACAGATGTCTGAGGGATCCTGCCATTGGCATGCTTACTGTATAAATGTCCACCAGAGCTGTTGCCAGAGAATTTAATGTTAATTTCTTCAACGTCGTTTTAGAGAATTTGGCAGTATGTCCAAACGGTCTCACAACCGCAGATCACATGTATGGAGTTGTGTGGGCGAGCTGTTTGCTGATGTCAATGTTGTCAACAGAATGCTGATGGTGGCGGTGGGGTTATGGTATGGGCAGGCATAAGTTACAGACAACGAACACAATTGCATTTTTTTGATGGCAATTTGAAAGCACAGAGATACCATGACGAGATCGTGAGGCCCATTGTAGTGCCATTCATCCGCCGGCATCACCTCATGTTCCAGCATTGTAATGCACAGCCCCACGTCGCAAGGATCTGTACTCATTTCCTGGAAGCTGAAAATGTCCCTATAGATCCTGCTCAAAAGTAGTGCACTAAATAGGGAACAGGGTGCCATTTGAAAAGCAGCCATGTTGAAAGTTTTTTAGTAAGCTGGGCTAAAAGGCAATACTGAATTCAATCTCTCTCCAACACATAATTATGATTCCCATTTAGACCTGAAGCAACCTCCTGTGCACCCTCTCTCCAAACAATTATGTAGACTCAAGCCCAATAAAGAAGAAGTAAACTCATTTCACAAAACCATTAAGCATTTTCAATCTGGCTACACTCTATTTAATTATCCAAACTCAGAGAATTAGGTGAGCGATGTCTCCGCCAACTCCAATGTCTCCACATAGATAAACTAATGTCACCATGGTTACAGAGACCAGAGCTCTTCAACAGGCACTCAATATTTTCCCTATAGAGAAGTTCACTATCCTCCCTAACAACTGCTAGGCCTACAGTGCATTTGGCAAATGTGCAAACCCCTTGGCTTTTTCCACATTTTGTTACATTACAGCTTAATTTAAAATGGATGAAATAGTTTTTTCCCCCTCATCAATCTACACACAATACTCCATAATGACAAAGACATTTTAGATTTTTTTGAAAAAAAAAAGTATTCAGGCCCTTTACTCAGTACTTTTTAAAGTACCTTTGGCAGTGATTACAGCCTCAAGTCTTCTTGGGTATGACACTACATGCTTGGCACACCTGTATTTGGGGAGTTTCTCCCATTCTTCTCTGCAGATTCTCTCAAGCTCTGTCAGGTTGGATGGGGAGCATCGCTGAACAGCTATTTTCAGGTTGTTCCAGAGATGTTTGATCAGGTTCAAGTCCGGGCTCTGGCTGGGCCACTCAAAGACATTAAGAGACTTGTCCCGAAGCCACTTCTGCATTGTCTTGGCTGTGTGCTTAGGGTCGTAGTCCTATTGGAAGGAGAACCTTCGCCCCAGTCTGAGGTCCTGAGCACTCTGGAGCAGGTTTTCATCAAGGATCTCTCTGTACTTTGCTCCGTTCATCTTTCCCTCGATCCTGACTAGTCTCCCAGTCCCTGCTGCTGAAAAACATCCCCACAGCATAATGCTGCCACCACCATGCTTCACTATAGGGACTGTGCCAGGTTTCCTCCAGATGTGGTGTTTGGCATTCAGGCCAAAGCTTTCAATCTTGGTTTCATCAGACCAGAGAATCTGGCAGTATTTAGGTGCCTTTAGGCAAACTCCAAGCAGGCTGTCATGTGCCTTTTACTGAGGAACGGCTTCCGTGTGGCCACTCTACCATAAAGGCCTGATTGGTAGAGTGCTGCAGAGATGGTTGTCCTTCTGGAAGATCTCCACAGAGGAACACTGTAGCTCTGTCAGAGTGACCATCGGGTTGCTGACCAAGGTTCTTCTCCCCTGATTGCTCAGTTTGGCTGGCCGGACAACTCTAGGAAGAGTCTTGGTGGTTCCAAACTTCTTCCATTTAAGAATGATGGAGTCCACTGTGTTCTTGGGGACGTTCAATGCTGCAGAAATGTTAAGGTACCCTTCCCCAGATCTGTACCTCGACACAATCCTGTCTCGGAGCTCTATGGAGAATTCCTTCAACCTTAAGGCTTGGTTTTTGCTCTGACATGCACTGTCAACTGTGAGACCTTATATAGACAGGTGTGTGCCTTTCCAAATGATGTCCAATCAATTGAATTTACCACAGGTGGACTCCAATCAAGTTGTAGAAACATCTGAAGGATGATCAATAGAAACAGGATGCACCTGAGCTCAATTTCGAGTCTCATAGCAAAGGGTCTGAATACTTATGTAAATTACGTATTTCTGTTTTTATTTTTTATAAATTTGCATTTCTAAAAACCTGTTTTCACTTTGTCAGTTTGAGGTATTATGTGTAGATTGATGAGGGCAAAAAAAATATTTGATACATTTTAGAATAAGGCTATAACGTAACAAAATGTGGAAAAAGTAGAGGCCTGAATACTTTCCGAATGCACTGTATCCCATAATATTTTTGCAATGTTCATTACCTCAATTTAATTCAGGGTGAGAACAGTCTCTGACAAATCACAACTGTAAGCGTGTGTCAAAACAAGAGAAGTTTAGAAAAAGACAGAAATACAATTTGCATGTAATGCAAGCTCCAGATTCAGTGTGTGCAATGTCATCTGAAGGATAAGATAATGTGATATACATTGCATCCGGCTGCCGCTTTTTTTATTTTAATAAATTTGCAAACATTTCAAAAAAACTGTTTTTGCTTTGTCATTATGGGGTATTGTGTGCAGATTGATGAGGGAAAAAAACGATTTAAGCAATTTTAGAATAAGGCTGTAACGTAACAAAATGTACATATGTGCATCCCTATTGGCTTTAGCCATTTCAGATTTTAATGTTCTGCAGAGGCACTGTTGGAGTCAACTGTATTTCAATTGAAGATGCAGTACTTGTCAGTCTGGCACGTAAAATGTAACGTTGGGTAATCTTAATATCCTGTCATGACAGGCATTACCTTGAGACAGATTTGGTCTACAGACGTTCCGTATGTACACACAAGGATAGCTCTGTAGAAATTTCAAGGGCAAGACAATCTCCCCTGCCTGACAAGTGCCATTATTCTTCGAACGTGATTGGAGCTGATTGCATTGCATATGACCTGTAATATTAGATACGGTCAATTGCGACTCCTTCAGTCTTTTCTCCTCAGTCTTTGCTTTCTAGATTGATGTCTTTGAGTCCTAGCCCACAGATACGAATAAACTCAAACGAGGGACTTAATGTATCTGTGTCTGATGCAAACTTTTTTCAAAATCATTCTCTATTATTCTGACATTTCACATTCGTAAAATAAAGTTGTGATCCTAACTGACCTGAGACAGGGAATTTCTACTAGGATTAAATGTCAGGAATTATGAAAAACTGAGTTTTAATGTATTTGGCTAAGGTGTATGTAAACTTCCGACTTCAACTGTATACCGCAAAAAGGTTTCAAACAATTGATAACAAAAATGCCCTGTTTTAGGTCAGTTAGGATCACCACTTTATTTTAAGAATGTGAAATGTCCGAATAATAGTAGAGAGAATGATTTAATTCAGCTTTTATTTCTTTCATCACATTCCCAGTGGGTCAGAAGTTTACATGCACTCAATGAGTATTTGGTAGCATTGCCTTTAAATTATTTAACTTGGTTCAAACGTTTCAGGTAGCCTTCCACAATAAATTGGGTGAATTTTGGCCCATTCCTCCTGACAGAGCTGGTGTAAGTGAGTCAAGTTTGTAGGCCTCCTTGCTCGTACACGCTTTTTCAGTTCTGCCCACACATTTTCTATTGGATTGACGTCAGGGCTTTGTGATGGCCACTCCAATACCTTGACTTTGTTGTCCTTAAGCCATTTTGCCACAACTTTGGAAGTATGCTTGGGGTCATTGTCCATTTGGAAGACCCATTTGCGACCAAGCTTTAACTTCCTGACTGATGTCTTGAGATGTTGCTTCAATATATCCACATCATTTTCCTCCCTCATGATGCCATCTATTTTGTGAAGTGCACCAGTCCCTCCTGCAGCAAAGCACCCCCACAACATGATGCTGCCACACCCGTGCCACACCCGTGAGATGGTGTTCTTCGGCTTGCAAGCATCCCCTTTTTTCCTCCAAACATAATGATGGTCATTATGGCCAAACAGTTCTACTTTTGTTTCATCAGATCAGAGGACATTTCTCCAAAAAGTATGATTTTTGTCCCCATGTGCAGTTGCAAACCGTAGTCTGGCTTTTTTTATGGCGGTTTTGGAGCAGTGGCTTCTTCCTTGCTGAGCGGCCTTTCAGGTGATGTCAATATAGGACTTGTTTTACTGTGGATATAGATACTTTGGTATCTGTTTCCTCCAGCATCTTCACAAGGTCCTTTACTGTTGTTCTGGGATTGATTTGCACTTTTCGCACCAAACTATGTTCATCTCTAGGAGACAGAACGTGTCTCCTCCCTGAGCAGTATGACGGTTGCGTGGTCCCATGGTGTTTATACTTGCGTACTATTGTTTGTACAGATGAACGTGGTACCTTCAGGCGTTTGGAAATTGCTCCCAATGATGAACCAGAGTTGTGGAGGTCTTCAATTTTTTTTCTTAGGTCTTGGCCGATTTCTTTTTATTTTCCCATAATGTCAAGCAAAGAGGCACTGAGTTTGAAGGTAGGCCTTGAAATACATCCACAGGTACACCTCCAATTGACTCAAATTATGTCAATTTGCCTATCACAAGCTTGACATAATTTTCTGGAATTTTCCAAGCTGTTTATAGGCACAGTCAACTTAGTGTATGTAAACATCTGACCCACGGGAATTGTGAATTATAAGTAAATAATATGTCTGTAAACAATTGTTGGAAGAATTACTTGTGTCATGCACAAAATAGATGTCCTAACCGATTTGCCATAACTATAGTTTGTTAACAAGACATTTGTGGAGTGGTTGGAAAACGAGTTTTAATGACTCCAACCTAAGAGTATCTAAACCTCCGACTTCAACTGTACATACAAATACCTCCCTTTTTAAGATATACCTTTATTATTCCCCGCAAACCCTACCACCCCTCCCCCAATTGGAGTAAACTAATAAACAAACAATAACACTTAGGCTTCTACCTTCAGGTTGAACATTTTATACACATTCTTCAGACACAGTCTATCTTACAATAGTTATATTTTGTTTGTTTTTATTCCTTCCTCTATTTCTGAACCTATATACATTTTACAGACCCCGTATGTTTTACTTTGGTTAACTTGTTATTAGTCCTACCCTTCAGCTCCATTCAACCCCTCCCATCTATCTCTTAACACCATCCATTTTGGATTTCTATTTGCCATATATTTTTCAACTGTGCTGTGATGCTTCACAAAAGTACTGAACATTTATTTTCTCATAGCTTCAACAGATTGTAAATTAAAGATAAAATAATTATTATATTGACTATGACTTTTCAAATCACCCAGTATTGCTGTCTGCAGCGTTAGTTCTAGGCAAATGTTGCAATTCTTCAGCCATTCCTGGATCTGTGACCAAAAACGAGCTACATATGGACAATACCAAAATAAATGATCTAATGAATCTGCCTCCTCACAGCAGAATCTGAAGAGCTGGGAAGATTGTATCCCCCATATATATATATATATATAACATTATATTGGTTGTAAGAATTTTGTATAATAATTTAAATTTAAAAATTAGAAATTTTGAATCCGGCGTTGTTTTGCGTGTCAATTCATAAACCATGTGCCATGGAATGGGTACATCGAAATTCTCTTCCCAACTATTTAGCAATTTATATGGCACAGCTGTACATTTTTTGGTCCTTAAATGAAATTGGTATATGTTTTTATTTATCACACTTTTCTTTAACCATTTATTGTCTTTAATGCAGGGCCGACAGACAAGTTCCTTACTTTTCCCCCTTCTACTTGCCTCTTCCATTTTTTTGTGGTAATGCTGCAATTAGTTGGTTGTAATTTTGGGTAGAACAGACATTTCCATATGTCTGTGTTAGCTGCATGTGTGACATAACTCCACAAGTTCTATTTATGATATCATTTACAAAAAGTATACCTTTTTTTTATTGAAAAATAATGTTTTTTTTATCAATTAGTATATTTGAATTTAACCACAATATTTGTTGTATTATCTGTTCTGTCTTTTCAGGTGGATTTAACTGAAATTGCAACCAACTTTCTAAGGCTTCTTTAAAAAATAACGATATTTTCGAGATTATTTAGTTTTCAAAAACCTAAAGTGAGCAGTTGTAATCTGAATAAAGGGAAAAAAGCCATTCTTGAACATGGGGTGAGACATTCCTATCTATTTACTAGAGAACCATTTCGGATTAAGTATAACTTTTGTATGACTGATGCCTTTTTGTAAGAGGTCTAATGCTTTAATATTTAATCATTTCTGCCCTCCGAATTCATATTCGTTATATAAATAGGCCCTTTTAAATTTGTCTGGCTTGCCATTCCAAATAAAATTGAATATTTTTGGTTCATATAATTTAAAAAGCAGGTCACTAGGTGTAGGCAAAACCATAAGCAAATAGGTAAACTGTGATATGACTAAAGAGTTAATCAGAGTGGTTTTTCCACAAATAGACAGGTATTTTCCTTTCCATGGTAGCAAGATCTTATATATTTTTGTTACATTTCTATAAAAAAATGTATTGGAGTGAGATAATTTATTTCGGGATTTGTATACCGAGTATGTCCACATCCCCGTCAGACCATTTTATTGGTAAACTACACGGTAATGTAAAAGTTGCATTTTTTAGTGATCCAATATGTAATATAGTACACTTTGGTTTTAATCCAGAGAGGTTAGCAAAAGTATCTAGATCCTCCATGAGGGTGTGGAGGGATTCTAATTGTGGTTTTAAAAGAAAACATGAATCATCAGCATACAATGACACCTTTGTTTTTAAGCCACGCATTTCTAATCCCTTAATATTATTGCTGGATCTAATTTTAACAGCTAACATTTCGATTGCAGTAATAAATAGATATGCCAATAATGGACGGCGCTCGGTGGTCGACGTCACCGGCTTTCTAGCCATGGCCGCTCCATTTTTCTTGTATCCATTTGTTTTGTCTTGTTCCATGCACACCTGGTTTTCATTCCCCAATCAATCTACATGTATGAATAAATACATGTAGATTGATTGGGGAAAGATTGTTTTTGTTATGTGTTACGTGTTACGTGTTATTTGTTGATGCGCCAGACTGGTTTGTTTTTTCCGTGGTATTTCACGAGGATGTTTATTGTTAAACATAATTCTTGAGACTGTTTTGCGCGTTTTGCACTTTTGCCTCAATAAAGTGTGCGCCTGTTCACAAATCTCTGCTCTCCTGCACCCGACTTCGCTACCAGTATGCACAAAGGCCTGGTGTCCCCGATATTTCATAGTATTCTATTGTTTCCAGTACTTGTCTTATATTATCGCCAATGTATCGTCCATGTAAAAAACCTGTCGATTAGGATGAATAATATCTGACAATATCTTTTTAATTCTATGCGCCAAGCATTTTGCTAGAATGTTTGCATCACAACGCTGTATTGTAAGAGGCCTCCAATTTTTTTCATGGATTGGAACTTTATCCTCTCTGGGGTATGTGGGACGAAATCGTCCCACCTAGTCAACAGCCAGTGGAATCGAGTGGCGTGAAATACAAAAACCTTAAAAATGCTATAACTTCAATTTCTCAAACATATGACTATTTTACACCATTTTAAAGGCAAGACTCTCGTTAATCTAACCACATTGTCTGATTTCAAAAAGGCTTTACAGCGAAAGCGAAAGCAAAACATTAGATTATGTTAGTAGAGTACCCAGCCAGAAATAATCACACAGCCATTTTTCAAGCTAAAATATATGTCACAAAAAACAAAACCACAGCTAAATGCAGCACTAACCTGTGATGATCTTCATCAGATGACACTCCTAGGATATTATGTTATACAATACATGCATGCTTTGTTCAATCAAGTTCATATTTATATCAAAAACCAGCTTTTTACATTAGAATGTGACGTTCAGAACTAGCAAACACACCGAAAACTTCTGGTGAATTTACTAAATTACTCACGATAATCGTTTACAAAATACATAACAATTATTTTAAGAATTATAGATACAGAACTCCTTTATGCAATCGCGGTATCAGATTTTAAAATAGCTTTTCGGGCAAAACCACATTTTGCAATATTCTGAGTAGATAGCTCGCCATCACGGGCTAGCTAATTTGACACCCACCAAGTTTGGCGTTCACTAAACTCAGAATTACTATAAGAAAAATTGGATTACCTTTGCTGTTCTTCGTCAGAATGCACTCCCAGGACTTCTACTTCAACCACAAATGTTGTTTTGGTTCAAAATAATCCATAGTTATGTTCAAATATCCTCCGTTTTGTTCGTGCGTTCAGGTCCCTATCCGAACGGTGACGCTCGGACGCATGTCATGACAAAAAAATTCAAAATATTCCATTACCGTACTTCGAAGCATGTCAAACGCTGTTAAAAATCAATTTTTATGCTATTTTTCTCGTAAAATAGTGATAATATTCCAACCGGCGACGTTGTTTTCATTCAAAGGCTGAAAGAAAAACATGGCCACTTCTCGGGGCCGCGCATCTCCTGTCTCTGAGCCACCAGCCTGACCACTCACAAACAGCGTTCCTGTACCTAGCCCAGAGACAGCAGAGATTTCATTCCACTTTCTGGCGCCTTCAGAGAGCCTATGGGAGCCTTAGAAATTGTCACATTACAGCAGAGATCCTGTGTTTTTGACAGAGATGCCACAGAAGCACAAAAAATGGTCAGAGAGGGCACTTCCTGTATGGAATCTTCTCAGGTTTTGGCCTGCCATATGAGTTCTGTTATACTCACAGACACCATTCAAACAGTTTTATAAACGTTAGAGTGTTTTCTATCCAAATCTACCAATTATATGCATATTCTCGTTTCTGGAAAAGAGTAGTAACCAGTTTAACCTCCCTCGGGTATGTGGGACGATTTCGTCCCACCTACGTAACAGCTACTGAAATTCCAGTGGCGCGATTTTTGAATCGTTAGAAATACTATTACTTCAATTTCTCAAACATATGACTATTTTACAGCTATTTAAAGACAAGAATCTCGTTAATCTAACCCCACTGTCCGATTTCAAAAAGGCTTTACAACGAAAGCAAAACATTAGATTATGTCAGCAGAGTGCCCAGCCAGAAAAAATCATACAGCCATTTTTCAAGCTAGCATATCATGTCACATAAACCCAAACCACAGCTAAATGCAGCACTAACCTTTGATGATCTTCATCAGATGACACACCTAGGACATTGTGTTATACAATACATGCATGTCTGTTCAATCAAGTTCATATTTATATCAAAAAACAGCTTTTTGCATTAGCATTTGACGTTCAGAAAAAGCATAACCCCCGCAAACTTCCGGAGAATTTACTAACAGTTTGCTAAATTACTCACGATAAACGTTCACAAAAAGCATAACAATTATTTTAAGAATTATAGATACATTACTCCTCTATGCACTCGATATGTCCGATTTTAAAATAGCTTTTCGGATGAAGCACATTTTGCAATAATCTAAGTACATAGCCCGGCATTACAGGGCTAGCTATTTAGATACCCACCCAGGTCAGCCTCCACCAAAATCACATTTCCTATAAGAAAAATGTTCTTACCTTGCTTGTTCTTCATCAGAATACACTGCCAGGACTTCTACTTCAATAACAAATGTTGGTTTGGTCCCAAATAATCCATCGTTATATCCAAACAGCGACGTTTTGTTCGTGAGTTCTAGAATGCTTCTTCACGGTCTCGCGCATGGCGCATTGGCGTGTCAAAAATGTCTAAATATTCCATTACCGTACTTCGAAGCATGTCAACCGCTGTTTAAAACCAATTTTTATGCCATTCAACTCGTAGATTAGTGATAATATTCCGACCGGGAGTATGCATTGAGCCTAAACAGCCGAATAAAATTTCTCCTCAGAAGCGACTCATGCACGCGCATCATTCAAAGGTCCTCGGAGCAGCCACTTACAAAAGGTGATAATGTGTTTCAGCCTGAGGCTCCCTCGTAAACCTTCAGGTTTTTCGCGGGTTCTGAGAGCCTATTGGAGCCCTGGGAATTGTCATGTTAAAGCTAAGATCCTTACTTTTCAATAAAAAGATGCAAGACGCACGACTCCTTGTCAGACAGGGTACTTCCTGCTTGAAACCTTGTCAGGTTTTTGCCTGCCATAGGAGTTCTGTTATACTCACAGACACCATTCAAACAGTTTTAGAAAATTCAGAGTGTTTTCTATCCAAACCTGAACAATAATATGCATATTCTAGCTTCTGAGTTGGTGTAGGAGGCAGTTAAAAATGGGAACATATTTTTTCCAAAATTCTCAATACTGCCCCCTAGCCCAGACAGGTTAAATCGGGTACGTTTTTTATCCGGCCGTGAAAATACTGCCCCCTACCCTAGAGAGGTTATATATACCAATTGGATCCTGTTTCAGTAATAATGAAATCAGACCTTCTTGTTGCGTGTCCGATAATCTACCATTAACATAGGAGTGGTTAAAACAAGCTAATAATGGTCCTCTGAGTATATCAAAAAAAGTTTGGTATACTTCCACTGGTATGCAATCCAGCCCTGGAGTTTTCTCAGCCTTAAAGGCTTTAATTGCATCAAGAAGTTCCCCCTCTGTAACTTGGCCTTCACATGACTCTTTCTGTACAGATGTTCATTTTTATTAATAGGAAAAAAAATCCATACAATTAGCTTCGGTTAGTGGAGATGGAGGAGACTGAAACGAAAACGTGCATATTTCCACATATTCCATCCAGTTCACTTTATTTTTTGTAATATATTACACTGGATCTTTCTAGAATAAGTTCCTCCATTTCTTCCTATAACTTTCTTCCTTCTTCCTCTAACTTATTCTGTGCCTCTATGGTACAGTTTTTATCGCAATCTAACTACTGATAGTCCTTCAATTTCCTTTGTTAAAACTTCTTATGGCTTGAATCCCATTAGCGGGATCGATATGACAACAGCCAGTGAAAGTGCAGGGTGCCAAATTCAAAACAACAGAAATCTCATTATTAAAATTCCTCAAACATACAAGTGTTATACACCATTTTAAAGCGTTACTTCTTGTTAATCCAGCCACAGTGTCTGATTTCGAAAAGCCTTTACGGCGAAAGCAAACCATATGATTATGTTAGGTCAGCACCTACACACAAAAAACACAGCCATTTTCCAGCCAAAGAGAGGTGTCACAAAAAGCAGAAATAGAGATAAAATGAATCACTAACCTTTGATGATCTTCATCAGATGACCCTCATATGACTTCATGTTACACAATACATGTATGTTTTGTTCGATAAATATATCCAAATATATCCAATATATCCAAAAATCTCAGTTTACATTGGCACGTTATGTTCAGTAATCTTTTGCCTCCAAAACATCCGGTGATTTTGCAGAGAGCCACATCAATTTACAGAAATACTCATCATAAATGTTGATGAAAATACAGTAGTTATACATGGAACTTTAGATAAACTTCTCCTTAATGAAACCGCTGTGTCAGATTTCAAAAAAGTTTTACCGAAAAAGCAATAATCTGAGTACGGCGCTCAGACACAAAACATGCCATACAATATATCCGCCATGTTGGAGTCAACAATAGTCAGAAATAGCATTATAAATATTCACTTACCTTTGATGATCTTCATCAGAATGCACTCACAGGTATCCCAGTTCAACAATAAATGTTTGTTTTGTTCGATAAAGTCCATCCTTTATGTCCAAATACCTCCCTTTTGTTCGCGCCTTCAGTTCACAAATCCAAATTCACGACGCGGAGGTCAGACGAAAACTCAAAAAATCCCATTACAGTTCGTAGAAACATGTCAAACGATGTATAGAATCAATCTTTAGGATGTTTTTATCGTAAATCTGCAATAAAGTTTCAACCGGAGAAATCCTTTGTCTTCAGAAATGCAATGGAACTGAGCTACCTCTCACGTGAGTACGCATAGCTGAGCCTCATGCCTGCTTGCAATGTTCTGACTCCAGGAGCTCTTATCATCCTCACTTCACAGTAGAAGCCTCAAACAAGGTTCTAAAGACTGTTGACATCTAGTGGAAGCCTTAGGAAGTGCAAAATGACCCCACAGACACTGTAGTTTAGATAGGCAATCACTTGAAAAACTACAAACCACTTCCTGTTTGGATTTTTTCTCAGGTTTTTTCCTGCCATATGAGGTCTGTTATACTCACAGACATCATTCAAACAGTTTTAGAAACTTCAGAGTGTTTTCTATCCAAATCTACTAATAATATGCATATCTTAGTTTCTGGGAGTGAGTAGCAGGCAGTTTACTCTGGGCACATCAGTCATCCAAGCTACTCAATACTGCCACCATCCATAAGAAGTTTTAATATGATCTCTTTTGATCTTAATTGCTTTTGTTTTATAGATGAGTACTGAATTGCATGGCCTCCAAAGGCATATTTAAAAGTGTCCCATACAATAAAGGGATCTGCTGTACCTATGTTATTTTGGAAAAAGTCAGTTATAAATTCTTCTGTCCTAGTTATAAACAAGTTATCATCCAGTAGGTTTTGATAAAATTTCCAATATTGTCGCCGACGTGCAATTTCTGTAAGAGTAATATATATGCCAATTATGTGATGATCCAACCACATTCTGTCCCCTATCAACACTTTTTAAACTTTTGGAGCCAGAGAGAACGACATAAGAAAGTAATCTAGACAACTAGCTTGATTAAGCCTCCGCAATGTATATCTCACTAGGTCAGGGTATTGAGGCCTCCATATATCCACTAATTCCAATATATCTATGACATTCATGATTTCCTTAAGTACCTGAGGGTGATAGTTTGTAGTGTGATTTCCTTTACGGTCCATAGAGGTATTTAAAATCGTATTAAAATCCCCCACCATAATAATACAGTCTAGTGTTGCTTGTAGAGTTGATAAATTCTTATATATATTTTCAAAGAAGCTTGGATCATCCTTATTTGGACCGTATTACTATTATTACCCACCAAATTATTACCAAATATTTGCACAGCCGGATAAAAAAACGTAATCGATTTAATCTGGTTACTACTCCTGCCCAGTAACTAGAATATGCATATAATTAGTAGATTTGGATAGAAAACACTCTAAAGTTTCTAAAACTGTTTGAATGGTGTCCGCCTTGAATATTATTGAAGCTCTGGTTGAAAAAGGCCCTAAAGATTTATGTTATACAACGTTTGACATGTTTGAACGAACTTAAATATATATTTTTTTGCACATTCGTGACGACAAGTCCCGCGCGCTACGGTACATTTTGAAGAACGCGCTAACAAGAAGGAACTATTGGGACATAAATTATTCCCTTTTTCGAACAAAACTACATTTGTTGTGGACCTGCCTTCTGATGAAGATAATCAAAGGTAAGGGAATATTTACAATAGTATTTTTGATGGTTGATGGTTCCAAGATGGTGCTAACATGTATCGCCTAGCCTATTTTTCTGAGCATACTACGTTGTTTATTGCAAAGTGTGATTTCCCAGTAAAGTAATTTTTAAATCTGGCAAAGCGGTTGCATTCACGAGATGTTAATCTATAATTCTTTGAATGACAATATTACATTTTAACAATGTTTTCGAATAGTAATTTTGTAAATTGTAGCGCTGATCCACCGGAAGCATTTGAGGGAAAATATTTTCTGAACGTCACGCGCCGATGTAAAATGCTGTTTTTATATATAAATATGAACTTTATCGAACAAAAAATGCATGTATTGTGTAACATGATGTCCTAGGAGTGTCATCTGATGAAGATTGTCAAAGGTTAGTGCTGCATTTAGCTGTGCTTTGGGTATTTGTGATGCATCTAGTTGCTTTGAAAATGGCAGTGTGATTATTTTTGGCTGGGTACTCTCCTAACATAATCTAATGTTTTGCTTTTGCTGTAAAGCCTTTTTGAAATCGGACAACGTGGTTCGATTCAGGAGAGGCGTATCTATAAAACGGTGTAAAATAGTCATATGTTTGAGAAATTGAAGTTATAGCATTTATGAGGTTTTGTATTTCGCGCGACGCGATACCACTGGCTGTTGACTAGGGTGGGACGCTTGGTAATGCATTAGTGAATGCAAATTCATGTAACTTTATTGTAAATTGTTATCTATCTATAATGCAAATTATTCCATTGGGAAGAAACCACACATTACTGTGACAAATCTAGCAAAAAATTACAGTAAAGATTATGTCATAAAAAAAAAATACAATCACTCTTATGATATTGAAGGAAATCTTCTTTCAATAGTGCTGAAAATATACGTTTTTATCCAAGTGACGAGGAGATTTAACAAAAGAGCTTTAAGCTCTTTAAGTCACTGTGAAATGTTTGCACCCACTCCTCACCTGGCGCCCTTTAACTATCATGGAGATAAAAGCATACAATATTCCCATACTATACGTCCTATCTCCACCCAGGCAAATTCTTTGGTGAGAGAACATGGGGAGGGTAGTGCGCCCCCCCCACCCAGTTAGAGAGTTATAATAGCAGAATACACAAGTTGTAATTTCAAAATTTGGTTATGCATCAGCAGTTTTTCTCATCAGTGACAGTCACTCAATTAGCCTTGTCGGGTAACATTTTTTAGATTGGAAAGTTAGTCTAGCCAGTTATCTAAACTGACCTCCAGGGGGCCCCCATTGATTTTCTTAGCCACTTTACGATATCATTAACATGGCATAAGTCATGGCGAAATGTGTGGAATTGCAGGAAAAAAGCTTTAAAACTACAAACATTTCTCTCCACCCCATCTCAAAATGGGTAGAAGTGCAATAAATTAGCCTTAAAATGGCAAGAATTTCTCTCTGGCCCATGGCAAAATCAGTAGATTTGCATGACACTTGTTTGAAAAATTGCAACATTTTCTCTCTGCAACATGGCAAAATAACTAGAATTACATTAAATGTGTTATAAAATCGCTACAATTCTCTATATATCGAGGGTCTTATTCTGGTTACATGATGATCAATGCTTGGCTGCTGTTTGACAAATAAAAATGATCTCGCACTTTTGTCCATAATAACTTTTGTCCATAATAATCTCATCATGTAATAGGCTATACCCTATATATATCACTATATCTGTGAGCTGTTGGCTGGAGCACACGTGCCAATACCAGAGCGGGCACATTCGCTATACCTACTCAACATTTTTTATGACAAAACCATCAGTAGTCTTAGAGTTGAAAATGTGATGGGAACCCATTTAATTGGAATTTTTTATTCGGTACATGGGAATTTAAACACAAAAGTAATTTTTATGTGCATTACGTATTTACGAAGAATACTTTTATTCGCAACAAGTCAATTTGATGGAAACAACTCTTATGGGAAAATGCTCATATTGTTGTTATGCAGATTTTAGAATATTCGCATATTGTCGCCAATTGGATGGAAACCTAACTATAGACATCCTAAAGACTCAGGCAAATGCGCTAGTCCAGTGTCACTTTGATTATGCCTGCACATCATGGTTAACCAGCAGCCCCAAACATCTCAAGAATAAGCTGCAGACCAGCCAAAACAAGCTTGTAAGAATTGTCCTTCAACTTTACCCTCGTACTCATCTGGAGGTTGAGCATTTTTTTGTCTGTATCACTGTAATGTGTCTGTATGTAATTGTGTAGAGTGCCTTCAAAAAGTATTCATGCCCCTTGACTTATTCCACATCTGTTGTGCTACAGCCGGAATTAAAAATGGATTAAATGGTTGTTTTTCTCACCCATCCACATACAATACTCCATAATGACGTTAAAAACATGTTTTTGGAAATGTTAACACATTTATTGAAATTGAAATACAGAAATATCTGATTTACATAAGTATTCCCACCCCTAAGTCAATACATTGTAGAAGCACACTTGGCAGCTGAGTACAGCTGTGAGTGTCTAAGAGCTTTCCACAACTGGATTGTGCAACATTTGCCCATGATTCTTTTCAAAATTCTTTAAGCTCTGACAAAGTGGTTGTTGATCATTGCTAGACAACCATTTTCAGGTCTTGCCATAGATTTTGAAGTAAATTTGTGTAAAAACTGTAACTCAGCTACTCCGTAAGATTCACTGTCTTCTAGGTAAGCAACTCAAGTGTAGATTTGGCCTTGTGTTTTAGGCGATTGTCCTGTTTAAAGGTGAATTAATCTCCCAGTGTCTGGCGGAAAGCAGAATGTACAAGGTTATCCTCTAGGATTTTGCTTGTGCTTAGCTCCATTCTGTTTATTTTTTATCTTGAAAAACTCCCACATCCTTAACGATTACAAGCATATTCATAACATGATGCAGCCACCGCTATGCTTGAACATATGGAGAGTGGTACTCAGTAATGTGTTGTATTGGATTTGCCCTAAATATAACACTTTGTATTCAGGACAAAAAGTTAATTGGTTTGTAAATGTTTTTGTAGTTTTACTTTAGTGCCATGTTGCAAACAGGATGCATGTTTGGAATATATTTACTCTGTGCAAATTTCCTTCTTTTCACTCTGGTAGGTTAGTATTGTGGAGTACAAGTAACTACAATGTTGTTGATCTATCCTCAGTTTTCTCCTCTCACAGCCATTAAACTCTGTAACTGTTTAAAGTCGCCATTGGCCTCATGGTGAAATCCATGAGTGGTTTCCTTCCTCTCTGGCCAACTGAGTTAGGAAGGATGCCTGTATCTTTGTAGTGACTGAGTCTATTGATACACCATCCAAAGTGTATCAATATTGAGGAGTATTTCTGTCTGTAATAAAGCCCTTTTGTGGGGAAAAACTCATTCTGATTGGCTGGGCCTGGCTCTTGTCACATCCTGATCAGTAAAGGGGTATTTTGTTATTGTAGTTTGGTCAGGACGTGGCAGGGGGTGTTTGTTTAGAGTGTCTCGGGGTTTGTTGGTCTATGTGCTTATGTAAGAGGGGTGTTTGTTTAGAGTGTTCTATGTTAGTGTATTTCTATGTTCAGTCTAGTCCATCTATTTCTATGTTTAGTTCATTGGATTGACCTTCAATTGGAGGCAGCTGTTCCTCGTTGCCTTTGATTGAAGGTCCTATGTATAGGGGTGTTTTTGTAAAGGGATTTGTGGGTAGTTGTTTCCTGTTTTGTGTCTGCACCTGACAGGACTGTTTAGTGTCGTTCGTTGTTTTGGATACGTGATTTGTTTGTTTTTCCTTCTTTTGATTTAATAAAGAAGATGAGTATACACGTTCCTGCTGCACCTTGGTCTAATCCTTATGACACCCGTTACAGCTCCCCAGTGGGTGGGCCTGGCTGCCAAGCCTATGCCCTCCGAGACCCACCCATGGCTGCACCCCTGCCTAGTCATGTGAAATCCATAGATTAGGGCCTAATGAATTTATTTCAATTGACTGATTTCCTTATATGAACTGTAACTCAGTAAAATCTTTGAAATTGTTCCATGTTGCGTTTATATTTTTGTTCAGTATATTTAAAATGACTTATGACAGCTTATGTTATAAAGGCTTTATGAATGCATGCATAAGAACACCTACAGTAAAGTTTTACTGAAAAATCTAAGCTTTCGGACATTTTCACTCATCTTACAGGGAAACTGCACTGGTAGAATAGCATGCAAGGCATTGATCAGTCTTTAATTTTTATTTATGTCATACGTTTCTTTTCATATCTTCTCAAAGGCTTCTGTTTTTAAACTAGGGAGCTCTTCTTCCTTCTGTATTTGCATAGCCTCAACGTACATGCATCATGACATGAAATTTGTAAGTCGCTCTGGATAAGAGCGTCTGCTAAATGACTTAAATGTAAAATGTAAATGAAATGTGATTTGCATAGCCCCCATGGAGCATGTATTTCATGTCACCTATGCAGATGTGACTTATGTGTTTGAAAAAAATGTCAAACTTAAAGAATTTAAAATTAGACATATAGTGGGGTCCAGAATTATTGGATCCCTTGATAAAGATAATCAAAAAAGACTGAATAAAATAAATTATACAAATACTGAGCGATACTGTATGCTCCAAAAAATACAAATTAATATTATTTTACACTAATACACTTGGTCAGAGAAAGATGTTGTTTAACATGTCATAAAAAAATATATACTGTATTTCCTGTTTTCAATACTCCAACACCCTCTCCTTGCAAGGTTAATGACACAGCCTTTTTCAAAAATATTTTATGAGATTCGAGAACACATTGGAAGGGATCTTAGACCATTCCTCCAAACAAAATTAAAGTCCGGAAACTGAGATGGCCATTGCAAAAATGTTGTGGTCAATTAACCATTTCTTTGTGGATTTTTATGTTTGCTTGGGGTTATTGTCTTGCCGGAGGATTCACTTGTGGCCAAGTTTCAGCCTCCTGGCAGAGGCAACCAGGTTTTTGGCTAAAATGTCCTGGTACTTGGTAAAGTTTATGATGCCATTGACCTTAACAAGGGCTCCAGAACCAGTGGAAGCAAAATAGCCCCATAACATAAAATATCCACCACCATATTTTACAGTAGGGATGAGGTATTTTCTGCATATGCATTGTTCTTTCGAAGGCCAAACCCACCATTGTTGACCATATGACACGAAGAAATTGGTATTTGGCCACGCACACCAGCAGTGGGTTTGGCCCTCGAAAGAACAATGCATATAGTGTGAACGTAAAATCCTTCATAAACATAAGCATAATTCATTAGCATTTATAACTTACAATCATTTCTAAAGCATTTCTGAGCATTTATAAAGGTTTATTCAAGAAAGGTATAATCAAGTGTAAGAAACTACTCACACATAGAAGCCCAAATGAAGTGAGTTCTTTGGGAGTTTGTAACTTCACTAGCTTTAAACTGGAGCATGCTGAACCATGGACACTCTCCAATGAGCCAATGTGCACCACAAACAACTAAAGTCACTGAATCTCTGGTGACTGGCGCCACATCTGTCCCTGTCTGAACACATTACGCTGTGACAGCCGAGTTTCATCTCATCCGAGCCTAGTCGCGCCTCACTCTGACAGCTCCAAGACCTTGACACAGATCCTCTCGTCACATCCTGTCTTGAGGCCCCGGCTCCTTCAGTACAGTTTCAAGTCAATCTACTTCTTGAGAGGGTCAAAGAGGCCATATCTCCATCAAAGTGTTCCCTCTCTCCCTCTGTATTCCCTCTCTCTTATCTTCTCCTCTCTCTGTGTGTATGTAGCCTTCTCAGAGAAGTATGGCCAACACAAACTTTAGCTCTCTCTTTTGCTCTCTCTCTCTCTCTGAGAAGGCTAGGTAATGTAGAGTTAACCCATTACCCTCAGTACGTCACTCAAATCCCTCTGTCCTTGGAACCCCATCTCCCCTGTGAGCAGCTAATAAGGCACAACAATTGGTTAGCAAAGAGGGGGAGACAGAATGCTATAAGTTCACATACTGTAAATTAGACCTAGATCAGCTTTTGCTGACACACACGAGCGATGCTACAGAAAGGAGAGCAAGGTCTGTAATTCATACGTGTTTTGGAAAGAGGAGAAAGTTTGAATAGCTGTTGGATTGGATTTCAAACATCTCTGCAAACAGATTAGGTCTGGGAGCCCAGACAATTGGTCTCCCTCCAATATAAGAGCATTGATCTCATTTTCACAGATATTTACCTTAGTGATGTTGCAATGAATTACATTACAGGGCTGTGACCTGAGGTGACAGCCATTTAGATATGTTTGCAATTGCTCATCTCATTTGCCCCTCTTCCCCAGACAAAGATGAAAATCTACTTAGCCTGCTTGAATGGGTGTAGTTAGATAAATGGAGGTTATTTTTACATAATTCTGACATCTATTTGGATGTTTGAGAAATTAATGTTAAAGGGGAAGTCCGCGTTTCGAAAAACAACAAAACAGCTGCCCCACCAGTTATTTTGGTGTACCAATCACAGACTGTAGCTTTAAGGGTTCTGGACTGGTTTGAGTTAGAATGATAAAAAACAATGTTATACTTGTCATGTCTGTCTATTCTTCTAAGGACATGGACCAATTTAATCGTCAAATTGGAATGAGTTTGTGAGGGATAACCCTTAGGTTACCTTTCAGTCGGTCACTCGGTATAGGATACCTGGATATAATACATTTTTTGAACTTTTCAAGTACACAAAGGCTACAAGATTTGGCTCCGACGTAAATGTATGTTAGTGGGGGAGAGAGTACTTGTCCCTCTAGATCAAGTATTCCAAAACTGAGATACGCAATGCTGTCGGGGGTACGCCAAATAAAAATGTGATACACATTTACATTTTTTTTTTTTTTTTTACAATTTCAAACAGTCCATTTATATTTTCCAACGGGGCTATACATTTGGTGAGGTTTTTTGTCGCCTGAGTAGCCTCATTTCACTGTCAAAAATACAATTAAACCATCTAGTGTTCAGCGAAATAACAACACAATGTCAAAAACAGGTAGCCTAGTCAAATAATTAACCTCCAATCACATTAACCGTTACTCTCTCGCGGGAATTCCACTAACGGTCCATATGTAGCCAAATGTAGCTGCTGCTCATTCTGTTTGCTCGAAAATTGATAAATGGTTAAAGAAAGTAAGGCCCACGTCCATAGAGACACATATCTACTGGTGGTACTGCTACTACGAGCAGTACTACATTTGTCGACGACTCAAGTTGTTCTTCTTCCACGAGCACATTGAATGCTAACATCAGTAATTCTACATATGTTGTTAGCCCAGCTAGCATGGACACTGACAGTTATGAATCTGATGCAGCCGAAGAGCTACTTCCCACTTACCCGGGAAAGCACCAAACAACAGACAGAGACGTTGGACTATCGAAGAGGCGCCAATATGATGAGAACTACATTGATTTGGGGTTCACTTATATTGGGAGTAGTGCCTTCTCTCTGCCACAGTGTGTTATATGTGCAAAAGTACTATCTCACAACTCGATGAAACCTTCACTCTTGCGCAGACATTTAGAAACAAAACATGCCAATTTGAAAAATAAGCCACAGGAGTTTTTTTTTGCGAGAATTAAGACGACTTTCAAATAGTAAGACATGTATAAAAGCAACAGATACCACTAATAAGAAGGGGCTAGAAGCGTCTTATATGGTGAGCTACCAAGTGGCTAGGACAGGCAAGCCCCATACTATTGTAGAGGACTTAATTGTTCCTGCTGCCGCGGATATGGCTGGAACAATGCTGGGGGAAAAGGCCCCCAAAAAATATAGAGACAATGACTTCATCAAACAACACTGTTTCACGACGCATCTGTGGCATGGCAGGAGATGTTTTGAAACAATTACTGCTTCGCATTACATTTACATTTACATTTAAGTCATTTAGCAGACGCTCTTATCCAGAGCGACTTACAAATCGGTGCATTCACCTTATGATATCCAGTGGAACAACCACTTTACAGTAGTGCATCTAAATCTTTTGGGGGGGGGATTAGAAGGATTACTTTATCCTATCCCAGGTATTCCTTAAAGAGGTGGGGTTTCAGGTGTCTCCGGAAGATGGTGATTGACTCCGCTGTCCTGGCGTCGTGAGGGAGCTTGTTCCACCATTGGGGTGCCAGAGCAGCGAACAGTTTTGACTGGGCTGAGCGGGAACTGTGCTTCCTCAGAGGTAGGGAGGCGAGCAGGCCAGAGGTGGATGAACGCAGTGCCCTTGTTTGGGTGTAGGGCCTGATCAGAGCCCAGCCAACAGCGAGTTGCAGTAATCCAGACGGGAGATGACAAGTGCCTGGACTAGGACCTGCGCCGCTTCCTGTGTGAGGCAGGGTCGTACTCTGTGAATGTTGTAGAGCATGAACCTACAGGATCGGGTCACCGCCTTGATGTTAGTGGAGAACGACAGGGTGTTGTCCAGGGTCACGCCAAGATTCTTAGCACTCTGGGAGGAGGACACAAGGGAGCTGTCAACCGTGATGGTGAGATCATGGAACGGGCAGTCCTTCCCCGGGAGGAAGAGCAGCTCCGTCTTGCCGAGGTTCAGCTTGAGGTGGTGAGCCGTCATCCACACTGATATGTCTGCCAGACATGCAGAGATGCGATTCGCCACCTGGTTATCAGAAGGGGGAAAGGAGAAGATTAATTGTGTGTCGTCTGCGTAGCAATGATAGGAGAGACCATGTGAGGATATGACCGAGCCAAGTGACTTGGTGTATAGTGAGAATAGGAGAGGGCCTAGAACAGAGCCCTGGGGGACACCAGTGGTGAGAGCACGTGGTGCAGAGACAGATTCTCGCCACGCCACCTGGTAGGAGCGACCTGTCAGGTAGGACGCAATCCAAGCGTGGGCCGTGCCGGAGATGCCCAGCTCGGAGAGGGTGGAGAGGAGGATCTGATGGTTCACAGTATCAAAGGCAGCAGATAGGTCTAGAAGGATGAGAGCAGAGGAGAGAGAGTTAGCTTTAGCAGTGCGGAGAGCCTCCGTGACACAGAGAAGAGCAGTCTCAGTTGAATGCCCAGTCTTGAAACCTGACTGATTAGGATCAAGAAGGTCATTCTGAGAGAGATAGCAGGAGAGCTGGCCAAGGGCGGCACGTTCAAGAGTTTTGGAGAGAAAAGAAAGAAGGGATACTGGTCTGTAGTTGTTGATATCGGAGGGATCGAGTGTAGGTTTTTTCAGAAGGGGTGCAACTCTCGCTCTCTTGAAGACGGAAGGGACGTAGCCAGCGGTCAAGGATGAGTTGATGAGCGAGGTGAGGTAGGGGAGAAGGTCTCCGGAAATGGTCTGGAGAAGAGAGGAGGGGATAGGGTCAAGTGGGCAGGTTGTTGGGCGGCCGGCCGTCACGAGACGCGAGATTTCATCTGGAGAGAGAGGGGAGAAAGAGGTCAAAGCACAGGGTAGGGCAGTGTGAGCAGGACCAGCGGTGTCGTTTGGCTTAGCAAACGAGGATCGGATGTCATCAGCCTTCTTTTCAAAATGGTTGACGAAGTCATCCGCAGAGAGAGAGGAGGGGGGGGAGGGGGAGGAGGATTCAGGAGGGAGGAGAAGGTAGCATTCATGCCAGTGAATTCTATGCGTTACGGCTGGATGAGTCAACAGATGCGGCGGGCCTTGCACAGCTCCTGGTATATGTCCGTTACGTTTGTGTGGGGTCAATTAAGGAAGACCTCCTCTGCAAACCACTGGAAACCAGGACAACAGGACAGGATATTTTTAAAGTACTGGACAGCTTGATGACATCAAATGGACTTTGGTGGTCAAGATGTGTTGGTATCTGTACTGATGGTGCAAAAGCCATGACAGGGAGACATAGTGGAGTGGTAACGCTTGTGCAAGCAGTTGCTCCCGACGCCACTTGGGTACACTGCAGCATCCACCGAGAGGCTCTTGCTGCCAAGGGAATGCCTGACAGCTTGAAATACATTTGGACACTACAGTGAAAATGGTTAACTTTGTTAACTTCTTGAGGCTACCTGGGACGTTAGCGTGCCCCCCGTGGCGCACCCTATCAACAGCAGGTGCATTTCAAGAGCGGCAAATTTGAAACCAAATAAATGTACAAATTTCTCAAGCATACAACTAACTTACAGCCTTTGAAAGATAAACATCTTCTTAATCTAACCACGTTTACCGATTTCAAAAAGGTTTTACGGGGAAAGCATAAAGTTAGGTTATGTTAGGAGAGTACATTGACAATAGCGGTGTGCAATGCATTGTCGATTCAAAGACAGGCTTCACCAAAACCATACAATCAGCTAAAATTATGCACTAACCTTTTACAATCTCCATCAGATGACACTCCTAGGACATTATGTTAGACAATGCATGCATTTTTAGTTCTATCAAGTTCATATTTATATCTAAAAACAGTGTTTTACTATGGCGTTGATGTTCAGGAAATCGTTTCCCTCCAATACCGGCAGTCAAGTCATGACAACAAAATAATTAATTAATATTAGAAAACATTGCTAAAATATTATATTGTCATTCAAAGAATTATAGATTTACATCTCTTGAACGCAATGGACTTTTCAGATTTAAAATTAACCTTACTGGGAAATCACACTTTGCAATAATCTGAGCACTGCGCCAGAAAAATACGCATCGCGATACAGACTAACCGCCATGTTGGAGGAATCTAAAATCGAAAATACTATATAAATAATCCATTACCTTTGATTCTCTTCATCAGATGTCACTTCCAAAGAGTCCCAGGTCCATAACGAATGTAGTTTTGTTCAAAAAAGCTCATCATTTATGTCGAAAAACCTCCGTGTTGTAGCGCATGATCTAAGCCAGCTGGACTTCACTTCACTTCAAGAACGGAAAAAATATATTTCCGTTCGTTCAAACATGTCAAACGTTGTATCGCATAAATCATTAGGGCCTTTTTTAACCAGAACATGAATAAAATTCAAGGCGGACCATTGGGTTTTCTTTTAAAACGTTTCGGAATGAGAGTACCCACCATCAACTCGCACGCCAGGTGTCTAATGGACCATCACGTTCCATGGCTCTTATTCGGTCAGATCTCACTGTAGAACACTCAAAACACTTTGTAAAGGCTGGGGACATCTTGTGGAAGCAATAGGAAGTGCCAGAATATTCCTCACCCCCTTTGTTTTTCAATGGCATAGGCTCAAAGTCAATTCAACACATCAGGTATCCACTTCCTGTCAGAATCTGTCTCAGGGTTTTGCCTGCCAAATGAGTTCTGTTATACTCACAGACACCATTCAAACAGTTTTTGAAACTTTAGGGTGTTTTCTATCCATATATAATAAGTATATACATATTGTAGTTACTGGGTAGGTGTAGGAGGCAGTTAAAAATGGGCACATATTTTTTCAAAAAATTCTCAATACTGCCCCCTATACCCTAACAGGTTAAAAACTTCTTAGGGATAGCCCCATTTTTTAAAACATTTTAGCCTAAAATGACCTACCCAAATCTAATTGCCTTCGGCTCAGGAACTGAGGCAAGAATATGCATATTCTTTGTACCATTTGAAAGGAAACTCTTTGAAGTTTGTGGAAATGTGAATTGAATGTAGGAGAATATAACACAATAGATCTGGTAGAAGAAAATACAAAGAAAAAAACAACATCTTTGAAATGCAACAGAAAGGTCCCAAATCTAGCCATCACTCTGATTGTAATTCCGATGGTGTCCGCAAGATGGCAGTAGTGTATGTCCAAAGTTTCAGACGGATAACTTGAAGTATGAGCAAACTACATGACATTTAGTGTGAAGTCACCCAGGTACATTTGGGCAAATCGTGAAAATACAAAAACGATCGTGCATGCTAAATGGACTTTTTTAGGATATGAAAAAGGATTTTATCTAACAAAACGACACTTCATGTTATCTCTGGGACCGTTTGGATGATAAATCATAGCAAGATTTCAGAATGTAAGTAGACATTTCACCTTCAGAGGTGAATTTATCAAACCTATCGGTAATAGCTACTTTAAATTGGACAGTGCAGTTATATTAACAAGAATTTAAGAATTCAGCCGATATAAGACACTTATATGCACCGACATTTGTTGTTTCTCTAAAATCTGCGATCGTGACATGTCGCTGCTTGATTTACGATTGTCCCGTTGACGGGATGCCTATCCCTAAGAAGATTAATGCAACCGCTGTGTCAGATTTCAAAAAAGCTTCACAGCGAAAGCACACCATGCAATAATCTGAGTACAGCGCTCAGCCACCAAAACAAGCCATACAGATACCCGCCATGTTGTGGAGTCAACAAAAGTCAGAAATAGCATTATAAATATTCACTTACCTTTGATGATCGTCATCAAAATGTACTCCCAGGAATCCCAGTTCCACAATAAATGTTTGTTTTGTTTCAATAAAGTCCATATTTATGTCCAAATACCTCCTTTATGTTCGCGCGTTCAGTTCACTAATCCAAATGCACAATGCACGAGCACTAAGTTCAGACAAAGTCAAAAAAGTTCCATTACAGTTTGTAGAAACATGTCAAACGATGTATAGAATCAATCTTTCAGATGTTTTTATCATAAATCTTCAATAATATTCCAACCGGACAATTCCTTTGTCTTTAGAAAGGAAAGGGAATGCAGCTCGCGCTCACGGCTGCGTGCGAGACTTGGCTCATGGCATTCTGCCAGACCCCTGATTCAAACAGCTCTTATTCTCTCCCTCTTCACAGTAGAAGCCTGAAACAATGTTCTAAAGACTGTTGACATCTAGTGGAAGCCTTAGGAAGTGCAATATGACCCCATAGACACTGTATATTGGATAGGCAATCACTTGAAATACTACAAACCTCAGATTTCCCACTTCCTGGTTAGATTTTTCTCAGGTTTTTGCCTGCCATATCAGTTATGTTATACTCATTCGAACAGTTTCAGAAACTTCAGAGTGTTTTCTATCCAAATCTACTAATAATATGCATACCTTAGCTTCTGGGCCTGAGTAGCAGACAGTTTACTCTGGGCACGCTTTTGATCCGAACGTGAAAATACTGCCCCCTATCCCAAACAGGTTTTAAGGACAAGTTTATCTTTAATTCTATGCATAACACTTGTATCTTTCATCACTGTTTATGATGAGTATTTCTGTAAATGGATGTGGCTCTCTGCAAAATCACCGGATGTTTTGTAGGCAAAACATTACTGAACATAACGCGCCAATGTAAACTGAGATTTTTGGATAGAAATATGAACTTTATCGAACAAAACATACATGTATTGTGTAACATGAAGTCCTATGACTGCCATCTGATGAAGATCGTCAAAGGTTAGTGATTCATTTTATCTCTATTTCTGCTTTTTATGACTCCTCTCTCTGGCTGGAAAATGGCTGCATGTTTTTTTGCGACTCGGCGCTGACCTAACATAATCACAAGGTATGCTTTCGCGGTAAAGCCTTTTTGAAATCGGACACTGGTTGGATTAACTTCTTGGGGCTATGTGGGACGTTAGCGTGCCACCCGTGGCGCACCCTATCAACAGCAGGTGCATTTCAAGAGCGGCAAATTTGAGACCAAATAAATGTCAAAATTCAAGTTTTTCAAACATACAACTATCTGGCACCCTTTGAAAGATAAACATCTCCTTAATCTAACCACGTTTTCCGATTTTCAAAAAGGTTTTACGGCGAAAGCATAAAGTTAGGTTATGTTAGGAGAGTACATTGACAATAGCTGTGTGTATTGTATTGTCAATTCAAAGACAGGCGTCACCAAAACCATAAAATCAGCTAAAATTATGCACTAACCTTTTACAATCTCCATCAGATGACACTCCTAGGACATTATGTTAGACAATGCATGCATTTTTAGTTCTATCAAGTTCATATTTATATCTAAAAACAGTGTTTTACTATGGCGTTGATGTTCAGGAAATCGTTTCCCTCCAATACCGGTAGTCAAGTCATCACAACAAAATAATTAATTAATATTAGAAAACATTGGTAAAATATTATATTGTCATTCAAAGAATTATAGATTTACATCTCTTGAACGCAATGGACTTGCCAGATTTAAAATTAACCTTACTGGGAAATCACACTTTGCAATAATCTGAGCACTGCGCCCAGAAAAATACGCATTGCGATACAGACTAACCGCCATGTTGGAGAGATCTAAAATCGAAAATACTATGTAAATAATCCATTACCTTTGATTCTCTTCATCAGATGTCACTTCCAAAGAATCCCAGGTCCATAACGAATGTAGTTTTGTTCAAAAAAGCTCATCATTTATGTCCAAAAACCTCTGTGTTGTAGCACATGATCTAAGCCAGCCGGACTTCACTTCACTTCAAGAACGGAAAAAATATATTTTCGTTCGTTCAAACATGTCAAACGTTGTATCGCATAAATCATTAGGGCCTTTTTTAACCAGAACATGAATAAAATTCAAGGCGGACCATTGGGTTCTCTTTTAAAACGTTTCGGAATGAGAGTACCCACCATCAACTCGCGCGCCAGGTGTCTAATGGGCCATCGCCGTTCCAACGCTCTTCTTCAGTCAGATCTCACTGTAGAAGACTCAAAACACTTTGTAAAGGCTGGGGACATCTTGTGGAAGCAATAGGAAGTGCCAAAATATTCCTCCTTCCCTTTGTTTTTCAATGGTATAGGCTTAAAGTCAATTCAACACATCAGGTATCCACTTCCGGTCAGAATCTGTCTCAGGGTTTTGCCTGCCAAATGAGTTCTGTTATACTCACAGACACCATTCAAACAGTTTTTGAAACTTTAGGGTGTTTTCTATCCATATATAATAAGTATATGCATATTGTAGTTACTGGGTAGGATTAGTAACCAGATTAAATCGGGTACATTTTTTTATCCAGCCGTGAAAATACTGCCCCCTATACCCTAACAGGTTAACAAGAAGTTAAGCTTTAATTTGGTGTGTTGCACTTGTGAATGTCTGAAAGTTAAATATTTCTAATAAAAAAATAAACAATTTGCGCTCTGCCATTTCACCGGATAACAGGATAACTTCAATTCATTTTGACCATTACGAAAATGACAAGATTTAGAAAAGTCCCAGAGTCGCAAGACTCGGTGCATTGAAACCGCCTCAGCCCACAGAGAGGGACCTCAATGTTTCTGTCCGATAACTCATTCAAGGACCCCGTAGCAATGCCTGGAAAAATTGAATTTTCAGCACCAATTAAGGTCGTTGCTCGGGCACCGAATTACCTATCGAGCCGAAACTCGGGATTCGGGGTCGCCTCACATAGGCCTACACATACTGTCAGAACTGGACCCACAACTAGAATTTAACTATTTGTTTTATGTTTTTATTATGGTATAAACAGAAGGCGCTGTGAATTTTGGGCCTGCTCTGAAATATGTGATAGTTGGTTTCTAAATGATTTGGAAAAAGTGGGTGTGGTGTCAGTTTGTATCAGTTTGGTGACAGAATGATATTTAATTGACTGATGGACGGTGACTTGCTGGCTGACTTTTGTCCATTTGCAATATGTTTAAACAGTGATAGACCATCACCAAATGGACATGATGAAATCAACACAACGAGCAATGGAGAGGAACCACTAGCACTGCCCGGCCATCCTGAGTTCATCGGGCCAGTCAATTTTGCATTTCTGCAGTATTTTTGAGCATGTCAAATTCGTGATGGTAAATGCCCATTGAAACATATTGCAAATGGACAGCCGTGCGCCTGGTGATTGGAATGGGTTACCAGGAGCACATTTTAAAAATGGGTTTTAACCTCTCTAGGGCAGGTGGCACCAAATCTTCCCACCTACGTAACAGCCAGTTGAATCCTGTGGCGCGATATTCAAATACCTTAGAAATGCTATTACTTCAATTTCTCAAACATATGACCATTTTACAGCATTTTAAAGACAAGACTCTCGTTAATCTAACCACACTGTCCGATTTCAAAAAGGCTTTACAACGAAAACAAAACATTAGATTGTCAGCAGAGTACCCAGCCAGAAATAATCAGACACCCATTTTTCAAGCTAGCATATAATGTCACAAAAACCCAGAAGACAGCTAAATGCAGCACTAACCTTTGATGATCTTCATCAGATGACACACCTAGGACATTATGTTATACAATACATGCATGTTTTGTTCAATCAAGTTCATATTTATATCAAAAACCAGCTTTTTACATTAGCATGTGACGTTCAGAACTAGCATACCCCCCGCAAACTTCCGGCGAATTTACTAACAATTTGTTAAATTACTCACGATAAACGTTCACAAAAAGCATAACAATTATTTTAAGAATTATAGATACAGAACTCCTCTATGCACTCGATATGTCCGATTTTAAAATAGCTTTTCGGTGAAAGCACATTTTGCAATATTCTAAGTATATAGCCCGGCATCACAGGGCTAGCTATTTAGACACCCAGCAAGTTTAGCCTTCACCAAACTCCGATTTACTATTAGAAAAGTTTGATTACCTTTGGTGTTCTTCGTCAGAATGCACTCCCAGGACTTCTACTTCAATAACAAATGTTGGTTTGGTCCCAAATAATCCATAGTTATGTTCCAACAGCGGCGTTTTGTTCGTGCGTTCAAGACACTATCCGAATGGTAAATAAGGGTCACGCGCACGGCGCATTTCGTGACAAAAGATTTCTAAATATTTCATTACCGTACTTCGAAGCATGTCAACCGCTGTTTAAAATACATTTTTATGCCATTTTTCTCGTAAAAAAGCGATAATATTCTGACCGGGAATCTGCAATTAGGTAAACAGACGAAAGAAAATAAAGCACAGGCTCAACTCGGGCACGCGCCTAAGCCCTTTGTCCTGTGATCGGCCACTTGGCAAAGGCGATAATGTGTTTCAGCCAGAGGCTACCTCGATATCGTTCAGCTTTTTCCCGGGCTCTGAGAGCCTATGGGAGCGGTAGGAAGTGTCACGTTACAGCTAAGATCCTCAGTCTTCAATAAACAGAGGCAAGAACAACAACACCTTGTCAGACAGGCCACTTCCTGCATGAAGTCTTCTCAGGTTTTTGCCTGCCATATGAGTTCTGTTATACTCACAGACACCATTCAAACAGTTTTAGAAACTTTAGGGTGTTTTCTATCCAAAGCCAATAATTATATGCATATTCTAGTTACTGGGCAGGAGTAGTAACCAGATTAAATCGGGTACGTTTTTTTATCCGGCCGTGTAAATACTGCCCCCTAGCCCTAACAGGTTAATGCCTTTAGGGGGGTGCAAGGGGTCTACGGTTGGGTAGGGCGCACCCCCCACCCATACCCATCCAATAGGGTATTTTGGATGTTTTTCAAAAAGAGTCCCACTTCTCCCTCATCATACATGACAAATAGACCATCTAGGTTGATTCATGGCTTAACATAGTGCTATATATCATTTGGGCAGTATAAATGCCATTTGGACATGGTTCACTGACTTTTGGGTTTGGAAACTGACTTCCTATGATCGTAAATGGCAAATGGACATAACCTGCTGATTTGGCACTTTCAATACTTTCATATTGCATTTGGACATTTCTTATGGCATTTAGCAATGGTTCACTGACTTTTGACTTCGACTTTTGACTTCCTATGAAATCATATTGCAAATGGACAAAACATATGCCTTATGGACAAGTTAAAAAAATATGACAATAAAATGACAAAAGTATGTTCATAAAGTTCTTATACATGTATATTTGACAAAAAAATCTAAAGAATTTCGAAAAACGGTCCAGAAAGCTATTTTTTAGGAGGTGATAAGATTTAGATTTTTTTTTTCATATTTTCTGAATTTGACTCTTGGGTCTTGACTTGATGTGCAGTTGCAATATGAAAATCTACCATGGAGCGCGCTCGCCATCTATTGGATTTTTGCTGTGTGACACTTGGCATTTGCCATATGGCATTTGCAATATGTTTTGAATGAAACGGTGTCCATTTGAGTGGTATTTTACATTGTGTATATGTATCGTACATTGCCAATAAGATCCCATTCAGTTTTGTCCATTTCAAGGGGTTATTCCCTTACATGGCCTCCAACTGCTCTTAAAATGCAAGTTAAACTAAGTGCATGCTCTTCAACCGATTGCTGCCTGCACCCTCCCGCCCGACTAGCATCACTACTCTTGACGGTTCTGACTTAGAATATGTGGACAACTGTAAATACCTAGGTGTCTGGTTAGTCTGTAAACTCTCCTTCCAGACCATATGTTACCAACCACTGTGACCTGTATGCTCTCGTTGGCTGGCCCGCACTTCATATCCGTCACCAAACCCACAAGTCGTCCGGAACAGCTGATGCTCTCATGCATGCCTCAGTGTTGCTTGCCTCGAAGCGAGCATAGAAGTGATTTAGCTCGTCTGGTAGGCTTGTGTCACTGGGCAGATCCCGGCTGTGCTTCCCTTTGTAGTCTGTAATAGTTTGCAAGCCCTGCCACATAAGACGAGCGTCGGAGCCGGTGTAGTATGAATCAATCTTAGCCCTGTATTGGCGCTTTGCCTGTTTGATGGTTTGTCAGAGGGAATAGCAGGATTTCTTATAAGCTTCCGGGTTAGAGTCCAGCACCTTGAAAGCGGCAGCTCTCCCATTTAGCTCAGTGCGAATGTTGCCTGTAATCCATGACATCTGGTTGGGGGAGCGAAATCTAGAGACTTACTTAGAGTTCTATCTAGCCGGTGCAGCTTACATCCTGCTATTTTAGTTATTTATTTCACTTTTATTTGACCAGGTAGACAAGTTGAGAACAAGTTCTCATTTACAACTGCGACCTGGCATAGATAAAGCAAACCAGTGCGGCAAAAACAACACAGAGTTAAACATAAACAAACATACAGTCAATAACACAATAGAAAAGAAAAATAGAAAAATCCATGTACATTGTGTGCAAATGTAGAAGAGTAAGGCGTAAAAAGGCCATAGAGGCGAAATAATTAGAATATAGCATTAATACTGGAGTGATAGATGTGCAGATGATGATGGGAAGTAGAGATACGGGTAAAAAGAGCAAAAGGCTAAGTAATAATATGGGGATGAGGAGGTTGGGTGTGCTGTTTACAGATTGGCTGTGTACAGGTACAGTGATCAGTAAGCTGCTCTGACAGCTGATGCTTAAAGTTAATGAGGGAGAAATAAGACTCCAGCTTCAGTGATTTTTGCAATTTGTTCCAGTCATTGGCAGCAGAGAACTGGGAGGAAAGGCGGCCAAAGGAAGTGTTGGCTTTGGGGGTGACCAGTGAAATATACCTGCTGGAGCGGGTGCTATGGGTGGGTGTTGCTATGGTGACCAGTGAGCTGAGATAAGGCGGGGCGTTACCTAGCAAAGACTTATAGATGACCTGGAGCCAATGGGTTTGGCAATGAATATGAAGTCAGGGCCAGCCAACGAGCGCATACAGGTTGCAGTGTTGGGTAGTATATGGGGCTTTGGTGATAAAACGGATGGCACTGTGATAGACTGCATCCAATTTGCTGAATAGAATGTTGGAGGCTATTTTGTAAATGACATCGCCGAAGTCAAGGATCAGTAGGATAGTCAGTTTTACGAGGGTATGTTTGGCAGCATGAGTGAAGGAGGCTTTGTTGAGAAATAGGAAGCCAATTCTAGATTTAATTTTGGATTGGAGATGCTTAATGTGAGTCTGGAAGGAGAGTTTACAGTCTAACTAGACACCTAGGTATTTGTAGTTGTCCACATATTCTAAGTCAGAACCATCAGTTGGTAGAGCATGGTGTTTGCAATGCCAGGGTTGTGGGTTCGATTCCCACGGGGGACCAGTACAGAGAAAAATATGTATGAAATGTATGCATTCACTACTGTAAGTCGCTCTGGATAAGAGCGTCTGCTAAATGTAAAATGTAATGTAATGTACTCAAGAGTAGTGATGCTGGACGGGTGGGCAGGTGTTGGCTGCGATCAGTTGAAGAGCTTGGATTTAGTTTTACTTGCATTTAAGAGCAGTTGGAGGCCACGGAAGGAGAGTTGTATGGCACTGAAGCTCGTCTGGAGGTTAGTTAACACAGTGTCCAAAGAGAGGGACAGAATTATACAGAATGGTGTCGTCTGCGTAGAGGTGGATCAGAGAATCACCAGCAGCAAGATCGACATCATTGATGTATACAGAGAAGAGAGTCGGCCCGAGAATTGAACCCTATGGCACCCTCATAGAGACTGCCAGAGGTCCGGACAACAGGCACTCCGATTTGACACCCTGAACTCTGTCTGAGAAGTAGTTGGTGAACCAGGCGAGGCAGTCATTTGAGAAGCCAAGGCTGTTGAGTCTGCCAATAAGAATGTGGTGATTGACAGAGTCAAAAGCCTTGGCCAGGTCGATGAATACAGCGGAACAGTATTGCCTCTTATCGATGGCGGTTATGATATCGTTTAGGACCTTGAGCGTGGCTGAGGTTCACCCATGACCAGCTCGGAAACCAGATTGCATAGTGAAGAAGGTACGGTGGGATTCGAAATGGTCGGTGATCTGTTAACTTGGCTTTCGAAGACCTTAGAAAGGCAGGATAGGATAGATAGAGGTCTGTAGCAGTTTGGGTCTAGACTGTCTCCCTCTTTGAAGAGTGGGATGACCGCGGCAGCTTTCCAATCTTTGGGGATCTCAGACGATACGAAAAAGAGGTTGAACAGGCTAGTAATAGGGGTTGCAACAATTTTGGTGGATAATTTTAGAAAGAGGATCCAGATTGTTTAGCCTGGCTGATTTGTAAAGGTCCAGATTTTGCAGCTCTTTCAGAACATCAGCTTTCTGGATTTGGGTGAAGGAGAAATGGGGGGGCTTGAGCAAGTTGCTATGGGGGGTGCAGGGCTGTTGACCAGGGTAGGGGTAGCCAGGTGGAAAGCATGGTCAGCCAAAGAAAAATGCTTATTGAAATTCTCAATTATCGTGGATTTATCGGTGGTGACAGTGTTTCCTAGCCTCAGTGCAGTGAGCAGCTGGGAGGAGGTGCTCTTATTCTCCATGGACTTTTCAGTGTCCCAGAACGTTTTGGAGTTTGTGCTACAGAATGCAAATTTCTGTTTGAAAAAGCTAGCCTTTGCTTTCCTATTTGCCTGTGTATATTGGTTCCTAACTTCCCTGAAAAGTTGCATATCATGGGGGCTATTCAATGCTAATGCAGTACGCCACAGGATGTTTTTGTGCTGGTCAAAGGCAGTCAGGTCTGGAGTGAACCAAGGGCTATATCTGTTCCTGGTTCTACATTTTTTGAATGGGGCATGCTTATTTAAGATGGTGAGGAAAGCACTTTTAAAGAATAACCAGGCATCCTCTACTGACGGAATGAGGTCAATATCCTTCCAGGATACCCGGGCCAGGTCGATGAGAAAGGCCTGCTTTAGAGAGCGTTTGACAGGCATGAGGGGTGGTCGTTTGACCGCGAACCCATTACGGACGCAGGCAATGAGGAAGTGATCACTGAGATGCTGGTTGAAGACAGCAGAGGTGTATTTGGAGGGCAGGTTGGTTAGGATGATATCTATGAGGGTGCCCATGTTTACGGATTTGGGGTTGTACCTGGTAGGTTCATTGATAATTTGTGTGAGATTGAGGGCATCAAGTTTAGATTGTAGGGTGGCCGGGGTGTTAAGCATGTCCCAGTTTAGGTCACCTAACAGCACGAGCTCTGAAGATAGATGGGGGCAATCAATTCACATATGGTGTCCAGGGCACAGCTGGGAGCAGAAAGTCGTCTATAGCAAATCGGCAACGGTGAGAGACTTGTTTCTGAAAAGGTGGATGTTCAAAAGTAGAAGCTCAAATTGTTTGGGCAAAGACTTGGATAGTAAGACAGAACTCTGCAGGCTGTCTCTGCAGTAGATTGAAACTCCGCCCCCTTTGGCAGTTCTACCTTGTCGGAAATTGTTAGGGATGGACATTTCTGGGTTTTTGGTGGTCTTCCTAAGCCAGGATTCAGACATGGCCAGGACATTCGGGTTTGCAGTGTGCTAAAGCAGTGAATAAAACAAACTTAGGGAAGAGGCTTCTAATGTTAACATGCATGAAACCAAGGCTTTCACGGTTACAGAAGTCAACAAATGAGAGTGGCTAGGGAATGAGAGTGGAGCTAGGCATTGCAGGGCCTGAATTAACCTCTACATCACCAGAGGAACAGAGGAGGAGTAGGATAAGGGTATGGCTAAAGGATATAAGAACTGGTCGTCTACTACGTTCAGAACAGAGTGTAAAAGGAGCTGGTTTCTGGGCACAGTAGAATAGATTCAAGGCATAATGTACAGACAAAGGTATGGTAGGATGTGAATACAGTGGAGGTAAACCTATGCATTGAGTGACGATGAGAGAGATATCGTCTCTAGAAACATAATTTTAACCAGGTGAGGTCACCGCATGTGTGGGTGGTGGAACTAAAGGGTTAGCTAAGGAGTATTGAGCAGGGCTAGAGTCTCTACAGTGAAATAAGTTAATAATCACTAACCAAAACAGCAATGGACAAGGCATATTGACATTAGGGAGAGGCATGCATAGCCGAGTGATCATAGGGGTCCAGTGAGTAGCTAGGCGGGCTGGAGACACGGCGATTCAGACAGCTAGGGGGCCGGGGCTAGCAAGCTAGCAGAAGGGCCTTAGAGGGACGTCATGATTGAAGCACTTTGTTGTAGCCCCTTCGTGCGGTTACATCAGCAGACCAGTCATGATGAATCAGCAGGGCTCCGTGTAGTCAAAGGGTCCAGGCCAATTGGCAAAATAGGTATAGTGATGGGCCTCTTCAGCTAACATTCCGATATGCTCTTGACAGCTAGCGCGCCGCGGAATCCAGGCTGTATCACATCCGGCTGTGATTGGGAGTTCCACATGGGGCGGCGCACAATTGGCTCAGCGTAGTCTGGCTTTGGCCGGGGTAGGCTGTCATTTTACATAACAATTTGTTATTAAATGACTTGCCTAGTTAAATAAAGGTTCAATTAAAAAAATATATATATTATCATGAGATACTCTACCTCAGACGAGCAAACCTTGAGACTTCCTTAGATATTGTGCACCAGCTGTTCTTTACAAATATACATAGACCGCACCCCTTTTCTTACCAGAGGCTGCTTTTCTATCCTGCCGATACAGTGTATAACCCGCCAGCTGTAAGTTATTCATGTCATCGTTCAGCCACGACTTGGTGAAACATAAGACGTTAGAGTATTTCATGTCCCGTTGGTAGGATATACTTGCATTTTGTTCGTCCAAATTATTATCCATCGATTTTACGTTGGCCAATAGTACGGCTGGCAAAAACAGACTAACCACTCGTCGCCTGATCCTCATAAGGCACCCCAATTTCCTTCTGCAAAACCTCTGTCTCTTTCTCCTGCGAATGACAGGGATGAGGGCCTGTTCAAATCAAATCAAATTTATTTATATAGCCCTTCTTACATCAGCTGATATATCAAAGTGCTGTACAGAAACCCAGCCTAAAACCCCTAACAGCAAGCAATGCAGGTGTAGAAGCACGGTGGCTAGGAAAAACTCCCTAGAAAGGCCAAAACCTAGGAAGAAACCTAGAGAGGAACCAGGGTATGAGGGGTGGCCAGTCCTCTTCTGGCTGTGCCGGGTGGAGATTATAACAGAACATGGCCAAGATGTTCAAATGTTCATAAATGGCCAGCATGGTCAAATAATAGTAATCACAGTGAACTGGTCAGGGTTCCATAGCCGGATTGTTCTTATTTTCCTCAATTAAGTTGGAAAAATAGGATGATCGAGCAGCAGTGAGAGCTCTTCAGTACTGCACGGTACTGTCTTTCCAAGCTAGTCGGAGGACTTCCAGTTTGGTGTGGCGCCATTTCCGTTCCAATTTTCTGGAAGCTTGCTTCAGAGCTCGGGTATTTTCTGTATACCAGGGAGCTAGTTTCTTATGACAAATGTTTTTAGTTTTTACGGGTGCAACTGCATCTAGGGTATTGCGCAAGGTTAAATTGAGTTCCTCAGTTAGGTGGTTAACTGATTTTTGTCCTCTGACATCCTTGGGTAGGCAGAGGGAGTCTTGGAGGTGCATCAAGGAATCTTTGGGTTGTCTGAGAATTTATAGCACGACTTTTGATGCTCTTTGGTTGGGGTCTGAGCAGATTATTTGTTGCGATTGCAAACGTAATAAAATGGTGGTCCGATAGTCCAAGATTATGAGGAAAAACTTTAAGATCCACAACATTTATTCCATGGGACAAAACTAGGTCCAGAGTATGACTGTGGCAGTGAGTAGGTCCGGAGACATGTTGGACAAAGCCCACTGAGTCGATGATGGCTCCGAAAGCCTTTTGGAGTGAGTCTGTGGACTTTTCCATGTGAATATTGAAGTCACCAAAAATGTGAATATTATCTGCCATGACTACAAGGTCCGATAGGAATTCAGGGAACTCAGTGAGGAACGCTGATTATGGCCCAGGAGGCCTGTAAACAGTAGCTATAAATAGTGATTGAGTAAGCTGCATAGATTTCATGACTAGAAGCTCAAAAGACGAAAACATCGTTTTTTTTGTTGTAAATTGCAATTTTCTATCATAAATGTTAGCAACTGTTCCAGCTTTGCGGGATGCCCGGGGGATATACTCACTAGTGTAACCAGGAGGTGAGGCCTCATTTAACACAGTAAATTCATCAGGCTTAAGCCATGTTTCAGTCAGGCCAATCACATCAAGATTATGATCAGTGATTAGTTAATTGACTATAACTGCCTTGGAAGTGAGGGATCTAACATTAAGTAGCCCTATTTTGAGATGTGAGGTATCACGATCTCTTTCAATAGTGGCAGGAATGGAGGAGGTCTTTATTCTAGTGAGATTGCTAAGGCGAACACCACCATGTTTAGTTTTGCCCAACCTAGGTCGAGGCACAGACATGGTCTCAATGGGGATAGCTGAGCTGACTACACTGACTGTGCTAGTGGCAGACTCCACTAAGCTGGCAGGCTGGCTAACAGCCTGCTGCCTGGCCTGCACCCTATTTCATTGTGGAGCTAGGGGAGTTAGAGCCCTGTCTATGTTCGTAGATAAGATGAGAGCACCCCTCCAGCTAGGATGGAGTCCGTCACTCCTCAACAGGCCAGGCTTGGTCCTATTTTTGGGTGAGTCCCAGAAAGAGGGCCAATTATCTACAAATTCTATCTTTTGGGAGGGGCAGAAAACAGTTTTCAACCAGCGATTGAGTTGTAAGACTCTGCACTAGAGCTCATCACTCCCACTAACTGGGAGGGGGCCAGAGACAATTACCCGATGCTGACACATCTTTCTAGCTGATCTACACGCTGAAGCTATGTTGCGCTTGGTGACCTCTGACTGTTTCATCCTAACATCGTTGGTGCCGACGTGGATAGCATTATCCCTATACTCTCTACACTCATCATTTTTAGCTTTAGCCAGCACCATCTTCAGATTAGCCTTAACGTCGGTAGCCCTGCCTCCTGGTAAACAGTGTATGATTGCTGGATGATTTGTTTTAAGTCTAATAATGTGGGTAATGGAGTCGCCAATGACTAGGGTTTTCAATTTGTCAGAGCTAATGGTGGGAGGCTTCGGCGTCTCAGACCCCGTAACGGGAGGAGTAGAGACCAGAGAAGGCTGGGGAGAACTGGTTGAAAGTTTCTGTTGGCTGAATGAGTGACACCGGTTGAGCATTCCTACAGAATTTCCCTCCAGAAGCCATGAGAAAGTTTTCCGGCTGCGGGGACCGTGTGAGGGGATTTATACTACTATCTGTACTTACTGGTGGCACAGACGCTGTTTCATCCTTTCCTACACTGAAATTACCCTTGCCTAATGATTGCATCTGAAGCTGGGCTTGCAGCACAGCTATCCTCGCCGTAAGACGATCGTTCTCCTGTATATTATGAGTACAGCGACTGCAATTAGAAGGCATCATGTTAATGTTACTACTTAGCTTAGGCTGTTGGAGGTCCTAACGGACCATGTCCAGATAAAGCATCCGGAGTGAAAAAGTTGAATGAAAAAAAGTTGAGTGAGGGAAAAACAAAAAATATAAACACTAATTAAAAAGTAAAAACCGTAAAGTTGTCTGGAGTAAATCCCTCATCCGACTCATTAAAGAAATATTCTTCATCCAATTCAAGGTGAGTAATCGCTGTTCTGATGTCCAGAAGCTCTTTTTGGTCATAAGAGACTGTAGCAGCAACATTATGTACAAAATAAGTTACAAACAAATAGTAACTTATCTGTATTCATTGATTCCACAATTCCACAAACACAGAGAATAGTTAGTATCTCTAGGAAGATTTGAGGAAAATGTACCTGAAATATGTACAGTAACAACAACTGCAACTGAGCTGACAGAGAAACCAAGCTCTTTTACAAAGGAAAATGCAGCATATAACCGTGCAAGAAAAGTCCTAATGACAATATGCAGGACCATAAACTGGAGGGGAACACTGTAACAAACTTGCATAAACCACAAACTTGTCATAAATAACTTGGTCAGTTCAATAATAGTGTATTGATAGCAAAAACAAAGCAGAATAATAAAATAATAATTCAATCAACTGACCCAACAGTCCAGAAAGCAAATCCTAAAATATAAAAACCATAGTCCTACCAGAACCTCTTGTTGAGTCTTTGAATGGAAGTCCAAGTTCAAGTATAGCACTACTGCCAACAGATGGCACTATTATTCCTCATGTCGATTTAATGGGGCGCCTGCCTACAAAACCTGGGAAAATATGAGCATGGTCTTAATAAACTAATTCTCCACCACCATGCTAGAGTGGCTAATGCTACTTCCGGATGTTGCACACCGCGTTCAGCCAATCAGGTTGTAGCAGTCTGTTGTTTACCCCTGGCTGAACATGGTGGTCAACATCCGGAAGTAGCATTAGCCACACTTCCATGGTCAGCTGGCATGAAAATAGAACTCTTTGGCCATGCACACCAGTGATGGCTGTAAGTAAGGCTGCCCAATTTAGATATTTTTTCCGCTAATTAGTCTTTTGACCAATCGCATCAAATATTTTCACATCAGATCTTTTTCAGAGCTGATCCGATTGGTCAAAAGACAAATTAGTGAAAAAAATATCAGAATTGGGTTGACTATGTCAAGAGGCTTAAGTGTGTTGTTACTTACATGGCTTTATGAAAAGACTGATTCGCTTAGATGCGGAGGGTGTCAAAATTGCATGATAGAGGATTGTTGCTAATGAGTACAAATTGCTCTGCTTGAATGAATAGGCTAAAGGGAACACAGTGTAGAGTCACTCCGAAACTCACTTCAGATAGAAAATGAAAGATATCAACATTTTTCAGTTTGGGTGGGAGGCTTTACCTTTTTTTCATCTGATGCCAAAGGATCCAGTCTTCTTGGCATTTTCTCTCCGCTTTTCATGTTTCCAACTACCTGTATCATAATGCTCGGATGATGGCTCATACAGTCGTAATTGGCACTTCCAATAGCAGTGTGGTAACCTCAGGGGGCACCAGGGCAGCCAAGGATGCACCACCTTTGCTAGGAATGAAATCACCAATGCACCATCAATGCCTGTTAGCGGTAATGCCAATGGACCCAGATATTTTGCCAAATTCATTATTGGCCATATTAAGTGTCCAGTGATTATCTATTTATTTTATTTGTGTTAACATTATGTCCTTACTCTTACAAAAAATTTGCTACAGACTGTTTGAGTTGCCACAGCTGATACTAATTCAGGTTGCTAACCGATTCAGCAGATGTTTAGGTTCAGTTTAAGAGACTCAAATTCAAGTTATATTTATGGGTATAACTTTTAGTAGTGATTAAAGCATTGATATAGTATTATTGAGCTAGTAAATGTGTTTAGCACTTTCCAATTTTATTATGCTACCTTATTGCTTCACAAAGAAAACCAAAGACCTACACACAAGAAAGAATGCAAGCAGATTTTAATAATCATTTTCAAATTACAATTACAGTACAAGACTTCACTTTTTTGTTTTATATTGTGAAAACATGGATGATTTTAATATGTTCAGAGTACTGCTTAACTGCCTTTATTTCTTTAAACTAACCAATCTCTTCAGAAACTTAAAAGAGTGAAAATAGTAGCCAGCATACACAACAGGCTCCAAGCAGCACCACATAAAGAGAACATTCTCACCTTTAATCCAACTCAAACAAATGACTAGATATACAGTTCAGACACAATCTATACTGAACTAAAATATAAACGCAACATGTAAGGTGTTCGTCCCATGTTTCATGAGTTGAGATGAAAGATCCGAGAAATGTTCAATATGCACAAAAAGCGTATTTCTCTCAAATGTTGTGCGCAAATGTGTTTACATCCCTGTTAGTCAGCATTTCTCCTTTGCCAAGATATTCCATCCACCTGACAGGTGTGGCATATCAAGACGCTGATTAAACAGCATGATCATTACACAGGTGCCCCTTGTGCTGCGGACAATTAAAGGCCACTCTAAAATGTGCAGTTTTGTCACGCAACACAATGCCATATATGGAGCGATTTGACAGAGCGTACAATTAGCATGCTGATTGCAGGAATGTCCACCAGAGCTGTTGCCAGATAATTTTACTTAATTTCTGTACCATAAGCTGCCTCCAACTTCATTTTAGAGAATTTGGCAGTACGTCCAATCGGCCTCACAACTGCAGACCACATGTAACTACGCCAGCCAAGGATCTCTACTTCCGGCTTCTTCACCTGCAGGATTGTCTGAGGCCAGCCACCCGGACAGCTGATGAAACTGAAGAGTATTTCTGTCTGTAATAAAGCCCTTTTGTGGGGGAAAACTCATTCTGATTGGCTGGGCCTGGCTCCCCAGTCGGTGGGTCTTGCTACCAAGTGGGTGGGCCTATACCCTCCCAGGCCCACCAATGGCTGTGACCCAACTCATGTGAAAATCCATAGATTAGGCTTAATTTATTTATTTCAATTTACTGATTTCCTTATATGAACTCTAACTCAGTAAAAAATTGAAATTGTTGCATGTTGCGTTTATATTTTTGTTCAGTATACATCAACAGCCACTGAGCAAACTAATACCCAGTAAATTCACAGCAATGATGTCTCGAAATAACTGTCACCATTGAGCTCAGTATGGGAGCTATAATAATCCTAAATTTACCATCATGGTTATTAATTTGGAAACCATTAGTAACCAAATAAGACCCTTCAAGTTGATTCAAACAATGCCATTGTCTGCTAACAAGTATTTGTCACATTGGCTGACAGGTTCGCAACATCATTACACATCATTAAACACACTGCTGATTACCTCTTCCCATCACCTCGTTTGCATATTAATAATAACATGTCTAATTATTCCAATTGCTCGCTATAAACCTTCCCTCCTGTCCTCTCCAATTCTCCTTTGCCTCGTCACCATGTGTTAATTAGAAGCGTATGGCCTGGTGGCAATAGTCCGTGAGTATTGGCAGGACATGAAAGCAATCTTGTTGATGGAATCATGGGAAGACGAGGGGGACATTGGCGGACCCCGACTCAAAACCCGCCATAGACCTATTTATGGAAAATGCATATCTTAGCCAATTATGCACTGCGACAAGTTGAATTAACTTGTTGATAACTGTCTGTTCTGTCAGCGAGGCCCTGAGATAAAGGTATCTTGTGATGGAACAGGGACTTAGTCCCTTGTGGCAACAAACTTTTGATCTAACTTCTTGTGAGATAGGTGCATCCTGTTTCCATTGATCATCCTTGAGATGTTTCAACAACTTGGAGTCCACCTGTGGTAAATTCAATTGATTGGACATGATTTGGAAAGGCACACACCTGTCTATACAAGGTCCCACAGTTGACAGTGCATGTCAGAGCAAAAACCGAGCCGTGAGGTCGAAGGAATTGTCCGTTGATCTCCGAAATAGGATTGTGTCGAGGCACCAAAACATTTCTGCAGCATTGAAGGTCCCCAAGAACACAGTGTCCTCCTCCATTCTTAAATGGAAGAAGCTTGGAACCACCTAGACTCTCCCTAGAGCTGGCCGCCCGGCCAAACTGAGCAATTGGGGGACAATGGCCTTGGTCAGGGAGGTGAACTCGAACCCAATGGTCACTCTGAAAGAGCTCCAGAGTTCCTCTGTGGAAACAGGATAACTTTCCAGAAGAACAACCATCTCTGCAGTACTCCACAAATCAGGCCTTTATGGTAGAGTTGCTAGATGGAAGCCACTCATCAGCAAAATAATTATGATAGCCTGCTTGGAGTTTGCCAAAAGGGGCCTAAAGACTCTCAGACCATGAGAAACAAGATTCTCTGGTTTGATGAAACCAAGATTGAACTCTTCGGCTTGAATGCTGAGCGTCACGTCCTGAGGAAACCTGGCACCATCCCTATGGTGATGCATGGTGGTGGCTGCACCATGCTGTTGGGATGTTTTTCAGCGGTAGGGACTGGGATAGTCAGGATCGAGGGAAAGATGAACAGAGCAAAGTTCAGAGAGATCCTTGATGAAAACCTGCTCCAGAGCGCTCAGGACCTCAGACTGGGGTGAAGGTTCACCTTCCAACAGGACAATGACCCCACACAACCAAGACAACGCAGGAGTGGCTTCAGGACAAGTCTCTGAATGTCCTTGAGTGGCCCAGCCAGAGCCCAGACTTGAACCCGATCGAACATTTCTGGAGAGACCTGAAAATAGCTGTGCAGCGACGCTCCCCATCCAACCTGACAGAGCTTGAGTGGATCTCCAGAGAAGAATGTGAGAAACTCCCCAATTACAGGTGTGCCAAGTTTTTAACGTAGTACCGAAAAAGACTCAAGGCTGTAATCGCTGCCAAAGGTGCTTCAACAAGGTACAGAGGGTCTGAATACTCTGAATGTTACGGATACAGGTATCCTGTGTGTATTTGTTTTCTCTCCTTCTGCCCTAGTCACAGGTGTCACTAATCAGTTGTCTCTGGAGCTATCTCTCTTTGGTTTTTGCTCCTACATGTCACATTTGTCCGTTATCCTGTGAGTATGTATTGTTGTGGTGTATAACTGTTTGTTTGTTGGTGGGAAAAGGGGAAACAAAGCCAAGTCACCCTTGGGCATACATTACCCGTAGGAAAACATTGTCTAAGAACCCTAGTTAGAATTGGGCGGACCACCCACTGTATTTTATTGGTTAGTTAGCTAGCTGTTATTGAAGCAAGTAAGACTAGCTTAGGGGTTTTTGGATATTTATTATTTCTTTCCTTGGGTCCAGCTTAGCCCCCCCCCCATTACCGTGTGTTTAAACAGTAAATCAATAGTGTTTGACGGTAGATTTAGGTTGTCTGTTGTTTTTAGTTCTCACTGTTCCTTTTCACTGTTATGATTTGCATGAGATATGTTACGGGTCTCGTTTCCATCCCCCCTAGACTGCAGGGCCAAAGGGGTTCGTAACAGTGGCCCAGCCAGAGCCCAGACTTGAACCCGATCGAACATTTCTGGAGAGACCTAAAAATAGCTGTGCAGTGACGCTCCCGATGCAACCTGACAGAGCTTGAGAGGATCTCCAGAGAAGAATGGGAGAAACTCCCCAAATACAGGTGTGCCAAGTTTCCCAAGAAGACTCAAGGCTGTAATCGCTGCCAAAGGTGCTTCAACAATGTACAGAGGGTCTGAATACTTATGTAAATGTGATATTTAATAAATTTGCAAACATTTCCAAAAACCTGTTTTTGCTTTGTAATTATGGGGTGTTGTGTGTAGATTGATGAGGGGAAAAAAACAATCCATTATAGAATAATTCTGAAAAAGTCAAGGGGTCTGAATACTTCGAATGTGCTGTATGTATATACTGTAATCTAGTCATATCTCATCATATATAACTACTGTGATACACAACTTTTCTATTCACATACTGTCTATAATGTCTATACATACCATTCACATGCAGTACCAGTCAAAAGTTTTAGAACACCTACTCATTCTAGGGTTTTTCTTTATTTTCTACATTGTAGAATATTAGTGAAGACATCAAAACTATGAAATAACACACATGGAATCATGTACTAACCAAAAAAGTGTTAAACAAATCAAAATATATTTTATATTTGAGATTCTTCAAAGTAGCCACCATTTGCCTTGTTAACAGCTTAGGGTGTTATCTAGCTCTAGCAACAATTGATGCTATTATGTTTTCAGCCCCATTTAGCTAGCTACCTGGTCTAGCTTAGATAACGTTTTTCATATCCACTATCTTTTGTAGCATCAACCCAGTGCAGTCAACCCAGGATTGCAGCTCAGAGGACAAGAGCGTGGAACTGTGATCACGCAAAGGAAGAGGAGGGAGAATGGAAGTAGCAAAGCTAATGTTACTAACCTAGCTAACGTTACTAGTCTAGATAACAGTATTGGCTATAGTTATATTAAGCTAGCTAGCTATATTAAGCTAGCTCAGCTAAGTTATCCCAATCTAGCTAGCCCATGCAGCTTGGTTTAGTAAGAGCAATTAGCTAGCTTTTTTCCTTCCAACTACGATTAGCGGACAAAAACAATTCCTTGCTGCATGACAACAGTACCTTGTTACAATCAAGAGTATTGAACATTTTGTCAAATTAAGGTATTGTGATACTACTAAAATTTCAGTATACCATGCAGCACGTACACGTACCCTTGTCAAATGCATACATTTTTCATTGGCACGTGTACAGTAGTGTTGCACATAAACTTTAGTAGTATCGTGACACCATAATTTGACAAAATGTTCACCATAACATTTTTGTAGCCCTTCTTTGTTAGGTTCAGCCCAGGGAAGTTCATTCAACCTTCATTTAACCAGGAGAGTCCCATTGAGATATAAGGGAGACATGGCAAGGGAGACATGACATAGAAAGCAACATCAATTACAAAATACATTACAAAACACAACATTATGAGCAGATCAGGAAACATTTGCACTGCTCCTGAATAAGGTTTTTCACCAGAGTTTGAGTGAGTTTAATACTCTGGTGCAAAACTCTATTCAGGAGTGCACATTTTTATTTTAGGCCGATTGGCTCATTATGTTTGTTTTTTAGTATTGTTTGTTTTAATGTTGTTATTTTGTACTTGCTGGTGCTTTCTTGGTCATGTCTTCCTTGTAAAATAGATTATATATCTCAATAGGACTTTCATGGTTAAATAAAGGTTTAATTTAACTACCTTGCTGCTGAAATGTACTGTATCTCTCTCTCCTTGCCAAAAAATTACAAAATGAAAATACAACAACAACTTAACACTTCTTATGAATAGTATTTTTCACCAAAGTTTGAGTTTAAAACTCAGATGCAAAACTTTATTGTAAATGTTTCCTGTAGTATTATATGATATTATGAAACAAATATTTCTAGTTGATATGCAGTTGAGATGCTACTGATAGTCTCCTGATTGTTTGTTGATAATCTATAGCAAGGCTTGGCATATATGCAAGTAAGGGGATATACTGTTGAAATGCTGCTGAAAGTACAGATAGTTTGTTGAACATCTCCAGTGCTTTCAGAAAGTATTTATACTCCTTTATTTATTCCACATTTTGTTGTGTTACAGCTTGAATTCAAAATGGATTAAATATTTTTTTTCTCACCCATTAACACACAATACCCTATAATGACAAAGTGAAAACATGTTTTTTTAGAATGTATTGAAAATGTATTGAAAATTAAATAAAGAAATATCTCATTCACACCCCTGAGTCAATACTTTGTAGAAGCACCTTTAGCAGCGATTACAGTTGTTAGTCATTCTGGGTAAGCTTTCCACACCTGGATTGTACAACATTTGCCCATCTTTTCAAAATTCTTCAAGCTCTGTCAAATTGGCTGTTGATCATTGCTAGACAACCATTATCAGGTCTTGCCATAGATTTTCAGGTAGATTTTAGTCAAAACCGTAACTCTGACACTCGGGAACGTTTATTGTCTTCTTGATAAGCAACTCCAGTGTAGATTTGGCCTTGTGTTTTGTCCTGCTGAAAGGTGAATTTGTCTCCCAGTGTCTGTTGGAAAGCAGACAGAACAATATTTTCCTCTAGGATTTTGCCTGTGCTTAGCTCCATTCCATTCTTTTTTTATCCTGAAAAACTCCAGTTCTTAACAATTACAAGTATACCCATTACATGATGCAGCCACCACTATGCTTGAAAATATGGAGAGTGGTACTAAGTAATGTGTTATATTGGATTTGCTCCAAACATAACACTTTGTATTCATGATAAAAAGGGAATTGCTTTGCCACATTTTCCCAGTATTACTTTAGTGCCGTGTTGCAAACAGCACACATGTTTAGGAATATTTTGATTCTGTAAAGGCTTCCCTCTTTGTACTCTGTCAATTAAGTTAGTATTGTGGAATAACTACAATGTTGTTGATCCTATCACAGTAATTGTTTTAAAGTCACCAATGGCCTCATGGTGAAATCCTTGATTGATTTCCTTCCTCTCCGGCAACTGAGTTGGGAAGGATGCCTGTGTTGTCATGAGTCTTTCTCCTTAGTGAGGATCAAAGGTGCCAGATCAGCTTGGCACATGGATGACAAATAGCCAAATCCCCTCTCTCCCACAGGAAAGGAGAGGGGGAGTTGGGCCGGATTTATGGCTAAACAGCCGGTCATAAATACCTTGCAGAAACTCTACCTTTGGATCTTCAGTATGAGAAGGGAAATAAATCCCTTCGTTACAGAAGAGTGGCCACCCAAAACTTCAACAACAAACAATGGACACAGAGACAATATATTGTATTTCAACATTTGAATGTTGGGAATGATGAGAGATGGAATATGGAAAATTCATGTCTATTTTGTGATGTCATTAAAATTGATAGAAAGACATTATAATGGAAACATTGTAACTTGAAGAGCTTGTACACTGTGTATATCAGGGTAACATCTAAATGCTGTAAAAATTATATAATTAAATATGAGAAACTTTTGTGAAGATAGCAATGTTATTTTAGCCTTCTAAATGAGAATTGTTTTTCATGCAAACTTGTGCCCAGTCAATAGCCACGCCCAAGTGAGCTCAACATGACAGAACGCCTTCTTTAGCCAGAGTGCTTAAAAGGACTCGCTAACGAAATTTACATGAGACCAGCGTGACAGACACAGTGAGCTGAACATTACAACATGTTTGGAACCTATGAAAGACTAGACCAGAACATTCAGTCTGCAGCTGTGCATGTAAAGTAGTCTAGAACATTTGACCAAAGATGAGGGGGAAGAATAGATCCCTCTGAACACCGTGTGGTACACCCGAAGTGTCTATTCTAATGAACACTAAAATACCAGAAAAGCTCTACTATAAAGGACTACTTCTCAGATAGAGTTCAGTGTGTCAAATCGAAGGGCCTGTTGTCCGGACCTCTGGCAGTCTATATGGGGTTCAATTATCGGGCCGACTCTTTTCTCTGTATATATCAATGTTGTCGCTCTTGCTGCTGGTGATTCTCTGATCCACCTCTACACAGACGACACCATTCTGTATAAATCTGGCCCTTCTTTGGACACTGTGCTAACAAACCTCCAGACGAGCTTCAACGCCATAGAACACTCCTTTCGTGGCCTCGAACTGCTTTTAAATGCTAGTACAACTAAGTGCATGCTCTTCAACTGATTGCTGCCCGCACCCTCCCGCCCGACTAGCATCACTGCTCTGGACGATTCTGACCTAGAATATGTGGACAACTACAAATACCTAGGTGTCTGATTAGACTGTAAACTCTCCTTCCAGACTCACATTAAGCATCTCCAATCCAAAATTAAATCTAGAATCGAATTCCTATTTCGCAACAAAGCCTCCTTCACTCATGCCGCCAAACATACCCTCGTAAAACTGACTATCCTACTGATCCTTGACTTCGGCGATGTCATTTACAAAATAGCACCTAACACTCTACTCAGCAAACTGGATGTAGTCTATCACAGTGTCATCCGTTTTATCACCAAAGCCCCATATACTATCCACCACTGCGACCTGTATGCTCTCGTTGGCTGGCCCTCACTACATATCCGTCGCCAATCCCACTGGCTCCAGGTCATCTATAAGTCTTTGTTATGTAAAGCCCCGCCTTATCTCAGCTCACTGGTCACCATAGCAACACCCACCCGTTGCACGCGCTCCAGCATGTATATTGCACTGGTCATCCCCAAAGCCAACACTTCCTTTGGCCGCCTTTCCTTCCAGTTCTCTGCTGCCAATGACTGGAACAAATTGCAAAAATCTCTGAAGCTAGAGTCTTATATCTCCCTCTCTAACTTTAAGCATCAGCTGTAAGAGCAGCTTACTGGTCATTGTATCTGTACACAGCCAATCTGTAAATAGCACACCTGACTATCTCATCCCCATATTATTACTTGCCCTTTTGCACCCCAGTATCTCTACTTGCACATCATTATCTGCACATCTATCACTCCAGTATTAATGCTAAACAGTAATTATTTTCGCCTCTAGGGCCTATTTATTGCCTACCTCCCTACTCTTCTACATTTGCACACACTGTACATAGATTTTTCGATTTTTCTTTTCTTTTGTGTTATTGACTGTAAGTTTGTTTGTCTAACTCTGTGTTGTTGTTTTTGTCGCACTGCTTTGTTTTATCTTGGCCAGGTCGCAGTTGTAAATGACAACTTGTTCTCAACTGGCCTAACTGGTTAAAAAAACGTGAAATAAATAAAATAAAAATTGTTACCTCTGGTGAACAAACCAGTCTTACATCCCTCGATAACTTCACCATAGGACCCATCGAGTTCAACAGAGAGACGACAAAGACATCTACGCGTAAATATATACATTTAATTTATTTTCTGAATGAGCGGTCATTCATGTGCAAAGTATTCATATTCCCATGAGCGTAGCTTCCAAATGTATGTACGATAAGTTGACTCTGTTTGTCTCTCCCTCTCCTGACCTACCCCTCCCTTCCCATTGTGTAACCAAACGGTCATGCTTTTGTTAGTCCACTAGGGACTTATTTTCATTGTATTAAGTTAGTAATCGATAACCTATACCATGTGTGTGTGTGTTTATGTATTTCTGTGTGATTATTTAGTTAGTTAGTAAATAAATAATTCAGCCAGTTTGTGTATTGCTGATTCATCAATTAGGTTAGGGTTCGCGCAGATACCCAAGAATTATGCGACGTTCAGAATGAGAATGATTAGGTAATAATTAATAATTTACTGTTATTGATGTAAGAGATATTTATATCTTTAGAGTTTAAGTCGGGAGATAGCAACTTGTTAAATAACTTTTTCCGTGGTGCCCATTATTCCTAATGAGTTAATTGTTACATGATTAATTTAATTGAGTGTCAATTAAACATAGTTAGTTGATCAAATAAACAACAGTCATCAGATTAATGATAGTCACGTCACAACAGTATCTTTGTAGTGATTGGGTGTATTGATACACCATCCAAAGTGTAATTAATAACTTTGCAATGCTCAAAGGGATATTCAATGTCTGCTTTTTTTAATCTACAAATAGGTGCTCTTCTTTGAGAGGCACTAGAAAACCTCCCTGGTCTTTGTGGTTGAATCTGTGTATGACATTCACAGCTCGACTGAGGAACCTTACAGATAATTGTATCTGTAGAGTACAGAGATGAGGTAGTCATTAAAAAATCATGTTGAACAATATTATTGCACATGAAGTGAATCCATGCAACTTATGTGACTTGTTAAGCACATTTTTACTCCTGAACTTATTTTGGCTAGCCATAACAAAGAGGTTGCATTTTTGGGGGGTATTGTGTGTAGGCAAGTGACAGAAAATCTGAATTGAAGCAATTTTTATTTCAGACTATAACACAACAAAATGTGGAAAAAGTCAAGGGTTGTGAATACTTTCTGAAGACACTGTACATAGGGCAGCAGTCTCTAAGGTTCAGGGCGGAGGCCGGCTAGTCATGACTGTTTAACGGACTGATGTCCTGGAAATAGAAGCTGCTTATCAGTCTCTCGGCCCCAGCTTTGATGTACTTGTACTTTCACTGTGTTCTAGGTGGTAGCAGGCTGAACAGGCTGTGTCTTGGGTCTTTGATGATCTTCTTGGCCTTCCTGTGACACGTGGTGCTGTAGATGTCCTGCAGGGCAGGTTGTGTGCCCCGATGATGCATTGAGCTGACCGCACCACCCTCTGGAGAGCCTTGCAATTGCAGGCATTGCAGTTGCCATACCGGGGATACAACCTAACAGAATGCTCTCTCAAATCAAATCAAATCAAATGTATTTATACAGCCCTTCATATATCAGCTGAAATCTCAAAGTGCTGTACAGAAACCCAGCCTAAAACCCCAAACAGCAAGCAATGCATGTGAAAGAAGCACGGTGGCTAGGAAAAACTCCCTAGGAAAAACTCCCTAGAAAGGCCAAAAACCTAGGAAGAAACCGAGAGAGGAACCAGGCTATGACGGGTGGCCAGTCCTCTTCTGGCTGTGCCGGGTGGATATTATAACAGAACATGGTCAAGATGTTAAAATGTTCATAAATGACCAGCATGGTCAAATAATAATAATCATAGTAGTTGTCGAGGGTCCAACAAGCACGTCCGGTGAACAGGTCAGGGTTCCATAGCCGCAGGCAGAACAGTTGAAACTGGAGCAGCAGCATGGCCAGGTGGACTGGGGACAGCAAGGAGTCATCATGCCAGGTAGTCCCGAGGCATGGTCCTAGGGCTCAGGTCCTCCGAGAGAAAGAAAGAAAGAAAGAGAGAAAGAGAGAATTAGAGAGAGCATATTTAAATTCACACAGGACACCGGATAAGACAAGAGAATACTCCAGGTGTAACAGACTGACCCTAGCCCCCCGACACATAAACTACTGCAGCATAAATACTGGAGGCTGAGACAGGAGGGATCAGAAGACACTGTGGCCCCATCCGATGATACCCCCGGACAGGGCCAAACAGGCAGGATATAACCCCACCCACTTTACCAAAGCACAGCCCCCACACCAGTAGAGGGATGTCTACAACCACCAACTTACCGTCCGAAGACAAGGCCGAGTATAGCCCACAAAAATCTCTGCCATGGCACAACCCAAGAGGGGGGGCGCCAACCCAGACAGGAAGACCACGTCAGTGACTCAACCCACTCAAGTGACGCACCCCTCCCATGGACGGCATGGAAGAACACTAGAAAGTCAGTGACTCAGACCCTGTAATAGGGTTATAGGCAGAGAATCCCAGTGGAAAGAGGGGAACCGGCAAGGCAGAGACAGCAAGGGCGGTTCGTTGCTCCAGCCTTTCCGTTCACCTTCACACTCCTGGGCCAGACTATACTTAATCATAGGACCTACTGAAGAGATAAGTCTTCAGTAAAGACTTAAAGGTTGAGACTGAGTCTGCGTCTCTCACATGGGTAGGCAGACCATTCCATAAAAATGGAGGTCTATAGGAGAAAGCCCTACCTCCAGCCGTTTGCTTAGAAATTCTAGGGACAATTAGGAGGCCTGCGTCTTGTGACCGTAGCGTACGTGTAGGTATGTACGGCAGGACCAAATCGGGAAGATAGTTAGGAGCAAGCCCATGTAATGCTTAAAACCTTGAAATCAGCCCTTGCCTTAACAGGAAGCCAGTGTGGAGAGGCTAGCACTGGAGTAATATGATCAAATTTTTTGGTTCTAGTCAGGAGTCTAGCAGCCGTATTTAGCACTAACTGAAGTTTGTTTAGTGCTTTATCCGGGTAGCCGGAAAGTAGAGCATTGCAGTAGTCCAGCCTAGAAGTAACAAAAGCATGGATTAATTTTTCTGCGTCATTTTTGGACAGAAAGTTTCTGATTTTTGCAATGTTACGTAGATGGAAAAAGCTGTCCTTGAAACAGTCTTGATATGTTCTTCAAAAGAGAGATCAGGGTCCAGAGTAACGCCGAGGTCCTTCACAGTTTTATTTGAGACGACTGTACAACCATCCAGATTAATTGTCAGATTCAACAGAAGATCTCTTTGTTTCTTGGGACCTAGAACAAGCATCTCTGTTTTGTCCGAGTTTAAAAGTAGAAAGTTTGCAGCCATCCACTTCCTTATGTCTGAAACACAGGCTTCTAGCGAGGGCAATTTTGGGGCTTCACCATGTTTCATTGAAATGTACAGCTGTGTGTCGTCCGTATAGCAGTGAAATGTAACATTTGGTTTTCGAATGACATCCCCAAGAGGTAAAATATATAGTGAAAACAATAGTGGGCCTTAAACCGTAATCTTGAGGAACACCGAAATTTACAGTTGATTTGTCAGAGGACAAACCATTCACAGAGACAAACTGATATCTTTCCGACAGATAAGATCTAAACCAGGCCAGAACTTGTCCATGTAGACCAATTTGGGTTTCCAATCTCTCCAAAAGAATGTGTTGATCGATGGTATCAAAAGCGGCACTAAGATCTAGGAGCACGAGGACAGATGCAGAGCCTCGGTCTGACGTCATTAAAAGGTCATTTACCACCTTCACAACTGCAGTCTCAGTGCTATGATGGGGTCTAAAACCAGACTGAAGCGTTTCGTATACATCTCTGGTCTTAGGGGCAAAGACTCTCACCTCCTCCCTGTAGGCTGTCTCGTTGTTCTTGGTAATCAGGCCTAACACTGCTGTTCAAACTTGATGATTGAGTTGGAGACATGCGTGGCCACGCAGTCATGGGTGAACAGGGAGTACAGGAGGAGTCTGAGCACGCACCCCTGGGGAGCCCCCGTGTTGAAAATCTGCATGGCAGTGGTGTTGTTCACCACCTGGGGTCAGCCAGTCAGGAAGTCTACGACCCAGTTGCACAGGGAGCGGTTCAGACCCAGGGCCCTGAGCTTAGTGATGAGCTTGGAGGCACTATGGTGTTGAAAACTGAGCTATAGTCAATGAAGAACATTCTTATTTAGGTATTCCTCTTGTCGAGGTGGGATAGGGCAGTGTTCAGTGCAATGGCGATTTAGTCCTCCATGGATCTGTTGGGGCAGTATGCAAATTGTAGTGGGTCTAGGGTGTCGGGTAAGTTGGGGGTGATATGATCCTTAACTAGCCTGTCAAAGCACTTCATGATGACATAAGTGAGTGCTACGGGGCGATAGTTATTTAGTTCAGTTACCTTCACATTCTTTGGTTACAGGAACACTGGTGGACATCTTGAAGCAAGTGGGGACAACAGACTGGGACAGCAAAAGATTGAATATGTCCATAAACACTGCAGCCAGCTGGTCTGCACATGCTCTGAGGATGCGGCTTGAGATGCCGTCTGGGCTGGAAGCCTTGCGAGGATTAACACGCTTGGATTTCTGACTCATGTCGGCCACGGAGATCAGGAACTCACAGACCTCATGAGCGGCGGGGGCCCATGTTGGTGGCTCTGTGTTTTTTTTCCTCGAAGCGGGCGAAGGTGTTTAGCTTGTCTGAGAGCGAGGCTTTGCTGGATGCAATGTGGCTGGGTGATTCTACGGAAATTGTGGATTTTAAAGAGCCAACCTAACAAAACATTTTTTTATTGAATTTAACATTTCATTTAATTTTTTTACATTTTAGACATTTAGCAGACGCTCTTATCCAGAGCGACTTACAGTAGTGAATGCATACATTTCATACATTTTTTCCCTCATTTTTTAACAAAACGTATGTTGAGACAATACTTAACCTTTTACCATTATAAATCAACATAAATGCCAGCTTAATGTATTGTAATATTTTTTATACATTACATAAAAAAATGCAAGTGCTGACTTTTTGTCACTGGTGTTACCTATATTTTAGATGACAATTCAGGCTTTCCTGAATGTAAATTCACAATTAAATTTGCATGTATAATCAAAGACAGAAAAGGTTAATGCTAATATTAAGACATTGTTTTTAGTAGTAATAATTTACTTTAAACCGTTATGTGTAAAGTTATATTGTGCGCTGTTAGGTTCTAATTTTCAGAGTAAATAACTCATGGACACTAGAGAAGCTTAACCAAGATTAATTCTCCCCAATGGGTCGACACAGTATTCAGACAAAAGACATGGCTTCCCCCGTGGTGGTATTCATACCCCACTTTGGGTGGAGTCTCCTCCTTATCTCTAAACATTGCATCCTTCTTGCTAAGCAGAGAAATAAGTGATATGAGCCTTCAACGGTTTCTCCCCTTATCAGTACTGTCACATGCAATTGTTTTCCCTGCACTCAGCACATTCCAAGCTTAGTTGTCTTACTACAGAGAACCATTAACTTCTCACGCCTTTATATACTATGCGTCTGATCTATCATGTCTTTATTATCTCAATGTGTGTTGTAACATCAGAAGTAATTGAGGTTTAGTCATCAAAATATGATTATCATATTCTTAAAATGCTTACTAATGAATGCAGCAGCAATTGGGTAGATACAAATAAACATATTCTATGAAAATGGGCAACGCTGATGCCAGAACACAAATATGCCATCCAGTAACACCAATGGCGTGATGTAACACCAGTGATACAATGTGAAACCAATGACATAACATACAATTATTTCATACAAATTTAATACATTTTGTAATATTTTTTATTTCAAATCCTTTTATAACATCTGTTTATTTAATATGAACAATAAAAGAAAGGTTATTATTGGTCAAAGATTAAGACCAAAAGATGAAGCCTATTCACTAAAATGTATTTTCTAACGCAACACCACATAGCAACACCACATTGAATGTAAACTAAGACTAAGTTTTCCCAAAAGCACAACATTTTGTATGCAGTAAAACATGTTCATGGAATAGGCCTATTTCCTGTACTAATTATTTCCCATACTAACTTCACTTTCGTCTCCATTGCTTTCTAGTCACTGACTGCTTCTTATCGAGTAGCCAGTTCACATTTGCCACTTTCACACGTTCCGGTGCTCCTCCAAGTACTTCCAGAGTACTGTGGTCAATCTGAGCTGATATTTTGTTCACTGGCAGCGATTTAGGCATCAGACGTACAATCTGGTCATCCCCATACCAGTTGATTTCATCTCTTGGGCTTGGCCAGAAGAACTTGTTGACTCCATTCCTGTGCATGCACTTAACTTTGACGTTATGTTCTTTGACCTCCAGTATAATGCCAGGGCATGGTTGTTCATCGTAGTTCACAATAAACTACTGTCCAGTGCGGTGAGCCTCGATGACGGCACTGTCGGAAGAGTGATTTCTTGGGGTCCCTAACATGGGCAATTCCACACGCTTTGGGCTGCTTGGCAGAGAACTTATGTCTCTGTATTTTAGGATGCCAGGCATAATACTCAGAACCTGGTGCATTTGTATGGTTCCTTTTATGGTTACCAGAGGTACCCCAGAAATCTTCTGTGACTTACTTTCCACCTCTTCCTCACTGACGTAATACAACTGTATTTGAGTGCCAGAGTCCCTTACCTCTTTATCGAAAGACATTGCATCCGTTATGTCTTTCCCGTGGTGGACCAAGAGGTCAGTTGACCTCTATATCATGTTAACCTTTTCCGTGACTGGCCTCAAAAAAGTTCAACGTACTCCCCTGGAAACTCTTCTTGAAAGGTTCAGTGCCAACCATATAGAAGTTGCCCTTCTGTTTATATTGGGTGGAGGGCCATCACTGAAAAAGTGAGTGTTGCATGGTAGGGTACTACTGTTTTATCATGTCCAGGATGGGGTCCAGGTGAGCCCATATGGCTGCTGGGTCATGCCTTCTGCTGGGTGAGATGGTGCAGAAAGCATGAGATGGGGGACTCCACTGCCACATAGAAAACACCAGTGTGGACCGTCACCAGCTTGTGTGAACCCCCTAAGTGAACTGACTGGATCTCTGAAGCATAATTGCATGTGAAGTTTTCACTCAAATCTATATGGATCAGGCCGTCATTGGTCAGGTTCTCTCTCAAGGTCCGGTAGCTGTGGTACTGCCATCGGATGTTGAACAGACGTCTTCTAAATTTAAAGAGCCTATCCTGGAACTGGGTAACCAGCTCTTCCTCGGTTATGGCTATATCCTTCTTCACAGTGATTAAGCTACTTTTCTCTTTATTTGCTCTATCTTCTCCAGACACCTCTGGGTGAGTGACACCTATTCGTTGGATTGCTGTCTAGCCGTTGTTGCAGTGGAGTGTTCACATTCTTGGCATTTGCCATAGGTGCATGCCTTTGAATTGTTACAAACTGTGCTGTGCTATCTGCAATCTCCTCTAGGTTGCTGCACTGTGAAAGACCAAATGTGTGCATTTTATCCACCATAAACTGCAAGTTCTCATGAGTCTTGCACGGGCAAGTTTCTCAGTCTGTCTCTTGCGATATCACCACCCAAAAGGGTCTCTCCCTGCAGATGAAGGGGTCAAAACTGTCTCTCCTACTCTCAACATCTCTCTGTGTTTTTTTTCAGTCTGACTCACCATTGCTTTCGCTCATGTCTTTTTCCTCTTTCTGTGAGATCATTCACTTTCTTTCTTTTTTTACTTTAAATCCTTTAAGTAAGTCTGGTGGGTTTTTCAAGGTAGGCTGCTCTGCAGTCTGGGTCAGCACTCCTGCGCTCTCTGCAGTCTTTGCTTTTCAGCAGCACTTACATTTTTATTTGACATATCTATCAAAGGAAAGCCATATTATGTTACAAATTACAATATTGAAACAGTATAAAACTTTAAGTTGATATAAAAAGTTAGCAATGTTATTGATTGTCACTGGTATTACTGTCATGTCACTGGTGTTACCAGCAGGAACAGTAACACCAGTGATGTAAATCAAATCAAATGTATTTATAAAGCCCTTCTTCAGCTGATATCTCAAAGTGCTGTACAGAAACCCAGCCTAAAACCCCTGACAGCAAGCAATGCAGGTGTAGAAGCACGGTGGCTAGGAAAAACTCCCTAGAAAGGCCAAAACCTAGGAAGGAACCTAGAGAGGAACCAGGGTATGAGGGGTGACCAGTCCTCTTCTGGCTGTGCCGGGTGGAGATTATAACAGAACATGGCCAAGATGTTCAAATGTTCATAGATGACCAGCAGGGTCAAATAATAATAATCACAGTGGTTGTCGAGGGTGCAACAGGTCAGCCTGTTGTCAGCCAGGTCAGACAGGAGAAATACAGATATAACAGACTGACCCTAGTCCCCTCTACACATAAACTACTGCAGCATAAATACTGGAGGCTGAGACATGAGGGGTCGGGAGACACTGTGGCCCATCCGACGATACCCCCGGACAGGGCCAAACAGGCAGGATATAACCCCACCCACTCTGCCAAGCACAGCCCCCACACCACTAGAGGGATATCTTCAACCACCAACTTACCATCCTGAGACAAGGCTGAGTATAGCCCACAAAGATCTCCACCACGGCACAACCCAAGAGGGGGTGCCAACCCAGACAGGAAGATCACGTCAGTGACTCAACCCACTCAAGTGACACACCCCTCCTAGGGACGGCATGGAAGAGCACCAGTATGCCAGTGACTCAGCCCCTGTAATAGGGTTAGGAGGCAGAAAATCCCAGTGGAGAGATGGGAACCGGCCAGGCAGAGACAGCAAGGGTGGTTCGTTGCTCCAGTGCTTTTCTGTTCACCTTCACACTCCTGGGCCAGACTACACTCAATCGTAGGACCTACTGAAGAGATGAGTCTTCAATAAAGACTTAAAGGTTGAGACCGAGTCTGCGTCTCTCACATGGGTAGGCAGACCATTCCATAAAAATTGAGCTCTATAGGAGAAAGCCCTGCCTCCAGCTGTTTGCTTAGAAATTCTAGGGACAATTAGGAGGCCTGCGTCTTGTGACCATAGCGTATGTGTAGGTATGTACGGCAGGACCAAATCGGGAAGATAGTTAGGAGCAAGCCCATGTAATGCTTAAAACCTTGAAATCAGCCCTTGCCTTAACAGGAAGCCAGTGTGGAGAGGCTAGCACTGGAGTAATATGATCACATTTTTTGGTTCTAGTCAAGATTCAAGCAGCCGTGTTTAGCACTAACTGAAATGTATTTAGTGCTTTATCTGGGTAGCCGGAAAGTAGAGCATTGCAGTAGTCTAACCTAGAAGTGACTAAAGCATGGATACATTTTTCAGCATAATTTTTGGACAGAAAGTTTCTGATTTTTGCAATGTTACGTAGATGGAAAAAAGCTGTCCTTGAAACAGTCTTGATATGTTCTTCAAAAGAGAGATCAGGGTCCAGAGTAACGCCGAGGTCCTTCACAGTTTTATTTGAGACGACTGTACAACCATCAAGATTAATTGTCAGATTCAACAGAAGATCTCTTTGTTTCTTGGGACCTAGAACAAGCATCTCTGTTTTGTCCGAGTTTAAAAGTAGAACATTTGCAGCCATCCACTTCCTTATATTTGAAACACAGCCTTCCAGCGAGGGCAATTTTGGGGCTTCACCATGTTTCATCGAAATGTACAGCTGTGTGTCATCCGCATAGTTAACATTATGTTTACAAATGACATCACCAAGAGTTAAAATATATAGTGAAAACAATAGTGGTCCTAAAACATAATCTTGAGGAACACCGAAATTTACAGTTGATTTGTCAGAGGACAAACCATCCACAGAGACAAACTGATATCTTTCCGACAGATAAGATCTACACCAGGCCAGAACTTGTCCATGTAGACCAACAGGCAGGGAGCCCAGCCAACAGCGAGTTGCAGTAATCCAGACGGGAGATGATTAGGACCTGCGCCGCTTCCTGTGTGAGGCAGGGTCGTACTCTGCGAATGTTGTAGAGCATGAACCTACAGGATCGGGTCACCGCCTTGATGTTAGTGGAGAACGACAGGGTGTTGTCCAGGGTCACGCCAAGGTTCTTAGCACTCTGGGAGGAGGACACAAGGGAGTTGTCAACCGTGATGGCGAGATCATGGAAAGGGCAGTCCTTCCCCGGGAGGAAGAGCAGCTCCGTCTTGCCGAGGTTCAGCTTGAGGTGGTGATCCGTCATCCACACTGATATTTCTGCCAGACATGCAGAGATTCGCCACCTAGTTATCAGAAGGGGGAAAGGAGAAGATGAATTGTGTGTCGTCTGCATAGCAATGATAGGAGAGACCATGTGAGGATATGACAGAGCCAAGTGACTTGGTGTATAGCGAGAATAGGAGAGGGCCTAGAACAGAGCCCTGGGGGACACCAGTGGTGAGAGCACGTGGTGCGGAGACAGATTCTCGCCACGCCACCTGGTAGGAGCGACCTGTCAGGTAGGACGCAATCCAAGCGTGGGCCGCGCGGAGATGCCCAACTCGGAGAGGGTGGAGAGGAGGATCTGATGGTTCACAGTATCAAAGGCAGCAGATAGGTCTAGAAGGATGAGAGCAGAGGAGAGAAAGTTAGCTTTAGCAGTGCGGAGAGCCTCCGTGACACAGAGAAGAGCAGTCTCAGTTGAATGACCAGTCTTGAAACCTGACTGATTTTGATCAAGAAGGTCATTCTGAGAGAGATAGCAGGAGAGCTGGCCAAGGACGGCATGTTCAAGAGTTTTGGAGAGAAAAGAAAGAAAGGATACTGGTCTGTAGTTGTTGACATCGGAGGGATCGAGTGTAGGTTTTTTCAGAAGGGGTGCAACTCTCGCTCTCTTGAAGACGGAAGGGACGTAGCCAGCGGTCAAGGATGAGTTGATGAGCGATGTGAGGTAAGGGAGAAGGTCTCCGGAAATGGTCTGGAGAAGAGAGGAGGGGATAGGGTCAAGCGGGCAGGTTGTTGGGCGGACGGCCGTCACAAGACGCGAGATTCAAAAGAGGTCAAAGCAAGGGTAGGGCAGTGTGAGCAGGACCAGCGGTGTCGTTTGACTTAGGAAACGAGGATCGGATGTCGTCGACCTTCTTTTCAAAATGGTTGACGAAGTCATCCGCAGAGAGGGAGGAGGGGGGAGGAGGATTCAGGAAGGAGGAGAAGGTGGCAAAGAGCTTCCTAGGGTTAGAGGCAGATGCTTGGAATTTAGAGTGGTAGAAAGTGGTTTTAGCAGCAGAAACAGAAGAGGAAAATGTAGAGAGGAGGGAGTGAAAGGATGCCAGGTCCGCAGGGAGGCGAGTTTTCCTCCATTTCCGCTCGGCTGCCCGGAGCCCAGAGACATGAAATTGAGGGACAGCTATTCCCTGTACATTATTTATAATATTTAGTTGATATTTTTGTTTTTAAGTAATTCCCTAAACAGCTATAATACTTTACTTTGTATTATAACATTTAAAGTTGGAGAAAAAAATATATTTTGACTCAAAATATGTCACTAAACCATGACTCCTGGCTCCAGTGTATTTTTTATTTTACCTATATTTAACTAGGCAAGTCCGTTAAGAACAAATTCTTATTTTCAATGACAGCCTAGGAACAGTGGGTTAAATGCCTTGTTCAGGGGCAGAACAACAGCTTTGTACCTTGTCAGCTCAGGGATTTGATCTTGCAACCTTTCGGTTACTAGTCCAACGCTCTAACCACTAGGCTACACTAAAACATTTTTTTTTTAAGGCAAACAGTTGTCCCCCCAATTTAAAATAAATTAATAAATAAATAAATAACATTTCAGTTCCTTCCAGTTGTTATATATGTACTAGCTGTTAGTCCATTGTTTGTTTCATGTGTGTATGTAAACAATCAAATTATAGCTTTAAATATATTATTGGTAGTATATGTAGCTATTATAAACTGGGTACTTTGGGTCCTGGATACTGATTGGCTGAAAGCCATTGTATATCAGACATTATACCATGGGTATGATGCAAAATGATTTGTTTACTGTTATAATTATGTTGGTAACTAGTTTATAATAGCAATATGTCACCTCAGGGGTTGTGTTATATGGCCAATATACTACACCCCTTCTGGTCTTATTGCTTCATTGTATACTGTCAATAATTGCATCCTCGGGTTCTATTTATAAAAAAAATGTCAAAATTAACTTAAACATTGTGTGTCACGACTTCTACCAAAGGTGGCTCCTCTCCCTGTTCGGGCGGCGCTTGGCGGTCGTCGTCGCCGGTCTACTAGCTGCCACCGATCCCTTTTTCCCTTTTCGTTTGCTTTTGTCTGTCCTTGTTTCACCTGTTTTGAGTTAGGTTTATTAGTGGTTTATTTAGTCTCGCCCTACCAGGTTGGGTTCGTGCGGGATTGTTTTGTTTTACCTGTCATGGTTTTGGGGTTGCGTTATATTTTCTTTGTCTTATGTGGACTGGCGTTTCTTTCTGGACTGTGTTCCGGCCCTTTTGGCTGGATTATTTTGTCTGTTTTTTTATGCCTGTTCATGGTGTTTTGGACTCAGGAATAAACGCTCTGCTAGTGCATATTTGGTCTCCTGCGCCTGACTTCACCCCCCCCACCACTCCTAGAGAGTATTGACATTGTGCCTCTGATACATTTCTTAATCACCGACAGGAAAGACAAGTTTAAGCATAGTGATTATTTGATTGTTTCCCTCTCGATTTATTTCGCCAGGTGCTCAAGTGTCATCCCAGCAACAGTTGCACATTTGGATGTGTTGAGTGATTATTGCATATTAACTTAAACAGTCTTTCGCTTTATTTAGATAGTTACAATGAATATCTACAGAAGGTTACTAGAGTGTTGGTGAATGCACTGAACATGCTCAACCGGTCATACATATTTTAATGTGAAGTCGACAGTCTGTAGACCGTCAACTAAGCTCAACTTGTGTATAGCTGTATTTGGATAGTCCCAAAGCATATCTACAGATGTTTACTAGAATGACAACATATATGCTGTTAAGTTGTAATTCATATGCAATTGAGATGCTGATTGTTTCAAATCAAATAAAAAAAGATTTGTCACATGCACCAAACACAGCAGGTGTAGACCTTACCGTGAAATGCTTACTTACAAGCCCTTAACAAACAATGGAGTTCAAGCAATAGAGTTAAGAAAATAATTACTAAATAAATTACATAACAATAACGAGGCTACATACAGGGGGTAATGGTACCTAGTCAAAATGCGGGGGTACATGTTAGTGAGTATCATAACACAAGGCGAGACCCAGATGTAGATGGTTGGAGTCTTACAATATTTAATAATCCAATAGGGAAAGGCACAAGAATGGTCGTGGACAGGCAAAAGGGTCAAAACCAGTTCAGAGTTCAAAAGGTACCAAAGGGCAGGCAGAATCAAGGTCAGGGCAGGAAGGATGATCAGGCAGGCGGGAAAGTAGTCCAGAGTCAGGCAGGGGTCAAAACTGGGAAGACTATCAAAAGAGAGCAGCAAAAGGAGAACGGGAAAAACACACTGGTTGACTTGACAAACATACAAGACGAACTGGCACAGAAAGACAGGAAACAGGGATAAATACACTTGGGAAAATAAGCGACACCTGGAAGGGGTGGAGACAATCACAAGGACAGGTGAAACAGATCAGGGCGTGACAGCGAGGTAATTTGTAAAGTGACTATGCATAGATAATAAACAGCGATTAGCAGCAGTGTAAAAAAAGGGGGGGGGGGGATTAGTGTAAATAGTCCGGGTGGCCATTTGATTAATTGTTCAGCAGTCTTATGGCTTGGGGTAGAAGCTGTTAAGGAGCCTTTTGGTGCTAGACTTGGCGCTCCGGTGCCGCTTGCCGTGCAGTAGCAAAGAGAACAGCCTATGACTTGGGTGACCGGAATCTTTGACAATTTTTTGGGCCTTCCTCTGACAACACATAGTATATAAACTCAGCAAAAAAAGAAACGTCCTCCCACTGTCAACTGCGTTTATTTTCAGCAAACTTAACATGTGAAAATATGTGTATGAACATAACAAGATTCAACAACTGAGACAGAAACTGAACAAGTTCCACAGACATGTGACTAACAGAAATGGAAAAATGTGTCCCTGAACAAAGGGGGTGGGGGGTCAAAATCAAAAGTAACAGTCAGAATCTGGTGTGGCCACCAGCTGCATTAAGCATCTCCTCCTCATGGATTGCACCAGATTTGCCAGTTCTTGCTGTGAGATGTTACCCCACTCTTCCACCAAGGCGCCTGCAAGTTACTGGACATTTCTGGGGGGAATGGCCCTAGCCCTCACCCTCCAATCCAACAAGTCCCAGACATGCTCAATGGGATTGAGATCCGGGCTCTTCGCTGGCCATGGCAGAACACTGACATTCCTGTCTTGCAGGAAATCACACACAGAACGAGCAGATTGGCTGGTGGCATTGTCATGCTGGAGGGTCATGTCAGGATGAGCCTGCAGGAAGGGTACCACATGAGGGAGGAGGATGTCTTCCCTGTAATGCTCAGTCCGATGATGCTGTGACACAATACCCCAGACCATGACGGACCCTCCACCTCCAAATCGATCCCACTCCAGAGTACAGGCCTCGGTGTAACGTTCATTCCTTTGACAATAAACTCAAATCTAACCATCACCCCTGGTAAGATAAATCCACGACTCATCAGCGAAGAGCACTTTTTGCCAGTCCTGTCTGGTCCAGCGACGGTGGGTTTGTACCCATAGGCAATGTTGTTGCCGGTGATGTCTGGTGAGGACCTGCCTTACAACAGGCCTACAAGCCCTCAGTCCAGCCTCTCTCAGCCTATTGCGGACAGTCTGAGCACTGATGGAGGGATTGTGCGTTCCTGGTGTAACTTGGGCAGTTGTTGTTGCCATCCTGTACCTGTCCCGCAGGTGTGATGTTTGGATGTACCGATCCTGTGCAAGTGTTGTTACACGTGGTCTGCCACTGCGAGGACGATCAGCTGTCCATCCTGTCTCCCTGTAGGGCTGTCTTAGGCGTCTCACAGTACGGACATTGCAATTTATTGCCCTGGTCACATCTGCAGTCCTCATGCCTCCTTGCAGCATGCTTAAGGCATGTTAACGCAGATGCGCAGGGACCCTGAATGTTGATCTTTTTAAAACCTCTACAGGAGGTCCCGCGGTGTCCTCCCGCGGGACGGTTAAGCTAACGTAGGCTAATGTGATTAGCATGAGGTTGTAAGTAACAAAAACATTTCCCAGCACATAGACATATCTGATATGGGCAGAAAGCTTAAATTCTTGTTAATCTAACTGCACTGTCACATTTACAGTAGCTATTACAGGGAAAGAATACCATGCTATTGTTTGAGGATAGTGCACAGTTATGAACTTGAAAATGTATTAATAAACCAATTAGGCACATTTGGGTAGTCTTGATACAACACTTTGAACAGAAATGCAATGGTTCACTGAATCAGTCTAAAACTGTGCACATACACTCACTGCTGCCATCTAGTGGCACAAATCTAAATTGTGTCTGAGCTGGAATAGTACATTATGGCCGTTCTCTTGCATTTCAAATATGATAAAAAAAGCATATTTTTTTCTTTGTATTGTCTTTTACCAGATCTAATGTGATATATTCTCCTACATTAATTTCACATTTCCACAAACTTTAAAATGGTATCAAGAATATGCATATCCTTGCTTCAGGTCCTGAGCTGCAGGCAATTATATTTGGGTATGTCATTTTAGGCGAAAATTGAAAAAAAGGGGCCGATCCTTAAAGGTCTTGCTCACATCTGCTACAGAGAACGTGATCACACAGTCTTCCGGAACAGCTGTTGCTCTTATGCATGCTTCAGTGTTGCTTGCCTCGAAGCAAGCATAAAAGGCATTTGTTTGTTTGATTGTTTGTTTGTTGATAATCTATAGATGGGCTTAGGATTTGTGCAAGTGACGGGATATATTGTTGAAATATTACTGACAGGCTACAGATATGCTATCCAAATAAAATGTTACCGAAGTAATTCACTTCATTTTTGAATCTCGAAGGTCCTCTATACACCGAAACAATCTTGCAACTTGAAACAATATAAAGAGTATAACAGCATAATAAACTACTGTAGGCCTATTTAATAACATTTTGTTTACTCAGTCAATATCAGGCTAGTTTAAGTCTGGACTTCAAAGCCACTTCCACTGCTGATTTTAAATTCTTCCTCTCTGACCAGGGACTTATTTAGACATGGGACACCTGGTGGGTTGAACGGAAAACCAGCAGTACTACAGACCTTCAGGTTCAGATTTGAATAACCCTGGTCTATATGGGTTTATATGGGTTCTGAATGGAATTGTGTAGCCTACATGTGCATACGTTTCTTTACTACAGCCATGTGCTGCTATAATACTAGTCCATTACAACTAACAAGGCCTGTGTGTGCTTTTTGTACACACAGCACTCACCTACAATGTTTGGTAGAGCTAACATCCCTATGTTTCAAGCTGCACAATGGACAATGGACTTTTAAATATGTGATGCAAACAATTAATTACTGGGATAACACGCACACATTTCATTAACATTCAAAGCATTACCTGGCCCGCTCTCGGAGCACAGAGGCTGCTGTACTGTCACAACGCTGCCAGGGAAAGGACAAACAGCTGGAACTCTGCCAAGCCCCAAACACCACGACTACTATGTCTCCGTTTTAGGGAAAGAATTAAAAAATAAGAAGTCACTTCAAGGTCTACTCCTAGTAATCTTAGGCAAATATAAAACAATGCAAGATGGAAGATGAAGATGGGTCTGGAAATGTTGTGGTTTTTCCTAGCAGATTCTCATTAGGAGGCATATGTTATTTTTGATTGTTCAGCTATAACGGTTCTAACATGGAGCAGGTGCAGAAATAATGCTAGTTAACCTGTTTGCGTGTTGAATTGAACAATTTTATTGTGTGACATTATGAACATGTGTGGTGACGGAATGCACAGAAAACACTCAGAATCACCATATAATTTGTTTACGTCTCATACGGAACTGTGTGTGTGTGTCTGTGTGTCAGTCCAGATGCATGTGACCCATCACTTAGGTGCTAATTCATGATTGATTTCACATAACCATGATTGATGAAAGCGGCAATATCAAAAACAAGTGGTCCATGGCCATTCTTACGCTTTGCCATCATCCCAGAGGTTATCTATTTTTCCAGCTCAACAATTTCTGAGCGAATGAGCATAGGTGTGCATCAGCAGCTATGTGTGAGAACTATGCAAACAATTCTACAAAGGACATACCAGTAAATAAGAATACATATATAAAGACCTCCATTTTTGTTTTATTTTCAATGTGTTCCAGAAGACATTGGGTGAAAAATAGGGCTAATTTGGCCAGAGATAGGTTGCCAGTTTGTAGGGTGAATTGGACAACGTAGGCCAGATCTTCACATCTGAGAATAACCAAATCTCATGTAGGAGTGGGCTGGGTTTCCATAACAGTGGCAGGTTCTTACCACTGACAGTAAGATAGTACCACTATTGTAAACTAGGTGTGCTCAGTTCAGCTAATTCAGGGATAGCCTTTCTCATACATCAAAACTATGAAATAACACATATGGAATCATGTAGTAACCAAAAAAGTTTAAAAACAAATCCAAATATATTTTATATTTTAGATGCTTCCAAGTAGCCACCCTTTGTCTTGATGACAGCTTTGCACACTCTTAGCATTCTCTCGACCAGCTTCACCAGGAATGCTTTTCTAACAGTCTTGAAGGAGTTCCCAAATGGGCTGAGCACTTGTTGGCTGCTTTCCTTCACTCTGCAGTCCAACTCATCCCTAACCATCTCAATTGGGTTGAGGTTGAGTGATTGTGGAGGCCAGGTCATCTGATGCAGCACTCCATCACTCTCCTTCTTGGTCAAATAGCCCTTACACAGCCTGGAGGTGTGTTGGGTCATTGTCCTGTTAAAAATAATATAGTCCCACTAAGCGCAAACCAGATGGAATGGCGTATCGCTGCAGAATGCTTCACTATTATTCGACAATGTAGAAAATTGTAAAAATAAAGAAAAAACCTTGAATGAGTAGGTGAGTTCAAACTTTTGACTGGTACTGTACATGAGAATAATATTTAATTGTCTTTATATTTAAAGTGTCTTTATATTTCAAAACACTCTCAAGGAGGCATTGTTATTGCTTGTGACCCCATTATGCTTTATGATGGGCATCCTCTTCTACTTTGACGTCATTGACATTTTGTTTTTTCGGATGTTGTTGTGCTGAGTACCTCTTTTCCTTATGCATCTGATTAAGATGTCAAGGGTAATTCTTAAGTGTACACTCCTGGCATGCACAGCCAAGATAAGTCCCCAGGAAAAAGAACAGTGTGTTTCTTCAAGAGAAAGTGATGCTGAATGGGGGTAAATTCTCCACACCTCCTCCTCTATAGCCAAAGACTGTACTCCCCTTCCTGGAACTTTTCAACATTTTCTCAGCATTCTTTCAACGTTCCATTTCCTTAAGGAGAAACTAAATCAAATAGCTCAGCTTGACCCTGTGAGGCGTGTAGAGGGGGATGCTGGGACACAAACATGCACCTCACACAGATAAGCTTCGACCACAGCCTTTCATTCATGAGACTCTAAATGTCATTACCCCCATGCACAGAGAGTCGTCACTGCTTGCCATGCAAGGCACGCAGCCAAGCAACAGCACGTGTATATCCTATGTACAACATAGTATAATCTAAATACCTTTCCTCGCCACCGTGTCTGTCCTTTGAAACCTTTGGTATCTCTTTGAAAAGAGCTGCTTCTGATCATGTTTTCAGACCATGAGATGTAGCCAAAGCATACCCTATCATGTCGGAGCTACACGACAACAAGACCTGACTGCTGCATGTTGAATTAAGCATATCTCCAGAAAATCCTCTGCGGCGGTGGAGGTTGTGCATATAGCACAGCATCCAATCCCTGGACGCACATCTCAGCTATGTTCCAAATGGCACCATATTGTCTGTACACTCTTAGAAAAAAGTGTTATCTAGAACCTAAAAGTGTTATTCAGCTGTCCCCATAGGAGAACCCTTTGATGAACCCCATTTTGGTTGCAGGTAGAATCCTTTTGGTTCCAGATAGAACCCTTTTGGGTTTTCTGTAGAATCCTTTCCATAGAGGGTTCTACATGGAACACAAAAAAGTTCTACCTGGAACCAAAAAGGATTCTACCTGGAACCAAAAAGTGTTCCCCTATGGGGACAGCTGAAGAACCCTGTTGGAACCTTTTTTTCTAAGAATGTATAGTGCACTAGTTTTGGCCAAGGCCCTGGTCTAAAGTAGTGCCCTATGCAGGGAATAGGGTGTAATTTGCTACAATTCGCTCATGTACAAGGTGAAAAGTGGGGGTGAAAATGGGGTGGGGGGCGTTGAAGCCAATGGATGCTGAAGCACACTGTCATTCTTGATCAGTGGCTGGCTAACCCCCCCTGAACCCTGTCTGCTCTCATTTCCATGAATCATTAACTCTCACTTTGGCTGCTGAAAGCCAAGTAACTCACACAGAGACTGGGGAGGGAAGAGAGGGCGAAGGAACTGGAGTGAGGTTTGTCACTTTGGACGCATATTGACTTATTTTTGCAGTGGAACACTCAAAGGAAAGGGAGTTTCAGTGTTTTATGTGGAGATGGCTCACATTTGTTGTTTTTTAAATTAGACTGAGAATTGGGTTTTGTGACTTTCATTATAGTTTTTATGAGATTTATAAATCAATCACACTATGAACGTTTCTGTTTCGGGATGCAGCCTAGCCCTTGTGCACATCCAATAGTGATAGTACTAAGATTTGGTACTACGACGAGTGAACTAACTGAAGGGGAACTGTATGGGAGCTAAGCCTTCCTTACAGTGAGCTCCAAAAGTATTGGGACAGTGACACATTTTCTGTTGTTTTGACTCTCTACTCCAGCACTTTAGACTTGAAATGATATGACAATAAGGTTAAAATGTAGACTGTCAGCTTTAATATGAGGGTATTTTCATCCATATCAGGTCAACTGTTTAGAAACTACCACACTTTTTATACATAGGTCCAAAGGTATTGGGATAAATTCACTTAAGTGTATTAAAGTAGTAAATTGTTAAGTTTTTGTTCCCATATTCCTAGCATGCAATGATTACATCAAGATTGTGACTCTACAAACTTGTTGGATGAATTTGCTGTTCGTTTTGGTTGTGTTTCAGATAATTTTGTGCCCAATAGAAATGATTGGTAAAAAATATATTGTGTCATTTTGGCATCACTTTTATTTGTGTGTCTGTAACTTTCTCAATCATCATTATTCACGATTCATTCTGGACTATTCGTAATCATGGTAGCATCCACATGAATGTAGAAGTGTTTAGAAACATATTATATTCTTATTTACAATAAAAGTGTCCAAATACTAACTTTTTTACTGCTTTAATACATATAAGTGAATTTGTCCCAATACTTTTGGTCCCCTAAAATGGGGGACTATGTACAAAAAGTGCTGTAATTACGAAACGGTTAATCCGATATAGATGTAAATGCCCTTCAATTAAAGCTGACAGTCTACACTTTAACCTCATAGTAATTGTTTGCTGGAGTACAGGGCCAAAACAACAAAACATGTGTCACTGTCACAATACTTTTGGAGCTCACTGTAGGAGCTACTGTACACTCAGGCAAACAGTAGGCGTTTTACCTGCTACACTGGACGCACTGAGCTGCTTACTTTCAGGTTTCATTGAAATGAATAGGAGTGTCTCACATTCAGAAAAAGTTACGCGTTAAGTGTAGTAGGCCAGTTCCTGTACAGTATGTATTGTCTCTTCACTTAGTCTTCTAGTTCATTATTTTTAGGTCTTTTGTGTCTTTAGATCCCACCACCTAGTCAGGTCCAACATTATTAGCACCCTTGATAAAGATTAACAAAAAATACTGAGCTATATCACAAGCTCCATTTAAAAAATATATTATTTTATACTAATACAATTGCTCAGAGAAAGAGATGTTGTTTAACAATGAACAAAAATCTCTAAAAGATAGGGGTCAAAATTGTAAAATTGTATCTGTCACATGCATCAAATACAACTGTTGTAGACTTTACCGTGAAATGCTTGCTTATGAGCCATTCCCAACGATGCAGAGTTTAATAATAATAATACAAATAAAATTGTAACACAAGGAATGAAATAAAATACACAAGATTGCAGCTAAATACAGGAAGTATCAGTACCAGAGCAATGTGCAGCGGTACGAGGTATTTGAGGTAGATATGTACATGAAGGCAAGGTAAAGCGACTAGACATCAGGATAGATGATAATAATAAGAGTAAAATAGAGAACAGAGTAGCGGCAGCAAGTTATGAGTGTACAAGTGTGTGTGTATGTCTGTGTGTGTGTGTATGTATGTTTATTGATTGCATACACAGTTTAGCAGATGTTATAGTGGGTGCAGTGAAATGCTTATGTTACTAGCTCCTGACAATGCCATAAGATGTTGATCTGGTACACAACTAATAAAAAAAGTACAAAAATAAATCAAGAATTCAATAAATCAAGAAACATCGGAATGAATCTAATTGACAACCCAAATAGCACTGTAACAGTAATCCAAATGCAATCTATATGTATGTACACCAGATATACTAAGAATGTTATGTACAGCTGTAAATATTCGGTCTTAGGTAACAATATTTGAAATTGTGTTTTTTACATTGGATAAAAGCAGAGACACATAGCTACAAAATGGTATATCATATACTGCATTTGAGGAACAATGGGAAAGTAATTCTGCTTTGAAAGTTGTAACCCCACTTTAGAGAAAATGGCGTTGAATGTTTTGGTACCTAATGGAGAGCTCTTCTTTGTCTACACCAATTCAGCATTGTTCACACCCTCTTAAGCTTTAGCCCCACCCATCTCTTTATGGGTTGATCAGAGCGTTATGTCCTAATAACAGAAATCAAGCACCCAATCTAACTGGCTAACGTTGGCTAGCTTGCTAGCTACTTCCAGATATAAATTAGAGAACAGCTCACTGACCATTTTACTCGCCCTAGCAGAGCTGGATAGGCTGTTTTTATGTTATCTAGAGCATTGGTGAATGCAACTGTGCTGCTGGCAACAATTTACGCTTTTTTGTCAACCTTGACTGACACCGGCCATATTCAACGGGTGTTGAGTGTTCGTAAATTCTTCAGTTATTCTGCGCTCTGGCACACTCAGATGAGAGGGCTCTGAAATCAGAGTATTGTAGATATCCAGAGTGAATTTACCAGCTATGTCCATCAACAGTTGTTGCAGTGACATTCTATTGAAATGGTTACTTGCATAGTGGAGTCTTTTGTTAAGACATGTAGCTAGCTAGCTAGGTAAACAACGAACCATAATCCCAACTCATGATATTACTACCCTGCATGAATCTGCAGGTAGCTAACCAACCAGATTCAATGTTATCTAGCTAACATTAGGCTATAGCTAGACAAGCAAATAGCTCTGAGATACGAATAATAAGGTCATACACATAACGTTAGCTAGCAAGCCAGCCAGCTAATGTTAGCTAGCCAGGTAAACAATGAACCACAATCCCAACTCATGACGTTATTACCTGCATGAATCTGCAGGTAGCTAACCAACCAGGTTAAATGTTAGCTAGCTAACATTAGGCTATAGCTAGCCAAGCAAATGGCTCTTTCTGTCAAAATTAGAAATGTGTAATATCTGAAAATGGTGCTAGCTAGACTATCTTACCTGTATACATCATTCATGGATGTACACATCTCCTGTCGGATGCCATGGCTGCCCTTAGTTTGAAGATGTAATCCCGAGACAGGTGTTTTCTCCATTTCTTTAATCGAATTCCACTGATTTCAAAACTCGGTCCTCCAGAAAGTGGAGAGCAACACTTATGCAGTTTTAATACACTATGGAAAAAAAATAAAAGCCACGTTAGACAGGATTATCTAGACATATTGACCAGCTCAAATAGACAGAAGCGTGCCATATGGCAGACCAATCCAAACGCATCTCTCGGCATGTCCAGCCCACTCATTATCAGCCAATCATTCGGGAAGGTTGGTGTCTTTTTATGTGGCTAAACCAACTAGGCTCGTAATTTAACAATTTTATTCGTATTTACAAATGGCATACAAGTGTGTTAAAAAGACACATGATAGTTCACATGTTTGAGAAGGCATTTCTGCCAGAAAAAGTATTTTGATTTAAAATATATATGTATGTTCAAATGGCTCTCCTGTGAAGTAGTGACCTGTGACAAATGCCTAGTTTACTGAAATGGGTCACATATGCCGATGGAGTTGAAAAGAAAATACACAAAAGTCTGTTGTATATAACACCTGTCTCCGGATTATATTTTCAAACTAGGGGAGGCAACCATGGTATCCGTGACAGAGAGGGAGAAGCATCCATCCATGTATATGGGTAAGATACTCTAGCTAGCTACATTTTCAGATATTGCACAATTCTAATTTTGTCAGAAAGTTGATTTAATTTCAATTTAAAGCGTATTGTTAGCTAGCTAACGTTAGCTGGCTGGCTCGCTAGCTAACGTTACATGTATGATCTGCGTAGTAAAATTATTCGTATCTCAGGGCCATTTGCATTGCTAGTTATAGCCTAATATTAGTTAGCTAACATTGAACCTGGTTGGTTAGCTACCTGCATATTTCTGCAGGGTAGTAACATTATGAGTTGGAATTGTGGTTTATTGTTTAGCTAGCTAGCTAAATGTCTAAACAAAAAACTCCACTATGCAAGTAACCATTTCAATGGAATGTTCAGGATGTCACTAAGACAAATGTCGATAGACGTAGCTGGTAAATTCGCTCTGGCTATCTACTCCGATTTCAGAGCACTCTCATCTGAGTGTGCCAGAGCACAGAATAACTGACAAATTTATGAATGCTCAACACCCGTTGAATATGGCCGGTGTCAGTAAACGTTGGCACAATGTTTTAATTAAATTGTTGCCAGCAGCACAGCTGAAGTCACCAATGCTCTGAATATCATAAAAACAGCCTATCCAGCTCTGAATTTACGAACCAACAATCTAACAACGCTCTGAGTTTAGGAATGCCCACACTACAGGCTGATCCAACTTTGATGTAATGTCCTTCAAACAAGTCAAAATGAGGCTCAGTAATGTGTGTGGCCTCCACGTGCCTGTATGACCTCCCTACAATGCCTGGGCATGCTCCTGATGAGGTGGTGGATGGTCTCCTGAGGGATCTCCTCCCAGACCTGGACTAAAGCATCCGCCAACTCCTGGACAGTCTGTGGTGCAACGTGGCGTTGGTGGATGGAGCAAGACATGATGTCCCAGATGTGCTCAATTGGATTCAGGTCTGGGGAACGGGCGGGCCAGTCCATAGCATCAATGCCTTCCTCTTGCAGGAACTGCTGACACACTCCAGCCACATGAGGTCTAGCATTGTCTTGCATTAGGAGGAACCCAGGGCCAACCGCACCAGCATATGGTCTCACAAGGGGTCTGAGGATCTCATCTCGGTACCTAATGGCAGTCAGGCTACCTGTGGCGAGCACATGGAGGGCTGTGCGGCCCCCAAAGAAATGCCACCCCACACCATGACTGACCCACCGCCAAACCGGTCATGCTGGAGGATGTTGCAGGCAGCAGAACGTTCTCCACGGCGTCTCCAGACTCTGTCACTTCTGTGCTCAGTGTGAACCTGCTTTCATCTGTGAAGAGCACAGAGTGCCAGTGGCGAATTTGCCAATCTTGGTGTTCTCTGGCAAATGCCAAACGTCCTGCACGGTGTTGGCCTGTAAGCACAACGCCGCTGACAGACACAGCAAACCTTCTTGCCACAGCTCGCATTGATGTGCCATCCTGGATGAGCTGCACTACCTGAGCCACTTGTGTGGGTTGTAGACTCCGTCTCATGCTACCACTAGAGTGAAAGCACCACCAGCGTTCAAAAGTGACCAAAACATCAGCCAGGAAGCATAGGAACTGAGAAGTGGTCTGTGGTCACAACCTGCAGAACCACTCCTTTATTGGGGGAAAGCTAATTGCTAATAATCTTGCTAATTGCCTATAATTTCCACCTGTTGTCTATTCCATTTGCACAACAGCATGTGAAATGTATTGTCAATCAGTGTTGCTTCCTAAGTGGACAGTTTGATTTCACAGAAGTGTGATTGACTTGGAGTTACATTGTGTTGTTTAAGTGTTCCCTTTATTTTTTTGAGCAGTGTATAACTGCCTTAATTTTGCCAACATTTACCTCCAGGTACTAACCATTTATAAATCCACAAACAAATACTTATAAGATTAACCCTTATGTATCATCATGCAACCTTATATTCAAAAGTTGCACAGTTGAACAATAGTTATTTTCCCACTTTTGGGTGTGATACATTGGTCTGTCCCAGGAACAGAAGAGGTTGGTTTTCATGATGTGTGTGACCCACCTTTCAAACCCTGATGCCCTGGCCAAATGTACATCCAGGACATTATTCAATCATCATTTCTAGCATATTACCCCTTACCAGATTATACAACACACTTACCACTTCTCTGTGATAGTCCCAAGTGGGGTGAACACTCTGGTGTGAAGTGGTAACTGTCTTCATACCCACCGTTGATATACTGAACATGTTTCACAAAGTGTTTAATCTTATTTCATGTATCTAGTGATGAGTACCCAATACTACCTAGAAGTATGTCTAAGCTCTGAGTGAACTCTCAAATCATGTTTACTGCTAAAAGTGGACCTATTTTAAAATGACAGAGCTATAGATATTTATAACTGAATTATCAACATTTCTAACTGCAAAAGTATACATTATTTGAAAGTGACAGAACTATGAACATTTATAACTGAGTTACCAACATTTATAACTGCTGAAAAGATACCTCAAATAAAATAAAATGTTATTTGTCACAAAGTACAACTGGTGTAGAATTTACCGTGAAATACTTACAAGCCCGCCCCAACAATGCAAAGTTTAAAATAAAAAATAAAATAGCAACACAAGGAATAAAAGAAAATATGGAGTCTTTGGCTAATTTTTGGGCCTTCCTCTGACACCGCCTGCCTAGTTAAATTAAGGTAAAAAAAATAAAAAAATAATAGAGGACCTGGAATAATATACTGTGCTGTCTGCACCACCCTCTGTAGCACTTTGCGGTTAAGGGTGGAGCATTTGCCATACCAAGGGGTGGCCAAGATGCTCTCGATGTTACAGCTGTAGAACTTTTTGAGGATCCGAGGGCCCATGCCATATCTTTTCAGCCTCCTGAGGGGGAATGGGTGCTGCCGTTCCCTCTTCAAGACTGTGCGGGTGTGTATGGACCATTTTAGATCCTTAGTGATGATGACTACAGTTCAGTGTTCAACACCATAGTCCCCACCAAGCTCATCACCAAGCTACGGACCCTGGGACTGAACCCCTCGCTCTGCAACTGGATCCTGGACTTCTTGACGGGCCGGCCCCAGGTGGCCCCAGCCTTTCAAAGCATTTCATAATTACAGATGTGAGTGCTACAGGGCGATGGTTATTTAGACAGTTTACCTGGCGCTCTTGGGAACAGGGACAGTGGTGGTCAGCTTGAAACATGTTGGGATTACAGACTGGGACAAGGATAGATTGAAAATGTCTGTAAAGACACTTGCCAGCTGGTCTGCGCATGCTTTAAGAACGCGCCCTGGTATTCCATTTTATGATTGTTAACCTGTTTAAATGTTTTACTCACATCGGCCACAGAGAGCGAGATCACACAGTCATCTCGAAAAACAGGGGCTTTCTCCTAGTGGCCGTGGACTTTAATGCTGGAAAACTGAAATGTGTTTGACCTCATTTCTACCAGCATGTCATGTGCAATTAGAGGAAAAACTCTACACACAGAGACACGTAAGACGCTCGCCCTCGCCCTCCATTTGGCAAATCTGACCATAACTGTATACTACTGATTCCTGCTTACAAGCAAAACTCAAACAGGAAGTAAAAGTGCTCAATACGGAAGTGGTCCGATGAAGCTTATGTTAAGATACAGGACTGTTTCACTAGCACATACTGCAATATGTTCCAGGACTCATCCGACGGCATTGAGGAGTATACAACATCAGTCACTGGCTTCATTAATAAGTGCTTCGACAACGTCATCCCCACAGTGACCATACTTATATATCCAAACCTGAAGCCTAGAGCTTCCGCTTTCAATGAGTGGGACACTAATCCGGATGCTTATAAGAAACCCTGCTATGCCTCCGATGAACCATCAAACAGCCAAAGTGTCAATGGAGGACTAAGATCGAATCCTACTACACCGGCTCTGACGCTCGTCGGATGTGGCAGGTCTTGAAAACTATCTAGAAAAAAGAAACGCACACCTATAAAGGCGAGGTGCTGGCTAGCGGAGCAGAACACTAGAAAACAAAGGAAAGCCGCACACTCTAGGAGCTCAGATGCAAAAATTTTAATAACCAACGTTTCGACAGCTAAGCTGTCTTCATCAGGGTATCATCACAAACACTGAGAGATGAGTCATCCATATAGTGTCAAGAGACACACAGGTGCTTGTAATCATGGCCAAGTATGGCCTAATATCATTGGTTAACTGAAATATTTAAAAAATGGTATACAAGGAACATACAAAAAGACAAACAAATGGATAACATATGATCATAGCATTTGTAGTCTAAAAAGTATCTAACAAACAATTACAATGGCAAAATCACAATAATCACAAGAATGGCTTCAGATCAAAGTCTATGTTGAGACCGAAGGGAGCAAGTGTCTTTAAATTAAAGATCCAGGCAGCCTCTCGTTTTAACAATAAATTATCAAGGTCACCCCCTCTCCTCGGGAGGGTGACATGTTCGATGCCAATATAACGCAGAGACGAAATCGAATGGCCTGCCTCCAAAAAGTGGGCCGCAACTGGGTAAGTCAGGTTTTTGCACCTAATGGTGCTACGGTGCTCTGAGATACGTACTTTTAATTCACGCTTTGTTTTACCCACATAATTTTTACCACAGGGACAAGGTCTTGAAAACTATCATGGATTGCAAAGGGAAATCCAGCCGCAAGCTGCCCAGTGACGCGAGCCTACCAGATGAGCTAAATGCTTTCCATGCTCACTTCGAAGCAAGCAACACTGAAACATGCATGAGAGCAACAGCTGATCCAAACAACTTTGTGATCACGTTCTTATTTTCTGATGTGAGTAAGACAAATAAGCAGGTTACATTCAAAGATGGATTACCAGGATGCGTACTCAGAGCATGCGCTGACCAGCTGGCAAGTGCCTTCACTGACATTTTCAACCTCTTCCTGACCCAGTCTGTAATACCTACATGTTTCAAGCAGACCCCCATAGTCCTTGTGCCCAAGAATGCCAAGGTAACCTGCCTAAAGGCTGGTCATGGCTCACATCAACACCATCATCCCAGAAACCCTAGACCCAGTCCAAATTGTATACCACCCCAACAGATCCACAGATGATGCAATCTCTATTGCACTCCACTCTGCCCTTTCCCACCTGGAGAATGCTATTCATTGACTACAGCTCAGCGTTCAACACCATAGTGCCCTCAAAATTCAACACTAAGCTAAAGACCCTGGGATTAAACACCTCCCTCTGCAACTGGATACTGGACTTCCTGATGGGCCGCCCCCAGGTGGTAAGGGTTGGTAACAACACATCCGCCACGCTGATACTCAACACAGGGGCCCCTCAGGGGTGCATGCTCAGTCCCCTCCTGTACTCCCTGTTCACTCATGACTGCACGGCCAGGCACGACTCCAACACCATCATTAAGTTTGCTGATGACGGGTCTCCCGAGTGGCACAGTGGTCTAAGGCACTGCATCGCAGTGCTAGCTGTGCCACTAGAGATTCTGGGTTCGAGCCCAGGCTCTGTCACAGCCGGCCACGACCGGGAGACCCATGGGGCGGCGCACAATTGGCCCAGCGTCGTCCGGGTTAGGAGAGGGTTTGGCAGAGATGTCCTCCCATTGCGCACTAGCGACTCCCATCGCGCACTAGGGACTCCTGTGGCGGACTGGGCGCAGTGCACGCTGACACGGTCGCCAGGTGCACAGTGTTTCCTCCGACACATTAGTGCGGCTGTGTCAAAAAGCAGTGCAGCTTGGTTGGGTTGTGTTTCGGAGGACGCACGGCTCTCAGCCTTCGCCTTTCCCGAGTCCGTTCGGGAGTTGCAGCGATGAGACTGTAACTACCAATTGGGTACCATAAAATTGGGGAGATAACAGGGTAAAAAAATATATAATCAAATAAATAAAAAGTTTGCCAATGGCACAACAGTGGTAGGCCTGATCACCGGCAATGATGAGACATGCCTCATGTGCATTTTACCAGTAAGTCTATGGTCTCATGAGTCTTCTCAAGTACCCCCTGTGGATAGGCCAATTATCCCCATGGGCCCTCGTACCCCTAGTTGGGAACCACTGCTTGTAAGTTGTAGTTATTCATTTCAAATCTGTATCAATTGAGCATTTCAGGCACACAAACATTTTCAAATATAAACATTGGAGAGAAAAAAGTGCACAACCAAATATTGCATATTTCAAAATGAGTACTTCAAAAATGTCAGAAAACACATTACAGAATGAGTAGATCACAACATCAACGAATTGATAGCATCATAACTCAGAGCAGTAAATAAAAGGAAATTAAATTTACCACCCACTAAACAAACATTTCCCTTTTCAAAAATATTACAGGCTACGTAGACAGACTCCTGGATCTCGTCTTCAAAGAGGTCACCCTTGATCCAGCGCCATATGTGGGGAGTGGGGAAGCTGTGCGAGCTGTCCATCCCAGGACCCCTGTCTGCCCATTGTGAGAGGCCTGACATGGAGGCCATAGCTGGATTTGTCTCACGCTTCAATCGTGGAGATGACTGAAGCCAAGTGGGTGACCTGCTTGATTGAAGTGGGGTATATGGGTCCCCCTCCTCTCCCACTCCCCTCCCCATCAGTCTTTGTAGTTGGTTGCATTTCCTAAAGTTATTCACTTTTACGTGATATAATATCACATTTTGTTACCTTGTATTGTTTTCTTCAAGCATTTGGGCGGGAAATTAGTGTTACAAATTGTACGAATCAATGGGTCCTGCACACTGTAGGGCGGCCGGGTGCCTATATTAGGCTTATGGCTCTAATATTGTCTCACCATTATTTTTCATCTTTATTTCTCCTAAGTATTCATGTTGATCAATATTTTGGCATGCTTTTTGTAAATGATCAAATAAATGTCTGATCGATACATACAATTCTGAACAATCCAGCACACTTATTGGAGGCTGTTTTAATATACATTCCCTTATGTCTAAGCTTCTAAGGTGACTCAGGCTTCATTAATTATTGTGAAAAAGTGTTTTAATGAACTGTATTCTGTAATTAGTTACAAAACAATAAAAATGCAATTGTGAATTGCTGCTGTTTGTCTGATATCCAACGCTCCATGATCAGCTCTGTTGACCATAAAAGCATTTTGCAGAGAAAATGGTGTGAGGTATACTATTTAGGCTCGGAATGACGTGGTCCATTGTTTACTTTGTCATCAATGACAAGTGGCCCATTGTCTACCTTGTTACCTGGCAACGACTACAAAGACATTGCAAAGAGGTGTCAGTCAAGGAGAGCTCATTAATATAAGCTCCCCGACACACAGCCTGTTCATTCAGGCTTCCTGATTGTTAGAGATGAGAGAAAAGGTAAAATTTCTTCAATTCTGAACATTTTAATAGCATAAAAGTATAATGGGTGATGTTCTGGTCATTCAAAGGCTATTTTTACATGAGAAATAGGATGACTGTGTGGGACCTTTAATGTCTTTAACATGGGACAGCAACGTTGGCTGTGTGCGTGTGTGCGTGTGTGTGTGTATGTATGTGTGTGTGTGTGGCCATGCCAAATTATGGGCCACGTTGAATTTCTTCAGCCGCCTGAGGTTGTAGAGGCGCTGATGCGCCTTCTCCAGCATGGTGTCGGTGTGGTGAGACCATCTCAGGTCAGTGATGGGCACACCGAGGAACTTGAAGCTTTTGACCCTATCCACTGTGGCCCCGTTATTGAGTATGGGTGTGTGCTCCCTCTTCTGTCTCCTATAGTCCACAATCAACTCCTTTGTTTTGTTGATGTTGAGGGAGCGGTTATTTTCCTGGCACAACTCCTCCAGGGCTCTAACCTCCTCCCATAGGATGTCACGTCATTGTTGGTTATCAGTCCTACCACTGTTGTTTTATCAGCAAACTGGATGATTGAGTTGGAGTCATGCGTGGCCATGCAGTCATGGGTGAATAGGGAGTACAGGAGGGGGCTGAGTACACACCCCAGGGGGCCCCGTGTTGAGGATCAGTGTGGCGGAGGTGGTGATGTCTACCCTCACCACCTGGGCTTAGCTGCAGTCGATTAACAGCATTCTCTAAATTATTGGCACTTTTGTTTTCATTTTAGCCAGAAACCTGGTTGCCTCTGCCAGGAGGCTGACACTTTGCCGCAAGTGGATCTTCCAGTAAGACAATAACACCAAGCAAACAAAAAAATCCACAAATAAATGGTTAATTGACAACAAAATCAACATTTTGCAATGGCCATCTCAGTCTCTGGACCTGTGGTTTGAATTGAAGAGGGCAGTCTATAAGTGCGGATGAAGGATATCAAGGATCTGGAAAGATTCTGTATGGAGGAATAGTCTAAGATCATTTCCAATGGGTTCTTCAATCTTTTAAACATTTTAGAAAAGACTCAGCGTCGTTATGCTTGAAAGGGAAGGGTACTGGAGAACAGAAAACAGGGGGGGCAATAATTGTTATAGATTTGTATTTATTTAGATTACTTGATAAACAAAATACATTTTTCTGAGCAATTGTGTTAGCATAAAATAATATAATCTTCATTTTTTTTGGAAGCATGCATTACAGCTCAGTGTTTGCATTATTCATTTTATACAGTATTTTTTGCTAATATTTATCAAGGGTGCCCAAATTTTTTTACCTGACTATCTAAATAGCAGCGGTGTAAGCATCAACTCTTTTATATTCCCCCATGTGACTCCCTAGACTTGTTACTGCTGCAGGGTTGCCTTTAATTGCACACATAATTACTTGAATCTTAAGAAAGAGGGTAAAATTAGCTAATGTATTCACAAAAAAAGAGCAATCATCTGGTTTTACTGATGGAATCTACTTCTCCAGGGGTAAGAGGACCCTGATACACTGACTAATGGGCAATTCCACACGAGATAGGCCCAATTACAGGCGGCAGGTAGCTTAGTGACTAGAGTGTTGGACTAGTAACCGAAAGGTTGCAAGATCAAATCCCTGAGCTGACCAGGTAAAAATCTGTCGTTCTGCCCCTGAACAAGGCAGTTAACCCATTGTTCCTAGACTGTCATTGAAATAAGAATTTGTTCTTAACTGACTTGCCTAGTTAAATAAAGGTACACAAATAAAATATGTTTCTGATCTTCTGTCAGGTGTGTGCGTACTGGTAGCCAAGTCAGGTGCAGGAGAGCAGAGATTTGTGAACAGGTGCACACTTTATTTAGGCAAAACAGTCACAAGAATTACGTTTAACAATAAACATACTTGTGAAAATAACATGGAAAAACAAGCCAGTCTGGAGCATCAACAATACACACGTAACACAAACAATCTTTCACAAAGACATGATGGGGAACAGAGGAATAAATACATGTAGATTGATTGGGGAATGAAAACCAGGTGTGCAGGGAACAAGACAAAACAAATGGATACATGAAAAATGGAGCGGCGATGGCTAGAAAGCCGGTGACGTTGACCGCCGAACGCCGCCCAAACAAGGAGAGGAGCCGACTTCGGCGGAAGTCGTGACAGTACCCCCCCCCCCGACGTGCGGCTCCAGCGGTGCGTCGACACCGGCCTCGGGGACGACCCAGAGGGCGAGGCGCAGGGCGTTCCGGCCGGCGACGGTGGAACTCACGCAGCAGTTCAGGGTCCAATACATCAGCCACCGGAACCCAGCACCTCTCCTCCGGACCGTACCCCTCCCACTCCACGAGGTACTGAAGGCCCCCGCCTGACGCCTCGAATCCAGGATGGAATGGATGGAGTACTCCGGGGCCCCCTCGATGTCCAGAGGGAGCGGAGGAACCTCCCGCACCTCAGACTCCTGGAGCGGATCAACCACCACTGGCCTGAAGAGAGACACATGGAACGAGGGGTTAATATGGTAATCGGGAGGAAGCTGTAACCTGTAACATACCTCGTTCACTCTCCTCAGGACTTTGAATGACCCCACAAACCGCAGGCCCAGCTTCCGGCAGGGCAGGCATAGGGGCAGGTTTCGGCTCGAGAGCCAGACCCTGTCGCCTCACTGCGCTGACGGTCCGCGCTGGTCTTTTGGCGCAGCGCGGCCTGCTGGAGGTGACCATGGGTGGCTTTCCAGGTCTCCTCCCCATGTCTGAACCAATCGTCCACCGCAGGAGCCTCGGTCTGACTCTGATGCCATGGTGCCAGAACCAGCTGGTACCCCAATACACACTGGAAAGGGGGAGTGGTTAGTGGAGGAGTGGCGGAGCGAGTTCTGCGCCATCTCTGCCCAGGGCACGAATGCCGCCCACTCCCTCGGCCGGTCCTGGCAATAGGACAGCAGAAACCTGCCCACATCCTGGTTCACTCTCTCCACCTGCCCATTACTCTCAGGGTGGAAAGCTGGGGTGAGGCTGATCAAGACCCCCAAATGTTCCATGAACGCTCTCCAGATTCTCGGAGTGAACTGGGGTGCTCGATCAGACACTATATCCTCAGGCACCCCGTAGTGCCGGAAGAAGTGAGTAAACAGGTCCTCCGCAGTTTGTAGGGCTGTAGGGAGACCGGGCAGAGGGAGGAGACGACACAACAGAGAAACAATCCACAACGACCAAGATCGTGGTGTTTCCCTGTGAGGGAGGAAGATCCGTTAGAAAATCCACCGACAGGTGTGACCAAGGCCGTTGTGGAACGGGTAAGGGATGTAGCTTACATCTGGGCAGGTGTCTAGGAGCCTTACACTGGGTGCACACCGAGCTGGAGGACACATAAACCCTCACGTCGCGAGCCAAGGTGGGCCACCGGTACTTCCCAGTCAGACAGCGCACCGTCCGACCGATCCCCTGATGACTAGAGGAGGGTGATGTGTGGGCCCAATCGATCAACTGGTCACGGACAGCAGACGGAACGTACTGACGCCCGACGGGACACTGGAGTGCAGTGGGCTCTGTACGCAACGCCTGCTGAATGTTGATTGTGGGAGAAAGGGGTTGTGTGTGTGTGTGTGTGAGTGTGTGTGTGTGTGTATCCCACATCTGTTGCTAGGTGGTAAGGATGTTAGGAACAATATAGGAGGAATCACAATAACTGTTTGATAGAATACTAATTGCTTAACAATAATGTAATATAATGCAATGGTAATCCTGGTTATAAGTAACAATCCTTTGCACGAACTGCCAACATTATTACGCATATTAATTGTTAATGATGGAAATTAAGATACGCAAGATATTTGAATATATACACTACCATTCAAAAGTTTGGGGTAAGAAGGCTAGCATCCCAGAATCGCTTCTTCACTGTTGACGTTGAGCCTGGTGTTTTGCGGGTACTACTTAATGAAGGTGCCAGTTAACCTCCATGGGCTATGTGGGACGCAAGCGTCCCACCCCTGGTACACCCTATCAACAACAGGTGAAATATCAAGAGCGCCAAATTTGAAAACAATTAAATGTCATAATTCAAATTTCTCAAACATACAACTATCTTACACCCTTTGAAAGATAAACATCTCCTTAACTTACATCTACACGTTCCGCTAGCGGAACGTCTGCTCCAATATCCAATGATGGGCGGGGCGCGAAATTCAAACTCCTCTAAATCCGAAAACTTACACTTTTCAAACATATGACTATTTTACAGCTATTTAAAGACAAGACTCTCCTTTATCTAACCAAACTGTCCGATTTCAAAAAGGCTTTACAGCGAAAGCAAAACATTAGATTATGTCAGCAGAGTACCCAGCCAGGAATAATCACACAGCCATTTTTCAAGCTAGCATATCATGTCACATAAACCCAAACCATATCTAAATGCAGCACTAACCTTTGATGATCTTCATCAGATGACACACCTAGGACATTGTGTTATACAATACATGCATGTCTGTTCAATCAAGTTCATATTTATATCAAAAACCAGCTTTTTACATTAGCATGTGACGTTCAGAACTAGCATTCCCACCGAACACTTCCGGTGATTTTACTAAATTACTCACGATAAACGTTCACAAAAAGCATAACAATTATTTTAAGAATTATAGATACAGAACTCCTCTATGCACTCGATATGTCCGATTTTAAAATAGCTTTTCGGATGAAGCACATTTTGCAATAATGTAAGTACATAGCCCGGCGTTACAGGGCTAGCTATTTAGACACCCTGCAAGTTTAGCCTTCACCAAAATCACATTTCCTATAAGAAAAATGTTCTTACCTTGCTTGTTCTTCATCAGAATACACTGCCAGGACTTCTACTTCAATAACAAATGTAGGTTTGGTCCCAAATAATCCATCGTTATATCCAAACAGCGACGTTTTGTTCGTGCGTTCTAGACACTATCCCAACGCTAAATCTCGGCCACGAGCATGACGCAAAATATGACAAAAAATTTCTAAATATTCCATTACCGTACTTCGAAGCATGTCAACCGCTGTTTAAAACCAATATTTATGCAATTTATCTCGTAGAGAAGCGATAATATTCCGACCGGGAATCTGCCTGTCTGTAAACTGAGGAAAAAAACCGAAAGCCGGGGGCGGGGCGTGTCACGCGCCTAAGGCTTAGTCCATTGACTGACCACTCAGCTTTTGCTCTCGTGTGCTTCAGCCAGGGCTTTGAATTACATCATTCCTGTTTTTTCCCGGGCTGTGAGACTCCATTGTTGACGTGAGAAGTGTCACGTAAGAGCAGAGATCCTTTGTAAACGATAGAGATAATCAAGAAGGGCAAGAAATGTTCAGACAGGGTACTTCCTGAACAGAAGCATCTCAGGTTTTTGCCTGCCATAGGAGTTCTGTTATACTCACAGACACCATTCAAACAGTTTCAGAAACTTTGGAGTGTTTTCTCTCCAAAGCTAATAATTATATGCATATTCCAGTTTCTGGGCAGGACTAATAATCAGATTAAATCGGGTACGTTTTTTATCCAGCCGTGAAATTACTGCCCCCTAGATGTAAGAGGTTAATCTAACCACGTTGTCCGATTTCAAAAAGGCTTTACGGCGAAAGCATAAAGTTAGATTATGTTAGGACAGTACATTGAAAATAGCTGTGTGTAATGTTTTGTCAATGCAAAGACACGCGTCACCAAAAGCAGAAAACCAGCTAAAATTATGCACTAACCTTTGACAATCTCCATCAGATGACACTCCTAGGACATTATGTTAGACAATACATGCATTTTTTGTTCTATCAAGTTCATATTTATATCCAAAAACAGCGTTTTACTATGGCGTTGATGTTGAGGAAATCTTTTCCCTCCAATACCGCCAGTCAAATCAGCACAACAAATTAAATAATTACTATTCGAAAACATTGGTAAAATATTATATTGTCATTCAAAGAATTATAGATTTACATCTCTTGAACGCAACCGGATTGCCAGATTTAAAAATAACCTTACTGGGAAATCACACTTTGCAATAATCTGAGCACTGCGCCCAGAAAAATACGCTTTGCGATACAGACTAACCGCCATGTTGGAGAGATCTAAAATCGAAAATACTATGTAAATAATCCATTACCTTTGATTCTCTTCATCAGATGTCACTTCCAGGATTCCCAGGTCCATAACAAATGTAGTTTTGTTCGAAAAAGCTCATAATTTATGTCCAAAAAGCTCCGTGTTGTTAGCACATGATCTATGCCCGCCGGACTTCTCTTCATGAACGAGGGGGAAAAAAATATTTAAGTTCGTTCAAACATGTCAAACGTTGTATAGGATAAATCATTAGTGCCTTTTTCAACCAGAACATGAATAATATTCAAGGCGGACGATTGCATTCTCTTTTAAAACGTATTGGAACGAGAGTACCCAACATGAACTCGCGCGCCAGAGTCTTATCGGCCACCACCGTTCCAAGGCCCTTGTTCGGTCAGATCTCACAGTAGCAGATTCAAACCACTTTGTAAAGACTGGTGACATCTAGTGGAAGCCATAGGAAGTGCTCAACGATTAATAAGCCCCTGTGTGTTTCAATGGCATAGGCTTAAAGGTAATTCAACACATCAGGTATCCACTTCCTGTCAGAATTTGTCTCAGGGTTTTGACTGCCATATGAGTTCTGTTATACTTACAGACACCATTCAAACAGTTTTAGAAAATTCAGAGTGTTTTCTATCCAAACCTGAACAATAATATGCATATTCTAGCTTCTGAGTAGGTGTAGGAGGCAATTAAAAATGGGCACATATTCTTTTCAAAATTCTCAATACTGCCCCCTAGCCCCAACAGTTTTTAAGGACTTGTGAGACATCTGTTTCTCAAACTAGACACTCTAATGTACTTGTCCTCTTGCTCAGTTGTGCACCGGGCCTCCCACTCCTCTTTCTATTCTGGTTAGAGCCAGTTTGCGCTGTTCTGTGAAGGGAGTAGTACACAGCGTTGCACAAGATCTTCAGTTTCTCGCATGGAATAGCCTTCATTTCTCAGAACAAGAATAGACTGACGGGTTTCAGAAAGAAAGTTATTTGTTTCTGGCCATTTTGAGCCTGTAATCGAACCCACAAATGCTAGTGGTGGCCATAGAGGGAGGGTACTGTCACGCCTGCTCCCGCTGCCCCTCCCTGGTGCTCGAAGGCTCCAGGCTCCCCAGCATTACGCACTCCTGCCACCATCATTACGCACACCTGCCGATTATTGGACTCAATCACCTCTGTCATTACCTCCCCTATATCTGTCTGGTTTCCCGCTCTGTTCCCTGCTTCAGCATTAATTGTCGTTTGTCGTTGTTTACCCGTGTGCTGACGCTGTTCCTGTTTTGTTACCTGTCTGTTCCTGAATAAATGTTGACTCCCCGTACCTGCTTCTCATCTCCAGCATCGGTCATTACATTAGCAGATAATAAGAAAAGAAGAACAATATTTATCTGGCTCAAAGAGAAGGAATATAATATCTATTGTTAAACCTCTTACATCTAGATGTTCCGCTAGCGGAACACCTGCTCCAATATCGAATGATGGGCGTGGCGCGAAATCCAAATTCCTCTAAAATCAGAAAACTTCAATTTTTCAAACATATGACTATTTTACAGCATTTTAAAGACAAGAGTCTCGTTAATCTAACCACACTGTCCGAGTACCCAGCCAGAAATAATCAGACACCCATTTTTCAAGCTAGCATATAATGTCACAAAAACCCAGAAGACAGCTAAATGCAGCACTAACCTTTGATGATCTTCATCAGATGACAACCCTAGGACATTATGTTATACAATACATGCATGTTTTGTTCAATCAAGTTCATATTTATATAGGGGGCAGTATTTTCATGGCCGGATAAAAAACGTACCCGATTTAATCTGATTATTACTCCTGCCCAGAAACTAGAATATGCATATAATTATTAGCTTTGGATAGAAAACACTCCAAAGTTTCTAAAACTGTTTGAATGGTGTCTGTGAGTATAACAGAACTCATTTGGCAGGCCAAAACATGAGAAGATTCTGTTCAGGAAGTACCCTGTCTGACCATTTCTTGCCCTTCTTGATTATCTCTATCCATTACAAAGGATATCTGCTGTTACGTGACACTTCCTACGGCTCCCATGGGCTCTCAGAGCCTGGGAAAAAGCTGAATGACGTAATTCCAAGCCCTGGCTGAAACACACGAGCGCTTTTGCTAAGTGGTCTATCAGCGGACAAAGGGACTCATGCTCGTGCACGATACGACACCATGTCTTTATTCTATCATCTCTGAACGGATTCAACGACTCCCGGTCGGAATATTATCGCTTTGTTACGAGAAAATGATTTTAAACAGCGGTTGACATGCTTCGAAGTACGGTAATGGAATATTTAGAAATGTTTTGTCACGAAATGCGCCATGCGCGTGACCCTTATTTACACTTCGGATAGTGTCTTGAACGCTGTTTGAACATAACTATGGATTATTTTGGACCAAATCAACATTTGTTATTGAAGTAGAAGTCCTGGTAGTGCATTCTGACGAAGAACACCAAAGGTAATCAAACTTTTCTAATAGTAAATCGGAGTTTGGTGAAGGCTAAACTTGCTGGGTGTCTAAATAGCTAGCCCTGTGATGCCGGGTTATCTACTGAGAATATTGTAAAATAAAAAACGTACCCGATTTAATCTGGTTACTACTCCTGCCCAGTAACTAGAATATGCATATAATTATTGGCTTTGGATGGAAAACACCCTAAAGTTTCTAAAACTGTTTGAATGGTGTCTGTGAGTATAACAGAACTCATTTGGCAGGCCAAAACCTGAGAAGATTCCTTACAGGAAGTGGCCTGTCTGACCATTTCTTGCCCTCCTTGATCATCTCTAACAAAAACAGGGGATCTCTGTCATGACATGACACTTCCTACGGCTCCCATAGGCTCTCAGAACCCGGGAAAAAGCTGAATGACGTAATTCCATTCCCAGGCTGAAACACACTAGCGCGTTTGGCAAGTGCTCTATCAGAGGGCCATCAGACTACCCTTTTGTTCCAAAACGTTTAGTTAGACAATGCAATCGTCCGCCTTGAATATTATTGAAGCTCTGATTGAAAAAGGCCCTAAAGATTTATGTTATACAACGTTTGACATGTTTGAACGAACGTAAATAATTTTTTTTGCACATTCGTGACGACAAGTCCCGCGCACCTCGTACATTATGAGTAGCCTTCGGAACGCGCTAACAAGAAGGAGCTATTGGGACATAAATTATTCACTTTTTCGAACAAAACTACATTTGTTGTGGACCTGGGAATTCCTGGAAGTGCCTTCTGATGAAGATAATCAAAGGTAAGGGAATATTTACAATAGTATATTTGATTTTAAATGGTACCAAGATGGCGCTAACCTGTATCGCCTAGCCTATTTTTCTGAGCATAGCACCTCGTTTATTGCAAAGTGTGATTTCCCAGTAAAGTTATTTTTAAACCTGGCAATGCGGTTACATTATAGATGTTAATCTATAATTCTTTGAATGACAATATTACATTTTAACAATGTTTTCGAATAGTAATTTTGTAAATTGTAGCTCTGATTCACCGGAAGCATTTGAGGGAAATTATTTTCTGAACGTCACGCGCCGATGTAAAATGCTGTTTTTATATATAAATATGAACTTTATCGAACAAAAAATGCATGTATTGTGTAACATGATGTCCTAGGAGTGTCATCTGATGAACACTGTCAAAGGTTAGTGCTGCATTTAGCTGTGTTTTGGGTATTTGTGATGCATGCTAGTTGCTTTGAAAATGGCAGTGTGATTATTTTTGGCTGGGTACTCTCCTAACATAATCTAATGTTTTGCTTTTGCTGTAAAGCATTTTGAAATCGGACAACGTGGTTCGATTCAGGAGAGGTGTATCTATAAAATGGTGTAAAATAGTCATATGTTTGAGAAATTGAAGTTATAGCATTTATGAGGTATTTGTATTTCGCGCGACGCGATCCCACTGGCTGTTGACTAGGGTGGGATGCAGTCATCCCAGGTTTCCAGACAGGTGAACATAAAACTTCAATAATATTCCAACCGGACGATTCCAATGTCTTCAAAAATGTTTTGTAACACAGCTATCTCATCAGGTGAATGCGCGCCAATGAACTCATGTCATTTTCTGAGTCACCAACTTCCCGGACTTCTTGTTCACTATCTGTTCACTGCAAAAGCCTGAAACAAGGTTCTAAAGACTGTTGACATCTAGTGGAAACCTTAGGAAGTGCAAAATAAACCCTAAGTCACTGTGTGTTAGATAGGCAATGACTTGTAAAGACTTCAAGCATCAGATTTCCCACTTCCTGGTTGGATTTTTCTCAGGTTTTTGCCTGCCATATGAGTTCTGTTATACTCACAGACATCATTCAAACAGTTTTAGAAACTTGAACCGAAATGTCAAGTGCTTTTGGGTGACAGCGAGAGAACCGTTAGGGTTAGAAGCACAATTCAACCTCAGGAGCATTCCTGAGGTCCTCCCGATCTGTGCAAACATTGACCATGTGGCATTAACCCTTCACAGTGAAAAGAAGGTGTTTAGATCAAACAGTGTGCAATGACTTCTCTCCCCATAGGAATACATTGACTATTCTCCTAAATTCAACCTGAAGCCTATGTGGGTTATGAATGCCTTATGAACCTGTCTTCTATAACAATCCATCAAGCTACTGTTAGGTCTACCTGTGTCGATTCTAAGCTTCCTGGAGCAACCGGAAGTTGTTAAAAACACCCTAAAGCTGTTGTAATATAACCAACCTGCAGATTGTGAAAATCACGCAACTCAACCCTGTGTCATTCAGTCAATTCTTAAGGTAAAGACTTCATATTCAGGATTCTGTTTATGCCTACCCCAAAGACAACGTGTGTCGATTCTAAGCTTCCTGTACCAACCGGAAGTTGTTAAAAACACCCTAAAGCTGTTGTAATATAACCAACCTGCATATTGTGAAAATTACGCAACTCAACCCTGTGTCATTCAGTCAATTCTTAAGGTAAAGACTTAATATTCAGGATTCTGTTTATGCCTTCCCCAAAGATAACGTTTGTCGATTATAAGCTTCCTGTGCCAACCGGAAGTTGTTAAAAACACCCTAAAGCTGTTGTAATATAACCAACCTGCATATTGTGAAAATCACGCAACTCAACCCTGTGTCATTCAGTCAATTCTTAAGGTAAAGACTTAATATTCAGGATTCTGTTTATGCCTACCCCAAAGACAACGTGTGTCGATTATAAGCTTCCTGTGCCAACCGGAAGTTGTTAAAAACACCCTAAAGCTGTTGTAATATAACCAACCTGCAGATTGTGAAAATCACGCAACTCAACCCTGTGTCATTCAGTCAATTCTTAAGGTAAAGACTTAAGATTTAGGATTCTGTTTAAGCCTGTCCCAAGGACAACGTGTATCAATTCTAAGCTTCCTGTGCCAACCGGAAGTGCCTTAAAGTGGGGTCACAGTTGCTGTTTTGAAGGGTTAAAAAAGTCACATCTTTCCAAAACTTCATATGTGTGACTAGGTAACCCTCATGAACTGTAAATCAGTCATTTTTCCCATCAGATTTGCAAAAAAACTAACACACACACACACACACACAGCTAGGCCATAGTGACACAGTGTGGGGCTTAGAGGCTTATAGCGCCTGCAATAGTTACTTTCGTTCAAACGATTCAAGAACCGTCAGACCTAGAGCACAGAAACTTTACAAACCTGTTCTAGAGCTCAAGTCGATAGTGCACGGTGAGTTATGTGGCTCTAGATGGTTCTCAGACCGAGAAATAGCCTCATGCATTTGCAATATGTTCAATTCATTTTGAATATCACGAACATGGCGACATCTACAAATGTCCCAGAGTCGCAAGACTAGTTGCATTGAAACCGCCTCGGCCCATAGAGACGGACCCCAACGTTTCTGTCCGATAGCTCATTCAGGGACCCCGTAGTAACGTCCTGAAAAAGTGGATTTTCTGCACCAATTAAGGCCATTGCTCGGGCACCGAATGACCTATCTAGCCGAAACTTGGGATTCGGGGTCGCCTCACATAGGCCTACACATAATGTCAGAGCTGGACCCGCAGCTAGAACGTAACTACGTGTTTTATGTTTTTTTATGGTTTAAAACTTCTTAGGGCTAGGGGGCAGTATTGAGAATTTTGAAAAAAATATGTGCCCATTTTTAACTGCCTCCTACACCAACTCAGAAGCTAGAATATGCATATTATTGTTCAGGTTTGGATAGAAAACACTCTGAATTTTCTAAAACTGTTTGAATGGTGTCTGTAAGTATAACAGAACTCATATGGCAGTCAAAACCCCGAGACAAATTCTGACAGGAAGTGGATACCTGATGTGTTGAATTACATTTAAGCCTATGCCATTGAAACACACAGGGGCTAATTAATCTTTGAGCACTTCCTATGGCTTCCACTAAATGTCACCAGTCTTTACAAAGTGTTTTGAGTCTTCTACTGTGAGATCTGACCGAACAAGAGCCATGGAAAGGTGGTGGCCGATTAGACTCTGGCGCGCGAGTTCATGTTGGGTACTCTCGTTCCAATACGTTTTAAAAGAGAATGCAATCGTCCGCCTTGAATATTATTCATGTTCTGGTTAAAAAAGGCACTAATGATTTATGCTATACAACGTTTGACATGTTTGAACGAACGTAAATATTTTTTTCCCCCTCGTTCATGAAGTGAAGTCCGGCGGGCATAGATCATGTGCTAACAACACGGAGCTTTTTGGACATAAATTATGAGCTTTTTCGAACAAAACTACATTCGTTATGGACCTGGGATTCCTGGAAGTGATATCTGATGAAGAGAATCAAAGGTAATGGATTATTTACATAGTATTTTTGATTTTAGATCTCTCCAACATGGCGGTTAGTCTGTATCGCAAAGCGTATTTTTCGCAAAGCGGATTCTCTGCCTCTAACCCTATTACAGGGAATGAGTCACTGACTTACTGGTGTTCTTCCATGCCGTCCATGGGAGGGGTGCGTCACTTGAGTGGGTTGAGTCACTGACGTGGGCTTCCTGTCTGGGTTGGCGCCTTCCCCCCCTTGGGTTGTGCCATGGCGGAGATTTTTGTGGGCTATACTCGGCCTTGTCTTCGGACGGTAAGTTGGTGGTTGTAGACATCCCTCTAGTGGTGTGGGGGCTGTGCTTTGGCAAAGTGGGTGGGGTTTTTATCCTGCCTGTTTGGCCCTGTCCGGGGGTATCATCGGATGGGGCCACAGTGTCTTCTGATCCCTCCTGTCTCAGCCTCCAGTATTTATGCTGCAGTAGTTTATGTGTCGGGGGGCTAGGGTCAGTCTGTTACATCTGGAGTATTTCTCTTGTCTTCTCCGGTGTCCTGTGTGAATTTATATATGCTCTCTCTAATTCTCTCTTTCTCTCTTTCTTTCTTTCTTTCTCTCGGAGGACCTGAGCCCTAGGACCATGCCTCAGGACTACCTGGCATGATGACTCCTTGCTGTCCCCAGTCCACCTGGCCATGCTGCTGCTCCAGTTTCAACTGTTCTGCCTGCGGCTATGGAACCCTGACCTGTTCACCGGACGTGCTTGTTGGACCCTCGACAACTACAATGATTATTATTATTTGACCATGCTGGTCATTTATGAACATTTTAACATCTTGACCATGTTCTGTTATAATATCCACCCGGCACAGCCAGAAGAGGACTGGCCACCCCTCATAGCCTGGTTTCTCTCTAGGTTTCTTCCTAGGTTTTTGGCTTTTCTAGGGAGTTTTTCCTAGGGAGTTTTTCCTAGCCACCGTGCTTCTTTCACATGCATTGCTTGCTGTTTGGGGTTTTAGGCTGGGTTTCTTTACAGCACTTTGAGATTTCAGCTGATATACGAAGGGCTATATAAATACATTTGATTTGATTTGATTTTGATTTGTAGGGAGCACCCCCCCACCCGTACCCATCCAATAGGGGGCGCCCCTGGTCATTTTGGACGTTTTTCAAAAAATATTGTAAAAAACAACAGAGTACCACTTCTCTCTTTGCACCAATGAGCGATGGAGAGGAACCACCATCACTGCCCGGCCAGTCAATTGGGCATTTCTGCAGTACATTAGAGCATGTCAAATTCGTAATGGTAAATGCCCATTGTAGGACCTGGTAATCTGAACGGGTTGCCAGGGGCACATTTTTTAAATGTTTTTTTTATGCCTTTAGGGGGGTGCAAGGGGTCCATGGCTGGGTAGGGAGCACCCCCCACCTGTGCCCATCCATCCATCATTTTGGACGTTTTTCAATGAGTCTCACTTCTCTCTCATTGCACCAAATTCTTACTTCCTATGAGTTTCGATGATCAAACATGACAAATAGACCTTCTAGGTTGATTCAGGGCTTAACATAGTGATATATATATCATTTGGTCAGTATAAATGTCATTTGGACATTTCTTATGCCATTTGGGCATGGTTCACTGACTTTTGGGTTCGGAAGCCAACTTCCTATGATCATATATGGCAAATGGACATAACATCCTGATTTGGTACTTTCAATACTTATGTATGGCATTTGGACATTTCTTATGCCATTTGGCCATGGTTCACTGACTTTTGGGTTCGGAAGCCGACTTCCTATAATCATATATTGCAAATGGACAAAACATAGGCCTTATGGACAAACTCAATAAAATAATACTAAATTATGTTCATACGGTTATTACATATGTATAATTGGCAAAAAGAAAAAATGTAAAAAATCAAAAAACGATCCAAAAAGCACTTTTTTAGAGGTTTTAAAAATATACAACTTTTTTGAGATTTTCAAAATTTGACCCTTGGGTCTTGATTTTGTGACCATTTGCCATACGAAAATCTATGGTGGAGTGCACTCGCCATCTTTGGGATTTTTGCTTTATGGTTTGGACAAACTGCCGTCCATTTGAGTGGTATTTGCAATTGTGCATATGGTTCGCTCAATGGCGATAAGTTGCCATACATTTTTGTCCATTTCATGGGGGTCTTCCCTTACCCCTGAGATAGGCCAGCTGCAAAGTCAAAATTGGCAGGTTAGGATTAGGCATTAGGGTTAGCAGTGTGGATAAGGTTAGGGTTTACGGTTAGTGTTAGGTTTAAAATCAGATATATTACTTTGTGGCTGTGCCAGCGAGTGACCAATCTGCGGAACTGCCTCCAGAACAAAAAACGCTAACCTGCATATTTTCAGGTTTATAATATTACCAAAGTTGCCATTGAACTCTCAAAATGTAACCCTATATAACCATTACCAATTATCACTCATTTTGAGAAATAAAGCTCACACACGAGATACAAGTCTCATCACTTCACAATATAAACTTTCTCCATTTTAAAAATCCCACTGGGCACACCACTTCATTTCAACGTGGAAATGTGGGTAATATTTGGTTGAGATGTTGATCAATGAGATTTCAAACTTTATTCACTCACTCAAAAAGACAGCCAGAAGTTGAATTCCCAATGTGTTATCACTATGCTTTCAACCATCTAAAAGCACAACCAAATTAAAAGTACTTAGTGCAAGAGATCAATGTTGTTCATGATTCTGTACAGATTATTACAGCAATTGTGAAGATCTCCACAGACCTGCAATCTTTGCATGCTATCTTGAACATGCACACTTTCTATGATTACATAAGAAGACATTTATAGTTACAGTAGGCTAACCTCAATATGGCCATGGATGTGTTACTCATTTTAAGGTTGAATAAATACAGTTACATTAGTTAACTTTAGGCTATTTACTGTATTACAAAAATATTATTTAATTGTGTTTGGTTGACAACGCAACTAAATATCAACATTTTAAGGATATCTAATACTTGGATAGTTTCATATGAGCCATTGACTTAATCCAATTCTTTAACTTTTATTTTTGGTTTCGTTGGAACGTGAATCCAACATATAATTTCTTAACTTGTCGACAAGTTAATAGGCTATTTACTGTATTGCAAAAGTGATATTGAATTGTGTTTGGTTGTAAACAAATTCCAGTTTGTCTACAAATGAATAATTTATATGTTGGATTCACGTCTCCATCTCAAACAAGAATCAAAGTTAAAGAACAGGATTAAATCAAATCAAACTTTATTTAAAGTGCATTTAAAGTCTGATTTGATTGGATTTAGTGATATTATTTAAATTAGATTATTGGTTGAGATTATAATTAACCTTTTTTGTCGATTTCACGTTGAATTCACGTTAGTTGACAACTCAACCAAATGTAAATCAAAACTAGAAGTTGAACTGACGCCTGTGCCCAGTGGGCTATTAGTCAGCCAAGAACAAGCAGGAGCTTACAGAGCCAAATGCTACACCTTATTTCAGTTAAAGTGGTAATCAGCAGTTGAAACAATATCAAAGCTGCTCCCTGCCCCCGTTTCGGTAAAAAGCTGTGGGATGGGGCTGGAGAAATGCACTCTCAAATTCATGGACAGAGGTATGGATGCAAGGTCTGACTATCCATGTCCTCAGAATTATAATTTTAATGAAGCTATTAGCCATAAAACTGAGGAGTAAGGAAAAGAGGGAGGAAAAGAAAGGGAGAGGGAGATGGATGGATGGATGGAAAGAGAATACTCTGAGGTCTACACACTTTAAGTTGCTAAGCATTAATAAATTTGTCATGGGCTTTTAGAAATTGAACTTTGCTTCTTGGCAAAGTAGTGAGCTGCAGCAGTCAGAGCTGGCAGCCACTCTCTTTCAGAGGTCAGTCTCCCCTGAGCAAGGCCTCTCCCTGAGAGCTTCTCCTGGATTTCTAAGCTCTTCTTAAAATGTTACTGGCCCTCCTCATTGAGTGCATCCATCATTTAATCTTGCTCCTCAGGTAATGGAACCCTCAGTAAACACTGCGAGCTAAGTGACTGGTGCGCCGCGTCGTTGTTCTGAATAAGTAGATTTGTCGTGAAGTTTTTTTCTACCCGACTTCACTCTCCTTGTGACAGTGGAATTTAATGCTCTGTAACAATGTTACCTACCAGGCTTTGATTTGATCTGCTTACTGATGTGCAATATGACATGAAAAGTCTGGATGAAGGGACTTGAAATTAGATCTGAGCGATCATGTACACACACACACACAGTTCAAGCCAGTAGCTTGCAGGTAATTATATGGATAAGAGGTTTGATGTTATTTTAATGTTGCCATCTGGCAGATTCCAAAGACTTCAGGAGAGCATTTGTAAATACCACTGGACAGCCTTGTGGGCTCAACATATGTGCAGGTGTCAAGAGTAATCTTTGTGTATATGTAAATAATCTGAATTCAAGAGGCGCCATGCTTAAGCATAGCAACCAATTTACCTTTCATTGTTTACCACATCCAGCAAGACAAATTGTACATTTGTGACCCACCGCCTCGATTTGGTCTTATGTAGCAACATTTTAAATGGTGATTTTACATTGGATAAAAGTAGAGGCTCAGAGCTACAAAATTGTATATTATACACTGCAGTTGATGAACAATGAGAAAGTAATTCTGCTTTGAAAGTTGATAAAGTTATAACCCCACTCTTGAATATTTTGGTACACCAACTGGAGAGCTCTTCTTTGTCTACACCTATTCAGCATTGTTCACACCCTCTTAACTTCTTGCCGTTCCCCTAGGATAGGGGGCGCCACAGCGCATTTTGGAAAAAAATCGTTCCCATTTTCAACGGCCTACTAATCAAAGTCAGAAGCTAAGACATGCATATACTTATTTTATATGGATAGAAAACACCCTAAATTTTCTAAAACTGTTTGAATGGTGTCTGTGAGTATAGCAGAACTCGTATGGCAGTCAAAACCCCGAGACCGATTGAACCAGGAAGTGGAAATCTGAATTGTGGACTCGACTTCACAGCCTTCCCTATAAATCACAACGTAAAAAAATGAAAATTGAGCACTTTCCAGTGCTTCCACTAGATGTCCCCAGTCTTTACAAAGTGTTTTGAGGGTTCTACAGTAGAAACTCAGTGAAAGAGACGATGTGGCAATTGGTCACAGTCGGAGGGCCATGAGCATTGTGACGTTGGCGGCCGTGTCTGCCCCCACCTTTGGAAGTTTTTTGAAACACAATGAAATCGTCCCACTTGAATCTGATTGGCTTTCTTGTTGAAACAGGCCCTGACGATTTCTTGATACAACGTTTGACATGTTTGAACGACCCTCACTTACCGTAAACAGTCATTTTGCGTTAGACAGCTGCCGCCCACGGATCAACATTTGATTACAGCCTTAGGACGCGCTAGCAAGAGGAAGCTAATGGAACATAAAGCATGGACTTTTTCGACCGAAAATACATTTGTCATGGACCTGGGACATCGGGATGTGATTTCTGATGAAGACAACTAAAGGTGAGGGATTATTGGCGATATTATACAATATAAGATGTTTCTGCTATTGTTCACAGGTGGCGCCGAGCTACGTTTTCGAGCTCAATTTCTGGGTATCGCATCCCATTTGATCTCAAAGTGTGATTACCCTGTAAAGTTAATTTAAAATCTGTTTTGACTGGTGTTTTCAAGAGATATTCATCTATAAATCTTAGATTGACAATATATATTAAAAAAATCGTTTTCGAATAGTAATTTATAAAATTGTAGCAGTGTTTCCCGGGACGCATTATATGGGAAAATAGTTAGTCAACCTCAGGTGCCGATGTAAAATGCTGTTTTTATATAGAAATATGACCTTTATTGAACAAAAGATTGCATGCTGTGTGTAACATGATGTCCTAGGTGTGTCATCTGATGAAGTTTGTAAAAGGTTAGTGCTGCATTTAGCTGTTTTTTGGCTATATGTGATGCGTGTGCTTGGTTGGAAAATTCATATGATGCGATTTTTACAAAGTACTCCTCTAACATAGTCTAATATTGTGCTTTTCCTGTAAAACCTTTTTGAAATCGGACAACGAGGGTCGATTCAAGAGAGGTGTATCTATAAAACGATATGAGACAGCCCTATATTTGAAAAAAAAAAAATATTGAATTTCGTTATGCTAATGTCGCTAGGAGTTTTCGCTGGAAAATGATCCCGCTAACGGGATGAGACATTCAAGAGGTCTTAAGCCTTAGCCCCACCCATCTCTTTAAGAATTCACATTTGAGTCCATGTATTAAACAGAGGTAGTGTAGTAAACAACCAAAGATTTCAAGACTAAAAGTGGTGAAAGTAGTAGCCTAAAATAAGGAAAAACTCCAAGTAAAAATACACTATATAGTCCTTGGCCTATATCCTAATCTGACTTTCAAAGTGTCCAGATAAAAATATTGTATTTCTATTTCATAATTATTAGATTATGCTTACCCAGACACTTGTCTAAATTGATGTGAAAGAAATGCTATTACCACCCTCCAGCCACATCTAGCTAAGTGTCACTGTTGTCTGGACGTGTACACATGTTCATAAAATACAATAGATGGCCGTAATCACCCCCAGACACAACTGGCTAACTTGATGGATCATGTAATCATTCTCTTGCAAAGTGAAGTATTTTGTTTAGACATGTAGCTATCTAGCTAAACAATGAACCATAATCCCAACCCATAGCTATAGTACAAATGGATTGTCATAGTTAGCCACTATGCATGAAATGCTGGAGTATGAATCTGCAGGTAGCTAAAGCTAATCAAATAGGTTCAATGTTAGCTAGCTAGCTAACATTAGGCTATAACTAGCAATGCAAATGGATTTCTGAGATACAAATAATATGACTACACAGATCATAACTTTAGCTAGCGAGCCAGCAAGCTAATGTTCACTAGCTAGCAAAATGTACACTTTAACTTCCAATGACTGACAAAATAAAATATTGTATCCAAGAGTTTCCCGTATCCCATGATGTTTTTGCGAATTATGGGCGTTATTCCCGGTTCGAAGTGTTGGATTCGGGGGAAACTTTGAACATTGATATACTAAAGACATGATAGATCAGAAGCATTCTATATAAAGGAATGAAAGAGACCGGTTTTTATGTCAGAAGTTAATGGTTCTCTGTAGAATGACAGAGTGGCTGTGGAATATGCTGGGTGGATGGGAGGGAGTCACGGGAGTGCGATAATTTCTGATCAGGAGGTCAGGAGGTCAGGTCAGATCCCCTGATGGGAGTAATAATGGTTTATTATCCTATTACCCTCTTCCTGTCGAACCATAAGATGTAAGGATTGGAGAGAAGGAGGAGTGTCTAAAGTGGAGTATATATACTTGTGGTGGTGGGAACATTTGTCATCTGAATCCAGCTGTATCGACCCTTTGGGAAGAATTAAACTTGGTTAAGCTTCTCTAGTGTCCGTGAGTTTATACTCTGAAAAATTAGAACCTAACAGACAATGGTTTTCTTCATTCATTCATGAAGAGCTTGCCAAACTAATAATGATGTGGGAACACAACCCGACGGAGATCAGAAAGGGTAATATTAGCCTTTAACCTTTACCCTTCGTAATTGATGGTTGGGAAGATGACATGAAGAAGTGGCCTCATATCACGTACGGTAGCATATTTGCTTACTTTGTCGAATCCGTAGCTTGCGATGGTAAGGCGATGAGCAACTTCAAGTTCGGAGGCGTGCCAATACCTACACAGTAACAAAGTTGGTCGTGTGTTATTGAAGGATGTTGGAGACAACCTTGTCTACATAAAAGCAGACATAGAGCCGAGTCAGAGAATGCACGCATCTCATCACAAGGCGTGGGTACTAGGTGTCATACAGACAGCGGGTTGCTCATGTATTGCAGGGCCAGGACACTCTTGTAGTCATGCTGCAGTAATTCTGTGGAAGGTCAGTAAAATAACGACCAAAAATGACATGAAAGTGCAGGACAAAGGGTACTCCAGGAGAGGTTAGGGAAACACTGGGTTAGATAATAACAAAAAAATATTTTCTTCAATGTAGGTTGAGATTGCAGTCAGGCAAGGCGAAACAGGAATGGCATGCACTGATGTACAAAGGAAGTAGAACTCAGGTGTGAGGAAGAATGTAGGGCTGAGGAAGGCGAAACATATTAATTTTAAACACCACAGACCCCACCACACATATCCAGGCCCATCAATGTCATCACAGGATGATTCCACAACCTCCCCTCAACTTTTTAGGAACCATGCAGAGTTCACAAGCCACATCAACTCCTCAGTAATGGCCCCACTATTTCGACTCCAGACAAATGGTCTTCTTCAGCTAAGTTATAGCAGATTTAGATAGCAGCAGCAAGGCAGGCCCAAGCCAACATGATTCAGCCCACACTGTGTCACACTGAACACAGCACAACACTAACCTGTAGGAAGTGCACAATGTTTTATGAGGCCTACATCAAATTATCCCCCATACAAACAGCTACATTGATGGAAGAAACAAAGCTCCAAAGCTCCAAAAATGTGTAAATGAGCATTTGTACCCAACCTTCACTGGCAATACAGCAACAAAGCATGGCAAAGAAAATGAGGTCAATGTCATCACACTCCTGGAGAGCAGAGGGCATGTTGTGGAGAACAGAGGCCTGGTGGTGTACCCTGACCATCCTTAGTTGGGAGCCAGCCCAGATGGGATCCTTGATGCAACACAGCTCCTTGAGATCAAGTGCCCCTTCAAGAGTTCCACATCTCTGACAGAATTTCTGATCGGCCAAATGGTGACATCAAAAGCTTGGATGATGGACAGTACCTAATTCGTCCAAACGGAAAAGATGGATACTACCTTCAGGTGGGTAAACATGTTTTCAAGAAAATAGATTATTAGCTGTATTATTACAAGTATTGAACATTGTATTGTAAACTCATTCTAATCAGAATTGTGTGGCAATGTGCTTTCTTATTCCTTCTTTCAGACACATGTGACCATGATGTGCCTGGGCCCACAGCTGCAAACTGGTCATCTGGACACCAAGCGAGCACATTCCATTTGATAAAGACTACACAGATGCGCATGTGCAACAGCTGCAGAAGTTCTACTTTTTACACATGCTACCTAGGTTGGCTGATGATTTTGCTGAAAAGAAGATAGATCTATGCCCAAAGTACCTGGAGCTCTTTAAGTAAATGGGAGTGAGCAGGAGATTGAATATGCTGGGCATACACAATTCAATTTGTTTGAGCATGCACTTACTTCATGAAGTACTGTTTTAATAAATATATATATTAAATAATACATAAGATACTAATATATTAGATAATCCATTTATTAAGAGATATACCTACACAAACACAGTGTAATTTCAAAGTCAATTTGTCATAGGAAATAACCAGTTAAAATAGACAAGCTGGTACAGGCAGTTGTGTGCGCTGACAAAACAATGATTTTGTCATGTCCTGACCAGTAAAGGGGCTGTTTGTTATTGTAGTTTGGTCAGGGCGTGGCAGGGGGTGTTTGATTAGGGTGTTTCGGGGTTGTTTGGGTTATCTTCTATGTTAGTGTATTTCTATGTTATTTCTAGTTGGTCTATTTCTATGTGGTGTTTATTGGGTTGACCTTCAATTGGAGGCAGCTGCTTCTCGTTGCCTCTGATTGAAGGTCCTATTTATAGGGGTGTTTGCTCTATTGGGGTTTGTGGGTAGTTATTTCCTGGTTTAGTGTTTGTTACACCTGACGGGACTGTTTGGAGTCGTTTGTTTTTGTATACGTGTTTATTTTGTTTTTCCTTCTTCAAAATAAAAAGAAGATGAGTATACATTTGTGTTTTGGTCCACTCCTTATGACAATCGTGACAGATTTAAAACAAATACAGCTAACAGTTGGAATAGAATAATGTTACAAATGTTTTGGAGTTCATTAATAGGAATAAAGTGATGTACATTTTTGGAATACATAAACAATCAGCGCATGTTGTTAGTTATGTTGATTGTGTTAGACATTGTGTCTATTTGCTAGAAATAAAATCTCCTCTCAGATTTACAAGAGCTGCACACATAAGTATGTCATACATTTTTGGGACCAAACTAATAGGCACAGTTTGTGAGAGAATCTTGTACACCTTAAGACGCCTTATTGCTCGTTCCACATTGCTCGTTCCACATGAATACGGACATTACGACAATGCGTCGTGTGCGAGTGACCTGCTCATTTGTCAACTGGGCATTGCTTGTGTGTAAATTCTGGTAAGACCAAGCGTACATTCCGTTCCTCTAGCAAGTCCCAAATTGTGAAGCCACAGTCCCTCATCACCTCATCTCCAGCATGCAATTGTTCGAGAAACCCTGAGTTCTGTGTTATGAACCTATCGCTACATCTCCCACCATAAGCCTCTGAAATAAACAAAACCATTCCTGATGGCGCAGTTGCAACTATATATTTTACAGTATTTCTGGCATAGTTCTTGAGTCCAGATTTTTAGCCTTCTGCAAAACACTTTCTTTGCAGTCAATAACAGTTGCGTTTGAAAAATGATCCAGAAAAACCTGTGGCATAGTAACATTTATCGTCTCACGAGGCAGCCATGGAATGAGATCCTTGGTGTGCTCAGGAATGACATCTATCCAGAATTTCAATGTTTTACTGACCTGACCGGGTGACCTTTTGAAGCGTCTTGCTAACAAAGTTCTGTCTAAGTTTCTTTAGTGTCAACAGAATTTGGTCTACAACCGGCATTGTTGATGATGTGGGGGCAAAAGCTAGTAAGCAAGACACAAGAGTGTTGAATTCTAGCAGTGGAATTCCTGTGTACAACAGACAGTCTGCATCATCTTTCAGTGTAACATCTGCAACAGACAGTGACCTCTAAGGGACTGGTGCAGTTGTCATGCCATTTGTGATGATAGGTCCTTTGGAGTAGCTGTGGTCCTCCATTGCTGGGTCTGACCACTGTGTTTGGGCATCATGGAAGGTCTTTGAAATAGGACCTGCCTCATCAGAAACTAATTTCTCAGCATTGTCCACAGCATCCATTATCTCTGCCAGTCATGGCTAGCGGGAAGGTTCCTGACTTTTTCTTTGGCTAAACCAACTAGGCTCGTAATTTAACAATTGTATTTGTATTTACAGATGGCATACAAGTTTTTTATTAAGGCACATGGTCCACATGTTCCAGAAGGCATTTCTGCCCCAATTTTTTTTAATAACATTTTAATAATATATATATATATTTTTACATTTAAAATAAAATGCCTCTCCTGTGTAATAATGACATGCGACATACATCTTGCGTCTTGAAACGGGTCACATTTTTGATTGGACCCCATTTGATTTAGAAGAGGTGCCTAGAGATTGGCTATAAAGAAAGAGAGTGAACAAAATAACAAACTACCGGTACTGTAAACACAACTGAAATGACAATACACGTAGAGCAATATTCTACAATACATTTTGCGTGTTCAAAGACCTCTCAAATGTTTGCCCTCCTCACAACGACGTTTGCCAGAGTAATCAACTGCAACCCCCTATGGTGCTATTCATTCATCTAGATGTAATCACCAGAGAGCAAACATAATCTTGTGCCACTGAACACATTGAGATTGAAGAGTTGTATTCACGGCTACAGCCAACTGTGCATCACAAATGGAACCCTATTCCATATAGTGCACTACTTTTGACCAGAGCCATGGTCAAAAGTGGTGGACTACATAGGGAATAGGGTGCCATTTGAGACACAACTTTAATGAAAATACCTCTGTTCTGTCTAGACCAATGTCAAACAGTACTTCGCTTTACCTCTGCCATTAATAATGCTTCCATTCCAGTATAGCTGGGTCCATGGGACTTGGTCATAGGCTGATGAATTTGTCATCACTCAACAACAAAAAATGTAAATTAATGTACTTTGACTCAGGAGAGGCAGGCTTTATACATTTCACCTTTATAATATGATCTCATTCAGGGAGACTCACAATTGACCAGGACAGCGGTGTAGTGCAGCTCTCTTCTCCTACAGTACATCGTTGCTGGCACTACACTTGCACACCCCAGTACTCTCCTTGTACACACTGTACGTACACAGGTGTAAACATTCATTTTCACCAAATCTAACTGCCTGTAGCTCAGGCCCTGAAGCAAGGATATGCATATTTTTGGTTCCATTTGAAAGGAAATACTTTGACGTCTGTGGAAATGTGAAAGGAATATAGAATATAACACAATAGATCTGGTAAAAGATAATACAAGGAAAAAAAACTTTCTTTTGTATTTTTTCTGTACCATCTTTGAAATGCAAGAGAAAGGCCATAATGTATTATTTCAGCCCAGGTTCAATTTAGATTTTGGCCACTAAATGGCAGCAGTGTATGTGCAAAGTTTTAAAAGAATCCACTGAAACATTGCATTTCTGTTCAAAATGTTGTATCAAGACTGCCCAAATGTGCCTAATTTGTTCATTAATAACTATCTTCAAATAATAGCATGGCATTCTTTCACTGTAATAGCTACTGTAAATTGGACAGTGCAGTTAGATTAACAACAATTTAAGCTTTCTGCCAATATCAGATATGTAAATGCCTGGGAAGTGTTACTTACAACCTCATGCTAATCGCCTACGTTAGCTCAACCGTCCCGTGGACGGGACACCAATCCCAAAGAAGTTTTAAATAAAGACCAAATAAAAAGTGGTCTTTATTAAAATATAACTTTACCTTCCCACCATATCATATACAGTACATCTATACAGTGCTCCCAAATCTACACAAGTACATAGGGGGTAAGGCCACCAATTCAGTGGCTTCTGGTTGAGGTGTCCACCCTGAGATTGGAAGGTTGAAGGTTCGATCCCCAAGCCAAGTCTTTGTTTAGCACTCACCATCAAGGAGATACTGTAGATTGGGGTAAGGCCCTGAGATAGATTGCATCCTGTCCAGGAGGTGTACTTATACATCAAGACGCTGGAAAATGTGTAGCAAGACAGCATTTGACCCAGTACTTTTCAATCTGGTGAAACAGCAGCATCGAACGTGTTTACCAGACATTCATAAGTTCACGTCATAGAAATACGTAGAAAAAGTATTTGCAACGGAAAAGAAAGCACGTGTTTCTTATTGGACAAGTTGACATAGTACCTCCCCAATTTCATCCAGTCTGCCTCTGTTTTGTCTAGTGAATACAACCCTGTCCCTGGGATTTCACTCCAGGTGGATTCACTTGTCAGTCACAGTGGTCTCCTAGCCACAGCCTACAGAGCCTCATCAATATAGTCTCTCAACAATTACATTTGGTTGCACCTCATTGTTTTTTTATACCTCAGTGTTTAACTCTGCACTTGGTTTCTTTTTTCGCTCATGCTCAGTTGTCACTATCATTAGTTACCACAAACACAACATCATAATGTGGGTGACAAAGTCATAATTATGGCAAACCCTCCTATTACTACAATTTCTCTCCTTAAAACCTGATGTTAAACCTAACCTGAACCACACTGCTAACCGTATGCCTAACCCTAACCTTAAATTAAGACTAAAAATCACATTTTTGTTTTAAATAAATGTTAACAATATATGAACAATTTTGACTTTGTGCGTGTGGTAAAATTCCTTCAACTAGTGACAACCCTTACGCTTCAGGCTGGTCTCATAGACTAGACGTTACACAGTAAACAAAAATCAGGGATACCCAAATTAGAATGATGCAGTAAAGGAGTCAATGGAATGCAGCGTGGCACAGAATTCAACAAATCTGATTTAACAAAGTGGATATTTGTCAAATCTTTCATCGGCCACATTGTGGTTACTTAAGTCCTATTTGGATAAATAGATTTTTGCTGCATAACATTTCGAAGTTGTCACTGTTCAGGTTTAGAAGAAGTGACTGCTAAATGCTAAACTCTGTGCATATAAGCTGGTTAGCATAGCCAGCATACAGAAATCGGTGGTGGTAGATAGTCATTTGTAACTGTAATGATGTTGATTGGTGATGATGACATGAACATGTTTTTTTTTACCTTTATTTAACTAGGCAAGTCAGTTAAGAACAAATTCTTATTTTCAATGACGGTGCCTTGTTCAGGGGCAGAATGACAGATTTTTACCTTGTCAGCTCAGGGATTCCATCTAGTCCAACGCTTTAACCACTAGGCTTCCTGTCGCCCCTGGGGATGACATCCATACAAGCATTATACCCCGACTTTACCTAAACATAGTGTGAAATACACATTCAAACAAAATTTAGGCACATTTCGCTGGGGGGCAATGATGAGACTCGGGATCTTTCCCTCACGGCCCTTTCCCTCAACAAGTTTCGATGGCAATTCCATTGTTTTGTTCGATTGACCTCTTTACCGCATCTATAGAAACACATTGAGATTCATACATGGAAAAACAGTCTAAAAATCGAAATGAAGTTTGTTTTGAAGTATCTGTCCTATATTTGAGACATTTAATTGAATTTTGGTTAACAGACATATAAACTCAGCAAAAAAAGAAACGTTCCTTTTTCAGGACCCTGTCTTTCAAAGATAATTCGTAAAAATCCAAATAACTTCACAGATCTTCATTGTAAAGGGTTTAAACACTGTTTTCCATGCTTGTTCAATGAACCATAAACAATTAATGAACATGCACCTGTGAAACGGTCGTTAAGACACTAACAGCTTACAGACGATAGGCAATTATGGTCATAGTTATGAAAACCTAGGACACTAAGAGGCCTTTCTACTGACTCAGAAAAACACCAAAAGAAAGATGCCCATGGTCCCTGCTCATCTGCGTGAACGTGCCCTTAGGCATGCTGCAAAAAGGCATGAGGACTGCAGATGTGGCCAGGGCAATAAATTGCAATGTCCGTACTGTGAGATGCCTAAGACAGCCCTACAGGGAGACAGGATGGACAGCTGATCGTCCTCGCAGTGGCAGACCACGTGTAACAACACCTGCACAGGATCGGTACATCTGAACATCACACCTGCGGGACAGGTACAGGATGGCAACAACAACTGCCCGAGTTACACCAGGAACGCACAATCCCTCCATCAGTGCTCAGACTGTCCGCAATAGATTGAGAGAGGCTGGACTGAGGGCTTGTAGGACTGTTGTATGGCAGGTCCTCACCAGACATCACTGGCAACAACGTCGCCTATGGGCACCAACCCACCGTCGCTGGACCAGACAGGACTGGCAGAAAGTGTTCTTCACTGACGAGTAGCGGTTTTGTCTCACCCGGGATGATGGTCAGATTCGCGTTTATTGTCGAAGGAATGAGCGTTACACTGAGGCTTGTACTCTGGAGTGGGATCGATTTGGAGGTGGAGGGTTTGTCATGGTCTGGGGCAGTGTGTCACAGCATCATCGGACTGAGCTTGTTGTCATTGCAGGCAATGTCAAGACTGTGCGTTACAGGGAAGACATCCTCCTCCGTCATGTGGTACCCTTCCTGCAGGCTCATCCTGACATGACCCTCCAGCATGACAATGCCACCAGCCATACTGCTCGTTCTGTGCATGATTTCCTGCAATACAGGAATGTCAGTGTTCTGCCATGGCCAGCAAAGAGCCCGGACCTTAGTCCCCATTGAGCACGTCTGGGACCTGTTGGATCGGAGGGTCAGGGCTAGGTCCATTCCCCCCAGAAATGTCCAGTGCATGTGCCTTGGTGGAAGAGTGGGGTAACATCGTACAGCAAGAACTGGCAAATCTTTTACGGTCCATGAGGAGGAGATGCACTGCAGTACTTAGGATAGGGGGCAGTATTTGCACGGCCGGATAAAAAACGTACCCGATTTAATCGGGTTACTACTCCTGCCCAGTAACTAGAATATGCATTTAATTATTGGCTTTGGATAGAAAACACCCTAAAGTTTCTAAAACTGTTTGAATGGTGTCTGTGAGTATAACAGAACTCCTATGGCAGGCAAAAACCTGAGAAGATTTCATGCAGGAAGTGGCCTGTCTGACAAGGTGTTTTTGTTCTTGCTTCTGTTTATTGAAGAGTCAGGATCTTAGCTGTAACGTGACACTTCCTACGGCTCCAATAGGCTCTCAGAGCCCGGGAAAAACCTGAACGATGTCGAGGCAGCCCCAGGCTGAAACACATAATCGCCTTTGCCAAGTGGCCGATCAGAGGACAAAGGGCTTAGGCGCGTGCCCGATTCGACCCCGTGCTGTATTTTCTTTCGGCTGTTTACCTAATTGCAGATTCCCGGTCAGAATATTATCGCTTTTTTACGAGAAAAATGGCATAAAAATGTATTTTAAACAGCGGTTGACATGCTTCGAAGTACGGTAATGAAATATTTAGAAATCTTTTGTCACGAAATGCACCGTTATTTACCATTGGGATAGTGTCTAGAACGCACGAACAAAACGTCGCTGTTGGAACATAACTATGGATTATTTTGGACCAAACCTACATTTGTTATTGAAGTAGAAGTCCTGGGAGTGCATTCTGACAAAGAACAGGAAAGGTAATCAAACTTTTCTAATAGTAAATCTGACTTTGGTGAAGGCTAAACTTGGTGGGTGTCTAAATAGCTAGCCCTGTGATGCCGGGCTATCTACTTAGAATATTGCAAAATGTGCTTTCACCGAAAATCTATTTTAAAATCGGACATATCAAGTGCATAGAGGAGTAATGTATCTATAATTCTTAAAATAATTGTTATGCTTTTTGTGAACGTTTATCGTGAGTAATTTAGTAAATTGTTAGTAAATTAATCGGAAGTTTGCGGGGGGTATGCTAGTTCTGAACGTCACATGCTAATGTAAAAAGCTGGTTTTTGATATAAATATGAACTTGATTGAACAAAAATGCATGTATTGTATAACATAATGTCCTAGGTGTGTCATCTGATGAAGATCATCTAAGGTTAGTGCTGCATTTAGCTGTCTTCTGGGTTTTTGTGACATTATATGCTAGCTTGAAAAATGGGTGTCTGATTATTTCTGGCTGGGTACTCTGCTGACATAATCTAATGTTTTGCTTTCGTTGTAAAGCCTTTTTGAAATCGGACAGTGTGGTTAGATTAACGAGAGTCTTGTCTTTAAATAGCTGTAAAATAGTCATATGTTTGAGAAATTGAAGTAATAGCATTTCAAAGGTATTTGAAAATCGCGCCACAGGATTCAACTGGCTGTTACGTAGGTGGGACGAATTCGTCCCGCCGGTCCTAGAGAAGTTAATGCAGCTGGTGACCACACAAGATATTGACTATTACTTTACTGACTGTTACTGACTCTTACCCTCTTTGTTCAAGGACACATTATTCTATTTCTGTTAGTCACATGTCTGTGGAACTTGTTCAGTTCATGTCTCAGTTGTTGAATCTTATTATATCCATACAAATATTTACACATGTTAAGTTTGCTGAAAATAAACGCAGTTGACAGTGAGAGGACATTTCTTTTTTTGGTGAGTTTATATAGGTCCTGGGTGGCAGGATGCTTGGCCCCAGTGATGTACTGGGCCATTCGCACTACCCTATGTATGGCCTTACGGTCAGATGCCGAGCAGTTGCCATACAAGGCGGTGATGCAACCGGTCAGGATGCTCTTGATGGTGCAGCTGTAGAACCTATTGAGGATCTGGGGACCCATGCCAAATCTTTTCAGTCTCCTGAGGGGGAAAAGGTTTTGTCGTGCCCTCTTCAAAACTGTCTTGGTATGTTTGGACCATGATAGTTTGTTGGTGATGTGGACACGAAGGAACTTGAAACTCTCGACCCTCTCCACTACAGCCCCATCGATGTTAATGGCAGCCTGTTCAGCCCGCCTCTTCCTGTAGTCCATGATCAGCTCTTTTGTCTTGCTCACATTGAGGGAGAGGTCAGTTCTCTGACCTCCTGCTTATAGACCGTCTCATCGTTGTAGGTGATCAGGCCTACCTCTGTTTTGTCGTCAGAAAATGCAATGATGGTGTTGGAGTCATGTTTGGCCACGCAGTCGTGGTTGAACAGGGAATACAGGAGGGGATTAAGTACACACCCTGAGGGGCCCTAGTGTTAAGGATCAGCGTGGCAGACGTGTTGTTGCCTACTCTTACCACATGGGGACGGTCCGTCAGGAAGTCCAGAATCCAGATGTAGAGGGAGGTGTTTAGTCCCAGAGTCCTTAGCTTAGTGATGAGCTTTGAGGGCACTATGGTGTTGAATGCTGAGCTGTAGTCGATGAACAGCATTCTCACATAGGTGTTCCTTTTGTCCAGGTGAGAAAGGGCAGTGTGGAGTGCGATTGAGATTGCGTCATCTGTGGATCTGTTGGGGCGGTATATGAATTGGAGTAGGTCTAGGGTGTCCGGGAGGATGCTGTTGATGTGAGCTATGACCAGCCTTTCAAAGCACTTCATGGCTACTGACTTGAGTGCCACAGGGCGGTAATCATTTCAGCAGGTTACCTTCGCTTCCTTGGGCACAGGGACTATGGTGGACTGCTTGAAACATGTAGGTATTACAGACTCGGTCAGGGAGAGGTTGAAAATGTCAGTGAAGACACTTGACAGTTGGTCCACGCATGCTTGAGTACACATCCTGGTAATCCGTCAGGCCCAGCAACTTTATGAATGTTCACCTGTTTAAAGGTTAGTTCACATCGGCTACCGAGAGCATTATCACACAGTCATCCAGAACAGCTGGTGCTCTCATGCATGCTTCAGTGTTGCTTGCCTCGAAGCGAGTGTGAAAGGCATTTAGCTCGTCTGGTAGGCTCTCGTCACTGGGAAGCTCGCGTCTGAGTTTCCCATTGTAGTCCATGAAAGTTTTCAAGCCCTGCCACATCTGACGAGCGTCAGAGCCGGTATAGTAGGATTCAATCTTAATCCTGTATTGACGCTTTGCTTGTTTGATTGTTCATCTGAGGGCATAGCGGAATTACTTATAAGCGTTCGAATTAGTCTCCCGCTCCTTGAAAACGGCAGCTCTAGCCTGTAGCGAGTCACTGGTACTTCCTGTTTTAGTTTTTGCTTGTAAGCAGGAATCAGGAGGATAGAATTATGGTCAGATTTGGCGGGGGAGAGCTTTGTATGCATCTCTGTGTCTGGAGTAAAGGTGGTCTATGATTTTTTCACCCCTTGGTTACACATTTATTAAAAAATGAAATCGTTAAACTGATTTAAGTTTGCATGCATTAAAGAGCCCGGCCACTAGGATCGCCGCATCTGGGTGAGCATTTTCTTCTTTGCTTATGTTCTCAGAGTTGGTTGAGAGCGGTCTTAGTGCCAGCTTTGTTCTGTGGTGGTAAATAGATGGCTATAAATAATACAGATGAGAACTCTCTTGGTAGATAGTGTGCTCTACAGCTTATCATAAGGTACTCTAACTCAGGCGAGCAATTCCTCGAGACTTCTTTAATATTAGACATTGCACACCAGCTGTTATTGACAAATAGACACGCACCCCCACCCCTCGTCTTACCAGATGTAGCGTCTCTGTTCTGCCGGTGCATGGAAATTCCCGTTAGCTCAATATTGTCCGTATCTTCGTTCAGCCACATCTCGGTGAAACATAAGATGTTACAGTTTTTAATGTCTCGTTGGTAAAATAATCTTAACAGTAGGTCATCAATTTTATTTTCCAATGAATGCACGTTAGCAAGAAGAACGGATGGCAGTGGGAGATTATTCCCTCGCCTCCGGATTCTCAGAAGGCTGCCCGATCTGCGGCCCTTTTTCCTGCGTCTTTTCTTCACGCAAAAGGCGTGGATCTGGGCCTGTTCCAGTGAAAGCAGGATATCCTTCTCGTCGGACTCGTTAATTATTCCAGTCCGTGGTGAGTAATCGCTTTTCTGATGTCCAGAAGTTATTTTTGGTCATAAGAGACGATAGCAGCAACATTATGTACACAATAAGTAAAAAAACAAGTTACACAAAACAAAGTGTACATTATCAGGGTTACCACAGTTTCGTGTGGGTTTGAGCCTTGGGCTTCCTTGGAAGCGCACAATTACACAGTGCCCAGGTTACTGCAGGTTTCCTGTGGGTTTGACTCTGGTTGATGCTATGCAGCGTGCGTGTGCACTTTACCAAGTCACAACAGGTGTTCTGTTGTTTTTGACTTGCGGCTCCTTGTACGAGTTCTGACATTTTAGGCTTGCAAGGTAAGTTTTGTTCTTGGAACCGTGGGGTCTATGGACTTGGGCTGCAGTGGCAGGCTGTCAGTGCGCATAGCCAAGATGCAGCAGGTTCTGGTTCCCTATATGAGGCTCTGACAGTTCAGGCTTCTTAGGGAAAAAGGTGGCTTCTGTAATTCCTTTTTGGAACCGCTGGAACCTGTGTGTGCTTGGGCTGCCGTTGGCCTCCTAGTTAGGTACCATCTGAGCCAGCTTGGGGCATGATTGTGTGTCCCCCTAGTATGTTATACCGACTGAAAGGGAATGTACAGTTATGAATATAACACATTTTCCTGAAGCAGGGAATCGGGTTTAACATATTTTGTCTCCACACCATCAGTCGATTTAGGCTTGCTGAAGAGTGGTACTGAATTGAGGAAATAGATGCGAGGCCCAATATTATAGCCAGGAAGGCGGAGCTTCAGAGATGGGGCTCAGCATCCATTGGCCCGTTGGGAGTGATTTCAGTTATCTTCAGGTGAATATGATTGGTTGTTGACTCCCAATAGTATGTTATACCTCATTCCCTCATTCAGGGAACAGTAGTTATATTCATAACTATACGTTTCATCTCAATATTCAATTAATTAATATTATAACTTTATTATGACTGCACTAATTATTCCACAGGCATAATTCTCCTTTATACCCTCCTCGTCTGCTGTTTTCACTGGGTTTGATATGTTGTCTATGAAATTGTTTGGCTAAACCGACAGTTGGCTCGGTCCTTTTATTGATTGCTGTCTAGCCTGGCTTAAAATCATTTTTTATTGGACAGACATGGGGGACTATGAATCGGTGTCAGCCGTGTCAGGGAAAACTCAGAAGCTGGCAACTTTTGTTCTGAGTTGCTTGTATATTTCAACTGTATAGCCTAGTAGCTGTAGTTGGAATTGTGTCTTTTAGAAAGTTGGTCTATCTCCGCTGTCTTTCCCCCCTATATTTGACCAAGCTACTCTTTCCAAGATGCCATGAAAGTATGCACATTCCTTCAATATTCTCAAGTATTCTGGATGCCAAAATTGTGTTTGTTTTTGTAATCAGTGTGTGCCCCCTTTCATCTATTGTTCAACACTTTCTCAGGCCCCCCCAGCTACAGAATAAACCCACACTGCTTCTTCTGCTACTGGGTCATCACACACAGTTGACAAGTGCTAGCAGTTCATAATAAGAGGCCAAGAGCCAATGCAATCTACCCTCACTCACCCGCTAAATCACAGAGCATCATCGGACTGAGCAGTGTTTGATTTTGCACAATTGTGGGAACCCAAACCAATTGTGGGGGAAGGGGTGTTACCCTTTGACCAGGGCTAAGCAGACTGGCTCTCTAAAACAGCTGCTCCGGTCATAGGCCAGACTAAGCCATTAATGCATCTAGCTGTGTGCAGTGAATGAAATTAACTTATTAATCCTTGCTTTTAATATTTTGTATTTATTAGGATCCCCACTAGAGCAGTTATCTGAAGTCCAAACAGGAATAAAACGATACATCATAATAAAACAGCCTACATCTTAAATAAAACAATCATACAAGAAATGTTGCATTATACACATTTACATTGCTCCATTATTACACATATGCAATATAAAATGTACAATAATATAATATACAAATATTTAAGTGTGTGTGTGTTAGTGTGTGTGTTTCTTCATAGTCTGTTGTTCTGTGAGGTCTTTTTTCTGTCAGCTTGAGTTTTGGAAGAGAGTTCCATGTACACTCTTAAAAAGGGGTTCCAAAAGTGTTCTTTGGCTGTCGCCTTAGAATAACCCTTTTTGGCTCCAGGTAAAACCCTTTTTGGTTCCAGTTAGAACCGTTTTGGATAGAACCCAAAAGGGTTTTCTTGGAACCAAAAGGGTTCGTCAAAGTGTTCTCCTATGGGGACAGCTGAATGACCCTTTTAGGTTTGAGAGAGACACTTTTTTCCTAAGAATGCAGCCATGACATTATACAGTATAGTACAGTGCATTTCCTAGCCTCTGTTCTTGACTTGTGAATAGATCCCTGGTGGCATATCTTGTGTATTTAGTGGTGTCTGAGCTGTGTGTTAGCTGTTTGTTTGAACAAACAGTTCTGTGCTTTCAACACAATACCTCTCACTAAGACAAGTAGTGATGCAGTCACTCTCTCTACAGTGCATTAGGAAAGTATTCAGAACCCTTTACTTTTTCCACATTTTGGTATGTTACAGCCTTATTCTAAAATGGCAACAAAACAAAAAAATCCCCTCATCAATCTACACGCAACACCCCATAATGACATAGCAAAAACAGATTTTTAGAAATGTTTGCAAATATATAAAAAAAACTGAAATCATATTTACATAGGTATTCAGACCCTTTACTCAGTACCTTGTTGAAGCCTCTTTGACAGTGATTACAGCCTTGAGTCTTCTTTGGTATGACACTACAAGCTTGGCACACCTGTATTTAGGGAGTTTCTCCCATTCTTCTCTGTAGATTCTATCAAGCTCTGTCAGGTTGGATGGGGAGTATCGCTGCACAGCTATTTTCAGGTCTCTCCAGAGATGTTAGATTGGGTTCAAGTCCGGGCTCTGGCTGGGCCACTCAAGGACATTCAGAGACTTGTCCCGAAGCCACTCCTGCGTTGTCTTGACTTTGTGCTTAAGGTCATTGTCCTGTTGGAAGGTGAACCTTTGCCTGAGTCTAAGGTCTTGAGCGCTCTGGAGCAGGTTTTCATCAAGGATCTCTCTGTACTTTGCATCATTCATCTTTCCCTCAATCCTGACTAGTCTCCCAGTCCCTGCCGCTGAAAAACATCCCCACAACATGATGCTGCTACCACCATGCTTCACCATAGGGATGGTGCCAGGTAGGTCATGTGCCTTTTACTAAGGAGTGGCTTCCGTCTGGCCACTCTACCATAAAGGCCTGATTGATGGAGTGCTGCAGAGATGGTTGCCCTTCTGGAAGGTTATCCCATCTCCACAGAGGAACTCTGGAGCTCTGTCAGAGTGACCATTGGGTTCTTGGTCACCTCCCTGACCAAGGCCCTTCTCCCTCGATTGCTCAGTTTGGCCAGGCGGCCAGCTCTAGGAAGAGTCTTGGTGGTTCCAAACTTCTTTAATTTAAGAATGGTGGAGGCAACTGTGTTCATGGGGACCTTCAATGCTGCAGGCATTTTTTTTTACCCTGACCCCGATCTGTGCCTCGACACAATCCTGTCTCGGAGCTCTACGGACAATTCCTTCAAGCTCATGGCTTGGTTTTTGCTCTGACATGCACTGTCAACTGTGGGACCTTATATTGGCAGGTGTGTGCCTTTCCAAATCATCCAATCAATATAATTTACCACAGGTGGACTCCAATCAAGTCATAGAAACATCTCAAGGATGATCAATGGAAACAGGATTTAACTGATAGCAATGGGTTTGAATGCTTATGCTTATGTAAATAAGTTATGTACATTTTTATATGTAATACATTTACAAAAATGTCTGAAAACCTATTTTCACTTTGTCATTGTGGGGTATTGTGTGTAGATTGATCTGGAAATGTTTTTATTTAATCCATTTCATAATAAGGCTGTAACGTAACAAAATGTGTACAAATTCAAGGGGTCTGAATACTTTCTGAATGCACTGTACAGCTTAACTGGGGTTAATGAGACAATTCCTTGTGGAGGGAGTCTTTTACTTTTAAGAACTGGCATTTTCAGTTATCCGTTTTCAACCCATGCAGTGGTGCCTTGACCTACTGTTTATTTTGGACACAAGTTTTGGACATGGTTTTGTATTATGCGTTTATCAAAGCACTGTCATGTTCAGAACAGATTTTTGTAATTGAGAGAACTTGGCTTCTCCACCCTTAATTCAGAAGTGTGTGACTTGTTCACTCCCCCTTTTACTAGAAGCCTTTGATTGTTGCCAGCATGGCTGAAGGAATTTTTCACCATATTACACCATTTTATGCGTTTTCAACCAATCCCAAATCGTCCCAGAAACTCTACTTGTAGAGATTTGAGAGGATTTGATTGTTATAAGTAAAATGGTGTGACTTCCACCTAGGGAGGCAAGGTAGAGCTATTACCAGATTGATTACAACTGCAAATCATCTCAGATCTCCTCAAGTGCATAGGGTTTAGGCAATGATTTGGCGTTGGGCCTAAGTGTGCCTGTGTGTAAATATGTGTGTTGGAGATGGTAAAATGCTGACTTTGGGGCAGTTCTGGACAGGTTTTCATGTTTTAAATGTTGCACTGGTTTTGTATCATGTGTTTCTCAAAGCACATGTTCAGAACAGATTTTTTATAATTAAGAGAGCTCAGCTTCTCCATCCTTAACTCAGAAGTGTGCACTTGTTCACTCCACCTGTTGCTAGAAGCCTTTGATTATTGTACCATTTTATGCATTTTCAACCCATGAGTGTGTCTGTGTATGCCTGTATGTGAGAGATTATGAAATTCATTTACTTTCAGAATGCAACTTTTTGACATCTATTTTAATCAGTTGTGTTCGATAAACATTTTGATAATCATTTAGAAATATTATTTCTAAATTCAATACTGTTTGAATAAGTCAATTAAGTAAATCTGTAATAATAATTTCATGAAAAATAACCTGTTTCCATTAGGTGTAACTATTTTCCAAAACTGAATTAAGTTGATCAAAATACTTTTTTTTGTGTAGGGGGCTGGCCCACATGAAGGAAATGTAGGGAAAATGGCGCAGCACAGCTTAAAGAAAAGAGTTGCTTTTAAACTAGGGATTTTGTGGCTAATGAAACAGTAATTATGCTCATTGATTATGCATGTATGAACGACACATTGACACATCCAGCCAAAAGCGGGAGGTTTAAAAAATACTTTCTTAGTTGCCAAAGTACCGGAGCATGTGTAATAAAAATATATATTTTTTGTATCTACTCCATTTCATAGGACCTCATACAAATGGCAGAATAAAAATGTGACCCCATTTGGTATGACCCCAAATGTGACCCCATTTGGTGCATTTGGTGCACATTTCAGCACTTAAGGAGTTGATGAAAACTATAGCAAATTTTCAGCGCTATCTATTTTCACTTGCATTGTTCTTTAGTGGAGAAGAATTACTTGTGCGTGAGCGAGATCTTGTAAGCAAAAATATGTCACTCTGCATCCCAAATGGCACCTTCCTCCCTATAGGCCCCCATAGGGCACTGGTCAAAAGTAGTGCACTGTATAGGGAATAGTTTGCAATTTGAGACTGAGACACTAGCTACTAGAAACAACGCTTCTGGAATCCACTGGGTAAAGATGTTGTGGAGAATTAGAGAAGCAGCCAGTGCTGGTGACAGTTAAGTGGCTGGAAGAAGCTGTCAGAGCGATGGGGCTTTCATGACACATCAGTGAGGTTGTGCACCATGTTATATAGAAAAGTCTCCATTGTTTGTTCTTTGGACCCAAGGGCTGATTTGTGTGCGTGCGTACAGACGTTCATTCATGCCTATGTGTATTTGTCTGCCCGCTTTTATGTGTGCTCATCTGTGTGTGGGTGCATGTGTACGTGCGTGTACACACGTGTGTGTGATTATGCTGTCGATAGTGTAATCTTCTGCATTAGGGAGCTCAGAGAATGAATAATTCATCAATATGCCAGCACATCCATCTCCAATGTGTTGCAGCACATGTGCTTAGCTATGCTGATTAGGTGACATGGGCATGTATTGCACCACCACCAAAGCAGTGAAGTGCTCCACATTAGTATATGTCTCCGAGGCATGTATTGGATGACGTAAAATAATTAACTATTTACGTCCATGGGAGGCAGAGTTAAATGAATTAAATTAAGTGAGCGCAGACTCCGAGCAGAGTGTTTAGAGGCATGGATGAAAAATAAATCATTATGACGAGTTAAGCGCAGCCTCAACGTCTCGTGTTGTCCCCGCCAGGTTAAATCACAGAATGGACAATGTCATTTTCATGTGTGCATTACACACTGAACACAAATATGAATGAAAAATCTAAAGTGTTGGTCCCATGTTTTATGCCAGACATTTTCCATACGTACAAAAAGCTAACAGTGTGTCCCTCAAATTCTGTGCACAAATTTCTTTACATCACTATAACGAGCATTTCTCCTTTGCCAAGAGAATCCATCCACCTGACAGGTGTGGCATATTAAACATCATGATCATTACACAGGTGCACCTTATGCTGGAGACAATAAAAGGCCACTTTAAAATGTGCAGTTTTGTCACACAACACAATGCCAAGTATGTCTCAAGTTTTGAGGGAGCATGTAATTGGCATGCTGACTGCAGGAATGTCCACCAGAGCTGTTGCCAGAGAATTGAATGTTCATTTCTCTACCATAAGCTGCCTCCAACGTCGTTTTAGAGAATTTGTCAGTACGTCCAACCGGCCTCACAACCGCACACCATGTGTAACCACACCTGCCCAGGACCTCCATATCCGGGGTTTTCACCTTCGTCGTATGAGGGGCGGGGGGATGCTAAGGAGTATTTCTGTCTGTAAAAAAGCCATTTTGTGCGGGAAAACTCATTCTGATTGGCTGGGCCTGGTTCCCCATTGGGTGGGCCTATGCCCTCCCAGGCCCACCTATGGATGCACCCCTGCCCAGTCATGTGAAATCCATAGATTAGGGCCTAATGAAATAATGTTAAATTGACTGATTTCCTTATATGAACTGTAACTCAGTAAAATCTTTGAAATTGTTTTTTTTCTGTATAAAAGTTTCTACTGGACAGTATGACAATATGGACCCTTTCTTTCTAAAATTATCTGCCGAAATTATTGCAACCCCTATTACTAGCCTGTTCAACCTCTCTTTCGTGTCGTCTGAGATTCCCATAGATTGGAAAGCAGCTGCTGTCATCCCCCTCTTCAAAGGAGGTGACACTCTTGACCCAAATTGCTACAGACCTATATCCAACCTACCCTGCCTTTCTAAGGTCTTCGAAAGCCAAGTCAACAAACAGATTACCGACCATTTTGAATCCCACCGCACCCTCTCCGCTATGCAATCTGGTTTCAGAGCTGGTCATGGGTGCACCTCAGCCACGCTCAAGGTCCTAAACGACATCGTAACCGCCATCGATAAGAAACAATACTGTGCTGCCGTATTCATTGACCTGGCCAAAGCTTTTGACTCTGTTAATCACCACATCGTCATCGGCAGACTCAGTAGCCTTGGTTTCTCAAACGATTGCGTCGCCTGGTTCACCAACTACTTCTCTGACAGAGTTCAGTGTGTCAAATCAGAGGGCCTACTGTCTGGACCTCTGGCAGTCTCTATGGGGGTACCACAGGGTTCAATTCTTGGGCCAACTCTTTTCTCTGTATACATAAATGATGTCGCTCTTGCTGCTGGTGAATCTCTGATCCACCTCTACGCAGACGACACCATTCTGTATACTTCTGGCCCTTCTTTGGACACTGTGTTAACAACCCTCCAGACGAGCTTCAATGCCATTCAACTCTCCTTCCGTGGTCTCCAACTGCTCCTAAACACAAGTAAAACTAAATGCATGCTCTTCAACCGATCGCTGCCTGCACCTGCCCGCCTGTCCAGCATCACTTCTCTGGACGGTTCTAACTTAGAATTTGTGGACAACTACAAATACCTAGGTGTCTGGTTAGACTGTAAACTCTCCTTCCAGACTCACATCAATCATCTCCAATCCAAAGTGAAATCTAGAATTGGCTTCCTATTTCGCAACAAAGCATCCTTCACTCATGCTGCCAAACATACCCTCGTAAAACTGACCATCCTACCAATCCTCGACTTCGGCGATGTCATTTACAAAATAGCCTCCAATACCCTACTCAACAAGCTGGATGCAGTCTATCACAGTGCCATCCGTTTTGTCACCAAAGCCCCATATACAACCCACCACTGCGACCTGTATGCTCTCGTTGGCTGGCCTTCACTTCATAATCGTCGCCAAACACATTGGCTCCAGGTCATCTACAAGACCCTGCTAGGTAAAGTCCCCCCTTATCTCCGCTCACTGGTCACCATAGCAGCACCCACCTGTAGCACGCGCTCCAGCAGGTATATCTCTCTGGTCACCCCTAAAGCCAACTCCTCCTTTGGTCGTCTCTCCTTCCAGTTCTCAGCTGCCAATGACTGGAACGAACTACAAAAATCTCTAAAACTGGAAACACTTATCTCCCTCACTAGCTTTAAGCACCAGCTGTCAGAGCAGCTCACAGATCTCTGCACCTGTACATAGCCCATCTTTAATTGAGCCCAAACTACTACCTTTTCCCCTACTGTATTTATTTATTTTATTTATTTTGCTCCTTTGCACCATATTATTTATATTTTAACTTTTAACTTTCTTCAAACTACAAATCTATCATTCCAGTGTTTTTCTTGCCATACTTTATTTACTTTGCCACCATGGCATTTTTTTGCCTTTACCTCCATTATCTCACATCATTTGCTCACATTGTATATAGTCTTATTTTTTTCTACTGCATCATTGATTGTATGTTGTTTTACTCCATGTGTAACTCTGTGTTTTTGTATGTTGTCGAACTGCTTTGCTTTATCTTGGCCAGGTCGCAATTGTAAATGAGAACTTGTTCTCAACTTGCCTACCTGGTTAAATAAAGGTGAAATAAATAAAATAAATAAAAAATGAGCTGCATTTAGTTGTTTTAGATTGATCATATCTACATTGGTCAGATAATGCATAACTGACATCAATGTCTTATCATGACTGGCAACTAATACAATTTGTAAGGACAGACACTGGGATACGAGAAGCAAGTACAGGGAGAGAACATTTAATAAACAACAGACATGAAACAGAACACGGACAGCGTCTGGAAAGGGGAAACAAAACAACATTAAAACCTGTTGGGGCTAGGGGGCAGTATTTACACGGCTGGATAAAAAAACGTACCCGATTTAATCTGGTTACTTCTCCTGCCCAGTAACTAGAATATGCATAGTAGATTTGGATAGAAAACTCTCTAACGTTTCTAAAACTGTGTGAATGGTGTCTGTGAGTATAACAGAACTCATATGGCAGGCCAAAACCTGAGAAGATTCCATGCAGGAAGTGGAAATCTGATTTGTGGAATCACCTTCAACACTTTGCCTATGAAATACACCGTGACTTAGGATTCATTTAGCACTTCCTAAGGCTTCCACTAGATGTCAACAGTCTTTACAAAGTGGTTTGAGTCTTCTCCGGTAAAAACTGACCGAACGAGAGGCCTGGAAAGTTTGTCATAGGGGGAGGGCCATTACTACTATGATGCGTGCGCTCGTGGGAACCCTCTCGTTCCGAAATGTTTAGTAAGACAATGCAATCGTCCGCCTTGAATATTATTGAAGCTCTGATTGAAAAAGGTCCTAAAGATTTATGTTATACAACGTTTGACATGTTTGAACGAACGTAAATATATATTTTTTGCACATTCGTGACGACAAGTCCCGCGCGCCTCGTACATTATGAGTAGCCTTCGGAACGCGCTAAAAAGAGGGAGCAATTGGGACATAAATTATTAACTTTTTCGAACAAAACTACATTTGTTGTGGACCTGGGATTCCTGGAAGTGCCTTCTGATGAAGATAATCAAAGGTAAAGGAATATTTACAATAGTATATTTGATTTTAGATGGTTCCAAGATGGTGCTAACCTGTATCGCCTAGCCTATTTTAAACGTCCCACGTTTCCCAGACAGGTTAATGCTAACACGGGGAACAACCTGAGGAACAGACAGATATAGAGGGGGCAATCAACAAAGTGAAGGAGTCCAGGTGAGTCCAATGAAGCACTGATGCGCGTAATGATGGTGACAGGTGTGTGTAATGAAGGGCAGCCTGTCACCCTCCAGCGCCAGAGAGGGGGAATGGGAGCAGGTGTGACAGTACCCCCACCTCTAGGGGCGCCACCCGGCGTCCCACCTGGGCGAGCCTGATGGGTTGGCCAAGGCGTGGGAGCCAGATGAGCCAGCTGAGGCATGGAAGCACAATGACCCGGCCAAGGCGTGGGAGCCCGGCGAGCCGGCTGAGGCGCAGGAGCCCGACGAATCGGCAGAGGCGTGGGAGCCCGACTAGCCGGCTGAGACGTGGGAGCCCGACTAGCCGGCTGAGACGTGGGAGCCCGACTAGCCGGCTGAGACGTTGGAGCCCGACTAGCCGGCTGAGGCGAGGGAGTCCAACGAGCCAGCTGAGGCGTGGAAGCCTGACAAACCGGCTGAGGCATGACGTGGGGTGGGAGCCTGCCGAGCCAACCGAGGCAAGAAAACCTCTCGAGCCAGGTAAGGTGTGGAAGCCCGATGAGCCAGTTGAGGCTCCCCTGTAATGATGGCACCCGCGTAATGATGGTGACAGGTGTGTGTAATGAAGGGCAGCATGTCACCCTCCAGCGCCAGAGAAGGCCAAGGCGTGGGAGCCCGGCGAGCCGGCAGAGGCGCGGGAGCCAAAATTTTGTATATATTTTTGAGATTTTTAATCTCAATTTCCATCGATGGACTGAACATACTCTCCTGCAACCGGCCTCACCCAATGTGTTATGGATCTGCTATTTTTATACTTTATAACCCTAACCCCCTTCAGAAGCTAGTCAGCAAACTAGCTACTAGCTAGTAGTCAGTTAGCCACTGCTAGCGGTCATCACCATTAACTCTGACATCTGCCAGCCTCAGCCCGGTCAATTCCTGCCAGTCTGCACAGCGCGATATCAACCCAGAGCATATCGGACTGCTTTTTCTCTACCACATCTCCGGATTCCTACCGCAAGCTCTGAATCAACGCAGCTAGCTAGCTGCTATCCGAGTGGCTACTCCTGGCTAACATCTCTGTCCCGAAGCAAGCACCAGTTAGCCTCGAGCTAGGCCCATCTCACGGCTAGCTGAAGAACCCAGCTCAACATGCCTTAGCTAGCCCTTTTGTTCCACCCCCCACACATGCGGTGACCTCACTTGGCTTAAAGACAAAACCTCTCTCATTGTCACTCAATGCCTAGGCTTACCGCCACTGTACTCACATCCTACCATACCCTTGACTGTACATTATGCCTTGAATCTATTCTTCCGCGCCCAGAAATCGGCTCTTTTTACTCTCTGTGCCGAAGGCACTAGACGGCCAGTTCTTTTAGCCTTTAGCTGTACTCTTATCCTACTCCTCCTCTATTCCTCTGGTGATATAGAGGTTAACCTAGGCCCTGCAGCCCCCAGCATCACTCCCATTCCCCAGTTGCTCTCATTTGTTGACGTCTGTAACCATAAAAGCCTTGGTTTCATATATGTTAACATTAGAAGCCTCCTCCCTAAGTTTGTTTTATTCACTGCTTTAGCACAATCCGCAAACCCGGATGTCCTAGCAGTGTCTGAATCCTGGCATAGGAAGACCAACAAAAATCCTGAAATTTCCATCCCTAACTATAACATTTTCCGACAAGCTAAAACTGCCAAAGGGGGCGGAATTGCAATCTACTGCAGAGATAGCCTGCAGAGTTCTGACATACTTTCCAGGTCTGTGCCCAAACAACTCAAACTTCTACTTTTAAAAATCCACCTTTCCAGAAAAAAGTCTCTCACCGTTGCCGCTTGTTATAGACAACCTTCAGCCCCCAGCTATGCCCTGGACACCATATGTGAATTGATCACCCCCATCTATCTTCAGAGTTTGTACTGTTAGGTGACCTAAATGGGACATGCTTAACACCCCGGCAGTCCTACAATCTCAGCTAGATGCCCTCAATCTCACACAAATTATCAAGGAACCTACCAGGGACAACCCTCTTAGATATCATCCTAACCAACTTGCCCTCTAAATACACCTCTGCTGATACCATGATCTCAGCGATCACTGCCTCATTGCCTGTGTGCGTAATGGGTTCGCGGTCAAACGACCACCCATTATCACTGTCAAACGCTCCCTAAAACACTTCAGCGACTAGGCCTTTCAATATCCTGGAAGGATATTGACCTCATCCCATCAGTAGAGGATGTCTGGTTGCTTTTCAAAAGTGCTTTCCTCTCCATCTTAAATAAGCATGCCCCGTTCAAAAAATGTAGAACTAAGAACAGATATAGCCCTTGGTTCACCCCAGACCTGACTACCCTTGACCAGCACAAAAACATCCTGTGGCGTTCTGCATTAGCATCGAATAGCCCCCACGATATGCAACTATTCAGGGAAGTCAGGAACCAATATACTCAGTCAGTTAGGACAGAAATTTGCATCCTGTAGCACAAATTCCAAAAAGTTCTGGGACACTGTAAGTCCATGGAGAATAAGAGCAGCTTCTCCCAGCTGCCCACTGCACTGAGGATAGGAAACACTGTCACCACCGATAAATCTACGATAATCAATAATTTTAATAAGCATTTCCCTATGGCTGGCCATGCTTTCCACCTGGCTACTCCTACCCCGGCCAACGTCTCAGCACCCCTTGCAGCACAGTATTACATAAAAGATACATTTTGGATGAAAAGCGTGCCCAAAGTAAAGTGCCTGTTACTCAGGTCCAGAAGCTAGGATATGCATATAATTGGTAGATTTGGATAGAAAACACTCTAAAGTTTCCACAACGGTTAAGGTAATGTCTGTGAGTATAACAGAACTGATATGGCAGGCGAAAACCTGAGGAAAATCCATCCAGGAAGTGCTATTATTTTGAAATGCCTGTTTTTCCATTGAAAGCCTATCCACCATACAAAGATTTATGACCTAGTTCACAATGCCTATAGCTTCCACTACATGTGGCCAGTCTTTAGGCATTGTTTCAGGCTTTTACTCTGAAAAATGAGGGAGAGACACCACTTTCAATGAGAGGACAGTGGAAATTTCCAGACATGAGTCCAGTGCGTGAGCGGGAGTGAGCCTTTCTTGTTTCTCCTTTTCTATTGACGAAGCTATTGTCCGGTTGAAATATGATCGATTATTTATGACAAAAACAACCTGAGGATTGATTAGAAACATTGTTTGACATGTTTATACAAACTTTTATGGTACTTTTTAGATTTTTCGTCTGTCTGTTGTGACCGCGCTTTGTTCCAATGGATTACTGAACAAAAACGCACCAACAAAACGGAGGTTTTTGGACATAAAGAGGGACATTATTGAACAAAACAAACATTTATTGTGTTACATGAAGTCTTGTGAGTGCAACCATATGAAGATCATCAAAGGTAAGTGATACAATTTATCGCTATTTCTGACTTTTGTTACTCCTCTTCATTGCTGCTAACTGTTTGTAATGATTTGTCTGCTGGGCGCTGTTCTCAGATAATCGCATGGTTTGCTATCGCCATAAAGCCTTTTTGAAATCTGACACAGCGGTTGGATTAACAAGAACTTTATCTTTAAGCTGGTGTATAACATTTGTATCTTTTATGTATGTTTATTATGAGAATTTCTGTTTTGTTGAGTTTCATGCTCTGTAATTTCACCGGATGTTGTTTGAGACAGTGGATTACTGAACAAAACGCGCAAACAAAACTGGAGGTTTTTGGATATAAAGAGGGACTTGATCGAACAGAACATTTATTGGGTAACATTTATTGGGTAACTGGGAGTTTTGTGAGTGTAACCATATGAAGATCATCAAAGGTAAGTGATTAATTTTATAGCTATTTCTGACTTTTGTTACTCGTCTACTTGGCTGGTTACTGTTTGTAATGATTTGTCTGCTGGGCGCTGTTCTCAGATAATCGCATGGTTTGCTTTCGCCGTAAAGTCTTTTTGAAATCTGACACTGTGGTTGGATTAACAAGAAGTTAATCTTTAAACCAATGTATAACACTTGTATGTTTCATTAATTTTTATAATGAGTATTTCTGTTTTTGAATTTGGCGCTCTGCAATTTCACTGGATGTTGGCCAGGTGAGACGGTAGCGTCCCACACCCCCTAGAGAGGTTTTAACTAGGCAAGTCAGTTAAGATGAACCTGTCTGGAAGAGTACAAAAGCGTATTTTGCCCCCATGCGCAATGAGAAGGATGGTCCAAGCGGCAAAAAAATATCCAAGGATCACAGTTGGAGAATTGAAGAAGTTGGTTACATCTTGGGGTCACCAAGTCTCCAAAACTACAATTAGACGCCACCTCCATGCCAACAAGTTATTTTGAAGGGATGACAGAAGAAAGCCTCTGCTGTCACCAAACCACAAACATAAGAGTTTGCTAAATGTCATTGGAACTTTGATTGGAACCAGGTTCTATGGTCTGATGAGACTAAAATATAGCTTTTTGGCAATAAACACCGGAGATGGGTTTGGCGTAAAAAGAGCCATGCTCATGCAGAAAATAACCTAATCCCCACATGGTAATGTTGTGGGGCTGTTTTACTTCCAACGGCCCTGGAAACCTTGTTAGGATACATGGCATCATGGACTCCATCAAGTACCATGAGATTTTAGAGCAAAACCTGTCTGCCTCTGCCAAGAGGCTAAAACCTGGTCATCGTTGGATCTTCCAGCAGGATAACAATCCAAAGCATACCTCCAAATCAACACAAAAATGGTTCACTGACCATAGAATCAAGCTTTTGCAATGGCCATCCCAGTCCCCTTATCTAAACCCCACAAGTGAGGACCAAGGACTCTGAAGAATATGGAGAGTTTCTGTATGGAGGAATGGTCTCAAATCCCGTCCTATGTGTTCTCACACCTCATCAAATAATATAGGAGATGACTCAGAGCTTTTATCTTGGCAAAAGGAGGGTGCACAAAGTACTAAATGCAGGGGTGCCAATAATTGTGACATGCATGTTTTTGAATAAAATAATAAAACTCAGCGACAATTGTGGGTTTTCAAGCATGAACTGCTCTTTTCAAGTCCTGCCACAGCATCTCAATTGGGATTAGGTCTGGACTTTGACTAGGCAATTCTGAAACTTCAAATTTGTTGCTTTTTAACCATTTTCATGTAGACTTGATTGTGTTTTTAATAATTGTCTTGCTGCATGTTCCAGCTGCGCTTCAGCTTCAGCTCACAGACGGATGGCCTGACATTCTCCTGTAGAATTCTCTGATGAAGAGCAGAATTTATGGTTCCTTCTATTAACTTCATTAGGGTAGGGGGCACTATTTTCCCCTCCGGATGAAAAGCATGCCCAAAGTTAACTGCCTGCTACTCAGGCCCAGAAGCTAGGATATGCATATACTTGGTAGATGTGGATAGAAAACTCTCTAAAGTTTCCAAAACTGTTAAAGTAATGTCTGTGAGTATAACAGAACTGATATTGCAGGCGAAAACCTGAGAAAAATCCATCCAGGAAGTGGGATTTCTTTTATTTTGTAGTTTTCTATTGAATGCCATTACAGTATCCATTGACTTAGGACTGAAATTGCACTTCCTATGGCTTCCACTAGATGTCAACAGTCTTTAGAAATTGTTTCAGGCTTGTATTCTGAAAAATGAGGGAGTAAGACCACTTTGAATGAGTGGACCATTCAGTGTCCCTGAGGTTTTTCACGCGCACGACCGAGAGCACACCTTTCTTGTTTTCCTTTTATATTGACGAAGCTTTTGTCCGGTTGAAATGTTATTGATTATTATGACTAAGAACAACCTGAGGAATGATTAGAAACATTGTTTGACATGTTTCTACGAACTTTACTGATAATTTTGGGATTTTTCATCTGTCTGTTGTGACTGCCTTTGAGCCTGTGGATTACTGAACATAACGCGCGAACAAAACTGAGGTTTTTGGATATAAAGAGGGACTTTATCAAACAAAACAAACATTTATTGAGTAAATGGGAGTCTTGTGAGTGCAACCATATGAAGATCATCAAAGGTAAGTGATTCATTTTATCACTATTTTTTGTAATGATTTGTCTGCTGGGCGCTGTTCTCAGATAATCGCATGGTTTGCTTTCGCCATAAAGCCTTTTTGAAATCTAACACTGTGGTTGGATTAACAAGAAGTTAATCTTTAATCCGATGTATAAAACTTGTATGTTTTATGAATTTATATAATGAGTTTTCTGTTTTTGAATTTGGCGCTCTGCAATTTCACTGGATGTTGGCCAGGTGGGACGGTAGCATCCCACACCCCCTAGAGAGGTTTTAAGGCAAGTCGTCTATGTCCTGAGGCAGCAAAGCACCCCCAAACATCACACTACCACCCCCATGCTTGACCAATGGTATGAGGTTCTTTCTGTGGAATGCAGTGTTTGGTTTTTGCCGGAATATTACGGGACCGATTTCATCCAAGAATATGACTAAAGTTTGCCAAAAAGCACCTGGGCTCAGTGGGAATGTTCCAAACCTCATGTCTCTATCATAATCCATTCAAAAGTTATTGGAGTTTTTACCCTTGTAGGATGGCCAGAATTAGGGTGACTAAATCAATAGAGGCCAAAGAAAAAAAAGTGGTAAAAAATCTTGAAAATTGCATTGCGTCAGCTAGACTGGATTCTGGGATACTGGCTACCACTTTCCCATTGAATTCGTCATCTCTTTCTTCTCAAATCTGCAGGACATAAAACAACATAGAGGTAAGACGGATATGGATATCGACATGACAAGTAGTATTTTCATGTTTTATACTGAACAAAAATAGAAACGCAACACGCAAACATTTCTATGATTTGACTGAGTTACAGTTCATATAAGGAAATCAGTAAATTTATAAATTAATCAGGCCCTAATCTTTGGATTTCACATGACTGGGCAAGGGTGCAGCCATGGGTGGGTCTAGGAGGGCATAGGCCTACCCACTGGGGAGCCAGGCCCAGCCAATCAGAATGAGGTTTTTTTCCCACAAAAGGGCTTTATTACAGACAGAAATACTCCTCAGTTTCATTAGCTTTCCGGGTGGCTGGTTTCAGATGATCCCGCAGGTGAAGAAGCCAGATGTGGAGGTCCTGGGCTGGCGTGGCATTTTCACCCGCTCTGGGTAGAGTGGGTAGACACATTACATATATTAGATTTTTTGTCGAGTGTCATTAGCTACAGTGCCTTGCAAAAATATTCACCCCCTTGGCGTTTTCCTATTTTGTTGCATTACAACCTGTAATTTAAATGTATTTTTATTTGGATTTCATGTAATGGACATACACAAAATAGTCCAAAATGGTGCGTGGATATGTATTCACCCCCTTTGCTATGACGCCCCTAAAGAAGGTCTGGTGCAACCAATTACCTTCAGAAGTCACATACTTAGTCAAATTAAGTCCACCTGTGTGCAATCTAAGTGTCACATGATCTTCACATGATCTCAGTATATATACAGCTGTTCTGAAAGGCCCCAGAGTCTGCAACACCATTATGCAAGGGGCACTACCAAGCAAGTGGCACCATGAAGACCAAGGAGCTCTCCAAACAGGTCAGGGACAAAGTTGTGGAGAAGTACAGATCAGGGTTGGGTTATAAAAAAATCTGAAACTTTTAACATCCCACGGAGCACCATTAAATCCATTATTAAAAAATGGAAAGAATATGGCACCACAACAAACCTGCCAAGAGAGGGCCAGCGACCAAAACTCATGGACCAGGCAAGTTTGGCATTAATCAGAGAGGCAACAAAGAGACCAAAGATAACCCTGAAGGAGCTGCAAAGCCCCACAGTGGAGATTGGAGTATCTGTCCATAGCACCACTTTAAGCCGTACACTCCACAGAGCTGGGCTTTACGGAAGAGTGGCCAGAAGAAAGAAATAAGCAAACACGTTTGGTGTTTGCCAAAACGCATATGGGAGACTCCCCAAACATATGGAATAAGGTACTCTGGTCAGATGAGACTAAAATTGAGCTTTTTGGCCATCAAGGAAAAAACTATGCCTGGCGCAAACCCAACACCTCTCATAACCCCGAGAATACCATCCCCAGTGAAGCATGGTGGTGGCAGCATCATGCTGTGGGGGTGTTTTTCATCGGCAGGGACTGGGAAACTGGTCAGAATTGAAGGAATGATGGATGAAGGGAAATTCTTGAGGGAAACCTGTTTCAGTCTTCCAGAGATTTGAGACTGGGATGGAGATTCACCTTCCAGCAGGACAATGACCCTAAGCATACTGCTAAAGCAACACTTAAGTGGTTTAAGGGGAAACATTTAAATGTCTTGGAATGGCCTAGTCAAAGTCCAGACCTCAATCCAATTGAGAATCTGTGGTATGAATTAAAGATAGCTGTACACCAGCGGAACCCATCGAACTTGAAGAATGGGCAAAAATCACAGTGGCTAGATGTGCCAAGCTTATAGAGACATACCCCAAGAGACTTGCAGCTGTAATTGCTGCAAAATGTGTTTCTACAAAGTATTGACTTTGGGTGGGTGAATAGTTATGCATGCTCAAATTTCTTTTTTTTGTTCTAATTTCTTGTCAGTTTCACAATGAAAAAGATTTTGCATCTTCAAAGTGGTAGGCATGTTGTGCTAATCAACTGATTATTATGCAACAAAAGAGGAAAAATGCCAAGGGGTGTGAATACTTTCGCAAGCTACTGTACATCAATTATTGCCCAATAAGAAGCAACTTGCTCACAGACAGTGATAAAAAACCATCAATTTCAAAGCTCTGAGCACATCAAAAGAAAATATTCCTCTCACAGGTAGACTAATCAAAATCTTTCCTCCTTTTATGCCCCCTGTGGACATTGGGGAGGTGTTACACTATTTGTATAAGCTTAATCAATGATAACCACTAGGAGTTATTATCTTAATGATAAGCCTGAGCCTGTTATATATACTGCCAGATGAAATATGACATTCCTAAAAGAGCTAAACAAACTTGAGCTGAAGTTTACAGAGATGAATTTTCACTAAGGAGCATTACCCCCGCCAAAAAAATTGCCCTTTGATCAGGACCCCGCAGCAAAATGAATTAATTTAGGCTGTGAATCGTGTTATTTCAATGGAGAGGGGCCATATATTATCCGCCTCTCTGCCTTTTGGGTCGGAAAGACCTTGTATAATACTTACTGCCTCACACAACAATTTTTTCCCTGTATATTTTGGGGATTTGCTTTAAGGGTTTCTGAGTGTGATTGCAGACAAATACAGTGAAGGTGTATAATACAACTCTTTTGTGCTGTTTGCAATGATCCAGCAATACATTGAGGTTTAAGCTTTGTTTCATACATCATTGTCTAGATACTCAGGCCCCAAAAGGGACAAATAAAATGTTAGGGTGTGTTTCATGATTTCAATATGAAAGGCTGGTTTTGTTGATGTTCTGAAACCTGAAAATTATCCATACTTTTTTTTCTGGCTACGGTTTCTCTCCTTTTTCTCCTGAGAAATGCAGTAGCACTTGTGGTGAGATAGCCGTATTCAGATCAGCTCTAGACAAGGTTGAGTGATGGAAGCAATCCCTGAGATGTGCACTTTTAATAGAGCAGATGCCCGACTGCACGCAGTGAAGAAAAACATTGAGCAGTAGCACGGAAGAAGTGAAAGCTTGGCTTCCCCCCACTACTCAACAGCAGGACGGTAGTACCCATCATTTGGAGTCAAACAACATCAGTCAAGAGCCACTCGCATGGAAATATGTGCACCTCTGCATGCACGGCATCATACAACGTTCTACACAGTTACATGCCTTGTTTTATGAATATTCCCCATTTCAAACTGACAGGCAAACGTTCAGACCGAAGTAGATGTTCTTGGATATTCATATTGCCAGCTTTGAGCTCAATTTTGAGTCTCATAGCAAAATGGCTGAATAGTTCTGGAATTAATTATTTTTTTATACATTTGTAAAAACCTCTAACAACCTGTTTTCACTTGGTCATTATGGGGTATTGTGTGTAGATTGGTATGGAAAAAAATATATTTAATACATTTTAGAATAAGGCTCTAACTTAACAAAATGTGGAAAAAGTCAAGGGGTCTGAATATTTTCTGAATGCACTGTATAAAGTGGGTAAAACAGTATGCAAACATTATTAAAGTGACCAGTGTTCAATGACTATGTAGTGCCTTCAGAAAGTACTGTATTCATACCCCTTGACTTATTCCACATTATGTTGTGTTACAGCCTGAATTCAAAATGTATAAAAAAAAATAACTCTCAACGATCTACACACAATACCCCATAGTGACAAAGTGAAAACATATTTTCACACCTCTGATTCAATACATATTAGAATCATCTTTAGAAGCGAGTCTTTCTGGGTACGTTTCTAAGTGCATTGCGCACCTAGATTGTACAATATTGGCACATTATTCTTCTAAAAATTCTTCAAGCTCTTGCCGTAGATTTTAAGTAGCCACTAAGGAACATTCAATGTCCTTTTGGTAAGCAACTCCAGTGTATATTTGGCCTTGTGTTTTAGGTTATTATCCTGCTGAAAGGTAAATTTGTCTCCCAGTGTCTGTTGGAAAGCAGACTGAATCAGATTTTCCTCTAGGATTTTGCCTGTGCTTAGCTCCATTCCATTTCTTTTTTATCCTGAAAAACTCCCCAGTTCTTAAAGATTACAAGCATACCCATAACATGATGCAATCACCACTATGCTTGAAATATGGAGAGTGGTACTCAGTAATGTGTTATATTGGATTTGCCCCCAAACATAGCACACTGTGTTCAGGACAAAAAAGTTAATTGCTTTGCCACATTGTTTGCAGTATTACTTGTTGCAAACAGGATTCATGTTTTGGAATATTTTGATTCTGTACAGGCTTCCTTCTTTTCACTCTGTCAATTAGGCCAGTATTGTGGAGTGACTACAATGTTGTTGTTCCATCCTCAGTTTTCTCCTATCACAGCTATTAAACTGTAACTGCTTTAATGTCACCATTGGCCTCACAGTGAAATCCCTGATTGATTTCCTTCCTCTCCAGCAGCTGAGTTGGGAAGGATGCCTGTATCGTTGTATTGACTGGTGTATTGATACATCATCGAAAGAGTAATTAATAACTTCACCATTCGCAAAGGGATATTCAATGTCAGCTTTTTTTATCCATCTACCAATAGGAGCACTTCTTTGCAAGGCATTGGAAAACCTCCCATGTCTTTATGGTTAAATCTGTGTTTGAAATTCACTGCTCAACTGAGGGACTTTAAAGACGATTGTACATGTGCGGTACAGAGAGGAAGTAGTCCTTCAAAAATCATGTTATGCAAGTAATGCAACTTATGTGACTTGTTACGTACATTTTTACTCCTGAACTTATTTAGGCTTGCCATAACAAAGGGGGTGAATACTTTTCAGACATTTCAGCTTTTCATTTTTAATTCATCTGTAAAAATTTCTAAACACATAATTTTACTTTGACATTTTGGGAATTGTGTGGCTATAATGGACTTTAAACTACCTTGATGAAAACGATGAGCTATACTGTTGAGATGCTACTGAAAGACTAAATACATACTGTTGATAGTCTACAGATATCAACAAATATCACCATAACGTTGGATTTATGTTAAAAGTTTGGTGAAATATTTTTTTAATTCCCTTACTTTGATCACTTTTTGCAAATCCAATCAGTTTTCCACGTTGATTCAACGGCATCACAACATTTTATTTGCTGAAATGACGTGGAAACAATGTTGATTCAACCAGTAGCTGTCAACCAAAACAATATTGTAAGTAAGTCGTCAGGTGGGAAAGGATGTGAGCAGGCACACAAAATGAAAACCAACCAGCAGGAAAAACATTATTTGCGTTTTACAATCATCAATCCCTTCAAACAACACAACCGTTTGCTTTGCTCTAGCTTGGAGCCAGCAATATCAATTTGTAATGGAATATGCTTCATAAGGCTCAAAGACAATCAATAACGCTTTCAGATAACACAATTACATGACAGAATGGAGAGCCGGCCTGTTTAAAATGTAGTCCAAGATAATTGTGTCATAGTAGATCAATAGCTATTTACAAATGTAGTTATTTTTAAGTGTTCAGATGTTATGATAAATCAGAGGGGGTTAAATAACTGTCCATGAGCCATAATAATACATTGAATGCATTATTATCGGGCCTCCCGAGTGGCGCAGCGGTCTAAGGCACTGCATCGCAGTGCTAGAGGCGTCACTGCAGACCTGGGTTCGATCCCGGGCTGTATTACAACTGGCTATGATCGGGAGTCCCATAGGGCGGTGCACAATTGGCCCTGCGTCATCCAGGTTAGGGGAGCGTTTACTTGGCTGGGCGGCTTTACTTGGCTCTTCGCACTCTAGCAGCTCCTTGTGGCGGACCGGGCGCCTGCAGGCTGACCTCGGCTGTCATTTGAACAGTGTTTCCTCCTACACATTGGTGCAGCTGACTTCTGGGTTAAGCGGGCAGGTGTTAAGAAGCGCGATTTGGCGGGTCATGTTTCGGAGGACACATGACTCGACCTTCGCCTCCTGAGCCCATTGGGGATTTGCAGCAATGAGACAAGATCGAAATTGGGGAGAAAAAGGTGGTAAAATACAAAAAAATTAAAATAAAGAAACGCATTATTATCATTCAGGTACCATACAGTGGGCCGTGTAATAGTGCACATGGTCCATTCTGAAGGTTTTCTAGCAGAAAGAAAGCTTATGTGAAGGCTCATCGATGAAAATAGACTTCAAATGTCTGTTTGACTTTGTTTCATTCTAACAATGAGGCCTTCATTTCCCAGTTGTATAAATTAGTGTGTCATATTACACACAAACTTATGTAACTGTGGGGTGCCATGTAAAACAAAGGGTAACATTTCTAAAGTATGTCATATCAAGAATCTGTCACTTGTGTGAGCACAAAAACAAAGAGCCAGAGAGAGAGAGAGAGGGAAAGAGAGAGAGAGGAATGACATTAATTTACATTTTTGTAGGGGTTGATACATTTTTCGTAACGGAAAATCAAGTCCGAATGTGGAAATTACAAATTTCAGAAGCCTTTTCAAACCTCAAATACAATACAAACTTTACATTTCCTGCATTGCAGGAAAGTTCTCCTGCAACTCGGTGATCTAATTAATCAAACTTTGGAATGTTTTCTAGCCAATCTTATCTAAAATAATATACCACTTTTTGCTTCACTGTACCCAATGTGTCTGATTTCTAATTATTGTACCTATGTTTGAATATACATGTAAATCCATGTGCATTTTATAGACAGAGATGTGGGAATATGATCGCTAGTCACAATTGAATATTGTTGTAGATGCCCCTTTTTTGACAAGCATTGGTTGGAATTAAACCCCCCTTCTCAAGACACACACACACTCACATAAACTCACCTTCCCATGCCTCCTCTCCGCAGCCACATTGAATATTGGTCCACCCTGAGACGAGGCTGGAAATGGCAGCGCAATTAGGGCTATCATATGCAGAGTGCTGGGAGTGAGTCACACATAGCTCCAAGCAGAAAATTAATTGAGATGATGCACCCATTAACCCTGAACCTAGAGCAAAGGATTCCAAGCTACAGGGCTCCTATTAATGGAATACCTACAGATGTAGTCTCTTCATTTTAGCCAGTCTTCTACAGCAGGAAAATAACCCTGCAGCAACAGGAAATGTTAATTATTATGTGGATTATAATTAATGGACATTTTTATAGGGGTTGATATATTTTTCATTAGAGAAAATCAAGTCTGAAATTTGAAAGAGGATATTCCAAACTTTAAAAGCCTTTTTAAAACTGAAATACACGACAAGTTTACATTTCCTGCTGTGCAGGAAAATTCTCAACAACAAAAGAGGGATGAAATTAAGATTCTACATCTGTATATGAATGCGACAGTTCACAATGGTCATCATCGTTATATGGTCCAATGTTCAGATGCTTGACTCTTCTTGACTGTTCTTGACTGTTCTTGACTGTTCTTGACTCAGGCACATAAAGGCTGTTAGTGCTTTTTAGAATTATTGGTGAACGTCAAAGTATGTGACCCCACTTTACATGCATATTTTGTTTGCCATTACCTTGTTATAAGTTCAACCAACATTTGAGAGTACAATCACAGTCAAGATAAGATAATGCACATAAACATAAATACTACACAAATACCTGCTCATGACAACAAAACTACCAATCACAATACACTGTAGGCCATATGCTATGCAATTCTATTCTATTTGCTCCCCAGCTAGGCCTATGCTGTCTATTCTATTGAATATATGACTCCTTTGACCAACTTTACGGTTTACTCTTGCTGTTTGGGGAACGACTTCAGTTCTCTGGATGTATTATGTAATTTACATGCGAGTTGTGTTCTCGCAACTACACGCTCCCGCTCCTGCAGCTGTATTAGTTGACCTTTACATTGTTCCCTCGAAAGCTTTGGCCAAATAGGACTGGAGTGAAATAGTCTACGTCCCAAGTGGCACCCTATTCCTTAAATAGTGCACTACTTTTGGCATTATGTAGGGAATAGGATGCCATTTGGGACGTAGCCATAACCTTCAGAATACAATTGTCACCCTGGGACACTCAATTGTCATGTTTCATTATTGCAATTTCCATTCTCCACCTCTGAGATTTTCTAGTAGGTGTGTCCGTAATGGCATCCTATTCTCTATACAGTGCACTACTTTTGACCAGAGCCCTATGGGTTTCCTCATGGGCCCGGAATAGGGTGCCATTTGGGATGCAATCTCTGGATGCCTATATGGAGTACAGGTCCTCACAATATGTAGACACCATGTGTCTCATTTTATCATCAAAATTATGTACCAAATGTCAGCAACCTTGGCTGGCATTGCAGTACAGGTATGCTTGAGAATTTCCACTTATGTGCAATTTTGTTTCACTGATGGAATTTTGGGATCAAATGCCAATCTCTACAGTACAGTCATACCATATACATATTTAAGATTGATTTGTTTTGTCAGACAATAACAAGGTTTCCATCCAACCTTTTTATGTGAGTAAAGTGCATGACGGAAAAAACATTTCATGACAGGTCTAATGGAAACAACAAAATAAGCTAGACAAGGAGGGATCTTTTTGAGTCTATGAAATGAATTATGTGAGAAATGGCAGTGGAATTGCCTTAATGCGCATATTGATTTAATAACCATTATATGTTGTGTGGTCCGCCCACTACGACTTGGGAAAGCATGCAGTTTATTAGCTGATGGAATAAGTTATGATGCTCTTATTCTGGTGACATGATGACCAATGCTTGGTTGCCATTTGACAAATAAAAATATTTTGTTGATGTGCCCTTGAGTAACACGGAACCCAAACCGGCTACTCGCGTGCGCCAACGTGCATAAATATATTTTGTGTCCCCACACCAAACGCGATCAGGACACGCAGGTTAAAATACCAAAACAAACTCTGAACCAATTACATTAATTTGGGGACAGGTCGAAAAGCATTAAACATTTATGGCAATTTAGCTAGTTAGCTTGCCCTATTTAGCTAGCTTGCTGTTGCTAGATAATTTGTCCTGGGATATACACATTGAGTTGTTATTTTACCTGAAATACACAAGGTCCTCTACTCCGACAATTAATCCACACATAAAATGGTCAACCGAATCATTTCTAGTCATCTCTCCTTTCAGGCTTTTTCATCTTTGAACTTATATGGTGATTGGAATCTAAACTTTCATAATATTACCACGACGACCGGCAAAACAGTTCATCTTTCAATCACCCACGTGGGTATAACCAGTGAGGAGATGACACGTGGGTACCTGCTTATATAAACCAATGAGGAGATGGGAGAGGCAGGACTTGCAGCGCGATCTGCATCAGAAATAGAAAGGAGTTCTATTTTAGCCCTTGGCAACGCAGACGCTCGTTGGTGCGCACGAGCAGTGTGGGTGCAATAATTGAATAACATGGATTTCTACATTTATTTTGCAACGCGACGCGAGTGGTGTGGTCAGCCTATTAGGCACTTAATCCTAATTTGCTCCTGGGACGCTGTACTACTATGGCTGATCCTGTAAAACACACATTTGCCTGTGTGTTTTACAGGATCAGTATAAGGGTTATTTGTTATTGTAGTTTGGTCAGGACGTGGCAGAGGGTATTTTGTTTATGTGGTTCGGGGTGGTGTTATGTAGTAGGGTGTTTGATTTATTATTTCCGGGTTTTTGGGGTTATGATCTAGGTTTGTATTTTCTATGTGGTCTCTAGTCTTTTGTATTTCTATGTCTAGTTTATTGGGGTTGGACTCTCAATTGGAGGCAGGTGTTTTCTAGTTGCCTCTGATTGAGAGTCCTATATATGGGTATGTGTTTGGTTAAGTGTTTGTGGGAGATTGTTTCTTGTTTTGCGTGTGTGAGCATGACAAGACTGTTTTGTTGTTCTTCGTTATTTTGGTGTTCACTTTATTTTTAAATAAATACAAGATGAGCATCCACATTCCTGCTGCGTTTTGGTCCTCCATTCCCGACGACAACCGTGACCGTGTATGTGAAAATAAAATATCTATTTCTTAAATGTTATCATCTGAAACAAGTCAATTTGAAGGAAACAGATCTCTGGTGAGAAAATGTGATATTTGTTTTTGTTGTTGCGAATATGTGAATATTAATATGAAAATCTGTCGCCAATTGGTTAGCTACAGACACTAAAACACTGTCACGATTGTCTAGGACCAGTGGAGACGTGGAATCAGGAGCAGGAGACAGAGGGCCGGAGCAACTGAGTTTTAATAATAAATAAAAAAATGCAACAGCCGTAGGGCACAGGGCGCGTGGCGAAGTCCGCCAGGAGAAAACACTTTTCCCAAAATTAAGCGCACTGGAAAACAAACAGAGCGCGGGGCGCAGCCCGGCAATATAATGTACACTAATCGGATATAATGACAACTGTCCTGAGTGAACAAATAAACAATCCCGCACGAGAACCCCAACTGAAAATACACACTAAATAACCCCCCACTAATGACAAACGCAAAACAGGTGCGGGATAGACAGACAAAACCAAAAGACACAGAAACAACGATCGGTGGCAGCTAATAGGCCGGCGACGACGACCGGCGAGCGCCGCCCGACCGAGGAGGGGCGTCACCTTTGTTAGATACTGTGACAGTACCCCTCCCCTGACGCGCACCGACGCCGGCCTCGGGGACGGCCCGGAGGGCGAGGCGCCGGCCGATCCGGACGGCGACGGTGGAATTCTTGTAGCATCGGTGGATCTAGAATGTCCGCCGCCGGAACCCAGCACCTCTCCTCCGGACCGTACACCTCCCAGTCCACGAGGTACTGCAGGCCCCCTACCCGACGTCAGGAGTCCAGGATGGTTCGGACTGTGTACGCCGGGGCCCCCCCGATGTCCAGGGGGGGCGGGGGGACCTCCAGCACCTCATCGTCCTGCAGTGGACCAGCTACCACCGGCCTGAGGAGAGACACATGAAACGAGGGGTTAATGCGGTAATATGAAGGGAGTTGTAACCTGTAACACACCTCGTTTATCCTCCTCAGGACTTTGAACGGCCCCACAAACCGCGGACCCAGCTTCCGGCAGGGCAGGCGGAGGGGCAGGTTCCGCGTCGAGAGCCAGACTCTGTCCCCCGGATTATACACGGGGGCGTCACTGCGGTGGCGGTCAGCGCTCTCCTTGTGTCGTTCACCAGCCCTCCTTAGGCACTCCTGGACACCATTCCAGGTCTCCTGAGAGCGCTTCACCCATGCCTCCACCGCAGGAGCCTCCGTCTGGCTCTGTTGCCATGGCACCAGGACCGGCTGATACCCCAATACCACCTGGAAGGGTGACAGGTTGGTAGAGGAGTGGCGCTGAGAGTTCTGGGCCATCTCGGCCCATGGCACGAACTGCGCCCACTCCCCTGGCCGGTCCTGGCAATATGACCGCAGAAACCTGCCCACATCCTGGTTGATGCGTTCTACCTGCCCATTACTCTCGGGGTGGAAACCCGAGGTCAGGCTGACCGAGACCCCCAGCCTCTCCATAAACGATCTCCACACCCTGGACGTGAACTGGGGACCCCGATCAGATACGATGTCCTCGGGCACCCCATAGTGCCGGAAGACATGGGTGAACAGGGCCTCCGCGGTCTGCAGGGCCGTAGGAAGACCGGGCAAAGGGAGCGGACGGCAGGACTTAGAGAACCTGTCCACAACGACCAGGATCGCTGTATTCCCCTGGGACGGCGGGAGATCCGTGAGGAAATCCACCGAGAGGTGAGACCAAGGCCGCTGCGGAACAGGGAGGGGCTGTAATTTCCCTCGAGGCAGGTGCCTAGGAGCCTTGTACTGAGCGCATACCGAACAGGAAGAGACATAACGCCGAACATCCTCAGCCAAGGTGGGCCACCAGTACTTTCCCTTTAGGCCCCGCACTGTCCGTTCCACCCCAGGATGACCCGAGGAGGGTAGAGTGTGGGACCATCGGATCAGTCGATCGCGAACACCAAGCGGAACGTATTTCAGGCCCACGGGACACTGCGGTGGAGTGGGTTCTGACCGACCCGCCCGCTCGATGTCCGCATCCACCTCCCATACCACCGGTGCCACCAGACAGGAGGCGGGAAGTATGGGAGTAGGATCGATGGTCCGCTCCTCGGTGTCGTAGAGACGCGACAGTGCGTCAGCCTTCCGGTTCCGGGAACCTGGAATGTTCGAGAGAGTGAAGTTAAACCTCGTAAAAAACATGGCCCACCTTGCCTGACGGGGATTAAGCCTCCTCGCTGCCCGGATATACTCCAGGTTACGGTGGTCGGTCCAGATGAGAAAAGGGTGACGTGCCCCCTCAAGCCAATGTCTCCACACCGTCAAAGCCCTGACCATGGCTAACAGCTCCCGGTCCCCCACATCATAGTTGCGCTCCGCCGGGCTCAGCTTCTTAGAAAAGAAGGCACATGGGCGGAGCTTCGGAGGAACGCCCGAGCGCTGCGATAGCACAGCTCCTACCCCAGCCTCGGACGCGTCCACCTCCACTATGAATGGCAAAGAGGGGTCCGGATGCGCCAGGACAGGTGCGTTGGTAAACAGAACCTTCAGACGAAGGAAGGCTCTGTTCGCCTCTGCTGACCATCGTAGCCGCACCGGCCCCCCCTTCATCAGTGAGGTAATGGGAGCCGCCACCTGACCAAAACCCCGGATAAACCTCCGATAATAATTAGCGAACCCCAAGAACCGCTGCACCTCCTTCACAGTGGTTGGGGTTGGCCAATTACGCACAGCCGTCACGCGGTCACACTCCACCTCCACCCCCGAGGTGGAAATGCGATATCCTAGAAATGAGACGGCTCGTTTGGAGAACTCACATTTCTCCGCCTTGACGTATATAGGTTATGCTCCAGCAGCCGCCCAAGCACTTTACGCACCAGGGACACATGCTCGGCGCGTGTGGCGGAGCAAATCAGGATGTCATCGATGTACACCACCACACCCTGCCCGAGCATGTCCCGAAGGACCTCGTCCACAAAGGATTGGAAGACAGCGGGAGCGTTCTTTAACCCATACGGCATGACGAGGTACTCATAATGGCCCGATGTGGTACTAAATGCGGTTTTCCAATCGTCTCCATCTCGGATACGCACCAGGTTATATGCGCTCCTGAGATCTAATTTCGTGAAGAAGCGCGCCCCGTGAAATGACTCCACTGCCGTAGCAATGAGAGGTAGCGGGTAACTGAAACCCACTGTGATAGCATTTAGACCTCTATAGTCAATGCACGGGCGCAGACCTCCCTCCTTCTTCTTCACGGAAAAAAAACTTGAGGAGACGGGGGACTTAGATGGCCGAATGTATCCCTGTCTCAAGGACTCAGTGACGTATGTATCCATAGCCACTGTCTCCTCCTGAGACAGAGGATACACGTGACTCCTAGGAAGAACCGCGTCGGCCTGGAGGTTTATCGCACAATCCCCTCGTCGATGGGGTGGTAATAGAGTCGCCTTCGTCTTACTGAAGGCGATAGCCAAATCGGCATACTCTGAGGGAATGTGCACGGTGGAGACTTGGTCTGGACTCTCCACCGTAGTCGCACTGATGGAAACTCCTATGCACCTACCTGAGCACTCCCTCGACCACCCCGTAAGAGCCCTCTGTATCCACGAAATCTGAGGGTTGTGCGTGGCTAGCCAGGGGATTCCCAGTACCACTGGAAACGCTGGGGAGTCAATGAGGAACAGGCTGATACGCTCCTCATGACCCCCCCACGTCTGCATAACCAGTGGCACTGTGACCTCCCCTACTTGGCCTGACCCTAGCGGTCGACTATCTAGGGCGTGCACGGGGAAGGGGTGGTCCAGCTGAACCAGGGGAATCCCTAACCTCTTCGCTAACCCACGGTCCATAAAACTCCCAGCTGCACCTGAATCGACTAGTGCCTTATACTGGAAGTGAGGGGAAAAATCTGGAAAACAAACCGAGGTGTACATGTGATCGACAGGGGGCTCTGGGTGTGGCTGGTGCGGACTCACCTGGGGGTTCGAAGTAGTGCTCTGCCTGCCCTCCGAACTCCCGGGGGGACCACTCCAGCACCGGTCCACAGTGTGTCCTCTGCGTCCACATCGGGTGCAGGAGAGACCCCCCCCTCCGGTCCTCCTCGACGAAGCCCCCGCTATCTCCATGGGCTGTGGAGCGGGGGGACTGGGAGGCGGAACGAACAGGCCCCGACTGGAACGTCCCCGGGAAGCCAGCAGGTTGTCCAGTCTAATGGACAAGTCCACCAATTGGTCTAGGGTGGAGGCGTTGTCCCTACAGGCCAGCTCCCGGCGGACGTCCTCGCGAAGGCTACACCTATAGTGGTCTATCAAGGCCCGCTCGTTCCACCCCGATCCAGCGGCGAGAGTCCGGAATTCCAGGGCGAAATCCTGAGCGCTCCTCGTCTCCTGTCTCAAATGGAATAACCGCTCACCCGCCGCCCTGCCCTCCGGGGGATGATCGAAAACCGCCCGGAAGCGGCGGGTGAACTCAGGGTAGTCGCCCCGAGCCGAGTCTGGGCCATCCCAGACTGCATTGGCCCATTCTAAGGCTCGACCCGTGAGACAGGAGACGAGGACGCTCACCCTCTCTTCGTCGGAGGGGGGGGGGCGGTATAGTTCCAATTGGAGCAAGAACCCCTTGCACCCAGCGGCCGTCCCATCGAACTCCCGGGGAGGAGTAATCCGGATACCACCGGCGCCCGCTTCAGGGGGTGTGTGTAGGGGCGCAGGGTGAGGGACCGGAGCTGGTCCAGCTGGGGAAGCACCTCTCTCCCAGTTCTCCAACCGGGCCAACACCTGGTCCATGGCCGAGCCTAGGCAGTGGAGGAGGCTGGCGTGTTGAGAGACCTGCTCAGCCATGGACGGCGCTTCTGCTCCTGCTGACTCCATTGTGGTGCGGGATTCTGTCACGATTGTCTAGGACCAGTGGAGACGTGGAATCAGGAGCAGGAGACAGAGGGCCGGAGCAACTGAGTTTTAATAATAAATAAAAAAAATGCAACAGCCGTAGGGCACAGGGCGCGTGGCGAAGTCCGCCAGGAGAAAACACTTTTCCCAAAATTAAGCGCACTGGAAAACAAACAGCGCGCGTGGCGCAGCCCGGCAATATAATGTACACTAATCGGATATAATGACAACTGTCCTGAGTGAACAAATAAACAATCCCGCACGAGAACCCCAACTGAAAATACACACTAAATAACCCCCCACTAATGACAAACGCAAAACAGGTGCGGGATAGACAGACAAAACCAAAAGACACAGAAACAACGATCGGTGGCAGCTAATAGGCCGGCGACGACGACCGGCGAGCGCCGCCCGACCGAGGAGGGGCGCCACCTTTGTTAGATACTGTGACAAACACCCACTAAAACACACTGTTTGTGTTCAACCATATTACCAGTCACCTTGCTATGGTTAAATGCAGTGGTTCAGTTTGGTGCAAATGCTGCTATCTATCCACGGTTTCTGGTTTGGATAGGTTTTAATAGTCACAGTGGGGACAACATCCCCTATACACTTCCTGATGAATTCAGTCACCTTGTATTTTATATTTGTGTCCGTGTATACATCAATGTTATTAACCGAGGCAACCCAGAACAAATTTCAGTCCGCGTGATCAAAACAGTCTTGTAGCATGGATTCCGATTGGTCAGACCAGCATTGAATAGACCTTAGCGCGGGTACTTCCTGTTTGAGTTTCTGCCTATATGAAGGGAGGAGCAAAATGGAGTCGTGATCTGATTTGCCGAATGGAGGGCTGGGGAGGGCCCTGTAGGCATCCTGGAAGAGAGAATAGCAGTGGTCGAGTGTTTTCCCAGCACAAGTACTACAGTCAATGTGTTGATAGAGCTTTGGTCGCGTTTTCCTCAAATTTTCTTTGTTGACCTATACAGGATCGCCCCCCCCCCCCCTCCAATTGTTCATTGGATCAATCAAAACTTTGCACATACACTGCTGCTATCTAGTGGCCAAAATCGCACCTAACCTGGAATAGTAGTGTGACCTTTCTCTTGCTATTTTTTATTTTATCATCTTTGAAATGCATGTTTTTTTCTTTGTATTATCTTTTACCAGATCTAATGTGTTATATTCTCCTACATTAATTTCAAATTTCCACAAACTTCAAAGTGTTTCCTTTCAAATGGTATCAAGATAATTAATTTCCTTGCTTCAGGTCCTGTTCTACAGGCAGTTAGATTTGTGTATGTCATTTTAGGCGAAAATTGGAAAAAAAGGGTCCAATCCTTACCTAAGAGATTCAAATCTCTAGCTACAATAAATGTGGCCTCGGAATATGTGGTTTCCAGTTTGCATAAAGTCCAGTGTAGTTCCTTGAGGGCTGTCATGGTATCGGCTTGAGCAGGAATACATTTACATTTACATTTAAGTAATTTAGCAGACGCTCTTATCCAGAGCGACTTACAAATTGGTGCATTCACCTTATGATATCCAGTGGAACAACCACTTTACAATAGTGCATCTAAATCTTTTAAGGGGGGGGGGGGGGGGGGGGGGTTAGAAGGATTACTTTGTCCTATATACATGGCTGTGACTATGACCGAAAATAATTCTCTTGGCAGTTAATACGGTTGGCATTTTATTGTGAGGTATTCTAGGTCGGGTGAATAAAATGACTTGAGTTTCGGTACGTTATCACAATTACACCATGAGTGGTTAATCATGAAACGTACACCACCGCCCTTCTTCCCGGAGAGTTCTTTATTCCTGTCTGCGCAATGTACTGAGAACCCAGCTGGCTGTATGGACGGGGACAGTATATCCGAAGAAAGCCAAGATTCTGTGAAACAGACTATGTTACAGTCCCTAATGTTTCTCTGGAAGGAGATCCTAGCCCTGAGCCCATCTACTTCATTGTCCAGAGACTGAACATTAGCGAGTAATATACTCAGGAAGCGGTGGATGGTGTGCCCGCCTCCTGAGTCGGACTAGAAGTCCACTCCGAATACCTCTTCTCCGCCAGTGGCGTCTTGGAGCAGCCTCTGGGATAAGTTCAATTGCCCTGGATGGTGCAAACAAAGGATCCAATTTGGGAAAGTTGTAATGCTGGTGAGTTACTACCACTCTGATATCCAAAATTTATTTCCAGCTGTATGTTATAAGACAAAAAACGTTCTGGGCTAATAGTGTAAGAAATAACACAGAAAAAACATAAATACTGCAAAGTTGCTTAGGAGCTAGAAGCAGAGCTGCCATGTCTGTCAGTGCCATCTTAAAATGCTTTAGACACCTTGTAGAGTCCATGTCCCAATTAATGACTGTTCCGAGGGCAAAATGTTTGGGTGGAACTCAATATTAGGAAGAGGTTCTTAATGTTTTGTACACTCAGTGTATATACTGTATTTTTGGCATAGCTCATCCTGATCTACCTCATACTCTAAATACCATTTTCTTTCCAAATGTTAGTCTATACACACCACGTATTTATATTCTGGATTCTAACACATACTCACTCTAATATATTTACTCTTGATTTGTTAACCTCTCTGGGCCAGTGGGACGCTTGCGTCCCACCTACTCAACAGCCAGTGTAATCCCGTGGCGCGATATTCAAATACCTTAGAAATGCTATTACTTCAATTTCTCAAAAATATGACTATTTTACACAATTTTAAAGACAAGACTTTCGTTAATCTAACCACACTGTCCGATTTCAAAAAGGCTTTACAACGAAAGCAAAACATTAGATTATGTCAGTAGAGTACCCAGCCAGAAATAATCAGACGCCCATTTTTCAAGCTAGCATATAATGTCACATAAACCCAAACCACAGCTAAATGCAGCACTAACCTTTGATGATCTTCATCAGATGACAATCCTAGGACATTATGTTATACAATACATGCATGTTTTGTTCAATCAAGTTCATATTTATATCAAAAAACAGCTTTTTACATTAGCATGTGACTAGCATGTGACTAGCATTCCCACCGAACACTTCCGGTGAATTTACTAAATTACTCATGATAAACGTTCACAAAAAACATAACAATTATTTTAAGAATTATAGATACAGAACTCCTTTATGCACTCGCTATGTCCGGTTTTAAAATAGCTTTTCGGTGAAAGCACATTTTGCAATATTCTGAGTAGATAGCCCGGCCATCACAGACTAGCTATTTTGACACCCACGAAGTGTGGTACTCACCAAACTCCGATTTACTATTAGAAAAGTTTGATTACCTTTGCTGTTCTTCGTGCACTCCCAGGACTTCTACTTCAACAACAAATGTTGGTTTGGTTCCAAATAATCCATAGTTATATCCAAAGAGCGGCGTTTTGTTCGTGCGTTCAAGACACTATCCGAAGGGTAAAGAAGGGTGACGCACCCGACGCGTTTCGTGACCAAAAAATTCAAAATATTCCATTACCGTACTTCGAAGCATGTCAAATGCTGTTTAAAATCAATTTTTATGCTATTTTTCTCGTAAAAAAGCGATAATATTCCCACCGGGTGTCGTTGTTTTCGTTCAAAGAGAGAGAAAGTAAACATGGTGTCGGCTCGTGCATGCGCCTCCAGTCTCATTGTCCTCAGATCAACCACTTACAAAATGCGCTAATGTTTTTCAGCCATGGCCTGCAAAGCCACCATTCATCGTTCTGGCGCCTTCTGAGAGCCTATGGGAGCGTTAGAAAATGTCACGTTATGCCAGAGATCCCCTGTTTTGGTTAGAGATGATCAAGAAGGCCATGAAATGGTCAGAGAGAGCGCTTCCTGTTTGGAATCTTCTCAGGTTTTGGCCTGCCAAATGAGTTCTGTTATACTCACAGACACCATTCAAACAGTTTTAGAAACTTTAGGGTGTTTTCTATCCAAATCAAACAATTATATGCTTATTCTAGTTACTGGGCAGGAGTAGTAACCAGATTCAATCGGGTACGTTTTTTATCCGGCCGTGCAAATACTGCCCCCTATCCCCAACAGGTTAATTGGACTAGTTCTTTCATTTCTTGATTTTTTGTTAAGATGTTTTTGCGTATTGTTTTGTATTTGCGTGACATTCTACTGCACTGTTGGAGCTATGAACGTACAGTACCAGACACAAGTTTGGACACACCTACTCATTCAAGGGTTTTTCTTTATTTTGACTATTTTCTACATTGTAGAAGCTGGGTGAGAGAATGCCAAAGGTGTGCAAAGCTGTCACAAAGGCAAAGGCTACTTTCAAGAAACATACTTTGATTTGTTTAACACTTTTTTGGTTACTACATGATTCCATATGTGTTATTTCATAATTTTGATGTCTTCACTATTATTCTACAATGTAGAAAATAGTCAAAATAAAGAAAAACCCTTGAATGAGTAGGTGTGTCAACTTTTGACTGGTACTGTAAGCATTTTTCTGCACCTGCTATAAAACCTGCAAATCTGTGTAAATAAACTCTGATTTCATTTAATTACCAAAATATCTGTAACGGAATTACTGCAATTAAATTGGCTACAATGGGAAATCATACTAGTCACAAACCACAGTTGTATCATCTGCTACTGTCCTCCCTTCCACTACCATACATACACACCCCTCCCCTCTCTCTTTCTCTTTCTGTCTTTCTCTCTGTCTTCAGTTAATGTCACCTCTCCTGGCTCTTACTGACACCTACCCTCGTTCCATTTACTGTAACAAGCATCCTCACCCACTGAGTACTGACCAACACCGGACATCCATGGATGTTGAAGTGTATAAAACATTTGGTCCACCCTGCCAGACAAAATCTGAACCAATCATAGACATCTATCAATGTTTCACAAGTTTTGATATCACAGTACAGCACAGTGTGGCCAAGGTGGGGAACAGACCCAGTTTAGGCGGGGCCATAACATTTTGAACCTTAATTGATTCAAGGTACAAGGTTCAAGGAGTTTTCAATATGATTATGATATGTTTAAATGTTTCAGCTTAGGTTTGTTACATTTCCCTGTTCAAATAAATTCTAAATCAAACCCAAAAGTCTTGTTACAGTGTTTGCATTCAAGGTCAGGATTTTATATAAGGGTTTTGCATAGAGCAGTAAATTCACTTGAAAGTGCCATCCAGAGTGTGAACTATACTGTGACATTTGGGGTGGTCTTTTTTAACGGGACCTCCTGTGTGCACGCGCTTGCGTGGATGAACATTTGTTATGAACTTGCTAACGCTAATGTAATATTCACCCAAGAAAGTAAATACAAATTGTGGTCTCTACACGCATGTGCCCAGCTATTTACCCAAAAAGTTTTGGGTGTATGTTTTGTTTTTGTTTGAATCCCAGATTGCCTCTTACGGGGTTTCTCTGCTCATTTGTAGCCAGAATGTTTATTCCACCCTTTCAGTAATTCACCACTTTGCGTCTTACTACATTGACTGATGTGTCTGATGTAGCTTATCTCAAGAGCGTTATATATAAAAAATGAACATTTAAAACACCATCAACAAGATACTTGGAAGTAGGATTATTATGGCAAGCTGTATCCTCCACACACCCTCTGAGAACAGAGGCTTAGTCCAACTGTCTCTGTCTTTCTAACACACAGATGTACACACACACACACACACAAGACCAGCATAGAACAGTACGTCTTAGTTTTATTATCAGCAGTCAATCTGTGTATTGGCAGCGCTGCATATATTGTTCTCAACAAAACACAGATTAATGTGCACTTAGACTGCAGAGGCATCCAATTAATTATCTTAATAATATCAGACAGACGTAATGGTACAGGAGCGGGAGACATGAGGCAATTTTAGCCCTTAATAAGGCTAATAGTTGAACAGTGCAGTGCAGTGCAGTTGTTTGATTACCTAAAAGAAGAGTAACAACCAGAAATAGACAGAAAATGTATTTCCTTACTGTGTTTAGTGTACAGGGAGACTTCATTCATTTGCAGCCTGATTCTTGGTTGGTTGATGGTGGTATTTTTGTAAAAGGAGAAACCAACAGACTGTATAAAACCTGGTTGAAAGTTTGCTTCACAGAGCAATGTTTCAAGCTAATCTGATATGCGGTGCATGTTTTACAAAAAATAAAAACCGTTATGGATGTTAAATTGCCTGCTCAGATTGTCTTTCCCACAGAATTGTCTTGATAATGGACCAGGTTTAGTGCTTTTACCATATGGTAAGTGTGTGGGTTGTTGATTTTGTCATATGGCTTTGGCTTATTTGGGTTTACTGTATTGTATACTGTTATCTCAAGGGCCATAATTAAATAGTATTTTTGTGAAAATCGAGTTTGGTGAAAATGTAAAATTTGCACAAAATGTTGACTTACCTGTCAATATGTTCTCCAACTCATAAAACATTTTAGAAAAAGGCTCTGTGCCCTTATCCTTGCAAGGTGAGGTATTGAAAGGTTTTGAAAACAGGTGTCAATAATTATGACCCCTACCTTTTTGAGAGAAAAATATCTTACTTGTCAAACATCTTTCTCTAAACAATTATATTAGTATAAAATAATATAATTTCGCAATTTCTTGAGTGTACAATATAGCTCAGGATTTTAATTATTTATTTTATACAGTCATTTTTGCTCATCTTTATCAAGGGTGTCAATAATTTCGGACCCCACTGTATATGGTCTAAATATACAAATCATAACTCTTATCAAATTACTTTTTTATCCACCATCACCTCCCTTTTTTTTCTTAAATCTTAAAACACTTATAGTTCCTTACCTTGAAGTTTTCTCCCTTCATACTACAAAACACTCCTAGCTTCCTTCATGCATAAGTGGCAGTTGCCAACCCTCTCCTTGACTTACAGCATCCCATCTGTCCAGAAAACCCTACATTTTACCATCTCTATATAGCCCTCCACAATATAACAAAGCTTAATGTCTTTGGAAGCCATTCAATCTCAATGACTTCTGCTCTAGTGTCTTATCACATGACTTTATTAACCTAAATGTACTTTATGGAGACAAATGCACTGTCTACTTGTGGTTTATGACAAGGAGTTTTTAATGTACAAATACCAAGTTTGGGGAAATAAGCATGATGAATCAATCACCAATTGCAAAGTTCTTATCTCAAGCTACTTTGTAGGTCAAGATAATTTTGGACATTGCGTTCAGTTTATACTTTAGTTTAGACATAATAGGCCATTAGTGAAGTTAGAGGCCTTCGCTGTGTACAATACATCGCATATCATATTACACCCCAGATGCCTTCATTTTCAAAAGTTTAGCTAATTGTGCTATTAATCATTTCAGATTAAAATGTCAGTTAATGCTATCGGAATTAAATATACATTATAAATGGAAAGGGCAAAATATTCCCACCGGTGTTCTAAAAACCACATGCAGGTTCCCATCTGCAAGTATCTTCAGGTAACCAGGGACACAAGATATATTACTACTCAATCCTTTTAGTGTGCGTGCTGCAGTGTCGTTGTGTTTAGCCTTTTCTGAAAAATCAATACATTTCCCATAGTTACATTACATAAAATAAATGTGGATGATCTTCAAAGTCCATAAAATAAATCCCTCAGGCATAGCCCATCTTAGTTCCATACACACACTCTAAAAATGCAGAAAAACAACATCCATAAACCAATTATATCTTCTTTGCAACATATTGTACAGTAATTAACAATAACTGCGTACATAATTGCATAATGTAAATGTGCTCATTCAGTTTCAGCAGCACAACTTTCTGGCTTTTCAAAATGGACTCAGAAGATTAGACTTTAGAAGCCCAGTTGGGGTTTCAACTTACTGTTGAGGGTTAGAATAGTAGAAAACACAAGGTGCAATTTCGAAATTTGGTTGTGCACCTGCAGTTTTTATCTTTATACAATGCATTCGGAAAGCATTCAGACCCCTTGACATTTCCCCCGCAAAAAAATTGTTAGCCTTATTCTAATTTTTTTTTTTTATATCCCTCATCAATCTACACACAATACCCCATAAGGACAAAGTGAAAACAGGTTTTAATAAGGATCGGGGTCCCGCTACCGGGACAACTTCCGGTGAAACTGGAGGGCGCGTAATTCAAATAAATATTATGGATTTGAAACATTTTGGTACATATAAGTGTCTTATATCAGCTGAAAGCTTACATTCTTGTTAATCTAACTGCACTGTCAGATTTACAGTAGCTATTACAGAGAAAACATGCTTGTTGAGGATGGCACCGCATATCAAAATATGTTTCCACCGGCACAGGTTTCATACATTCACATATAAAGATGAAATATTCACTTACTTTTTGAAAATCTTCCTCTGGTTTGTCATCCAGAGGGTCCCAGCTATAACATGTAGTGTTGTTTTGTTAGATCAAATCCTTCTTTATATCCCAAAAGGTCTGTTTAGTTGGCGCCATCGATTTGAGTAATCCACTTGTTCAACTTGCAGAAAAATGAATCCGAAAATCTACCCCTAAACTTTGTTTCAACAAGTCAAAATACATTTCTATTTACTCCTCAGATACCCTAAAATGTAATCAAACTATAATATTTATTTCGGAAAGAAGTATGTTGAATTGGAGACCGATTTTAGCAGGTGCGTAATTTCCTCATGGCGCGCGCAAACACGGATTTCCAAGCCTATATCCTTCTACTAAAACTGTTATTTCTTATTCGTTTTTGAAGTTACAAGCCTGAAACATTGAACATACACTGCTGACACCCTGTGGAAGCCGTAGGAATTGCAATATGCAATAATTTTACAATATGAGCTTTCTCTTGCATTTCTAAGTGGATGGTCTCTCTCAAAAAAAAAGACATGATTTGGTTGAGGCACAGATCTGGGGAAGGGTACCAAACATTTTTGCAGCATTGAAGGTCCCCAAGAACACAGTGGCCTCCATCATATTTAAATGGAAGAAATTTGGAACCACTAAGACTCTTCCTTGAGTTGGCCAAACTGAGCAATCGGAGGAGAAGGGCCTTGGTCAGGGAGGTGACCAAGAACCCAATGGTCACTCTGACAGAGCTCCAGAGTTCCTCTGTAGAGATGGGATAACCTTCCAGAAGGACAGCCATCTCTGTAGGCCTTTACAGTAGAGTGGCCAGACAGAAGCCACTCCTCAGTAAAAGGCACATGACTCTCAGACCATGAGAAACAAGATTATCTGCCCTGATGAAACCAAGATTGAGCACTTGGGCCTCAATGCCAAGCTTCACATCTGGAGGAAACATGGCACCAACCCTACGGTGAAGCATGGTGGTGGCAGCCTCATGCTGTGGGGATGTTTTTCAGTGGCAGAGACTGAAAGACTAGTCAAGATCGAGGGAAAGATGAACTGAGCAAAGTACAGAGAGATCCTTGATGAAAACCTTCTCCAGAGTGCTCAGGGAGAAGGTTCATCTTCGAACAGGACAACGACTCTAAGCACACAGCCAAGCCAACACAGGAGTCGCTTCGGGACAAGTCTCAATGACCTTGAGTGGTCCAACCAGAGCCCAGTCTTGAACCCGATAGACCATCTCTGGAGATAGCTGAAAATAGCTGTGCAGCCCCATCCAACTTGACAGAGCTTGAGAGGATCTGCAGAGAAGAATGCGAGAAACTCCCCAAATACAGGCGTGCCAAGCTTGTAGCGTCATACCCAAGAAAACTCGAGGCTGTAATTGCTACCAAAGGTGCTTCAGAAAAGTACTGAGTAAAGGGTCCTAATACTTAAATGTGACATTTCTACAAACCTGTTTTTGCTTTGTCATAATGGGGTATTGTGTGTAGATTGACAAGGGAAAAAAAATATTTCATCCATTTTAGATTAATGCTGTAACCTAACAAAATGTCAAATAAGTCAAGGAGTCTGAATACTTCCCCAATGCACTGTATGCTCTTGGCATCTTTTTGGATTTATCCAAAGCATTTGACACAGTTGATCATGAAATATTACTTTCAAAATTGCATTATTACGGTTTTCATAATTATACATATCATTGGTTATATAGTTATGTTTATGATAGAGAACAATTTGTTCATGCAAATATCTGTGAATCTACCAGGGCCAAGATATCCTGTGGTGAGCCACAGAGTTCGATAATTCAACCTTTGTTATTCCTAATCTATATCAATGACATTGCTGCTGTGTCTTCCACCGTACTTACCATCCTCTTTGCTGATGATACCAATTTGATTTTATAGCACAATAATTTTGATTCACTAATTAATGAAGCCAACTCAGGGAAAGCCACATTTTCTGAATGGTTCCATATACCAACAAAAATCCTGCTTTATTGTAGTCACTAGTTAGAATAATAAATATTTAACAAACAAAAAAAAAGGAGCCAGAATCTCAATTGGTGGGAATTAAATGGAACAAGTCACATCCACTAGATTCCTCAAAGTTCTAATTGTTGAAAGGTTATCCGGAACAGATCATATTCAATTTGTCTGTAGCAAAGTGATAATCCTTTTGTAATCATCAGTGAAGATTAGTGGTTTGGTTCATCAGGCTTCCTTCCTAACTCTATACTATAGCTTAATTTACCAATATCTCATTTACTGTGTCTGGGCCAGTACATATTCCTCCTACCTACACAAATTACTCATCATACAAAATACATTTGCAAGACTAGCTACCTCCTCTAATTACCTAGTTCCATCTCCTTTGTTTAACTCAAGAGCTTTTCTATTTATGAGATTAATATACGCCAATTATGCACTTTCATCCACAAATACTCATAGCTCCTAGACAGTTTATGTAAACCCTTCAATGGATTCTTATAGGCTAATTCTGAAATCCATCTATATAACACAAGACACTGCGATAACCTTCACCCTCCCCACTGCCGCACCTCACATAGTCAATTCTCTATCAGATACAGAGGTACCATACTCTGGAATTCTTATCTTCACATTGCCAAAACCTCCTCATCCCTCAATAACTTCAAGCAAGGACTGGGGGTCAGCCTGATGAACCTAACTATCCAATAATCCCCTCAATGTAGCCTAACTCTCTCTCTCTCACAGACACAAACACACACACACACACACACACACACACACACACACACACACACACAATCTTGTTTTTTCTTGTATACTGAGTATATCATGTACAATTATAATTAATATTTACGCTTATGTAAATATGTTTAACTGATTTAACAACAAAAAATGTTTTTGTTATTTGTGGTGGTTTTCCTACAGTGAGGGAAAAAAGTATTTGATCCCCTGCTGATTTTGTACGTTTGCCCACTGACAAAGAAATGATCAGTCTATAATTTTAATGGTAGGTTTATTTGAACAGTGAGAGACAGAATAACAACAAAAAAATCCAGAAAAACGCATGTCAAAAATGTTATAAAATGATTTGCATTTTAATGAGGGAAATAAGTAAGATTTCTGGCTCACACACTAAGGTGTGCTGTATATTTTCAAGTAGATGGCTAAATTGAGAAGGGGAGGGGATTGGGGGGAGGGGCTTGGGACTAGGGTGACCGCTTGTAAGTGTCTCGTGGACCAAGTGAGGGAGGGCTTTTCTCTTTAAGTAGAAAAACAAGGGGAGAGGGGTGGGGTGGTTGTTACTGTTTTGTGTTTTGTATTGTGTCGTCGGGTTCATGGCGCATGCAAGTGTTTTTGGCACGACAAAGGTTGAGTTTGTAATATGTGAAAGCATGACAGCATCGAAAATGATTGATTTTCAATATAATTCTAACACCCAATATGCAAGGTTTGATAAACGTCTAAAACATATACAAAGATAATTTCATGGAATATCAACGGTTCACAGAATCCTATTAAGAGGAAGAAATGTTTATGTTATGTCAAATCCTAACAAGCGGTTTCGCTGTTATCCAATAAACTCATTTGGTTGATCCAGAGGCGGCTAAATTGAAAAGGGATTGGGTTGGTCAGGTATTCCATAGCTAATTTTCAAGCAAAAAACATGATGTTGCAATTGTGATACATAAAAAGTTGAATTTTGTCATGTTAAAGCAACATAGCGATGAGGAAGGAAGAATGATTTGTGTTGAGGCTCTGGTAAATGGTAATAAGGTTAATATGTGTAATATTTATGCACTAAACAGGGAGGATCCTGGGATTTTAAATAAGGTGTTAAGGTCATGTGAGAACTCATTGGCGGCAATACAGTGGTGGTGGGAGCCTTTAACCAGGTTCAAGATGGTATCCTTGATAAAAAACGACTTATTCTAAAACTGTACCAAGGGACAAAGCAGCGATGCACCTATTAATGAGGGATTTGAGTCTGGTAGATATATGGAGACTTGTCAATCCTAGAGAGAAGGAATATACATTTTATTCACTTAACCATGAATCTCATTTCAGAATAGATGACTTCTTCATTTCAAGAGTATGAGTAAAGATGTGATAGATAGTAAAATAAGGGTTATTGCTTTGACAGACCACACAACAGTGGAATTATATATAGCAGTTGATGCTGATATGGCTAAGAAAAGCATTAGATGGAGGATGAATATGTCCTTATCAGCCTCCAGTATTTATGCTGCAGTAGTTTGTGTCGGGGGGCTAGGGTCAGTCTGTTACATCTGGAGTATTCTCTTGTCTTATCCGGTGTCCTGTGTGAATGTAAATATGCTCTCTCTAATTCTCTCTTCTCTCTTTCTTTCTTTCTCTCAGAGGACCTGAGCCCTAGGACCATGCCTCAGGACTACCTGGCATGATGACTCCTTGCTGTCCCCAGTCCACCTGGCCATGCTGCTGCTCCAGTTTCAACTGTTCTGCCTGCGGCTACGGAACCCTGACCTGTTTCACCGGACGTGCTTGTTGCACCCTCGACAATTACTATGATTATTATTATTTGACCATGCTGGTCATTTACGAACATTTTAACATCTTGACCATGTTCTGTTATAATATCCACCCGGCACAGCCAGAAGAGGACTGGCCACCCCTCATAGCCTGGTTCCTCTCTAAGTTTCTTCCTAGGTTTTTGGCCTTTCTCAGGAGTTTTTCCTAGGGAGTTTTTCCCAGCCACCGTGCTTCTTTCACATGCATTGCTTGCTGTTTGGGGTTTTAGGCTGGGTTTCTGTACAGCACTTTGAGATTTCAGCTGATGTACGAAGGGCTATATAAATAAATTTGATTTTGATTTGATTTGATTTGATTTATTCCAAGACAAAACTTTTAATCTTTCCCTTAATGAAGACCTAAAAACAAAAATTTGTAAACATTGGTTCCACGGACAAATTGAGTACAGTATGGGAGGCCTCTAAAGCTTATGTTAAGGGCAAAATAATAGCACACACCAGTAGAAAGAAAAGGGAAGATAGAGAATGAGTTGAAAAACTAGTCTCAAATTAAAGAGCTGGAAAAAGAGTTATCCAAGGAAAATACTGAGTCACTATTGAAACAAGTCTGATCTGAATTTTCAATTATATGAGATCTATAACAAAAAGGCTGAATATACAATGTTTCGGCTGAGGACAAACTTGTATGAAAGTGGTGAATAAACAGGTACATTATTGGCTAGACAATTGAAACAAAAAGCCAATTTTGTAATACCAGCTATCAAAAATGTAAGTGGGGAGGTACTGAATGGTACAAAAGATATCAACAATTTGTTTTGTGACTTTTATTTGACTCTTTATAAGTCTGAATGTAACTTAGACCAAGCTAAATTGAATGCCTTTATTTCAAAGATAGAGCTTCCAGGGGTGTCCCCAGATCAAATAAAGGATCTGGATGCTCTTATACTAGAATCTGAGATAAGAACAGCCATCACCTCAACGAAATCTGGAAAGTCACCAGGATTAGACGGCTTCCCAGTTGAGTATTATAAGAGGAATGTTGACGTATTAGCTCCTATATTAACACAGGTGTACGCAGAAGCTCTGGAACTGGAGGGGCTACCTGACACTTTTAATAAGGCACTAATCTCATTCATTCTCAACAAGGATAGAGACCCCACTGAGCCAGGGAGTATTCGCCCTATCAGTTTAATTGGAGTTGATTTTAAGCTGCTCTCCAAAGTACTAGCCATGAGGCTGGAGAAGGTTTTACCTCATATTATTCACACAGATCAGGTGGGATTTGTAAAAAGTAGAACCTCCACAGACAATCTTAGACGTTTGCTTCACCTCATGTGGCTGAGTCAAACAGAGGATACTCAGGTGGCAGCCCTTTCCCTAGATGTGGAGAAGGCATTCAATAGGGTGGAGTGGAATTTTTTGACATATACCCTTGAGAAGTTTGGCTTTGGCCCTGGATTTATCAAGTGGGTTAAGGTATTGTACTCCAATCCAAGAGCAGCAGTTCTCACAAATGGTATGAGCTCTTCCTTTTTCAGTCTGTCAAGGGGAACCCAGTAGGATAACTCCCTCTCACCTTTCCTTTTAGTCTATTTTTGGAACCCTTGGAAACAGCAATCAGAGCTGATTCAGGAATCAAAGGAGTGATGGGAGGTGCCAGAGAGCATAAGCTGTTTTTATATGCTGACGACATATTGTTACTTATTAGGGAACTGGCCACATCAATTCCTTTGTTTTGAACAAAATTGACATGTTCTCACATATCTGATAATAAGATGAATTGGCAGAGGTCAGAGGCTATGCCTGTATCCAAATTCTGTCTTCCTGTTGCAATTTCTTCATTACATTTCAAATGGTTAACATCAGGGATGAAATACCTGGGTATAAAATTAAGCAACAAACTACAGAATATCATGCAAATGAATATGATTCCACTACTACAAAAAATAAAGAACAATCTTGATAAATGGAGGTTGCTTAATCTTACTTTATGGGGTAAAATAAATACTGTTAAAATGGTTGTGGCCCCGTAGTTGAATTATGTGTCCATGATGCTCCCTGTGACCATTTCTCCCTCACTATTTAAGCAGTACAATCCAATAATTTAGGATTATCTTTGGGATGGGAAAAAACCCAGAATAAATGTGAACAAGTTATATGCTCCAAGGGATAAAGGAGGACTAGCATTACTCAATGTAGAACGATACAACATATCATTTGAAGTAGCCAAACACTGGAGCAATTATGATTCCCATTTGGGATGGTCTATCACAGCCCCGTTTAAGCCTATTGAGGCCTTATCACAAAAATGATTCGGAGACAGCCAACTATAGAGGCTAATCCAATCCTACAACATTCCCGAGAAGTATGGGTTAAGATTTATAAAATGCTTGGAATATCCCAGGATAAACAAAAATATTCTTCCATATGGCACAACCCATCAGTTTGCATAGGAAAACATTAATTTATCTGGGAGGTATGGCTTAGACAAGGCCTGCATGCACTAGGGGATCTATATGAGAAAGGAGTGCTTATGTCCTATCAGGACCTGAAGGGAAAATTCTATTTGCCAGATAAGGGAGATTTCTGGAAATACTTACAACTAAGGAGCTGCATGGGGTTTCTTATGAGTATTAACCTCCAGAGAGATGAAAACTTGTTAGAACAATATTTCATGTTACCAGGAATTTCACAATCCGCTTCAGTGTTTTATAAAAGAGTCTCATATGCACAATATGGAAACTGTGAGAATTTAAGGTTGGGATCTTAATTGTGACATTGAGGAGGATGTATGGAAAAAGGTTGTTTCCAATGTAGGGTGGTGTACCAGGGATACAAAGGGGAAATGTACACATTATAAGATTGTTCATAAAAACTACTAGACCCAAGTTAGATTTCATTAAATGGTTTATTGCTAAATAATTTATGCTGGAAAAGCAAGGGTGAAGTAGGTACCTTTCTGCATGCAATGTTGGAATGTCCCATGGTGCTCCCTCTTTGGAAGGTTCTTAAAAAGCTTGAAGAATAGGTGGGACAGCCTATCCCAGAGTTCCACAGCTGTTCTTATTGGGGGATATATCTATTTTACTACCAGATATTAGCGAAGCAGAGTTTGGTCTTGCCTCAGTGGGTTTTCTTACTGCGGCTAGACTCATGCTACATAATTGGAAGAGTGCAGATAGTCCGAAATCAACAGATTGGCTCTAACTCATGGTAGAGACTGCATCTTTTGAATAAATGATAGCAAAATTACAGGAGAGGAAAGGGAATTTTGTAAGATATGGGAACACTTTTTGAATTATATACTGCTCAAAAAAATAAAGGGAACACTTAAATAACACAATGTAACTCCAAGTCAATCACACTTCTGTGAAATCAAACTGTCCACTTAAGAAGCAACACTGATTGACAATACATTTCACATGCTGTTGTGCAAATGGAATAGGTGGAAATTATAGGCAATTAGCAAGACACCCCCAATAAAGGAGATGTTCTGCAGGTGGTGACCACAGACCACTTCTCAGTTCATATGTTTCCTGGCTGATGTTTTGGTTACTTTTGAATGCTGGCGATGCTTTCACTCTAGTGGTAGCATGAGACGGAGTCTACAACCCACACAAGTGGCTCAGGTAGTGCAGCTCATCCAGGATGGCACATCAATGCGAGCTGTGGCAAGAAGGTTTGCTGTGTCTGTCAGCGTAGTGTCCAGAGCATGGAAGTGCTACCAGGAGACAGGCCAGTACATCAGGAGACGTGGAGGAGGCCGTAGGAGGGCAACAACCCAGCAGCAGGATACCTCCGCCTTTGTGCAAGGAGGAGTAGGAGGAGCACTGCCAGAGCTCTGCAAAATGACCTCCAGCAGGCCACAAATGTGCATGTGTCTGCTCAAACGGTCAGTAACAGACTCCATGAGGGTGGTATGAGGGCCCGACGTCCACAGGTGGGGGTTGTGCTTACAGCCCAACACCGTGCAGGATGTTTGGCATTTTCCAGAGAACACCAAGATTGGCAAATTCGCCACTGGCGCCCTGTGCTCTTCACAGATGAAAGCAGGTTCACACTGAACACGTGACAGACGTGACAGAGTCTGGAGACGCCGTGGAGAATGTTCTGCTGCCTGCAACATCCTCCAGCATGACCGGTTTGGCGGTGGGTCAGTCATGGTGTGGGGTGGCATTTCTTTGGGGGGCCGCACAGCCCTCCATGTGCTCGCCAGAGGTAGCCTGACTGCCATTAGGTACCGAGATGAGATCCTCAGACCCCTTGTGAGACCATATGCTGGTGCGGTTGGCCCTGGGTTCTTCCTAATGCAAGACAATGCTAGACCTCATGTGGCTGGAGTGTGTCAGTAGTTCCTGCAAGAGGAAGGCATTGATGCTATGGACTGGCCCGCCCGTTCCCCAGACCTGAATCCAATTGAGCACATCTGGGACATCATGTCTCGCTCCATCCACCAACGCCACGTTGCACCACAGACTGTCCAGGAGTTGGCGGATGCTTTAGTCCAGGTCTGGGAGGAGATCCCTCAGGAGACCATCCGCCACCTCATCAGGAGCATGCCCAGGCGTTGTAGGGAGGTCATACAGGCACGTGGAGGCCACACACACTACTGAGCCTCATTTTGACTTGTTTTAAGGACATTATATCAAAGTTGGATCAGCCTATAGTGTGGTTTTCCACTTTACTTTTGAGTGTGACTCCAAATCCAGACCTCCATGGGTTGATAAATTGGATTTCCATTGATTATTTTTGTGTGATTTTGTTGTCAGCACATTCAACTATGTAAAGAAAAAAGTAATTAATAAGATTATTTCATTCATTCAGATCTAGGATGTGTTATTTTAGTGTTCCCTTTATTTTTTTGAGCAGTGTATAAGGGACTGGACGTGTGGGTGAGAAGCTAGGGCATAAATTAGAACAAATATATATGTAATGGGTGATTTTTTGTGTTGTATTTTATTTTTCATTTTTATTACTGTTATTTATTTTTATTTGCTGTTTAATATTCCAACCACTGTTATATGGTTGAAAGGTGCTGTCTCGTTTGCTGTCTTGTTGAGTGTTATGTTTTTGTTGTTATTGGTGTTATGTAATGTCATGTTGATAAATTAATAAAAAACGTTATTGAAAAAAATAAAAAAAGGTATCTCTTCCATTATCCACCAGCTTGAGAGGCCATGATCGTGCCAAATTCAGAGTGAGCACAACTGCCCCCACTCCTCTGGCACCCACACACCATCTTTCTACAGTACCTCATTCTCTTTTTCCAGGTATTCCAACAATGTGCACTGAATGCACCCGCAATATGGGGTCTAAACAATGCTATGCACATAAAAGCACCCTGTCGAGGGTTTCAAAGATAACACTTCCTTGCCGATTTAAAAGTTACACCTACAAACAAAAATTTGATTGATCATTAACATGAATCAAGATGCTGAGAAAACCTCATTTTCAATTTAGCAGTATGATTGTAATCAATGTTTGGAGAACCAGATAATTACCCAGCTTGAGATCACCTTTGCATTTGTTTTTGGTTCCCAGCATGTTGTTTTGACAAAATGGGAGCAATCTGTGCTCTACTGTTGCAATTGTCTTGTCTTTCACAACATAAATAAATCTGCCTCTCAATCAACAATTGTTACGAGTGCTGGTAAAATGGAAGCATCCTGTAACATTGCAATCTCAAACTGTTTTCCAGGAACATGTATTTTTTGCAAATGTAGCTATGACGCTTACCTCTCTTTAGTTTCTACTATGATAAAGTGTCCCTCTTCCAAACATATAGTGCTACATGTACTGCTTGATATGTTTATTTTTATTTTTATTATATGCAGTATGCATCCATCTTTTGTCTGAGTCATTCAATTTCAGATGCAACCCTTGAGTAATGGGTTTTGCCAATGATGGACTTTTTCCACATTTTGTGACATTACAGCCTTATTCTGAAATTGATTAAATCGTTTTTTCCCCTCATTAATCTACAAACAATAATGCATAATGATTAAGCAAAACAGGTTTTTAGACATTTTTGCAAATTTATTTAAAATAAAAAACTGAAATATCACATTTACATACAGTATCTGTCACACCTACTCATTCAAGGGGTTTCTTTATTTTTACAATTTTGTACATTGTAGAGTAACAGTGAAGACATCAAAACTACGAAATAACACATATGGAATCATGAAGTACAAAAAAAGTGTTAAACAGATATTTATGTTTGAGATTCTTCAAAGTAGCCACCCTTTGCCTTGATGACAGCTTTGAACACTCTTGACATTCTCTGAACCAGATCATGAGGTAGTCACCTGGAATGCATTCCAATTAACAGGTGTGCCTTGTTAAAATTCCACTAATGGAATTTCTTTCCTTCTTAATGTGTTTGAGCCAAACAGTTGTGCTGTGACAAGGTGTCACGACTTCCGCCGAAGTCGGTCCCTCTTCTTGTTCGGGCGGCGTTCGGCGGTCGATGTCACCGGCCTTCTAGCCATCGCCGATCCACTTTTAATTTTCCATTTGTTTTGTCTTTGTCTTACACACCTGGTTTCAATTCCCCAATTACTTGTTCTTTATTTAACCCTCTGTTCCCCCATGTTTGTTTGTGAGTAATTGTTTGTTGTAAATCAGTCCGTTATTGTGGGATCGCTATATTTCTTTGTATTTTGAGTAAAATACGTTGATTACTCATATCTGCTGTCCTGCGCTTGACTCTCTACACCAGCTACACACAGGACCATTACACAAGGTAAGGGTGGTATACAGAAGATAGCCCAATTTGGTAAAAGACCGTCTGTGATTTATTTAGAATTCAAGGCACACTTAACCAGCATGGCTACCACAGCATTCTGCAGCGATACGCCACCCCATCTGGTTTGCAGGAGTATCATTTGTTTTTCAACAGGGCAATGACCCAACACTCCTCCAGGCTGTGTAAGGGCTATTTGACCAAGAAGGAGAGTGACAAAGTGCTGCATCAGATGACCAGGCCTCCAAAATCACCCGACCTCAACCCAGTTGAGATGGTTTGGGATGAGTTGGACTGCAGAGTGAAGGAAAAGCAGCCAACAAATTCTCAGCATATGTGGGAACTCCTTCAAGACTGTTGGAAAAGCATTCCAGGTGAAGCTGGTTGAGAGAATGCCAAGAGTGTGCAAAACTGGCATCAAAGCAAGGCGTGGCTACTTTGAAGAATGTGAAATGTAAAATACATTTTTATTTTTTTATTTTTGGTTACTACATGATACCATATGTGTTATTTTATAGTTTTGATGTCTTCACAATTATTCTACAATGTAGAAAATAGTAAAAATAAAGAAAAACCCTTGAATGAGTAGGTTTGTCCAAACTTTTGACTGGTACTATAAGTATTCAGACCCTTTAGGTACTTTGTTGAAGCCCCTTTGGCAGTGATTACAGCCTCAATTCTTTTTCAGTATGAAGCTAAAAGTTTGGTACACCTGTATTTGGGGAGTTTCGCCCATTCTTCTCTGCAGATCCTCTTACACTCTGTCAGGTTGGATGGGGAGCACCTTGCACAGCTGTTTTTAGGTCTCTCCAGAGATGTTTGATCAGGTTCAATTATGTGCTGGCTGGGCAACTCAAGGACATTCAGAGACTTGTCTCGAAGCCACTCCTGCGTTGTCTTGGCTGTGTGCTTAGGGTCGTTGGAAGGTGAACCTTCGCCCCAGTTTGAGGTCCTGAGCGCTCTGGAGAAGGTTTTCATCAAGGATCTCTCTGACTTTGCTCCGTTCATCTTTCCCTCGATCCTAACTAGTCTCCCAATCCCTGCCACTGTAAAACATACCGAAAAGCATGATGCTGCCACCACCATGCTTCACCGTAGGGATGGTGCCAGGTTTCCTCCAGATGTGACGCTTGGCATTCAGGACAAAGAGTTCAAAATTGGTTTCATCAGACCAGAGAATCTTGTTTTTCATGGTCTCAGAGTCCTTTAGGTGCCTTTGACAAACTCCAAGCGGGCTGTCATGTGCCTTTTACTGAGGAGTGGCTTCTGTCTGGCCACTCTACCATAAATGCCTGATTGGTGGAAGGCTGCAGAGATTGCTGTCCTTCTGGAAGGTACTCCCATCTCCACAGAGGAATGCTGGAGCTCTATCAGGTTCCTGTTCACCTCCCAGACCAAGGCCCTTCTCCCCCATATTGCTCAGTTTGGCCGGGTGGCCAGCTCTAGGAAGAGTCTCGGTGGTTCCAAACTTCTTCCATTTAAGAATGATGGAGGCCACTGTGTGACCACTGGGGATCTTCAATGCTGCATTCTGATCAGATCAGATCTGTCTGTGCCTAGACACAATGCTGTCTCGGAGCTCTGCAGACAATTCCTTCGAACTCATGGCTTGGTTTTTGCTCTGACATTCACTGTAAACTGTGGAACCATATATAGACAGTTGTGTGTCTTTCCAAATCATGTCCAATCAATTGAATTTACCACAGGTGGACTCCAATCAAGTTGTAGAAACATCTCAATAATGATCAATGGAAACAGGATGCACCTGAGCTCAATTTCAAGTCTCATAGCAAAGGGTCTGAATACATATGTAAATAAGATATTTCTCTTTTTTATTTTTCATAAATGTACAAAAAAGTGTTTTCACTTTGACATTATGGGGTATTGTGTGTTGATTAATGAGGGAAAAAATAATTTCATACATTTTTGAGTTAGGTTGTAATGTAACAAAATGTGGAAAAAGGGAAGGGGTCTGAATACTTTCCGAATGCACTATACATATTTTCCATATTTATTACAGTGATAATGCCCTATATAAATCAAAACTAGATGTTTAACTGACGGCTGTGCCCAGTAGGTTGTTTCTGTTTTGAAAGATGAGAGGGAGGGTCTTTGAAAATGTCCCCAAAAAAGGAACAGGCATAAATTAAATAAAAGTTGCAGTTTTTTTATGTTTGTTTGTTTAAACCGTGTGGATGGAATTCATAATTCTATGGGAATAGAACCTACAGAGGGAATCTTTAATGATTCCCTTCTAATATGATCCAAACACTCTTGGGCCTCCAAATTATTAATCAACATTCAGTTTCACATCCTTTTATTCTTACCTTTAAAGATAAAATCTGTGATAGGGTAAACAGCGGCAGGTAGCTGCTGGGGCGGCAGGTAGCCTAGTGGTTAGGCCAGTAATCAAAAGGTTGCTGGATCAAATTCCAAAGGTAAAACTCTGTCGTTCTGCCCCTGAATAAGGCAGTTAACCCACTGTTCCTAGGCCGTCATTGAAAATAAGAATTTGCTCTTAACTGACTTTAAATAAAGGTAAAACCCCCCCCAAAAAAACAGCACCACTGGCCACCCCCAGGCGCATTTGTTATTGGTTTTGTTTTGTCTTTGTTTTTGTAATATCGCAAACGGACGTGGCAGTTTCACCGCTAGGAATTCCAGCTTTAATACCTAGATTAGACTGTGGGAGTTGTTCAAATTCACACAAGGCTTCAGGTATTTCAACAGCAGAACCGATCCTATTGATTCAAAGAAAACAGACGAGATTCAAACCACATCCAAGTAATGAAAGCAACCATTGTGGTTCCTCTCCTCCCACTTTCAGAATACCTCAGTTGCCTCTGCAAATTGGTATTGTGGAATGCATTTTGAGGACGAGTGTATATTCCCCTCCCCGGAGTGTCCACTACAGATGATAGCCTGTGTGAATTATGAATTATTAGACAAAGGAATATGCCCAACGTGAAGGAAGAATCTATTGCAATAGGGCTGCTTTGTTAAATTACTATATTAATTAAACAGTGAGGGATGTTGTTACCGGAGTGCCAAGTCTGGGACTAAAAGGCTCATTAACAGCTTCTTCCCCCAAGCCAAAAGACTGCTAAACAGTTAATCAAATGGCTACCCAGACTTTTTCCATTGAACCCCTTATTTTATTCTTATTTTTTTCACTGACTCTCTTGCACAGGCTCGATGTACACTCACTGGACTAACCACACACCCACACATACTACACTGACACTCCAACACACACACAAACACAAAACGAACACATGCATATTGAAGCCACACACACTCACATACATACATTCACATTCCTTCACACTCTTCACACACACTGCTGCTAATCTCTGAGTATTATTTATTCATAGTCACTTTACGACTACCCCGTACCCCCGCACATTGACTCAGTACCAGTATCTTTTGTACACTAAGTATGTGGACATCCCTTCAAATTAGTGGATTCGGCTATTTCAGCCACACCCGTTGCTGACAGGTGTATAAAATCGAGCAAACAGTCATGCAATCTCCATACATAAACATTGGCAGTAGAATGGCCCTTACTGAAAAGATCAGTGACTTTCAACATGGTTATATCATAGGATGCCACCTTTCCAACATGTCAGTTGGTCAAATGTATGCCCTGCTAGAGCTGCCATGGTCAACAATAAGTGCTGTTATTGTGAATTGGAAACGTCTAGGAGCAGACCACACAAGCTCACAAAACGGGACACCGAGTGCTGAAGCGCGTAGAGCATAAACATTGTCTGTCCTCGGTTAAAGCACTCACTCCCGAATTCCAAAGCAACGTCAGCACAAGAATTGTTCGTCGGGAGCTTCATGAAATGGGTTTCCATGACCGAGCAACCGCACACAAGCCTAAGATCACCATGCGCAATGCCAAGCGTTGGCTGGAGTGGTGTAAAGATCGCAGCCATTGGACTCTGGAGCAGTGGAAACGCGTTTTCTCTGGTGATGAATCACACTTCACCATCTGGCAGTCCGACGGACTAATCTGGGTTTGGCGGATGCCAGGAGAACGCTACCTGTCTGAATGCATAGTGCCAACTGTAATGTTTGGTGGAGGAGAAATAATGCTCTGGGGCTGTTTTTCATTGTTCGGGCTTGGCCTCTTAATTCCAGTGAAGGGAAATCTTAACGCTACAGCATACAATGACATTCTAGACGACTGTGCTTCCAAATTTGTGACAACAGTTTGGGGAAGGCCCTTTCCTATTTTAGCCTGACAATGACCCCGAGCACAAAGTGAGGTCCATATAGAAAGGGTTTGTCGAAATCGGTGTGGAAGAACTTGACTGGCCTGCACAGAGCCCTGACTTAAACCCCATCGAACATCTTTGGGATGAATTGGAACGCCAACTCCGAGCCAGGCCTAATTGCCCAACATCAGTGCCCGACCTTACTAACGTTCTTGTGGCTGAATGGAAGCAAGTCCCCCAACAATGTTCCAACATCTAGTGGAAAGCCTTTCCATATTGTGGGCTTTTATAGTAGCAAAAGGAGACCAACTCCATATCAATACCCATGATTTTGGAATGAGCAAGTGTCCACATACTTTTGACCATGTAGTGTATAAAGCCTCATTATTGTTATTGCTATGTTTATTGTGTTACTATTTTTCCTTTAGTTTATTTGCCACATTTTTCTTTCTTACTTTTTAAAATGGCTTTCTAGCCATCGCCGCTCCATTTTTCATTGTTCCATTTGTTTTGTCTTGTTCCCTGCACACCTGGTTTTCATTCCCTAATCACACTGCATGTATTTATTCCTCTGTTCCCATCCATGTCTTTGTTTGAAATTGTTTGTTGTTATGTGGTTATTGTGACGCGCCAGGCTATGTTTCTATGTTCCGTGTTTATGCACGTTGTATGTTTATTTGGTACATTAGCTTTGGTGAGTGTTTTTCGCGCTTTGCACTTTTGCCCTTTTGCTGGAGGTTTTGACGCAGTTTGCGTCCGTCTGTTCGTTCACTCCAGCCTGAATAAAGTGTGCGCCTGTTCACAACTCTCTACTCTCCTGCACCTGACTTCACCACCAGTACACACACCCTTGACAGTTTGCTGAAACTACTGTACATCTCAGGTACTCAAAACTCTAAACACAAAGCAGTTAGCCAATTTCCCCAAACCCCACAGACATCTTTCAAAATGAAGCACAGCAATCAAAATCATGTACTCCCTGCTCAAAATGCAACTTTGCATGCAAATGAGACACACACACACACACACACACATCAAATGACTCTAACTTAGTGACGACAGAGATCACACTAATGTAACATATTTAAAACATTACTATCAGAACCTATTTCAGTGTAAAGACTAAGATTTTGTTGTTATACTGTATATTGTTTGTGTGTACTCAAACAAGTAAGGGACACAAATGCAAAAAAATATATATTTCAAAATGACTCAATACATGTCAGACAGCATACTGTAAGCACACATACAGTAAAATTGCAAACAATACATATATTTTGTATTATGCAAAGTAAACAAAATAGGCCTAGTTGTACTACTGTACTGTATAGATATAGTAAAAAATACAGTAAAATCATACTCATAAGCCAAGAAAGAAATACTCCGTTTCAAAAATGATATCATCCATATCTGTTGTTTTGGTCCGGCCACAGATTTTCATTAACATCACAGGCGATATTCTCCTTGGCCAGACATCGGGGATGATATCTTCTGGCATGACGCATCCACCCCTAACTGAACTCTGCTGGAATGTCACCAAAGGCCTCCTCCATGGCCTGGAGAAGGACCATACGTTCATGGGGTTTGCGATCATACACCTTCCACCGCCATGCTGAAAACAACTCCTCAATGGGGTTGAAAAATGGGGAATATGGTGGGAGATTGTAAACCTGAGATGGTCATGGAACCAGTTGCCGATCTTAGCAGCCCGATGGAAACTCACGTTGTCCCAAATTAGAACATACATTTGCTGCTCAGGATCACCTGGCCCTCTCTGCTCTGGCTGAAAAAGATTGTCATGTAAGGTGTTCAGGAAATTAACGAGATGCAAATAGTCCGGGTAGCCATTTCATTAGCTGTTCAGGAGTCTTGAGGCTTGAGGGTAAAAGCTGTTAAGAAGCCTCTTGGACCTAGACTTTGTACTCCGGTACCACTTGCCGTGCGGTAGCAGAGAGAACAGTCTACGACTAGGGTGGCGGGAGTCTTTTTACATTTTTTGGGCCTTCCTCTGACACCGCCAGGTATAGAGGTTCTGGATGGCAGGAAGCTTGGCCACAGTGATGTACTGGGCCGTACGCACTACCCTCTGTAGTGCTTTGCGGTCGGAGGCCGAGCAGTTGCCATACTAGGTGGTGATGCAACCAGTCAGGATGCTCTCGATGGTGCAACTGTAGAACCCTTTGAGGATCTGAGAACCCATGCCAAATCTTTTAAGTCTCCTGAGGGGGAATAGGCGTTGTTGTGCCCTCTTCACGACTGTCTTGGTGTGTTTGGATCATAAACGTTTGTTGGTGATGGGGACACCAAGGAACTTGAAGCTCTCAACCTGCTCCTCTACAGCCCTGTCGATGAGAATGGGGGCGTGCTAGGTCCTCCTTTTCCTGTAGTCCACAATCATCTCCTTTGTCTTGATCACGTTGAGGGAGAGGTTGTTATCCTGGCACCACACTGCCAGCTCTCTGACCTCCTCCCTATAGGCTGTTTCATCATTGTCGATGATCAGGCCTACCACTGTCTTGTTGACGGCAAACTTAATGATGGTGTTGGAGTCGTGCTTGGTCCTGCAGTCATGGGTGAAAAGGGAGTACAGGAGGGGACTGAGCAGGCACCACTGAGGGGCCCCGGGTGTTGAGGATCAGCGTGGTAAGATGTGTTGTTACCTACCCTTACCACCTGGGGATGGCCCGTCAGGAAGTCCAGGATCCAGTTGCAGAGGGAAGTGTTTAGTCCTAGGGTCCTTAGCTTAGTGATGAGCTTCGAGGGCACTATGGTGTTGAACGCTGAGCTGTAGTCAATGAATAGCATTCTCACTTAGGTGTGCCTTTTGTCCAGGTGGGAAAGGGCAGTGTGGAGTGCAATAGAGATTGCATCATCTGTGGATATGTTGGGGCGGTATGCAAATTGGAGTGGGTCTAGGGTTTCTGGGATAATGGTGTTGATGTGAGCCATGACCAGCCTTTCAAAGCACTTCAAATCAAATGTTATTGGTCACATGCACATGGTTAGCAGATGTTATTGTGAGTGTAGCGAAACGCTTGTGCATCTAGTTCCGACAGTGCAGCAATATCTAACAAGTAATCGAACAATTCCACAACAACTACCTAATACACACACATCTAAGTAAAGGAATGGAAAAATAATTTATAGAGGACTCTGGATGAGAGTGGTGCAGACTCACCTGGGGTGACGCCAGAGTGCCCTGCCTGCTGCCTCGACTCCCAGAGGGACCAACCCGGCACCAACCGGCAGTGTGCCCTCTGCGGCCACAGATGGTGCACGTGAAAGCCCCTCCTCCAGCCTCACTACGCGCAGCCCCTCCCAGCTCCATGGACACCGGAGCCGGGGTCCTGAAAGATGAAACCGACAGAGCCCCCTCTGGACGTCCGCGGGTGACCAGCAGGTTATCCAACCGGATGGACAGATCTACCAGTTGGTCAAAAGTGATGGTGGCATCCCTGCAGGCCAACTCCCGTCGGACATCCTCGCGCAGGCTGCATCGGTAGTGGTCGATGAGGGCCCTGTTGTTCCATCCTGCTCCGGCGGCCAATGTCCGGAATTCCAGTGCGAACTCCTGTGCGCTCCTCGTCCCCTGCCTCCCCGCCGCTCTTCCTTCAGGTGGATGGTCGAAGACGGCCCGGAAGCGATGGGTGAACTCCTCGAAGTGGTCCAACGCCGCGTCTCCTTCTCCCCACATGGCGTTTGCCCACTCCAGAACTCTCCCCAAGAGGCATGAGACGAGGGCGGACATTCTCTCCCTTCCTGAGGGAGCTGGGTGAACGGTGGCCAGGTATAAGTCCAGTTGTAGGAGGAACCCCTGGCACTGTGCTGCCGTCCCGTCATACTCCCGGGGAAGGGAGAGACACATCCCACTGGAACTGGATCTGGACGGGATGGGTAGAGGTAACCCCGGTTGTGCTGGTTGAGGCGCTGGAGAGACTTCCTGTCTCTCCCAGCGGTCCATGGTCTGGACAACGCGATCCATCATGCCACCGAGATGATGCAGCGTTGCTGAGTGTTCCTGGACACGCTCCTCGACTCCTCGGACTGGGGTACCTGCTCCTGCTGACTCCATGGTAGGTGTGAGATTCTGTCAGGCATGTGCGTACTTGTGGTGAAGTCAGGTGCAGGAGAGCAGAGAATTGTGAACAGGCGCCTACTTTTTATCAGCAGGAGAGAGATTACAGACGGACGCAGCTGCGTCAAAAACCTCCAACCAACAAGGCAAAGTGTAAAGCGCGCAAAAACAGACACAAAACATAAATGTTTAATTAACAATACAAACAAGCTTCGTGAAATAACACGGAAATAACGAACGCCAGCCTGGCGCGTTACAAAACATGTAACACACAAACAATCTCACACAAAGACATGAGGGGGAACAGAGGAATAAATACATGTAGTGTGACTGGGGAATGAAAACCAGGTGTGCAGGGAACAAGAAAACAAATGGATAAATGAAAAATGGAGCGGCGATGGCTAGAAAGCCGGTGACGTCGACCACCGAACACCGCCCGAACAAGGAGAGGAGCCGACTCCGGCGGAAGTCGTGACAATATACATATAAATATATGGATGAGCAATGCCCGAGCGGCATAGGCCAGATGCAATAGATGGTATAAAATACAGTATATACATATGAGATGAGTAATGCAAGATATGTACATTTTTAATGTGGCAGTGACTGGTGATCCATTTATTAAAGTGGCCAATGATTTCAAGTCTGTATGTAGACAGCAGCCTCACTGTGTTAGTGGCTACAGACGTGAGTGCTACGGGCAGTAGTCATTTACGCAGGTTACCTTGGTGTTCTTGGGCACAGGGACTATGGTGGTCTGTTTTAACATAATGGTATTACAGACTCGGTCAGGCATAGTTTGAAAATATCAGAGTTGGTCAGCGCATGCTTAGAGTACATGTTCTGGTAATCCGTCTGGCCCTGCGGCCTTATGAATGTTGACCTGTTTAAAGGTGTTACTCACATCGGCTACGGAGAGAGAGTGATCACACAGTCGTCAGGAACAGCTGACGCTCTTAGGCATGCTTCAGCGTTGCTTGTCTCGAAGCGAGCATAGAAGTTATGGGCAGTGTTGTATGGTCCAAGGGTGGCATGGCGGTGGAGGTCCACATTGTTGCTCATAGCTGCGCATATGGTGACATTTCCCCTGCGCTGGCTAGGTACCACAATGATGGTGTGTTCCTTCCTCTCCTGTTGGTCTTCGTTAAATTGAATCCAGCCTCATCTATGAATGTGAGTTCCTGGGGGATTGGACTTGCATCCAACTCCATGATTCTCTGAAATGACAGTAAATACTGTAATGACAGTATATACTTCAATGACTCTCTAATGTTTCCAGAGTGTAATACTAGTACATTACTTACTTGCACATATTTGTACTGTTTATCCTTCTTTGGGAATTCCTTTCAAATGGGATTCTGTAGATTTGCTTCATCCGGAGATGGTGTTATTTAAGAATGCGGGCTATGGTTGATAAGCTCACTCTGATGTTATGGAAGATGGCAAGGTTTTCAATAATCTGTTGTTGGATTTCCCGCAGTCTTATGGAATTATTTTAAAGTACCATTTGCACAAGGGCAGTCTCCTGTTCGTCTGTAAATAGACACGTTCTACTTCTACCACCAGGTGGTGGTCATCTTTCAGTTCTACAAAAACAAAATAGCATACAGTACAGTAAACACTAGAGTAATATATATATATATATTAACCTTTATTTAACTAGGCAAGTCAGTTGAGAACAAATTCTTATTTACAATGAGGGCCTACCCCGGCCAAACCCGGACGACGCTGGGCCAATTGTGCGCCGCCCTATGGGACTCCAAGACATGGCCGGATGGGATGCAGCCTGGATTCGAACCAGGGACTGCAGTGACACCTCTTGCACCTCTTGTGCCACTCAGGAGCTCGGCAGTAATACAGTATGCAAGATAAACATGCTACAAAGTAGTATAGCTCCCAATTTCATACGTAAATAAATACATTAAACATTTACTTTGTTTCTCCTTACAGTACGTATTGGAATCTACAGTCTTTACTGTGCTTTATGTTGTACTACAGTCAAGTAGTAAAAGTAATAGATAGCTCCAATGTCTGCCGTACATGCATGTACATATTCTCATTTTGGAACCAAATGTTTCCCCAGATAGCCATAAGGTTGCGCTGTTTAAGTTTCCAGGTACACCATGCATGTTGCCCATTTCTTCTTATCTGTCCTGGTGAGTAAACCTGGAGTCAGAGCATTTTGTATTGTTCTGTACGTTTCATATGGGATATATGAATTTGTGGATGTCCAGCCCCCATTTCATATGATTTGAATTACAATTCGTATTATGTGTTATGATTTTTCAAAATGTACAATATGTTACAAATTTGCAAAATGTACAATAGCTTATGAATTGGAATAATATACAATATGTTACGATATTACAAAATGTATGATATGTTATGAATTCTAGCTCGGTGTCTAATGTTAGCTAGCTCCCTAACGTTAGCTAGGTTAGGGGTTAAGGTTAGGGTTAGGAGTTAGTTAAAGGGTTAAATTAAGGTTAGGGTTAGGGTTAGCTAACATGCTAAGTAGTTGCAAAGTAGCTAAAAAGTTGTAAGCAGTTGCTAATTAGTAAAAAGGATAAAGTTGTCCATGACGAGATTTGAACTCCCAACCTTTGATTTGCTGAACATCACATTATACGCCCACCCATCCACCTTTCGTTTTTTTTGCCTTAAATAACCATCTGTCTTAAGTAACCATACCAAACATAACATACTGTATCATACTAAATGGAGCGTCTCGGATTTGACTGTTGCTGTACCCGTGTTTGAGTCCTTATAGGAGCTAACCACTAAAATCACTACATTGGTGTTAGAAGTGAGGATTTACTGGTACACAGACAAATTTATACCTGAAAAAAACGAAAATATTGTTGTGAACAATGTTGGCGATGGTGTGACAAAGCAACACTACTATTGTCATCTTGCAGAGACCCTTCTGTACAATGTGTTCGATAGTATTCTGACAGTAACCTGCAATATTTCCAACATATCACTTCAGGTGGCTAGACATTCAGCTAAAAGCAATGCTTTCTGGCAAGAGGTTCAGGCAAGTGGAGGGTATCTATTTTAATTTGGGGTGACTGTTGTGCTACAAGGGAGTGCAGATTGATTGCAGACAAGACTGCAGATTGTATACGTAGGGTTGAGGAGACTCTCTGAGACATTTGCATGAAAGTCTTGCTCAAAACTAATTAATTTCTGATTTATATGCAGACACATAATGAGGTAGCATGAGCCACAAATCACAATGAATTACCAAAGGGAACTCTGGGTTCTGAATGGGAAAAGAGTGTAGCTAAGGCCTTTGGGAAAATATAACTTGTCTCTAGGTTTTGCCCCTGTCGTCAATTCCAGTATGGAAATATATGTTTTGCTTTACTAGGCAAGTCAGTTAAGAACAAATTCTTATTTTCAATGACAGCCTAGGAACAGTGGGTTAACAGCCTTGTTCAGCGGCAGAATGATAGATTTTTTACCTTGTCAGCTCGGGGTTTTGATCTTGCAACCTTCCAGTTACTAGTCCAATGCTCTAACCACCTGCCGCCCCAGGTACCCGCTTCACAAGCATATAGCACAAGCAAATATAAATATTCCGAAGAAAGTACATCCATACATACACCCCCAAGGGTGTGCTAGGGGTGACTAACATGTTCTGTTAGCTTTCTGGGGTGCAATAAGATCATAAAGAAGTCTCCTCAGACCAAATTATGCAGAAAGAAAAGCAGCATTTTCCCTTTTATGACCTGTGAATCATGAGACAGAGATGCCATTACAGTAGATTAGAGCTCCAACTACAGATGTTTAGCAATCCTCACCACCACCAATGTACTGAAGGCCTTTAAAACCTTTACCAATACTCCACGTTCAGGGCCCCCCAGATATAATTGTTTTCCCATAAACATAACAAATGGTATATGAATTACTCTGCCAGGATTTGCTAATGTATCGCTGCCGAGCCTGCCAGAAGCACAGACCGGGACAGAGGCTACAGTATATGCCGGATGTGCACTCATGATCTGAGGAGGGGTGAGGAAGGGGGGATGTAATATGTAAGCAATAAGGCACAGGTATATAGGTTGGCTGGCCCTCCACTCTCGCGTCGGGCCAAACAATGCAATTTACCGTTGACTGTATTCATGATACAGCACTGCCTCGCGTGCCTTATTGCTTTTATAAAACTGTTACCAACATATTAAAATAACAATGAATTACATATTTTCATTAAAACATTATTTTGATAAGTCAATTCATACAATTTCATTTTTCCACCAGAAGATATAGTCCGGACAAAAATCTGGTTGTTAGTTATTTTGGTCATGTTGCTACAGACGCGACCCAGTCGTTAATTATTTTTGTATAGTTGAATGCAAAGGGAATGGTCGTCCATTCTAAACAAAATGGTTGCTACGCAGGCTGAATAACGTTCTTGTCATTGCTAGCTAGCCAACTTCAGCTAACTCAATCACATCAAACATTGAACCTGGAATGACAGTAAACTAGCTGCATTTTCGGTTTGTTAGAGATTTTGGGGGGCATTTACTTGGATATATCCTTGATAATGACATGGATGACTGAATTCGACTGGCTCAGAAAAAGTTGTCTCGTCTGGTGCACCATTCACTCTATGTATGGTACTACAGAGATCGAAATTCAAAAGTGAAACATTGTTTCTGAGGTTGGACAAGCAGACAGTGAGGCTTATACTAACCACCACAAATTAAATGCTAGGCTGGAAGCAAGGGAAAATAATGTGCGAGTTGAGATAAGTAAAAGAGATGATTCGGACAACAACATGAACGTGATATTCTTATGGAGACACATTGATAATTTTCAAATGGAATTGTTAGCAAGCATAGGTGTGTCTGTGATGGCCAATACGGCTTGGAATGCTGCTCGTACAGACAGCATACAGGATCCAAACAACAAATTTTATAATGTAATATTTAGTAGCTAAAATCACAAAATGCTTTGTGATTATGCACCTAGCCAAGCAATGTCATAAGGTACTGCCTTCATTACCTTATTTAGGAAGCTCATTGGATCCCAGGGCAAAGGGTGAGGGGTTTCCAACAGAGAGGGGAAAAAGTTGTTCACTTTGGCAGACAGCGACACGTCAACTTAGTGTATGTAAACTTCTGACCCACTGGAATTGTGTTACAGTGAATTATAAGTGAAATAATCTGTCTGTAAACAATTGTTGGAAAAATTACTCGTGTCATGCACAATGTCGATGTCCTAACCGACTTACCAAAACTGTAGTTTGTAAACAAGAAATTTGTGGAGTGGTTGAAAAACGAGTTTTAATGACTCCAACCTAAGTGTATGTAAACTCCTGACTTGTATATACAGGGAGTGCAGTACAGCCTAGGCCATTTGGATGAGTTATGGGTCTATTCTCTACAGTTTACAAGGTCCAGAAAGGTACATTAACAGGCAACTCTTATGGTGTATTTTGATCACATCATCGCATGAGCTCTCTCCTCCCAGCCATGGGCGTATTCATTATGGAAACCGTTTACCATTTATAACCAAATGGAAGCAAACAGAGCAAAACAAGTGTTTCTATTGGACAAATTCAGGTAGGTCCCTCCCTGTTTCGTTCCATCTGCTTACATTTAAGTAACGTTTTGCCACAGAATTGGTGTAATGAATATGTCCCAGTTATTTTGGCTTCCGTATTTTATATTCAACAAGCAAGAGCAAGCTGTAGTAGTAAATAAAATGCCCAAAATGTTTTTTTTTTTTAAGTTAACATCAAGCAATTGTAGGTCTAGTCTAGCTTTTCCTGGGACTCCAAGAGCTAAAGAGGAATTATTAGGAATAAAACTGCAGTGAAAAGGCCTAGCCTAAAGATCTACCTAATGAATTTACACAATGAAATATATTTTTTTTACAAATCAGATTGATATGAAATTACAGGCAGCCTAGGATAAACATATCGCTTGAAAAAAGAGAACGACTGGTAGACATACAGATAGTCCAGCAATCCACATGAACTGTTGTCCTCCGCATTTGGTAGAAACTCCTCCAACACCGATTTAATCCATTCACTTTTTTGTGCATTGAGGAACCATCTCCTTTTGACTCCAAAATTCCATTGAACTTTTCTTGACTCTTCAGCAGACAGAGACTGCAAGAAACCCTTAAATTCTTGTGAAGATAACTTTTTTTAAGCGAAATGCCCACCCAGTCAGGCTCAGCAAGGAGCGAGAGAGCGAGAGCGACTTTGTTTTTTCTGTCCTTGTTTTTGAAAGAAAAGCAAATTTTATGTCCATTTAAAAATAACATCAAATTAATTCAGAAATACAGTGTAGACATTGTTAATGTTGTAAATGGTTATTGTAGCTGGAAACGGCTGATTTTTAATGGAATATCTACATAGAAGGCCAGCATCCCGGAGTAGCCTCTTCACTGTTGATGTTGAGACTGGTGTTTTGCGGGTACTATTTAAAGAAGCTGCCAGTTGAGAATGTGTGAGGCATCTGTTTCTCAAACTAGACACTCTAATGTACTTGTCCTCTTGCTCAGTTGTGCACCGTGGCCTCCCACTCTTTATATTCTGGTTAGAGCCAGTTTGCTCTGTTCTGTGAAGGCAGTTGTACACAGCGTTGTACGAGATCTTCAGTTTCTTGGCAGTTTCTCTCATGAAATAGCCTTCATTTCTCAGAACAAGAGTAGACTGACAAGTTTCAGAAGAAAGTTCTTTGTTTCTGGCCATTTTGAGCCTGTAATCGAACCCACGAATGCTGATGCTCCACATACTCAACGAGTCTAAAGAAGGACAGTTTTATTGCTTCTTTAATCAGAACAACAGTTTTAAGCTGTGCTAACATAATTACAAAAGGGTTTTCTAATTAATATTTAGCCTTTTAAAATTATAAATTTGGGTTAGCTAACACAATGTGCCATTGTAACACAGGAGTAATGGTTGCTGATAATGGGCCTCTGTACGTCTACGTAGAAATTTCATGAAAAATCTGCCATTTCCAGCTACAATAGTCCTTTATAACATTAACAATGTCTACACTACATTTCTGATCAAGGTGATGTTATTTTAATGGACAAAAAATGTGTAGTGTATGTAATCATAAAGTGTGCATGTTCAAGATAGCATGCATAGATCATCGCAGGTCTGTGGAGAACTTCACAATTGCTGTAATAATCTGTGCAGAATCTCAAACGGCATTGATCACTTGCACCATGTACTTTTAATGTAATCTCAACTGCAATCCAGCTATTTTGGTTTTGCTATTAGATTGATATCAGTGATATCAAAATCTGTTGTTTAAATAAACAGAATATCTGACACTGTATTCCAATTTGAACTGATGTGCTTTAAAATAGTTGAAAGTGCAGTGATCGATATTTACATAAAAACTAACTGTCAGGGTATGCGTGACGGGCTGTAGGAAGTCAGGCACAGGAGAGCAGATAGTTGGTAGCAAAACGGAGCCTTTTATTTGGCAACCCAAAAGCACACGGCACAAACTAACACGAAATACAAATAAGGGTTTAACATAACCCAGCTTAACCAGCCTAATGTGCGCATACATGAACAGATAAACAATACCACACAAAGACAAGGGGAAAACAGAGGGTTAAATACACAACACATAATGAGGGAAATGAGAACCAGGTGTGTGGAAAAATGAGACAAAACAAATGGAAAAATGGATCGGTGATGGCTAGAAGACCGGCGACTTTGACCTCCGAACATCACCCGAACAAGGAGAGGCATCATCTTCGGAAGAAGTCGTGACACTAACCAAAAGTCAGACATTGTTTTCCCATTGGAATTTGGTTGTGCTTTTATATGATTGATTTATGGCTGTCTTTATGAGTGGGTGAATATAGGGTGAATCTCATTGATCAATGTCTAAACCAAATGTTACCAAGTTATCCATGTTGAAATTACATAGGGTGCCCAGTGGGCAAAGTCAATCAATTAAGCCAGGATTGGATTAGTTATTTTGGGGGTTTAGTTGGGTTTTTAGTTTAGTTGTTTTGAGTTCGCTGCATGGGCATAACTGTATGATGTCACACATGTTGTGTAAAATACATCTTAAAGTGTAAGCACATTGAAAGGATTTGAGAGACTGCCTAAATTTGAAGTGGAAAGAGGGGTAGGGGAGAAGCCTTTGTTTTGTGTTTTCTTTCCAATCCTCGGCTATGCCTGCATGTAAAATAGGTAATTATCTCCCCCAGTCAATGTGGCTCCTTTGAAAGGTGTCAGAAATATGCCTACACAAAGTACTTGATGATTTCACTTGGACTTTAATCACTTGGTTTTTAAAGTATTTTGCGGGTATGTAAGACTATTGTTATTTTTCCTTCAAATATTTATTAATTTAACTCCAAAGAGGCATATTTTATGTTGTTATAATTAAATGTAGAGCTCTAAAGATCATAAAAAGTAAGACTGTAGATGAAGAAGTTGTTTTCACCACCGTTCACAACAGATATTCGCTCATCCCGCTCTCGTCTGAAAGATGTGTGTTAATTCAAAAGTGTAGCTGGAGTCTGCGGGACTACTGAGTTATAAAAGTCTGTGTGCTGACCATATCCAAACACTGACCTAAGCCCTTGTTGAGTCACCTTTGCAGGCTGCTCAGCTATTTTCATTGGCTAGTCCTGTAGGCCTATCCTCCACACATATTTTTGAAATATAGCTTGGCTTAATCACTGGTTTGTAGCCTAATTATTTAATTTCTGAAAAATGTGGCTTATCAAATACTTTTATTATGAGGTCCATGTTGCTGTGTGAAGCCTTAGTCAGTCCGATTAAACTTTACTTCTTCCCTGCTTATATGTGTCAAAAGAAAATGGCAGACAGTACACTTTTTGTTTCCACCAACAGATTTGGAATATGCACTGAGTAGCTACACCTACTTTCATGACATATCAAGTCTAAAATCATCTTATATAGTATACTTTGCCACTCCAGCCTTCAGGAATTGGGTTGGAAGTCAGAAAGTGTTTACAACGTTATCAAACAACTTGTCCGTAACAAATTTCCAACAATCCAGTAAAACGTACCTGTCTTAGGCACCCTGCACTCCCTATAGAGCTATATGTTTCCTGCTAGAATAAGACCCTCCCCAATCCACAGTAGCCTAATCTCAGGCTAGCCAACTGGACCCTATCCTTCCAACCAGCCCCTTAGCAGCCATTACTGTACATACAGAGTTTTAGATAGCTAAGAAGTCTCTCTCACATCCCAATACCCACTCCCTTTGCCACCTCTGACCCAATCTCTCCCTTGCACAATGGTTATTTATATTTAACTTTTTTTTTTTTTTTTTCATTTTAGTCATTTAGCAGATGCTTTTATCCAAAGCGACTTACAGTAGCGAATGCATACATTTCATGCATTTAAAAAAATACATATATATTTTTTGTACTGGCCCCCCGTGGGAATTGAACCTACAACCCTGGCATTGCACACACCATGCTCTACCAACTGAGCCACAGGGAAGACTAGGGAAGACTTCTTATGTGAACCTTGTTCTCAGGGTAGCCGTACCGCGAGGGCACGGTTCCCCCAACTGGTGGCCCGTGGGTGATTTTATTTGGACGCCCAAGTTTTCTTTTTTAGATGTTTTGTTTATTGTTGTACATACAAGACTGTTCCAAGGTATTCCCAAGCATAATGGAGAGATATATATGGTGCCCATTCTTTCTTCTTTTGGCTCTATACATCAGAACTTTGGATTTGAAATCAAACAATACATATGTGTTTAAAGTGCAGACTGTCAGCTTTAATAATTTGAGTGCATTTTCATCCATATCGGGTGAGCCATTTAGAAATTACAGCACTTTTTCTACATAGTCCAAAACAAACAGCCAATGCATCCAACAAAGCTTGATGTACTCATTGCATGCTATGAATATGGGACCAAATACTTCACTTTTGACTACTTTAAAATACATAAGGGAATTTGTCCCAATACTTTTTTCTCCCTTAGTCCCCCCATTTTTTGTACAAAAAGTGCTGTAATTTCTAAACGGTTAATGGATGAAAATACCCTCAAACTAAAGCTGAAAGTCTGCAATTTAACTTCATAGTCATTGTTTGAAAATTACATATTGGTTTCCTTACCTTGTAAGCAGTCTATGGACAAGTTATGACAGCAACCCATGCTTTGATTTAGTTTCCCTGGCACCGTAAATCCCATTGAAGTCATGGGATTGACGTTTTTCGCGCATCATGTTAAAAACATCTTAGTGACTTTGATGAGCTTCACAATCAATTTAAGATACTTTTGGATGATTTGGACATGATGTGTGAAAAAATGTATCTGTCTCATGACTTCAATGGGATTAGTGCTACAAATGCTAAAACATTAGCATGTGGAAACAGTGGCAGAAAAAATAAACCAAAGCATGGATTGCTGTCATACCTTGTCCATAGACTGCTTACAGGGTAAGGAAACCAATGTGTCATTTTTGCAATTTGGGTGAACTATGCCTTTAAGAATCAATGTCCCTAAAACGAACTAAATAGTACCACTTAAATCCGACGCTGATCTGCTCACTCACAAACAATAACATCAAAGCTGGGTAACGACGCAAAACAACTTTGAAGGCCTCTCGAACTGGAACACAAAAGTATTGAAAAGCTCGAAATTAGGCAAGAATCAACAGGGTGGAAATAAAAACACTATGAAAAGAAGACATAAAAGGTATGTGGGTATCTGTGTGTGAGTGTGTATGTGGGGGAGTGTGCAGGTGTGTTAGGAGATGAGTGTCCCTGTGTGTTTGAATGAGTCTGATGAGATGAGTGAGTAAGGAAAGTGGGTGGGTATGTCTGAGTCTGTGTGTCTACGATTAAGAGTTGTGTATTAGAGAGTGAGTCTCTAAGACAGAGATAGGAAATATATATATTAAAATAATAAGATAATGTAGTGAATAAAAGCAGTGAAACGTAGAAATACATTTTTTCCTATCATGAAGGAACGGTGCCCAAGCCTACCTACCCTAGACACCCACCTGAGTGGCCTAATGAGCCATGCTTACCCATTTGAAAGACCTAATGCAAGTAAACTAAGTAGCCAAAACAGAAAGCTGAACACGGTCAGAGACCCACTAAAGCAGCACCGCCCTCTCATGATTCTGAGAAGAAAATTCTCAAAACTGCTAAGAGAACTTTGATGACCTCGTACCTCGCCGGTGGGAATTTCGGTGGAGTACCCCACCCAGGTAGTGGCGGTGCTGGCAAAACTGGCTCCAGTAACCCATGCAGGGAGGGTCGCACTCAGACAATCAGAGAGGGGGCAGAATACTGTGGCCCTGGCGGCACAACATAATCACAAAGGTCTGACTGCACAGAGTTGCCGGTGATGATGGTTCTCCACGGGGGACCAGCATGTGTGTGTGTTGGGCGGAATCTGAGCCCCATCAGCCAGAACTAGGCATTAGGTAATCAAATATTGTATGCATCTCACAGTTGTTGCTATGGGGTAATGTTGGGGACTGTAGGTCTAGTTAGAGTTGGAGTTAGTTGGAGCTACAGTATGTTTAGCAGGGCATCTATAATGGCAAAGCTACGTGAATAACGGATATGAATTTATTCTGGTGGTACTGGTAGGATAAGTATATAAAATAGTGGCAAGGATAGTGGTATCTCAAAATATAACCCATCATGGTATTTGGTGAACTGAAAATAGCTATAATTCCAATGGTTTGGCTGTGGCTAAAGTTTTTGCATGGCTAAAGGAGAAGCACTACCATATTTATTGTTTACTGGAAACTCATTCAATATATTCTGACCAAGTGGCCTGGGAAAAAGAGTGGGATTATGAAATCTATTTCTGTCATGGGTTAAGGAATTCAAAAGGAATTATGATCCTATTAAAAAACAAATCTAGCTCAAAGTGCATTCTGTTAAAATAAATCCTCAAGGAAGATGGATTGCATTGAACATGCTACTTGTTTATTAACATATATGGCTCATATCTATGTGGACCGAATAATGACGATCCAAACTTCTTTGAAAATGTATTATAATCTAATTAGTGTCCAAGATACAAATAACTGTATATAATGGTTGGGGACTACAACTGTCATGTCCTGACCAGTAAGGGGTAATTTTGTTATTATAGTATGGTCAGGACGTGGCAGGGGTGTGTTTGATTTATGTGTCTTGGGTTTTTGGTTAATGTTCTATGTTATCTATTTCTATGTTTGAATGTCTATTTCTTGTTCAGGTTTGGTTTGGCCTTCAACTGGAAGCAGCTGTTCTTCGTTGCTTCTAATTGGAGGCCATATTTAAGTAGGGTTTTTTTGTCACTGTGTTTGTGGGTGGTTGTCTCCGTGTATAGTCAGTGTACCTTACAGGACTGTTTTTGTCGTTCTTTTGTTCAGTGTTAATTTTCTTTCAATAAAACAAGAAGATGATTCACATACCCACTGCAGTTTGGTCCCATCACTACAATGACCTGACAGAACTACCCACCAAACGAAGACCAAGCAGCGGGGATTGGAGCACCAGGGAGAGGGTTGGACTTGGAGTGATGAACAATGATTCTGGGAGGACAAACTAAGGGAGCTAGAGGAGACCAGGAGGCAACCCTCAAAAATAAATTTGGGGGGGCACACGGGGAGTTGGGCAGAGTCGGGATGCAGACCTGAGCCAACTCCCCGTGCTTATTACAGGGAGCGACGGATCAAGAAAGCACCGAGCTATGCGGAAATGCGCACTATATTGCCCAGAAGCATTCAAAGGCCGGTGCGATTGGTTAAAGCTCCTCAACATGGCCAGGCTTTATGGAGCACTCAGCCAGGAAGGGTTGTGCAGGCCGTATGCTCCAGACCTCCAGTGCATCTCCAGGGTCCAGTTTACCCTGTTTCTGCTCCTCGCACTAACCCAGTTATGCGGGTTACTAGGCTGGCGCCTCCAAAGCCAGCCCCATGCATCAGGCCTCTAGTGAGCCTGCCCAGTACGTCCTGTTCCTGCTCCTCGCACTAGCCTTGAGGTGCGTGTCACCAGTCTGGTGCCTCCAAAGCCAGCCCCATGCACCAGGCCTTTAGTGCGCTTGTCCAGTCCAGTACGTCCTGTTCCTGCTCCTCGCACTAGCCCTGTGGTGCGCGTCCCTAGTCTGGCGCCTCCAAAGCCAGCCCCACGCACCAGGCCTTTAGTGCGCCTGCCCAGTCCAGTACGTCCTGTTCCTGCTCCTCGCACTAGCCCTGTGGTGAGCGTCCCTAGTCTGGCGTCTCCAAAGCCAGCCCCACGCAGTCCCACAGTCCGGAACCGACAGAGACGTCCCACAGTCCGGAACCGACAGAGACGGCCCGCCAGTCCGGAACCGACAGAGACGGCCCGCCAGTCCGGAACCGACAGAGACGGCCCGCCAGTCCGGAACCGACAGAGACGGCCCGCCAGTCCGGCGCAGCCAGAGACGGCCCGCCAGTCCGGCGCAGCCAGAGACGGCCCGCCAGTCCGGCGCAGCCAGAGACGGCCCGCCAGTCCGGCGCAGCCAGAGACGGCCCGCCAGTCCGGCGCAGCCAGAGACGGCCCGCCAGTCCGGCGCAGCCAGAGACGGCCCGCCAGTCCGGAACCGACAGAGACAGCCCGCCAGTCCGGAGCCTTCAGCGGACAGGTTAGGTTGGGGACTAGGGCCAGAACCAGAGCCACCTCCGTAGGGGGGAGTTTGGGGAAAGGGGGGTGTTTGCACAGGAACCGTCGGTGACGGTGGCCACCCTCCCTTCCTTGCCTCCCTTTAGTTTTGGTTTTTTTGTTGTGGGTTGGGGTCTTTTGGGTTAAGGTGCATTCGGGGTCTGCAGCTTTGGGGGGGGGTACTGTCACGTCCTGACCAGTAAGGGGTCATTTTGTTATTATAGTATGGTCAGGACGTGGCAGGGGTGTGTTTGATTTATGTGTCTTGGGTTTTTGGCTAATGTTCTATGTCTATTTCTACGTTCAGGTTTGGTTTGGCATTCAATTGGAAGCAGCTGTTCTTCGTTGCTTCTAATTGGAGGCCATATTTAAGTAGGGGGTTTTTGTCACTGTGTTTGTAGGTAGTTGTTCCATGTATAGCTGTGTAGCCTTACAGGACTGTTTTTCGTCGTTGTTTGTTATTTTTTTGTTAAGTGTTCACGTTTATCCAAATAAAAAAGGAAGATGAGCACGATACCCGCTTCGCCTTGGTCCACTTTTTCCGACGCACCTGACAACAACAGTTTTAAGTATGTCAATAGACCATAAAGGCAAGCATACTACCAACTAACCCTCTGGTGCTTAATCAAGATAGTCGGATTAATTATTTTCTTGTATCCTTTTCTATTGTGCCAAAAGTGAAAAAGAATATTGATTGAGGATCAAATGCGATCAGATCATCAACTTACATATCCCTCCATATAACTATGACAGACTTTTCATGAGGACAGGGATATTTGGAAATCGAATCAGGGTTTACTGACTGACAGTACTTTCATAACAAAAACAAAATAATTCATAACAGACATTTTCTAGCACAATATGTCACGCCCTGACCTGGGAGAGCCGTTTTATTTATCTATTTTGTTGGATCAGGGCATGGGGTGGGCATTCTATGTGATGTATTTCTTTGTTTTTTGCCGAGTATGGTTCCTAATCAGAGGCAGCTGTCTATCGTTGTCTCTGATTGGGAATAATACTTAGGCAGCCTTTTCCCACCTGTGTTCGTGGGTAGTTGTTTTCTGTTTAGTGATTCTGTACCTGACGGAACTGTTTGGCTTTTCGTTTTTTGTTTCTTTTGTTCGTGTGTTTCATAGTAAATAAAATATGAACACTTACCATGCTGTGCTTTGGTCCACTCCTTCAACTTCAGACGACAGCCATTACACAATACAGGTTTAGCGGACCCACTTATCATATGTGTGCCTTTAGATGCCATTCAGTTACATTTTCATCCTAAAAACTGATACAGTATCGGTCAACTGAGGAAAATACAACAGAAATAGAAAATCTAACATTACACATCAACGGTGTTGATACATTTACTACAAAGCACTGAATAATCTAGACGCAAAACAAAAGGAGTTTGAGTTTCACTTACCTAAAAAAACAGTGCAAATTGGATGGAGAACAAAACCTTCAATATAGAAACACAACCAAACAGAACCCACATAAAATTGTTATAAACGATGGAGAAACCCTTCTCACCAAACAAGATTTTGAATGAGGAACTAAAATATTCCTCCATCCTCACGTGACGATGAGTTTTATGATATTCTTCTCTCCAAAAATTCTGAACTATCTGTGTCTCAAAACAAATATTGTAAAGGCCTATTTTCTCTGGACAAACTATGGTTGGCAATTGATTCCTTTCAGACGGGGAAAATCCCATGGCCTTGATGGCATTCCAATAGAGATATACTCTATATATACAAAAAGTATGTAGACACCCTTTAAAAATAGTGGATTCGGCTATTTCAGCCACACTCTTTGCTGATAGGTATATATGCTGACAGGTATATAGTGCACACAGCCATGCAATCTCCATAGACAAACATTGGCAGTAGAATGGCCTTATTAAAGAGCTCAGTGACGTTCAACGTGGCAGCATCATAGGATGCCACCTTTCCAATGAGTCCGTTTGTCAAAATTCTGCCCTGCTAGAGTTGCCCCGGTCAACTGTAAGTGCTGTTATTGTGAAGTGGAAATGTCTAGGAGCAACAACGGCTCAGTCGCGAAGTGGTAGGCCACACAAGCTCACAGAATGAGTGAGTAGCGCGTCAAAATCATTCATACTTGGTTTCCACACTAATTGGGGGCAGCAGCATAGCCTAGTGGTTAGAGCGTTAGACTAGTAACTGAAAGGTTGCAAGTCCGAATCCCTGAGCTGACAAGGTACAAATCTGTCGTTCTACCCCTGAACAAGGCAGTTCAGGGGTAGTTCACTGTTCCTAGGCTGTCATTGAAAATAAGAATTTGTTCTTAACTGACTTGCCTAGTTAAATAAAGGTTAAAAAAAAACTACTGAGTTCCAAATGGCCTCTGGAAGCAAAGTCAGCACAAGAACTGTTATACCGATTCTCTAGTGATATCGCAGTTTACATACAGTACCAGTCAAAAGTTTGGACACACCTATTCATTCAAGGGTTTTTCTTTATTTTTACCATTTTCTACATTGTAGAATAATACTAAAGACAGGAAAACGATGAAATAACACTTATGGAATCATGTAGTAATCAAATCAAAATATATTTTATTTTTGAGATTCTTCAAAGTAGCCACCTTTTGCCTTGATGACAGCTTTGCACACTCTTGGCATTCTCTCAACGAGCTTCATGAGATAAGTCACCTGGAATGCATTTCAATAAACAGGTGTGCCTTGTTAATTTGTAGAATTTCTTTCCTTCTTAATGCGTTTAAGACAATCAGTTGTGTTGTGACAAGGTACGGGGTGGTATACAGAAGATAGTCCTATTTGGTAACAGACCAAGTCCATATTATGGCAGGAACAGCACACATAAGGAAAGAGAAACGACAGTCCATCATTACTTTAAGACATGAAGGTCAGTCAATACGGAAAACTTTAAGAACTTTTAAAGTTTCTTCAAGTGCAGTCGCAAAAACCATCAAGCGCTATGATGAAACTGGCTCTCATGAGGACTGCCACAGGAAAGGAAGACCCAGAGTTACCTCTGCTGCAGAGGATAATTTCATTCCAGCCTCAGAAATTGCAGCCCAAATAAATGCTTCACAGAGTTCAAGTAACAGACACATCTCAATATCAACTGTTCAAAGTAGACTGCATGAATCAGGCCTTCATGGTCGAATTGCTGCAAAGAAACCACTACTAAAGAACACCAATAAGAAGAAGAGACTTGCTTGGGCCAAGAAACACGAGCAATGGACATTAGACCAATGGAAATCTGTTGTGTGGTCTGATGAGTCCAAATTTGAGATTTTTGGTTACAACCTCCGTGTCTTTGTGAGATGCAGAGTAGGTGAACGGATGACTTCCGCATTTGTTAATTAAATGTAAATCTAAATCCAAACAGGTTTTCCAGCAGGCCACTAAGAGAGGCACATCCAATGTTATTCAGATTAAAACCAACCATTTCCAGTGGATTGACAATAGAACCCTTTTCAAAGTATCCTCCTTTTTCAACAAAGCCACACATAGTTGGTTACAATTCCAATTTCATCATCCAGAAGAGGCTGAACAAATATTACAGCAAATAATATCTAAACCCCAATGTACTGGTAGAGGAAAAGACACATTTTCTTGGGAAGAATTATGAAGACGGTATCATGTTTATGAATCACATTGTAAATAAGGGCGGTAAAACTATGTCACACAAGCAATTAACAAAGGTGTATGGAGATGTATGCTCAGTACAAAAGTATAACCAACTTATCGCAGCTCTGCCACGAAAATAGAAGAAGCAATTACTCAAAAGAGAAAGGAATTCATTCGTTTTTCTGCCTCCAATGATAAACCATGCATGGCTTAAAATGACTAGTATAAATCGTAAAATTGATCAGTTTCACTGAAGATCAAAAGGTTTGAGAACTATGCCACATAAATTTCAAGATAGTTGGGAATGGATTTTTGATGTCCCAATACCATGGCATCGGGTTTATGAACTGATATACAAAACAACAACGAACGCATCAATCCGTTTTTTTCCATGCAAGTCGAGGCACCACACCCTCATAGGGTAATTTCCCTTGATCAAATCCCAATCAACTTTTGATTGTTGAATTTAGACAAAAATATAAGACTTTTGTAATACAAATGTTCTGAAATGTTTTATTAAAATATGCAAATTAGGCGAAATATCATTCAATATTTTTTTATGGACACTGGATAAAGTCAGCCTAAATATTTTGGTTTCCTTTTGTTAAAACACTCCATGATCAGACTTGCGCAAAGCATATTTGGGATAAATACGTTTATCATCTTTCTATCTGTAAAATACTAAAGACAAAATACACCTATTTAGACCCATTCACCATCTCTTCAAAGTAAGTTACTAAATATAGTCCAGTTTGTAACACTATCTATTAAATGGGATTTTAAATTGTGGAATTTAATGTAGTGAGATTTGAAATTATTGATGTACAGTATGTCCATTTTAAAGTGGTCAAATTCATTCAAATATTTGATGGTAGTATGATAAACTATATAAAATATACATTTTAATCAAGTATTTGACCTTTTTATGTTTACTTTTTGAAAATACTAATATTAACGGACCAAAATACCAACAAATCTCAAAATTGATAGTTAGAAGCAAAAATGTCATTCCGCCCCCCCTCCCAAAAAAGAATGGTCTGTTATGGGAAATTCAACAGTCAGCCCTGTGCAGATTCTGCCACAAAGAAACAGAATCAACAGATCATCTCTTTTGGTACTGTCTGATGGCTCGCTTTTGGAGTCAAGTCCAGGAATGGTTGTTCAGATTAGAGTGTACTGTATATGTGAGTGATATTTACTGTAAGTAGCAGTAGAAGACCTATTGTTGTCGGTTGTTTACTCCAATCGAGGGGAGGGGTGGTAGGATCCCTCAATTGATTACCAACATCTGTGGATAAAGGACATGTAAAGGACACAGTAGTTATAAAGGGAAAACAGTGGCCCTGTGAGCAAATAAGTATCACATGGAAGTGCCTCTGTTTCCATGGTTTCTTTACTCTGTACATCAAGGTGATAACCAAGAGGGTAAGCTATATTTTGTACATTTGTATCTCCCCCCCCAAAAAAGTTAAAATGTATTAATGGATCAGTCAGGGTCCATGTTAATGTCCTCATGTGTACTTGACAAAATATTTGAATCTATAAAGAATATGAAATGAAACCATGCTCCTCACACAAGTGTCATGAGTGAACAGTCAGGTCCATAATTATTGGCACCCAATATAAAGACGAGAAAAAAGACTATAAATAGTTATAATGTACTCTTTAAAAAATGAAATTATATTATTTTACACTCATACAATTGCTCAAAGAAAGAGATTGTGTTTCACAAATCATTTTTTTTAAATCACAAAATGAAAGGGGTAAAAATTATTGGAACCCCTGTTTTCAGTACTCTTGCACCCTTCCCTTGTGAGGATAACGACAGTCATTTTCTAAAATGTTTTATGAGATTGGAGAACACGTTGGGAGGGATCTTAGACCATTTCTCAAAACAGAATCTTTCAAGATTCTTGATATCCTTCGTCTGCTCTTATGGACCGCACTCTTCAATTCAAACCACAGGTTTTCAATGGGGCTCAAGTCATGAGACCGAGATTGCAAAATGTTGATTTTTGTGGTCAATTAACCATTTATTTTTGGATTTTGATGTGTGCTTGGGGTTATTGTCTTGCTGGAAGATCCACTTGCAGTGTCAGCCTCTTGTCAGAGGCAACCAATGTAAAATGTCCTGGTACTTAGTAAAGTTAATGTTGCCATTGACCTTAAAAAGGGCCACAGTACAGGTGGAAGCAAAATAGCCCCATAACATCAAAGATTCACCTGCATATTTTACTGTAGGAATATGGTACTTTTCTGCATGTGTGACCCTTTTCAGGAAGCTGGGCATATGTCGCACGTCCCGACATCACAGGAGAGGCATTTGAACACATTTTTTTAGAATGAAAAATGTATGCATTTTTTGGTAGAAATACCTTCTGGAACATGTGCACTTTCACGTGCCTTAATAAAAAACATGTATGCCATCTGTAAATACAAATAACATTTCACATGATTCATCAATTGTGACAAGTGTGTCTGGTAGGGGTTTGCCGATAATCATATCCATAAATTGACAGTTGATAGTCAGATCGTGTTTTAATATGTGTTTTAATATGCCTAAATATATTTTGGCAAAATACCTCCCTGCACGTTTTCACTGCAAAAAAGCTGCAAAATAGAAGCAGCACATGGAGGGGTTGGTGGGTGTGTGTGTCTGTGTGTCCTCAATTTCCAGCGGGCAGCCAAGTTTGCTATCACTCAACCAGAATCATAATTTTTCCCTGCCCTTGACCCAGTTGTTAGATATTATGCATGTGATTTATCATAGTAGCAGGCAGCAGCAATCTAAATGATCAGACCGAAAACATGCAAGGAAAAGTGATAGGGTTAAACTATAAAACGAGTGGATGGAGAAATACAGCTTCACTTTATCCTTTCATAGCAGCAGGATCAACATACAGCCCGCCCTTCTCTTTACAGATTGAGTTATTTAGATCACGCACATGACTGACTCAAAGACAGTTCAGTATGGTTTAAAAACTCTGTGACTGACACATGAGAAACATGCTTGCTGGCACCCAATTAGATTTTTTTTGATCACAGATAATTACAAAAAATAATCGGATCCAGAAAATTGCCTATATCTGTTACGATTCTCGTTTTGTCCGACTACTCGGCATACCCCTAGTTACTGGGTAAGCATCATCTAATAACTAAAAAATATTTATACAATATTTTATCTGGACACTTTCTTTTTTTGATATTGTTACTATACAAATATGCAAGTACCCATTTCACTGTACCGTTTATACCTTCTGTATCCTGTGCATGCAATGAATAAACATTGATTTTATTTGATTTAGTGTGTGTTTACCTGAAACGGAATTGTGAAGAACAACATGACCTGCACCAAAATCAGATTAGGATATAGGCTAAGGACAAGATTAAGTGCATTTTTAGCTGGAGTTTTTCCTTATTGTAGGTTACTACTTTCACCACTTTCAGTCTTGAAATCTTTGGTTTACTACACTAACTTACTTACTCACCCTGTTTAGCACATGGCTTCACATGTAAATCCTTAAAGAGATGGGTGAGGCAAATGCTTAAGAGGGTGTGAACAACGCTGAATAGGTGTAGACAAAGAGCAGCTCACAAAGCTGAATTACTTTGCCATTGCTCCTCAACTGCAGTGTAGGATATACCGGTCTTTACTTTTATCCAATGGAAAAAATACAATTTCAAATGTTGCTACATACAATGCCTTCGGAAACTATTCAGACCTTTTGACTTTTTCCATATTTTGTTACAGCCTTATTCAAATGGATTAAATAAAAAAAATCCTCAGAAATCTACACACATTACCCCATAATGACAAAGCGAAAACAGGTTTTTAGAATTTTTTGAAAATGTTACTTTTTTTTACAAAAAAAGACATTATCTACATAAGTATTCAGACCCTTTGCTATGAGACTCTAAATTGAGCTCAGGTGCATCCTGTTTCCATTGATCATCCTTGAGATGTTTCTACAACTTGATTGGAGTCCACCTGTGATAAATTAAATTGATTGGATATGATTTGGAAAGGCACACACCTGTCTATATAAAGTCCCAAAGTTGACAGTGCATGTCAGAGCAAAAACCAAGCCATGAAGTCGAAGGAATTGACCGTAGCGCTCCGAGACAGGATTGTGTCTAGGCACAGATCTGGGGAAGGGTACCAAAACATGTCTGCAGCATTGAAGGTCCACAAGAACATAGTGGCCTCCATCATTCTTAAATGGGAGAAGTTTGCAAGCACCAAGACTCTTCCCAGAGCTGGCCGCCGGAAAAAATGAGCAGTCGGGAGAAGGGCCTTGATCAGGGAGGTGACCAAGAACCTGATGTTCACTCTGAAAGAGCTCCAGCGTTCCATTGTGGAGATGGGAGAACCTTCCAGAAGGACAACCATCTCTGCAAAAATCCACCAATCAGGCATGTATGGTAAAGTGGCCAGACAGAAACCACATGTAACAAAATGTGGAAAAGGTCAAGAGGTCTGACAACTTTCCGAAGGCACTGTATGACCGAATCTAGGCGGCCAAGCCATTTTTTTACGCCAAAACAACCACTGGTGTGTGTGGCCAAAGACGTCTATTTTTATGTCATCTGACTAAAGCACCGCCTGGAGTTTGATAAACGGCATTGGCACTTGAATTGAAGCAGGTGCTATGGTCAGATGACATGAAAATAGAGCTCTTTGACCAAGCACATCAGTGGTGGTTTTGGTGCTTCCACTGGTCATCCGCACATCATCCACTGGTCATCTTCAAATCATTCATGTGTATTGATCACAGCTTTACTAATGCTGTAGAAATCTATTCTAAAGCAGCATCCACACACATCGGATGTAGTGATCATAATGTACGGTCCCCAAGTCCAGAACAGAGTGAACACACATTAGTATATAGATCCATGACTACATGGAACTCTCTTCCACCTCAGGTAACTCAAGCTAGCAGTAAAATCGGATTAAAAAAACACCTCACAGCACAATGCGAAATGTGAAGAGATACACACACACCCACACATTCTTAGTACAACCAAGTGTGGACATCACAGTACAGCACAGTAGAGTAGAGTACAGTATAGTAGAGTTCATTGCACTACAGTAGAATACAGTACAGTTCAGTAGAGTAGTATATGTGACCCACCATCTCTTTTCAGTCTTATGTTCCAAAATTTGAAATTGTGTTTTTTTAAAGAACACTCAGAGCTTCAAAATGGCATATCATACACTGTAGTTGGAGGAAACATGGGGAAGTAATGCTGCTTTAAAAGTTGATAAATGTATTATCCAATTTAGGAGAAAAAGGATTCAAACATTTTGCTCGAACTTTCTCACTTGCTGCACATTAATCCTTGTGAAACCTACAGTATATTTAGAAAAAGGAATACTTTCACCAAATTGGCAAAATTGATTCTCTGAACATTATCTCACCAAGTTACCCCATTAGGCAAACCATTTGTGACCCGTTTCAGGAAACTAAGCGTATGTCGCAAGTCACAACTTCACAGGAGAGCCATTATAACGTTTATTTGTATTTTTTTAAATCCAAATACGTTTGTTGGCAGAAATGCCTTCAGGAACATGTGAACTATCATATGCCTTAATAACAAAATTCTATGCCATATGTAAACACGAATAAAATTGTTAAATTACAAACCTTGTTGGTTAAGCCACAGAAAAAGAAGCAACTTTCCCACTACCCACGATTGGCTGAGATAATGAGTGGGCTCGACATGCCAAGAGAGGAGTTCGGATTGGTCTGCCATATAGAAGACTTCTGTCTATTTGAGCTGGTCAGTCTGTGTTGGTAATCCTGTCGAATACTGCTTTTTTTTATGTATCGTGTATTGGAGCTACATAAGTGTTGCTCTCCACTTTCTGGAGGATCGAGGGGAATTACAGTATGATAGCTAAAGAGATGGAGAAAACACCTGTCTCCAGATTACATCTTCAAACTAAGGGCTACCGTGGCATGGCATCCGTGACAGGGAGACACGTCCATCATGCATGATGATGTTTACGGGTAAGATAGTCTAGTGTTAGCTAGCTACATTTTCAGATATTACACATTTATAATTTTGACAGAAAGTGTTTTAATTTCACGCTAAATGGTACGGTTAGCTAGCTAGCTAACGTTAGCTGGCTGGCTCCCTAGCTAACATTAAGTGTATGACATTATTATTCGTATCCCAGAACCGTTTGTTTTGCTAGTTAGAGCCTAATGTTAGCTAGCTAACATTGAACCTGGTTGATTAGCTCCCAGCAGATTCATGCAGGGTAGTAACAACATGATTTGGCACTATGTTCATTGTTGTTTAACTAGCTAACATTAGCTGGTTGGCTCGTTAGCTAATGTTACGTGACGTGTGATCTTACACGTTGTTTACCTAGCTAGGTTCATTGATTACATAGCTAGCCAGCTACATGTCTTAAGCTAAAGTATACAACACCCGTTGAATATGGCCAGTGTCTGCAAAAAAGTGTAATGCAATTATTGCCAGCAGAGCTGATTAGGCTGTTTTCATGTTATCCAGAGGTAAACAAATCATTAGCCAGAGCGTCAAGTGTGCGCTTTGAGAGTGAAACGAGATGGGTTGGGCTAAAGCTTAAGGTGGTGTGAACGATGCTGAATGGGTGTAGACAAAGAAGAGCTCTTCACTAGATACCAAAACATTCAAAGCCCATTTTCTCAAAAGTGAGTTTACAAGTTTGTCAACTTTCAAAGCAGAATGACTTTCCCATTGTTCCTCAAAAATGCAGTGTATGATATACCATTTTGTAGCTCTAAGTCTACTTTTATCCAATGTAAAATACACAATTTCACATTTTGCTACATAAGACCGAATCTAGGTGGTGAGTCGCATTTACAGTGTCGTGTCTTTACTATGGATTAAATGATATGACATGCCATTTTATCAAATCAATTCTCTGTAATTAATATCTGACTAAACTAATCATGTAAATGTAATTAACTAGGAAGTCGGGGCACCACAGAAGAATGTTTATAGAGCTGTTGTCTTCCGAATAAACTCTTAAAGATCTGGTAATCTTTTATATCAATAGCAGTCAAATATTAATCGTCACATTATTCAGTCTCATCTGAATGTTGTAAAATTCTTGGTTATCTTCACACACCCAAGTTGAATCAGCAATACAGAATTTGCTTTAATTATTAATTTACTTAATACCAAAATAATCACACAGAATTACATATACACAGGATGGATCATACATTGATGACTAATTATGTCATAAAAGAAAATGTCCCTAGCGGACAAAACCGATATGACGGCTGGTTACAGAAAAAAAAGGGGGTTGGGTTTGAATGAAAGAGCGGGAAGATGAACAAAAGGAAAAAAAGGATTGGGTCTCTATCAGACCTTATTGTAAATACAGAATCGTATACATCCTAATAACCGCCCATTCGGAAAAGGAAAATGCAAGAAATATATTTACTCTCAGTTGCACTTCGATAGATTGGTCAAAGATGCAAGACTAGTTTGCCAAGCAGAGATCGCCCTTGTCCTTTGAAGAATATTTCTGGTCTTCGTGTGGCAGAGCGGATACATTGTATAACTCAACGTCTAGGATGTATCACTTCTTTAGTGAATAAGAGTTCAAAGTTCATACCAAGTTGCCATACTCAGGTCGTGTTGTATTCTGGCTAGTGTGGTCGAAATTCGTCCTTCCACTGTGACGATCGTCACCTCCACATTGAAATTAGCCCTTTTAAACGTATGGACACCAGTTCTCATGTCACCGGGAACACAAGTTAATTTCGTTAGGTTGTAGTTGATATTAGCCCTAGTTGATATTAGCCCTTTTAAACATATTGCTATCAGTCCTCACGTCATCGGGAAGACAGGTTGATTTTCGTCAACGGGCTTTAGTAGTGGGGGAGAGAAGGGCGTGTTTCATAGTTCTCAACCAATGTCTATTCACTTGGGCGTGGCCACTGAGCGAGCATAGTTTACTTATGAAAACAATTCTCTCATTTAGAAGCTAAAATTACATTTAATCTTGTCATAAATAGTTTCATATTTAAACATTTATATTGCACAACCATTCCATGTGAATCTGATAACTAGAATGTGTAGACTTTCCAAGATACATTTTATGTCGTCCTATCATCAGATATAATGTCCTAGACATCAACTGATCTGACATCATATTCTTTAAGTACCAACGGACACTTTCAACTGGTTGGATTACAGAAAGATTGTTATTTTCCCCAACCTTTTGATGTTACCATACTATGTTAACAAAGGGCTTTCCTTTGTCCATTCTGTAGAGTGGAGAGAAAAAGGGGGAAAGGTGTTTATGGGGGGTCATACACTTCACCGAGCTGGCCTTTCTAATTGACCTGGCCCGGGTATTCTGGAAGGATATTGACCTCATCCCGTCAGTAGAGGATGCCTGGTTACTCTTTAAAAGTGCTTTCCTCACCATCTTAAAAAAATAAGCATGCCCCATTCAAAAAATGTAGAACTAAGAACAGATATAGCCCTTGGTTCACCCTGTCCTTGACCAGCACAAAAACATTCTGTGGCATTTTGCATTAGCATCGAATAGCCCCAGCGACTTTCAGGGAAGTCAGGAACCAATATACACAGTCAGTTAGGAAAGCTAAGACTAGCTTTTTCAAACAGAAATTTGCGTCCTGTAGCACTAATTCCAAAAAGTTTTGGGACACTGTAAAGTCCATGGAGAATAAGAGCACCTCCTCCCAGCTGCCCACTGCACTGAGGCTAGGAAACACTGTCACCAAAGATAAATCTACGATAATCAATCATTTCGATAAGCATTTTTCTACGGCTGGCCATGCTTTCCACCTGGCTACCCCTACCCCGGTCAACAGCTCTGCACCCCCTGCAGAAACTTGCCCAAGCCCCCCCCCCCCCGCCGCTACTCCTTCACCCAAATTCAGACAGCTGATGTTCTGAAAGAGCTGCAAAATCTGGATCCCTACAAATCAGCTGGGCTAGACAAACTGGACCCTCTCTTTCTAAAATGATCTGCCGAAATTGTTGCAACCGATATTATTAGCCGGTTCAACCTCTCTTTCATATCTCTTGAGATCCCCAAAGATTGGAAAGCTGCCGCGTTCATCCCCCTCTTCAAAGGGGGAGACACTCTAGACCCAAACTGTTATAGACCTATATCCATCCTGCCCTGCCTTTCTAAAATCTTCGAAAGCCAAGTTAGCAAACAGATCACCGACCATTTTGAATCCCACCATACCTTCTCCACTATGCAATCTGGTTTCTGAGCTGGTCATGGGTGCACCTCAGCCACGCTCAAGGTCCTAAACGATATCATAACCGCCATCATCAAAAGACAGTACTGTGCAGCCTTATTCATCAACCTGGCCAAGGCTTTTGACTGTGTCAATCACCGCATTCTTATCGGCAGACTCAATAGCCTTGGTTTCTCAAACGACTGCCTCGCCTGGTTCACCAACTACTTCTCAGATAGAGTTCAGTGTGTCAAATCTGAGGGCCTGTTATCTGGACCTCTGGCAGTCTCTATGGGGGTACCACAGGGTTCATTTCTCAGGCCGACACTTTTCTCTCTATATATCAATGATGTCGCTCTTGCTGCTGGTGATTCTCTGATCCACCTCTATGCAGACGACACCATTCTGTATACATCTGGCCCTTCTTTGGACACTGTGTTGAGGACAGACATTCCGCTAGCGGAACCACGTTCCGCCTGCGGAACCCCAAGCCAACAGCCAATGGCATCGCCAATGGCATCAATACAAAACCAACTAAAATACCACAATTACATTTTCTCAAACAATCAACTATTTTACACCATTTTAAAGATAAGACTCTCGTTAATCTAACCACATTGTCCGATTTCAAAAAGGCTTTACAGCGAAAGCAAAACATTAGATTGTTAGGAGAGTACAAATAATCACACAGCCATTTTCCAAGCAAGCATATATGTCACATAAACCCAAACCACAGCTAAATGCAGCACTAACCTTTGATGATCTTCATCAGATGACACTCCTAGGACATTATGTTATACAATACATGCATGTTTTGTTCAATCAAGTTCATATTTATATCAAAAACCAGCTTTTTACATTAGCATGTGATGTTCAGAACTAGCATACCCACCGAAAACTTCCGGTGAATTTACTAAATTACTCATGATAAACGTTGACAAAATACATAACAATTATTTTAAGAATTATAGATACAGAACTCCTTTATGCAATCGCTATGTCCGATTTTAAAATAGCTTTTCGGCGAAAGCACATTTTGCAATATTCTGAATACATAGCTCAGCCATCACGGCTAGCTAATTTTGACATCCGCCAACTTCGGGGTCACCTAAACTCAGAATTACTATAAGAAAAATTGGATTAACTTTGCTGTTCTTCATCAGAATGCACTCCCAGGACTTCTGCTTCAACAACAAATGTTGTTTTGGTTCCAAATAATCCATAGTTATATCCAAATACTTCCGTTTTGTTTGTGTGTTCAGGTCACTATCCGAAAGGTAATGTGCGAGCGCATTTCGTGACCAAAAATTTCAAAATATTCAATTTCCGTACTTAGAAGCATGTCAAACACTGTTTAAAATCCATTTTTATGCTATTTTTCTCGTAAAATAGCAATAATATTCCAACCGGGCAACGTTGTATTCATTCAAAGACTGAAAGAAAAACATGGCGAGTTCTCGTGACCGTGCATCTCCAGTCTCACTGTCCCCAGGCTGACCACTTACAAACTCTGCTCCTATACTTTGCCCACAGACAGCAGACACCCCATTCCACTTTCTGGTGGCTTTAGAGAGCCAATGGAAGCCTTAGAAAGTGTCACGTTACAGCACAGATGCTGTAATGTTGATCGAGATGCAACAGAAGGACAACAAATTGTCAGACAGGGCACTTCCTGTATGTAATCTTCTCAGGTTTTGGCCTGCCAAATGAGTTCTGTTATACTCACAGACACCATTCAAACAGTTTTAGAAACTTGTGTTTTCTATCCAAATCTACTAATTATATGCATATTCTAGTTTCTGGGCAGGAGTAGTAACCAGTTTAAATCGGGTACGTGTTTTTTATCCGGCCGTGAAAATACTGCCCCCTATCCCAAAGAAGTTAACAAACCTCCAAAGCTTCAATGCCATACAACACTCCTTCCGTGGCCTCCAACTGCTTTTAAATGCAAGTATAACTATGCTCTTCAACCGATTTCTGCACGGACCCGCCCGCCCGACTAGCATCACTACTCTGGACGGTTATGACTTAGAATATGTGGACAACTACAAATACCTAGGTGTCTAGTTAGACTGTAAACTCTCCTTCCAGACTCACATTAAGCATCTCCAATCCAAAAATAAATCTAGAATCAGCTTCCTATTTCGCATCAAAGCCTCCTTCACTCATGCTGCCAAACATACCATCGTAAAACTGACTATCCTGCCGATCCTTGACTTTGGCGATGTAATTTACAAAATAGCCTCCAACACTCTACTCAGCAAACTGGATGCAGTCTATCACAGTGCCATCCGTTTTGTCACCAAAGCACCATATACTACCCATCACTGCGACCTGTATGCTCTCGTTGGCTGGCCCTCGCTACATATTCATCGCCAAACCCACTGGCTCCAGATCATCTATAAGGCTTTGCTAGATAAAGCCCCGCCTTATCTCAGCTCACTGGTCACCATAACAACACCCTGTAGCACGTGCTCCAGCAGGTATATTTCATTGCTCATCCCCAAAGCCAACACTTCCTTTGGCCGCCTTTCCTTCCAGTTCTCTGCTGCCAATGACTGGAACGAATTGCAAAAATCTCTGAAGCTGGAGTCTTATATCTCCCTCTCTAACTTTAAGCATCAGCTGTAAGAGCAGCTTACTGGTCATTGTATCTGTACACAGCCAATCTGTAAATAGCACACCCGACTACCTCATCCCCATATTATTACTTGCCCTTTTGCACCCCAGTATCTCTACTTGCACATCATTATCTGCACATCTATCACTCTAGTGTTAATGCTAAATTGTAATTATTTCGCCTTTATGGCCTATTTATTGCCTTACCTCCCTAATCTTCTACATTTGCACACACTGTACGTATATTTTTCTATTGTGTAATTGACTGTATGTTTGTTTGTGTAACTCTGTGTTGTTTTTGTCACACTGCTTTGCTTTATCTTGGCCAGGTCGCAGTTGTAAATGAGAACTTGTTCTCAACTGGCCTTCCTGCTTAAATAAAAGTGAAATAAAAATAAACCTCCCCAATAGGGCAACGTCATGACAACAGTATTAAATTGCCTATTGCTGTATAATAAAGATAATCTTTCACATTGAACAGCTACAGTGCTGTTCTTTGTTTATGCCCATTTAGCATCATTCACACCCTCTTAACACTTAGACCTACCCATCTTTTAAAGAATTTACATTGGAACACATTTGAATGTGGTTATGTGCTAAAGCGGTGAGCTAGTGCTTAAAAAACTAAGAAAATATTTCAACAATAAAATAATTTATTAACTTCAAGTGCTAAAGGTAGAAGCCTACAATTAGTGAAAATGTAAAAAACACATACACATAAAGGCACAGGTAAAATAAATATCTAGGCCTATATCATAAGATCCTTTGAATAACTTGGTCCAGGTCATGTTATGAAACAAACAAAGGAATCTAGCCTGAGAACATATTTCTGTGCTGCCCTTTGGAGCAGGACATGTGCTTGGCCTTTTTATTGCAAAAGTCCTGATCTTCTCAAAAATATGTTTGCGGGGTTGTGTCCAGTCTCAGGGATGCTTTTACATCTCTGGGAGGAAGACAAAATACCTTAAGTGTTGTTTGTTCACACTCGATCATCTCCTTGTACTGGTGGCAGAGAGAAGGTTTTAAAATTCAAGGTTAAAAAAACATAAATGAATTAATGTCTTATAGCTTGTTTTTGCCTGTTGACTGCTACAGCTGTACTAAAATGCCATGTACACCCTTAACCTGCTTCCAGCCCAACAATGGCAATGCAGACAAGATAACTAGCTAGATTTAGCAAACATTTAGCTTAATAATTACCAACTGGCTAGATGTAAATGGTATTCATCTAGCCAGGGAGTTGAAAATGCAAAAAAATGACAGCGAAATCTATAATCCTATTGCTAGCTTGCTATTTAGCTATAATTTCATTGTAGCTAGCTAGCCTGCCAACTTACCATACGTCCCGATAACTTAACATGGGGTTTAATTAGCTTGCTATTCGATTAGCATTCACACCACAGTGGCTATTTTCAGTAGCTAGCTAGTTGAACATGACAAACTGGCAAACATGAAAAAGATTGTCATCATGTCATGCATGCCTTAGCACATCAGCAATTAACATTAACAGCATAATGCAACTGGCCAGCTCAACTAGCTGTCTTAACGTTGCTTCATCCCGCAGCGAGCCATATGTTAACAATGGCTCATTGTGGGACGAAGCAAGCTATAAAGCAAGCTGTTGGCTGCAGGTAGCCTAGTGGTTAGAGCGTTGAGCCAGCAACCGAAAGGTTGCTAGATCCAATCCCCTAGCTGACAAGGTAAAAATCTGTTATTCTGTGTCACGGTTGTCGTAGGAAGGAGCGGACCAAAATGCAGCGTGTGTGTCGTTTCACATTTTATTTTCGCTGTGAAACTTTGCAATACATACACAATAAACTGAACGAACAAAACAACAAACTGTGACGCAGAGTAGAAACATACACTAACTCAGAAACAATCTACCACAAACCCAGGTGGAAAAAAACCCTACTTAAGTATGATCTCCAATTAGAGACAACGAGGACCAGCTGCCTTTAATTGGAGATCATCCCAAACAAAACCCAACATAGAAATACAAAAACTAGAACCTGACAACTAAACTAAAAAACCCCCGTCACGCCCTGACCTACTCTACCATAGAAAATAACAGCTTTCTAAGGTCAGGACGTGACAGTACCCCCCCAAAGGTGCGGACTCCGAACACACCAAAACAACAAAGGAACCCCAAAAAAGGGAGGGTTAGGGAGGGTGACAAATATCTATGGCGGCTCTGGTGCAGTAAGCAGAACCTTCTCATCCCGCTGATCCTCCAACAGAGGATGCGGCTCCGGTGCGTAACCCCCGCTCTGCCCGCTCCGCTGATCCCTCTGCTTTTGTGCCACCGGACCGTGGATCGTCGTCGAAGGAACCGGACCGTAGATCATCGCCGGAGGCGCTGTACTGCAGGCCGCCGCTGGAGGTTCCGGGCTGCAGTCCCACCGGCGGAGGTTCCGGGCTGAGGAATGTCGCCGAAGTTTCCGGGCTGGGGAACGTCGCCGGAGGTTCCGGGCTGGGGAACGTCGCCGGAGGTTCCGGGCTGGGGAACGTCGCCGGAGGTTCCGGGCTGAGGAACGTCGCCAGAGGTTCCGGACTGTAGGCCGTCTCAGGAGGTTCCGGACTGTAGGCCGTCTCAGGAGGTTCCGGACTGTAGGAACAAGGCGTACCAGGCTGGATAGACTGACTGGAGGCCGGGTACGTGGGGCAGGCACAGGATATACTGGACCGTGGAGGCGCACTGCAGGTCTCGAGCGTAGAGCTGGCACAACCCGTCCTGGCTGGATGCTTACTTTCGCCCGGCAAACGCCCTGCCATTACCTCCTCCCATGTCCAGGATGTCCTCCACTCTCTCCTTTCTCTGGCCCAGGATCCCTGCTCCTACTGGGCACGCTGCTTGGTCCTTTAGTGGTGGGAGATTCTGTCATGGCTGTCGTAGGAATGAGCGGACCAAAGTGCAGCGTGTGTGTCGTTCCACATTTGATTTATACTGTGAAACTATGCAATACATAAATAAACTGAATGACAAAAAACAACAAACCGTGACGCAGAGGTGAAACATACACTACTCAAAATTAATCTCCCACCAACCCAGGTGGGACAAACACCAACTTAAATATGACCTCGAATTACAGACAACGATGACCAGCTGCCTGGCCCAACATAGAAATTCAAAACTAGAACATAACAACATAGAAAAACTAACCTAGAAAACCCCCGTCACGCCCTGACCTACTCTACCATAGAAAATAACAGCTTACCATGGTCAGGACGTGACAACTACTACCAATCAAAAGGTACAGATGTTTTATTAACCACATTAGCTAACTTTCCACTGTTGAATTAATAACTGCCATGCCCTGTGACCGGCCCAACGATACCGGACGAACTCAATGCATTTTATGCACCCTTCGACAATAACAACACATACCGTGGGTGAGGGCCCCCACCTACCCAGAGGACTGGGTGATCTCATTTTCAGAGGCCGACATGAGTAAGGTGTTTAATCAGGTCACTTGCAAGGCCATGGGGCCAGACGGTATTCAAGGGTGCGTTCTCAGAGCATACGCAGAACAGCTGGTAGGCATATTCACGGTCATTTTCAACCTCTACTTGTCCCAGTCTGTAATGCCTTATCTTAAAATGACCACCATCATTCCTGTTCCCAAGAACTCTAAGACTTCATGCCACAATGACTACTGCCCTGTAGCACTCACATCTGTATTGATGAAGTGCTTTGAAAGGCTGGTTATGGCACACATCAACTCCATCATCCCAGACACCCTAGACCCACTCAAACAGACCCATAGACGACACAATCTTATTTGCACTCCACGCTGCCCTCACCCACCTAGATAAGAGGAATACCTATGTGAGAATGCTGTTCATTGACTACAGCTCAGCTTTCAACAACATTTTCCCATCCAAGCTCATTACCAAGCTTAGGACCCTGGGACTAAACACCTCCCTCTGCAATTGGATCCTGGACTTCCTGACGGACCGACCCCAGGTGGTGAAGGTAGGCAACATCACCTCCACCACGCTGACCCTCAACATGGGGGCCCCACAGGGGTGTGTGCTTAGTTCCCTCCTGTGCTCCCTATTCACCCACGACTGTGTGGCCCCGCACCACTCCAACACCAAGTTTGCTGACAACATGACGGTGGTAGGCTTGATCACCGGTGACGATGAGACAGCTTACAAGGAGGAGGCCAGTGACCTGACAGTGTGGTGCCAGGACAACAATCTCTCCCTCAACGTCAGTAAGACCAAGGTAATGATCAAGGACTACAGGAAATGGGGAGGCGAGCACACCCCAACCTAGTTAAGCTGCATCTGGCCCAGAACAGAGTGGCACGTTTTGCTCTTAATTGTAATCAGAGGGCTAATATTAATACTATTTATGCCAGTCTCTCTTGGCTAAGAGTTGAGGAGAGACTGACTGCAACACGTCTTCTTTTTATAAGAAACTTGAATGTGTTAAATCCCAAATTGTTTGCATAGTCAACTTAAACACAGCTCTGACACACACACTTATCCCAAAGACATGCCACCAGGGGTCTTTACACAGTCCCCAAATGCGGAACAAATTCAAGAAAACGTGCAGTATTATATAGAGCCCTTATTTCATTGAACTTCCTTTCATCTCATATTGCTCAAATAAACAGCAAACCTGTTTTCAAAAAAACAGATAAAGCATCACCTCGTGGCACAACGCCTCTCCTCTATTTGACCTAGATAGTTTGTGTGTATGCATTGATATGTAGGCTACGTGTGCCTTTTTAAAAATGTATGTAGATCTGTCCTTGAGCAGTTGTTGTCTAATAATGTTCTGTATTATGTAATTCTGTATTATGTTTCATGTTTTGTGTGGATCTCAGGAAGAGTAGCTGCTGCTTTTGCAACAGCTAATGGGGATCCTAATAAAATACCAAATACCAAAAACCAAAACATCGTCTGGGATGCAGTGGAGCGGGTCGAGAGCTTCATGTTCCTCTGTGTCCAAATCACTAAGGACTTAAAATGGTCCACACACAAGCGCACAGTTGTGAAGAAAGTGCAACAGCGCCTCTTCTCCCTCAGGGGGTTGAAAAGGCTCTACAGCTGCACCATTGAGAGCATCTTGAATGGCTGCATCCTGCTTGATATGTCAAAATGATCTCTGCCGTTAGAGGGAACATTGGTCGAGTGAAGTTTGAAAATATAAAATAGTTTAAAAGGCCACTCTCGCTACTTTACTTGCCACTTGCCAGTGATGGTCTGGGCTGAGGTAGTTTGTTTCAAGTCTCGGCCTGTGTTGTGGGCGGAGTTTGCCTTTGAACGAATACGCTGCTAACAAGGCAGATAGGCAGGCGCGATTAGAACGCCGATCAAGAATGTTAGCATTCTGGATGTTGATCAATGTAGGGAATGCAATAATAATACACCTTGCAAAAGTATTCATCCCCCTTGGCGTTTTAACTATTTTGTTGCAATACAACCTATAATCTAAATAGATTTTTATTTGGATTTCATGTAATGGACATACACAAAATAGTCCAAATTGGTGAAGTGAAATGAAAAAGCAAGGAGGCGCTACCAGGAGACAGGCCAGTACATCAGGAGACGTGGAGGAGGCCGTAGGAGGGCAACAACCCAGCAGCAGGACCGTTACCTCCGCCTTTGTGCAAGGAGGAGCAGGAGGAGCACTGCCAGAGCCCTGCAAAATCACCTCCAGCAGGCCACAAATGTACATGTGTCTGCTCAAACGGTCAGAAACAGACTCCATGAGGGTGGTATGAGGGCCCGACGTCCACAGGTGGGGGTTGTGCTTACAGCCCAACACCGTGCAGGACGTTTGGCATTTGCCAGAGAACACCAAGATTGTCAAATTCGCCACTGGCGCCCTGTGCTCTTCACAGATGAAAGCAGGTTCACACTGAGCATGTGACAGAGTCTGGAGACGCCTTGGAGAACGTTCTGCTGCCTGCAACATCCTCCAGCATGACCGGTTTGGCAGTGTCAGTCATGGTGTGGGGTGGCATTTCTTTGGGGGGCCGCACAGCCCTCCATGTGCTCGCCAGAGGTAGCCTGACTGCCATTAGGTACCGAGATGAGATCCTCAGACCCCTTGTGAGACCATATGCTGGTGTGGTTGGCCCTGGGTTCCTCCTAATGCAAGACAATGCTAGACCTCATGTGGCTGGAGTGTGTCAGCAGTTCCTGCAAGAGGAAGGCATTGATGCTATGGACTGGCCCGCCCGTTCCCCAGACCTGAATCCAATTGAGCACATCTGGGACATCATGTCTCGCTCCATCCACCAACGCCACGTTGCACCACAGACTGTCCAGGAGTTGGCGGATGCTTTAGTCCAGGTCTGGGAGGAGATCCCTCAGGAGACCAGCCGCCACCTCATCAGGAGCATGCCCAGGCATTGTAGGGAGGTCATACAGGCACGTGGAGGCCACACACACTACTGAGCCTCATTTTTACTTGTTTTAAGGACATTACATCAAAATTGGATCAGCCTGTAGTGTGGTTTTCCACTTTAATTTTGAGTGTGACTCCAAATCCAGACCTCCATGGGTTGATAAATTGGATTTCCATTGATTATTTTTGTGTGATTTTGTTGTCAGCACATTCAACTATGTAAAGAAAAAAGTATTTAATAAGATTATTTATTTCATTCAGATCTAGGATGTGTGTATATATATATATGTGTGTATTAAAACTAGTTTTTTAACCACTCCACAAATGTCTTGTTAACAAACTATAGTTTTGGGAAGTCGGTTACTTTGTGCATGACACAAGTAATTTTTCCAACAATTGTTTACAGACAGATTATTTCACTTATAACTCACTGTCAGAAGTTTACATACACTAAGTTGACTGTGCCTTTTAACAACTTGGAAAATTCCAGAAAATTATGTCATGGCTTTAGAAGCTTCTGATAGGCTATTTGACATATTTTGAGTGAATTGAATGTGTACTTGTGGATGTATTTCAATCCCTACCTTCAAACTGTGGCACTTTGCTTGACATCATGGGAAAATCAAAAGAAATCAGCCAAAAAAGTGTAGACCTTCACAAGTCTGGCTCTTCCTTGGGAGCAATTTCCAAATGCCTGAAGGTACCATGTTCATCTGTACAAACAATAGTACGCAAGTATAAACACCATGGGACCACGCAGCCGTCATACCGCTCAGGAAGGAGATGCTTTCTGTCTCCTAGAGATGAATGTAGTTTGGTGCGAGGATGCTGGAGGAAACAGGTACAAAAGTATCTATATCCACAGTAAAACGCTTCCTATATCAACATAACCTGAAAGGCCACTCAGCAAGGAAGAAGCCACTGCTCCAAAACCTCAATAAAAAAGCCAGACTACAGTTTGCAACTGCACATGGGGACAAAGATCGTACTTTTTTGAGAAATGTCCTCTGGTCTGATGAAACAAAAATAAACTGTTTGGCCATAATGACCATCATTATGTTTGGAGGAAAAAGGGGGAGGCTTGCAAGCCGAAGAACACCATTCCAATCGGGAAGCACGGGGGTAGCAGCATCATGTTGTGGGGGTGCTTTGCTGCAGGAGGGACTGGTGCACTTCAAAAAATAGATGACATCGTGAGGCAGGAAAATGATGTGGATATATTGAAGCAACATCTCAAGACATCAGTCAGGAAGTTAAAGCTTGGTCGCAAATGGGTCTTCCAAAAGGGACAATGACCCCAAACATACTTCCAAAGTTGTGGCGAAATGGCTTAAGGACAACAAAGTCAAGGTATTGGAATGGCCATCACAAAGTCCTGACCTCAATCCTACAGAAAATATGTGGGCAGAACTGAAAAAGCATGTGCGAGCAAGGAGGCCTACAAACCTGACTCAGGACTACCTGGCATGATGACTCCTTGCTGTCCCCAGTCCACCTGGCCATGCTGCTGCTCCAGTTTCAACTGTTCTGCCTGCGGCTACGGAACCCTGACCTGTTCACCGGACGTGCTTGTTGCACCCTCGACAATTACTATGATTATTATTATTTGACCATGCTGGTCATTTACGAACATTTTAACATCTTGACCATGTTCTGTTATAATATCCACCCGGCACAGCCAGAAGAGGACTGGCCACCCCTCATAGCCTGGTTCCTCTCTAGGTTTCTTCCTAGGTTTTTGGCCTTTCTCAGGAGTTTTTCCTAGGGAGTTTTTCCCAGCTACCGTGCTTCTTTCACATGCATTGCTTGCTGTTTGGGGTTTTAGGCTGGGTTTCTGTACAGCACTTTGAGATTTCAGCTGATGTACGAAGGGCTATATAAATAAATTTGATTTGATTTGATTTGAGTTACACCAGCTCTGTCAGGAGGAATGGGCCAAAATTCACCCAACTTATTGTGGGAAGCTTGTGGAAGGCTACCTGTAACGTTTGACCCAAGTTAAACAATTTAAAGGCAATGCTACCAAATACAAATTGAGTGTATGTAAACTTCTGACCCACTGGGAATGTGATGAAAGAAATTAAAGCTGAAATAAATAATTCTCTCTACTATTCTTCTGACATTGCACATTGTTAAAATAAAGTGGTGATCCTAACTGACCTAAGACAGGGAATTTCTACTAGGATTAAATGTCAGGAATTGTGAAAAACTGAGTTTATATGTATTTGGCTAAGGTGTATGTAAACTTTCGACTTCAACTGTATATATATATATATATATATATATACTATTATTATTTTTCAGAACATTAACCATGTGTAGGTAGATACGTGTGTAGGTATATGTGAAAAGGTAGATACAAATGATTTGTTGCAAGTTGGGGAGGGGGGGGGGTTTCACACCTAGCTCAAGTGGGGGAGGGTGGGTTCACACCTAGCTCGGCTATTAGACAATTCTTTAGTAAAGGTTGAATAGTCTATTGTTCAGCTAATAGCCCATCCTAGAAACGTTGTTAGAAAAATTCACAGCCTGCTACGCTTGTGAAAAACGAATAATAATACTTTTTCCCCTTTCCACTAATTAAATATTTATTTTGATAAAGTGTTTCTAGCCACAATCGGCCCCAACCCTAATGAATACATTTGGGCACAGTCGATAGCGTGCTGGACTTCGGGATAGAATGTTGAGGGTTTGAAACCTGCTCCCTGGTTATTTCATTACATTATTATGCCGGTCTCAGAGCAAATAGCCTGGATTGTTACTTCCATCTCGTTTCTCGCCCTCTTCCATGCGTCATTCTTCGCCTGAGTGGCTCACTTGTGGGCATGCTAGCAGGATATGGTTATTCTCATGCAAATTGTAATATGCTCTAAACCGCTGCTTACTTTAAGGATGGGAAATGATTGAAAAATACTGAACAAAAATATAAACGCAACATGCAACACTTTCATTGATTTTACTGAGTTACAGGCCCTAATCGATGGATTTTACATGACTGGGAATATAGACATGCATCGGTTTGTCACAGATATCTTTAAAAAAAAATGGGCCTCACAATAGGCCTCAGGATCTCATCACGGTATTTTTGTGCATTCAAATTGCCATCAATAAAATGCAATTGTGTTCGTTGTCCGTAGCTTATGCCTGCCCATACCATAACCCCATCGCTACAATGGGCACTCTGTTCACAACGTTGACATCAACAAACTGCTCTTCCACACGACACCACACACGGTCTGCGGTTGTGAGGCCGGTTGGATTGCCAAATTCTATAAAACAACTTTGGAGGCGGCTTAAGATAGAGAAATTAATATCAATTTCTGGCAACAGCTCTGGTGGACATTCTTACAAATCCGCATACCAATTGCACGCTCCCTCAAGACATCTGTGGCATTGTGTTGTGTGACAAAACTGCACATTTTAGAGTGGCCTTTCAGGTGGATGGATTCTATATTTTTTTTACCTTTATTTAACTAGGCAACTCATTGTAAATAACAACAAATTCTTATTTACAATGACGGCCTACCCTGGCAAACCCGGACAACGCTGGGTCAATTGTGCGCCGCACTGTGGGACTCCCAATCATATCCGGTTGTGATACAGCCTGAAATCAAACCAGGGTCTGTAGTGACGCCTCAAGCACTGAGATGCAGTGCATTAGACCGCTGCGCCACTTGGTAGCCAAGGACCAACACTTTACATGTTGCATTTATATTTTGTTCAGTGTATACAGTGCCTTCGGAAAGTATTCAGACCCATTTACTTTTTCCACATTTTGTTAGGTTACAGCCTTATTCTAAAATAGATTTTTTTAAATACTCAGCAATCTACACACAATACCCCATAATGACAAAGTGAAAACAAGTTTATAAATGTTTGCAAATGTATTAAAAATAAAAAACAGAAATACCTTACATATGTATTCAGACCCTTTGCTACGAGACTCGAATTTGTGCTCAGGTGCATCCTGTTACCATTGATCATCCTTGAGATGTTTCTACAAAATTGATTAGAGTCCACCTGTGGTAAATTCAATTGATTGGACATGATTTGGAAAAGCACACACCTGTCTATATGAGGTCCCTGTAACGGCTGTCTTTCGAGAGAGTGGACCAAAACGCAGCGGAGTTAGTGTTCATAATATATTTAATGAAACGGAACACTATACAATTACAAAAACAATAAACTGACAGCCAACACAATCCTGTCAGGTGCAAACACTGTAACAAGAACAATTACCCACAACCCCCAAAGGAAAAGTAGGCTACTTACGTGTGACTCCCAATCAGCCACAACCCTCTACAGCTGTTCCTGATTGGAAGTCACACGGTCAAAATAAACGAAACAATCAAAACACACACTTCTCTTCTGCAACGTCCTGACTCAACTACACCCTCTACTGGTCAGGACGTGACAGTACCCCCCCCCCCCCCCAAAGGTGCATACCCCGAAGGCACCTACACTGAAACAAACCAAAAAATACCCCCCCCAAAAAGATTCTCCCCCCCCTAAACAATAAGGGAGGGAAGGGAGGGTGGTTGCCGTCAACGACGGCACTGTGCTACACCCCCCCTCCCCAACCCACCTAACCTGGAGGTGGATCAGGTGCGGGACGTGGCCTCCGCTGCACCCTTGGCGTCGCCCACTTAGGTTGCGCCCCTGGCCGCGCCGGAGGACTGGTGGGCGACCCTGGTTGCGCCCGGCAGGCGGGCCACTCTGGCTGATCCGGGCAGGCGGGCCACTCTGGCTGATCCGGGCAGGCGGGCCACTCTGGCTGATCCGGGCAGGCGGGCCACTCTGGCTGATCCGGGCAGGCGGGCCACTCTGGCTGATCCGGGCAGGCGGGCCACTCTGGCTGATCCGGGCAGGCGGGCCACTCTGGCAGCTCCGGGCAGGCGGGCCACTCTGGCAGCTCCGGGCAGGCGGGCCACTCTGGCAGCTCCGGGCAGGCGGGCCACTCTGGCAGCTCCGGGCAGGTGGGCCACTCTGGCAGCTCCGGGCAGGCGGGCCACTCTGGCAGATCCGGCTCAGGATTCACCAGGCTGGGGAGACCCGCTGGAGGCCTGGTCTGAGGAGGCGGCACAGGAGAGACCAGGGTGGAGGGATCAACCGGGGGACTGGTCCTTGGAGGAGGCACATGACGAACCAGGATGGGGAGACCCACTGGAGGCCTGGTCTGAGGAGGCGGCACAGGAGAGACCAGGGTGGAGGGATCAACCGGGGGACTGGTCCTTGGAGGAGGCACATGACGAACCAGGATGGGGAGACCCACTGGAGGACTGGTCCGAGGAGGAGGCACGGGCTTGACCAGGATGGGAAGACATGCAGGAGGCCTGGTTCTGGGCGTAGGCACAGGACGTGCAGGGCTGGGAAGACATGCAGGAGGCCTGTTTCTGGGCGCAGGCACAGTCTTCACCAGACAACCAGCACGCACCTCAGGACGAGTATGGAGAGCTGCCTCAGGTGACATAATTTCCACGACACGCTCCTTAGGGCGAATGCCGTGCCTTATGCACCAAACTAGCAGCTCTCTCATCTCTCTCTCCTTTAATTTCCCCATTAACTCCGTCACAGTCTCTGCCTCGTACCCCTCGCTCACCTCCAATGTCAGCCCGACTGGCTCTGGTTCCGACCTCGGCTCCGCCGATTGTCCCGTGTGCCCCCCCCCAAAATGTTTTATTGGGGCTGCCTCTCGTGCTCGTTGCGCTCTCTCTCCTCATAGTATCGCCTCTCCGCTCTCGCCACTTCAATCTCCCACTGCGGGAGGCGATAATCCCCAGCCTGAGTCCATGGTCCCTCTCCGTCCAGGATTTGTTCCCATGTCCACGAGTCCATCAAGCTGTACTCCTGTCGCTTCTCCTTCCTCCGCTGCTTGGTCAGTTGTTGGTGGGTAATTCTGTAACGGCTGTCTTTCGAGAGAGTGGACCAAAACGCAGCGGAGTTAGTGTTCATGATATATTTAATGAAATGGAACACTATACAATTACAAAAACAATAAACTGACAGCCAACACAGTCCTGTCAGGTGCAAACACTGTAACAAGAACAATTACCCACAACCCCCAAAGGAAAAGTAGGCTACTTATGTTTGACTCCCAAACAGTCACAACCCTCTACAGCTGTGCCTGATTGGAAGTCACACGGCCAAAATAAGCGAAACAATCAAAACACACACTTCTCTTCTGCCACATCCTGACCCAACTACACTCTCTACTGGTCAGGACGTGACAGTCCCACAGTTGACAGTGCATGACAAAGCAAATACCAAGCCATGAGGTTAAAGTAATTGTCCGTAGCGCTTTGAGACGGGATTGTGTCGAGGCACAGATCTGGGGAAAGGTACCAAAAAATGTCTGCAGCATTTAAAATTCCACAAGAACACGCCTCCATCATTCTTAAATTGAAGAAGTTTGGAACCACCAAGACTCTTCCAAGAGCTGACTGCCCGGCCAAACTGAGCAATCAGGGGAAAAGGGCCTTGGTCAGGGAGGTGACCAAGAACGCAATGGTCACTCTGACAGAGCTCTAGAGTTCCTCTGTGGAGATGGGAGAACCTTCCAGAAGGACAACCATCTCTGCAGCACTCCACCAATCAGGCCTTTATGGTAAGGTGGCTAGACGGAAGCCACTCCTCAGTAAAAGGCACGTGACAGCCCGCTTGGAGTTTGTCAAAAGAAACCTAAAGTACTCTCAGACCATGAGTAACACGATTCTCTGGTCTGATCAAACCAAGATGGAATACTTATGTAAATGTGTTATTTCAGTGTTTTGCTTTGCCATTATGGGGTATTGTGTGTAGATTGATCAGGAAAATAAACAATTTAATCAATTTTAGAATAAGGCTGTAATGTAACAAAATGTGGAAAAAGTCAGAATGCTTCCAAAAGCACTGTGTATGCCTTATTTTCTCAAAAACATGTAGACCCTTAGATTTAATTTGACACCCAATTTGACATGCTTCTATGAACTTCACATGTTGGTGCTCATGGGTCCTTTTACATGGAAAGGGAAAGAAATGCACACTGTAATTGGAGTTGAAACTGCATTACTTGAAGTCCTTGGCACAAAATCTGCTAGAAAGGGGTGGAAATCTGGAGTAAATCAGTGACGCCTTGCAACATGTTGAACAAATCAAATACCTTGCTTAGGTAGAGCATCAAATGTGCTCACTAGATCAGTGTTGTAGATGCAACAGTGTGTGAGGATGGCTGTGAAATCTCCTATTTAAACCCCATCAAAATATGTTGATGTATGCCGTGTTTGTGGTGAACCGTACGACTGTAACAGGATCAAACAATCTTTTGTGAGGTAAATTGTCTTTCAAATCAAATCAAGTGTATTTTTAAAGCCCCTTTACATCAGCAGATGTATTTATAAACAGATGTCACATAGTGCTATACACAAACCCAGCCTAAAACCCCAAACAGCATGCAATGCAGATGTAGAACCACGGTGGCTAGGGAAAAACTCCCGAGAAAGGCAGGAACCCAGGAAAAAACCTACAGAGGAACCAGGCTCTGAGGGGTGGCTAGTCCTCTTCTGGCTGTGCCGGGTGGAGATAAGTGTCTTTATTGTGACCGAACTACACACTGGCTTTAGAAGAGATAACGGGACCTGTCTTTGTCTCAGCCACTGCCTGTCACCAAGGGAGTACCCCAAGGCTCAATCCTAGGCCCCACGCTCTTCTGAATTTACATCAACAACATAGCTCAGGCAGTAGGAAGCTCTCTCATCCATTTATATGCAGATGATAGTCTTACACTCAGCTGGCTCCTCCCCGGATTTTGTGTTAAATGCTCTACAACAAAGCTTTCTTAGTGTCCAGCAAGCTTTCTCTACCCTTAACCTTGTTCTGAAAACCTCCAAATCAAAGGTCATGTGGTTTGGTAAGAATGCCCCTCTTCCCACAGATGTTATTACTACCTCTGAGGGTTTAGAGTATAAGGTAGTCACCTCATACAAGTACTGGAAGTATGGTTAGACGGTGCACTGCTCTTCTCTCAGCACATATCAAAACAGCAGGCTAAAGTTAGAGGAAACCAAGTGTAGTTTTATCTTAAATCGCTCCTCTTTCACCCCAGCTGCCAAACTAACCCTGATTCAGAAAACCATCCTACCAATGCTAGATTACGGAGACATAATTTATAGATCGGCAGGTAAGGATGCTCTCGAGCGGCGAGATGTTCTTTACCATTCGGCCATCAGATTTGCCACCAATGCTCCTTACAGGACTTTCTTCTTCTCAATTCTTGGGCCAACTCTTTTCTCTGTATATATCAATGATGTCGCTCTTGCTGCTGGTGAGTCTCTGATCCACCTCTACGCAGACGACACCATTCTGTATACTTCTGGCCCTTCTTTGGACACTGTGTTAACAACCCTCCAGACAAGCTTCAATGCCATACAACTCTCCTTCCATGGCCTCCAACTGCTCTTAAATACAAGTAAAACTAAATGCATGCTCTTCAACCGATCGCTGCCTGCACCTGCCCGCCCGTCCAGCATCACTACTCTGGACGGTTCTGACTTAGAAAATGTGGACAACTACAAATACCTAGGTGTTTGGTTAGACTAAGCTCTCCTTCCAGACTCACATCAAACATCTCCAATCCAAAGTTAAATCTAGAATTGGCTTCCTATTTCACAACAAAGCATCCTTCACTCATGCTGCCAAACATACCCTCGTAAAACTGACCATACTGCCGATCCTCGACTTTGGCGATGTCATTTACAAAATAGCCTCCAATACCCTACTCAATAAACTGGATGCAGTCGATCACAGTGCCATCTGTTTTGTCCCCAAAGCCCCATATACTACCCACTACTGTGACCTGTACGCTCTCGTTGGCTGGTCCTCGCTTCATACTCGTCGCCAAACCCACTGGCTCCAGGTCATCTACAAGACCCTGCTAGGTAAAGTCCCCCCTTATCTCCGCTCACTGGTCACCATAGCAGCACCCACCTGTAGCACGCAATCCAGCAGGTATATCTCTCTGGTCACCCCCAAAGCCAATTCCTCCTTCGGCCATCTCTCCTTCCAGTTCTCTGCTGCCAATGACTGGAACGAACTACAAAAATCTCTGAAACTGGAAACCCTTATCTCCCTCACTAGCTTTAAGCACCAGCTGTCAGAGCAGCTCAGAGATCACTGCACCTGTACATAGCCCATCTATAATTTATCCCATACAACTACCTCTTCCCCTACTGTATTTATTTATTTAGCTCCTTTGCACCCCATTATTTCTATTTCTACTTTGCACCTTCTTCCACTGCAAAACTACCATTCCAGTGTTTTACTTGCTATATTGTATTTACTTTGCCACCATGGCCTTTTTTGCCTTTACCTCCCTTATTTGCTCACATTGTATATAGACCTATTTTCCTACTGTATGTTTGTTTTACTCCATGTGTAACTCTGTGTTGTTGTATGTGTCGAACTGCTTTGCTTTATCTTGGCCAGGTCGCAATTGTAAATGAGAACTTGTTCTCAACTTGCCTACCTGGTTAAATAAAAGGTGAAATAAAAAAATAAATTAAAAAAGGACACATCACTGCACTCTATTGTCCTCTGTAAACGGGTCATCTCTGTATACCCGTCGCAAGAACCACTAGTTGATGCTTATTTATAAAACCCTCTTAGACCTCACTCCCCCCTATCTGAGATATCTACTGCAGCCCTCATCCTCCACATACAACACCCGTTCTGCCAGTCAAATTCTGTTGAAGGTTCCCAAAGCACACACATCCCTGGGTCGCTCCTCTTTTCAGTTTGCTGCAGATAGCGACTGAAACGAGCTGCAACAAACACTCAAACTGGACAGTTTTATCTCAATCTCTTCATTCAAAGACTCAATCATGGACACTCTTACTGACATTTGTGGCTGCTTTGTGTGATATATTGTTCTCTACCTTCTTGACCTTTGTGCTGTTGACTGTGCCCAATAATGTTTGTACCATGTTTTGTGCTGCTACCATGTTGTTATATTGTGTTGCTACCATGCTGTGTTGTCATGCATTGCTGCCTTGCTACATTGTTGTCTTAGGTCTCTCTTTATGTAGTGTTGTCTCTCTTGTTGTGATGTGTGTTTTGTCCTATTTTGTATTGTATTTATTTATTTATTTTAATCCCAGGCCCCTGTCCCCGCATGCAGCCTTTTGTCGTTTGGTGGGCCGTCATTGTAAATAAGAATTTGTTCTTAACTGACTTGCCTAGTTAAATAAAGGTTTAATAAAAAATAAAATAAATGCTGAGTGATTGCTTTTCAAAGCAGTATGGGGCTTCTGTCACAGTCTTCTACTCAAATATAAATAATTGCTAATAGCGTGGAAAGAATCTGCTGTTTTGTGAGGGAAAGAGCAAATTCTAGTTAGAATGAAAAGATGTGCTGCAGCGATAGATGACCAGTCGCCAGATATACGGATTCAACCGCTGATGCACCGGTTTTTGGTGCATCATCGGCTGTAGGTGACAACAACAAAAGTGTTCACTGCATAGAAGTAAGTGACTGAGTGATCTACCTCCAAACAACATAGCTATCCACAGCTAACTTTTGTAAATGCAATAGGCCATGCAGCTGCAGGTGAACTTTTGATTGTTTGTTTGTTTATTATCCCAGTAATCATTCCACTCTTCATAGACTCATAATATACATGGGTAGAAAACCTGTTGCACAAGTTATACAGGCTCACATTTGTAGGCTACATTTAATAATATATTCAGTTGATGATAGTGGCAATTGTAGCCTAGATAATGTAAACTCAGCAAAAATACTATTAAATCCAAATAACTTCACAGATCTTCACTGCCTATGGGCACACACCCACCGTCGCTGGGCCAGACAGGACTCGCAAAAAGTGCTCTTCACTGACGAGACGCGGTTGTGTCTCACAAGGGGTGATGGTCGGATTTGCGTTTATTGTTGAAGGAATGAGCGTTACACCGAGGCCTGTACTCTGGAGCGGGATCGATTTGGTGGTGGAGGGTCCGTCATGGTCTGGGTCGGTGTGTCACAGCATCATCGGACTGAGCTTGTTGTCATTGCAGGCAATCTCAAAGCTGTGCGTTACAGGGAAGACATCCTCCTCCCTCATGTGATACCCTTCCTGCAGGCTCGTCCTGACACGACCCTCCAGCATGACAATGCCACCAGCCAATCTGCTCATTCTGTGCGTGATTTCCTGCAAGACAGGAATGTCAATGTTCTGCCATGGCCAGCGAAGAGCCCGGATCTCAATCCCATTGAGCACGTCTAGGACTTGTTGGATCAGAGGGTGAGGGCTAGGGCCATTCCCCCCAGAAATGTCCAGGAACTTGCAGGTGCCTTGGTGGAAGACTGGGGTAACATCTCACCACAAGAACTGACAAATCTGGGGCAGTCCATGAGGAGGAGATGCACTGCAGTACTTAATGCAGCTGGTGGCCACACTTTTGATTTTGACCCCCGCCCCTTTGTTCAGGGACACATTATTCAATTTCTGTTAGTCACATGTCTGTGTAAATAGTTCAGTTTATGTCTCAGTTGTTGCATCTTATGTTCATACAAATATTTACACAGTTTGCTGAAAATAAACGCAGTTGACAGTGAGATGATGTTTCTTTTTTTGCTGAGTAATATATATATATATATATATATATATATAGAGAGAGAGAGAGTTTGTTTTTTTTAAACTGATAAATCCCCGTTTATATGGCACATACACAAAGTAATATCCTTGTGTTGCATAATGCATAACAACAGTTTCATATATTAAAACCAAAGTTTTTCATTTTTGTAAGGTTACTGTTACAATTACTTTCGGTACAAAGACACAGATAATTAGAGGTATTTTGGAAAGAATTGATTTACACGGAGTGTACAACATGACATAGACTGATGACATAGCACCGGTTTAAATGTGCCAAGAACTGCAAAGCTGCTGGGTTTTTCATGCTCAACAGTTTCCTTTGTGTATAAAGAATGGTCCACCACCCAAAGGACATCCAGCCAACTTGACACAACTGTGGGAAGCATTGGAGTCACCCGTCTGCAGCTGGTACCGTTTGACACATACAGTCTCATCTTATCTGAAACTCCAACAAGTTGTCTTCCATGGTACAGGATAAGTGAATGTGAGCTTGTGCCCTCCCTTCCCTCTCTTACATGTGCCTGCATGTAGGACTCAAGGTCTTGAGGTGGTCCAGAGTTGACTACATGACACCCTTAAAGTCTACCCCCCATTCCCAGTGCTGAAGTATCCATCACAACTCAGATTAGATTACTCATCTTTCAAGGCTGCGATTAGTTTTATGTTCTCTGGTGTCTTTGAGTGGTACATGTAGAAAAGCCTTTTTCCAGTGTGTCCTCTGCTCCTGCTGGATGCACAGATTGCTCCCCAAGGAAATGCTGAAAAACCTGGTTATACAGCAAAGAACAGTCTTCAATTATCTTACAGTATATGAGAGTCCTAGGGGTCTCAGGCCCCTTTGACTCCAACTCTGTGAGCAACTATGAAAACGTCTCTTCAGGGTCAGACGACATCTTCACGGCCAGTCTGATGTTGTCCCCGTCAGGACTTTTCACCACCTCAACACATTGCTGCATTGTGCTCTTTCTTGTAGCCTTGGAAGCTGTAGCTGTGACGGCCAATACAGGGACTGGAAAGAGTGACCGCAGCTCGCCAACCACTCCACACCACTTCCGAAAGCAGCCTCCTACCCCTGTGCCTTACCCCTTTATAGGAAATGGGATAAAAGCATGAAATTATCCATTAGTTGTCATAATAAAGGACTAAATACTGGTTCAATGACAACATTGTCATGTTGAAGGTAGAGCATGGCCTGAGAGTCATTTTAAGACAAAGTCCAACGTACATTTTTTAAGTGATATATACATGAACACACAGATACTGATCAAAGTATAAGCAGGTATCACGCATCAGACACTCGCTTTACAAGTCAAATAATACCAGGTCATATAAGGTTGACAATGTCAACTTAGCTGAAAAGAAGATCAAAACACATTTTAGTTACACACAAATAAATCTCCATTGAACCACGGTGTCAGTATCATCAGTAGCCAATCCAATGACAAGCTCGCAGAACAATGACGTTTGAAGTAGGCATCGCCATTTCTTTATTAAGCCAACAAAGGTTTCAGGAGTCCCAAAGACAATCTTGTATTCACCTTTGGACATTTTCTTGTCCTCCATCTTACTTTGACTGCAGATGCAATCAGAGGGGCTGCCTTAATCGACATCCACATCTTTGGCACACAGGGAACAGTGGGTTAACTGCCTTGCTCAGGGGCAGAACAGATTTGTACCATGTCAGCTCGGGGAATTCGATCGAGCAACCTTCCAGTTACTGGCCCAACGCTCTAATCACTAGGCTACCTGCCGCCCTTGATACACTTACCTTTTACCATAACCTGTAGGTAGACACGCCAAAGAATCTATTTTCTTTAGCAGAGTGTTCAAGCAGAAGAGCTGTAATGCCTTCATCAACTCGATTTTGTGTATAGAGCACACTTCCGGGCAAAACATAATTACATTTTTCCTCCATTTTCTGCAATGTTGCAAACTAGTTAGCATATGGAACAACAGTGACTAACTTAAAACCTCTCTCGGGTATGTGGGACGCTAGCCACCTCGACAACAGCCAGTGAAATTGCAGGGCGCCAAATTCAAAACAACAAATATCATAATTAAAATTCCTCAAACATACAAGTATTATACACCATTTTAAAGATAAACATTTTGTTAATCCAACCACAGTGTCAGATTTCAAAAAGGCTTTACGGCGGAAGCATACATTGCGATTTTGTTAGGTCAGCGCCAAGTCACAGAAAAACACAGCCATTTTTCCAGCCGAAGAGAGGAGTCACAAAAAGCAGAAATAGAGATAAAATGAATCACTAACCTTTGATGATCTTCATCAGATGGCACTCATAGGACTTGATGTTACACAATACATGTATGTTTTGTTCTATAAAGTTGATATTTATATCCAAAACTCTCAGTTTACATTGGCGCTGTCAAATAATAGTTCTGCAGGAGGGGTGAAGTCAGGCGCAGGAGACTCAGGTACGTGAAACACGTAGTTACTTTAATGAAGAAAAAACAAGTCCAAAATATCAAGCCGACAAGGCAAGGGAAAAATATTCCAACAAAGGCAGACTTACACAGTCTTGGGAATATAACGGGACGCAGCCCAGCAACTCTAAAGCCAAAACGCTAAATATAAAAAGGACCAGAAAAGAAATCTCCCCCCCCCAACCTACGATAACAGACACGAAACAATCCCGCACAACCCCAAACACAAAACAGACAGACTAAATACCCCACTAATTACTAAACACAAAACAGGTGCTACCCTAACCAGACATTACCAAACGAAACAGAAAAGGAAATCGGTGGCAACTAGTAGACCGGCGACGACGACCGCCGAGCGCCGCCCGAATGGGGAGAGGCGCCATCTGTGGACGTTTTGACAGGCGCGTTATGTTCAGTAATGTTTTGCCTCTAAAAAATATCCGGTGATTTTGCAGAGAGCTACATCAATTTACAGAAATAATAATCATAAACTTTGATAAAAAGATACAAGTGCATAGGATTATAGATACACTTCTCCTTAATGCAACCGCTGTGTCAGATTTCACACCATGCGATAATCTGAGTACAGTGCTCAGACACCAAAACAAGCCATACAGATACCCACCATGTTGTGGAGTCAACAAAAGTCAGAAATAGTGTTATAAATATTCACTTACCTTTGATGATCTTCCTCGGAATGCACTCCCAGAAATCCCAGTTCCACAATCAATGTTTGTTTTGTTCGATAAAGTTCATCTTTATGTCCAAATACCTCCATTTTGTTCTCGTGTTTAGTCCAGCATTCCAAATTCCCAAAGCGTGCACGTTTAGTCCAGACGAAAAGTCAAAGTTCTATTACAGTTTGTGGAAACATGTCAAACGATGTATAGAATCAATCTTTAGGATGTTTTTATCATAAACCTTCAATAATATTCCAACCGGACAATTCCTTTGTCTTCAGAAAGGAAAGGGAACGGGAGCTCGTGCACACGGCCGCGCGCAATCAACAAGTCATAGATTTCAGCTGGTCCACTTACTCTAGGTCTTATTCGCTCCTCATTTACAATAGAAGCCTGAAACAACGTTCTAAAGACTGTTGACATCTAGTGGAAGGCTTAGGAAGTGCAATCTGACCCCACAGATACTGTATATTGGATAGGCAATCACTTGAAAAACTACAAACCTCAGATTTCCCACTTCGTGGTTGGATTTGTCTCAGGTTTTCGCCTGCCATATGAGTTCTGTTATACTCACAGACATCATTCAAGCAGTTTTACAAACTTCAGAGTGTTCTCTATCCAAATCTACTAATTATAAGCATATCCTAGCTTCTGGGCCTGAGTAGCAGGCAGTTTAATTTGGGCACGCTTTTTATCCCAAATTCCAAATGCTGCCCCCTACCCTAGTGAGGTTAACAGTTCAATGGGCATGTGGGGGATGGTTCTTGAAATGTAACATCCAATCAAAATCTGTGAACCAGTGGACCGTTAAACGTTTTTGCAATCCAAAATTCTCCAGACCTCCAAGAGAGACGTGACAACACCGTGATTTTGGAGGTATGGCAACGGCTCATAATAATGTCTGGAATGGAGTAAATGGAATGGCATCAAACACATGGATGTATTTGATACCATTCCACCGATTCCGCTCCAGCCATTACCACAGTCTGTCTTTCCCATTTTAAGGTGCCACCAACCTCCTGTGGATGACACTTACCCTCAGATAAAAAAGTGTGATATTTCTAATTGCATAATTATGCTGGTGGTTTTAACTAACCTAAAAAGAAGCACATACTATGGATACTGTAGTTGGTTGTTAGCAATTCCAGTTACATTTACAGTTGACAGAACATGTAGGTGGCACAAACATCATGTATCTAACATAGTATTCAAACTTTCATAATTTCTCATGAAAGGGAGAGGTGGCTCAGTCAAAGAAGGCCTCGTGGCATGTTAATCCCAGACTGCGTTCAAATCAAATTCATTCGTCACATGCTTTGTGAACAACAGGTATAGACTAACAGTGAAATGCTTACTTACAGGCCCTTCACAACAATGCATAGAGAAAGTAAAGTTAAATAATAGAAAAGTAAGAACAAGCAATAATAAATACACAATGAGTAATGATAACTTGGCTATATACAGCGGCAAAAAAAGTATGTGAACACTTTGGAAATACCTGGATTTCTGCATGAATTGGTCGTACAATTTTATCTGACCTTCATCTAGGTCACAAAATAGACAAACAGTCTGCTTAAACTAATAACACATAAACAATTATACGTTTTCATGTCTTTATTGAACACACCGTGTAAACATTCACAGTGCAGGGTGGGAAAAGTATATGAACCCTTGGACTTAATAACTGGTTGACCCTAACCTTTGGCAGCAATAACCTCAACCAAATGTTTTCTGTAGTTGCAGACCTGCACAGCGGTCAGGAGCAATTTTGGATCATTTCTTTTTACAAAACTGTTTCAGTTCAGCAATATTCTTAGGATGTCTGGTGTGAACTGCTGTCGAGGTCATGCCACAGAATCTCAAATTGGGTTGAGGTCAGGACTCTGACTGGGCCACTCCAAAAGGCGTATTTTCTTCTGTTTGATTTACTTCTGTGTTTTGGGTCATTGTCCTGTTGCGTCACCCAACTTCTGTTGAGCTTCAATTGGCGGACAGATAGCCTTACATTCTCCTGCAAAATGTCTTGATAAACTTGGAAATTCATTTTTCCGTCGATGATAGCCAGCAGTCCAGGCCTTGAGGCAGCAAAGCAGCCCCAAACCATGATGCTCCCTCTACCATACTTTACAGTTGGGATGAGGTTTTGAAGTTGGTGTGCTGTGCCTTTTTTTCTCCACATAGTGTTGTGTGTTCCTTGCAAACAACTCAAATGTAGTTTAATCTGTCCACAGAATAATCTTGCCAGTAGCGCTGTGGAACATCCAGGTGCACTTTTGCAAACTTCAGACGTGCAGCAATGTTTTTTTGGACAGCTGTGGCTTCTTCTGTGGTGTCCTCCCTTGAACACCATTCTTGTTTAGTATTTTACATATCGTAGACTCGTCAACAGAGATGTTAGCATGTTCCAGAGATGTCTGTAAGTCTTTAGCTGACACTCTAGGATTCTTAACCTCAATGAGCATTCTGCGCTGTGCTCTTGCTGTCATCTTTGCAGGACGACCACTCCTAGGGAGAGTCACAACAGTGCTGAACTTTCTCCATTTATAGACAATTTGTCTTACCATGGACTGATGAACATCAAGGCTTTTAGAGATACTTTTGTAACCCTTTCCAGGGTTAGGTCTTCTGAGATCTCTTTTGTTCAAGGCATGGTTCACATCAGATAATGCTTCTTGTGAATAGCAAACTCAAATTTTGTGAGTGATTTTTATAGGGCAAGGCAGCTCAAACCAGATATCCAGGTAATTCCAAAGGGTTCACATACATTTTACCAGTACTGAGTCGATGTGCAGGAGTATGAGGAAATTGGGGTACATACACTACGTGACCAAAAGTATGTGGACACCTGCTCGTTGAACATCTCATTCCAAAATCATGGGTGTTAATACGGAGTTGGTACCCCCTTTACAGCTAGCCTCCACTCTTCTGGGAAGGCTTTCCACTAATGCTGGAACATTGCTGCTGGGACTTGCTTCCATTCAGCCACAAGAGCATTAGTGAGGTCGGGCACTGATGTTGGGCGATTAGGTCTTGGCTCGCAGTCGGCGCTCCAATTCATCCCAAAGGTGTTCGGTGGAGTTGAGGTCAGGGCTCTGTGCAGGCCATTCAAGTTCTTTCACACAATCTCTACATGGACCTCGCTTTGTGCACAGGGGCATTGTCATGCTGAAACAGGAAAGGGCCTTCCCCAAAGTTGGAAGCACAGAATCATCTAAAATGTTATTGTATGCTGTAGCGTTACGATTTTCCTTCACTGGAACTAAGGGGCCTAGCTCGAACCATTAAAAAAAACAGCCCCAGACTATTATTCCTCCTCCAATCTTTACAGTTGGCACTATGCAGTCGGGCAGGTGGCGTTCTCCTGGCATCCCCCAAACCCAGATTCATCCTTCGGACTGCCAGATGGTGAAGCATGATTCATCACACCTTAGAACTTGTTTCTACTGCTCCAAAGTCCAATGGCGGTGAGCTTTACACCACTCCAGCCGACGCTTGGCTTTGCATATGGTGATCTTAGGCTTGTGTGCGGTTGCTTGGCCATGGAAACCCATTTCACGAAGTTCCTGATGAACAGTTCTTGTGCTGAGTTGCTTCCAGAGGCAGTTTGGAACTCAGTAGTGAGTGTTGCAACTGAGGACATACGATTTTTACGCACTACGTGCTTCAGCACTCAGCAGGTCCCATTCTGTGAGCTTGTGTGGCCTATCACTTTGCGGCTGAGCCGTTGTTGCTCCTAGACGTTTCCACTTCACAATAACAGCACCTACAGTTGGCAGCTCTAGCAGGGCAGAAATTTGACAAACTGACTTGTTGGAAAGGTGGCATCATATGACGATGCCTCATTGAAAGTCACTGAGCTCTTCAGTAAGGCCATTCTACTGCCAATGCCTGTCTGGAGAATGCATGGCTATGTGCTTAGTTTTATACACCTCTCAGCAACGGTGTGGCTGAAATAACTGAATCCACTCATTTCAAGGGGTGTCATCTTACATTTGTGTATACATTGCATTAGGAAAGAATTCTGACACCTTGACTTTTTCCACATTTTGTTAAGTTACAGCCTTATTCTAAAATGGATGAAAAAAATATATACAATCTCATCAATCTACACACAATACCCCATAATGACAAAGCAAAAACAGATTTAAAAAAAAAAATGTTAGCAAATTCATATACAGTAAAAGAAAATATCACATTTACATAAGTATTAAGACCCTTTTCTCAGTACTTTGTCGAAGCACCTTTTGCAGCGATTAAAGGCTTGAGTCTTCTTGGATATGAGGCTACAAGCTTGGCATACCTGTATTTGGGGAGTTTCTCCCATTCTTCTCTGCAGATCCTCTCAAGCTCTGTCAGGTTGGATGGGGAGCGTAGCTGCACAGCTATTTTCAGGTCTCTCCAAAGATGTTCAATTGCGTTCAAGTCCGGGCTCTGGCTGGGCCACTCAAGGACATTCAGAGACTTGTCCCGAAGCCACTTTTGTGTTGTCTTGGCTGTGTGCATAGGGTGTTGTCCTGTTGGAAGGTGAACCTTCGCCCTCAGTCTCAGGTCCTGAGCGCTCTGGAGCAGGTTTTCATCCATAATCTCTCTATACTTAGCTCTGTTCATCTTTCCCTCGATCCTAACGAGTCTCCCAGTCCCTGCCGCTGAAAAGCATCCCCACAGCATGATTCACCGTAGGGATGGTGCCAGGTTTCCTCCAGGCGTGACGCTTGGCATTCAGGCCAAAGAGTTTCATCTTGGTTTCATCAGACCAGAGAATCTTATTTCTCATGGTCTGAGAGTCCTTTAGGTGCCTTAAGTCAAACTCCAAGCGGGCTGCCATGTGCCTTTTACTGAGGGGTGGCTTCAGTCTTGCCACTCTACCATAAAGGCCTGATTGGTGGAGTGCTGCAGAAATGGTTGTCCTTCTAGCAGGTTCTCCCATCTCCACAGAGGAATGTATTGAAGCATTATAATGAATTAAAGTAATAGGTGGTGTGCAAATGCGGAGTCCATTAGCAACCAGCTGAAGCAGGACAGAGGCACAAAGTAAAGGAATCCCAGAAAGGTGTCTAATCCCACTGGGCACAAACTGGTTGAATCAATGGTGTTTCAACGTCATTTCACCGCCCCAAAATCTATGTTATGGCGTTGAATCAACGTGGAAAACTGATTGGATTTGCAAAAGTCAACGTAAGGGCATTTAGTCTTTTTTTCACCCAACTTTTAACCTATTGTAAATCCAATGACACAGTAAAATGTTTTGTTAATTTCACATTGAATTCACGTTAGTTGAATTCACGTTATTACCAGTATTTTACGCAAACTGTACAGTGTATACTGGATTTGTAGTTAGTAAGCAAGAAAAAAGTACAATTATATGGAGAGTGTATAGGGCTCACTGAGGGGTATTGTGAACTAGGAAGTGAAAACAGTTGTTGACAAGATGCAGGCTAGTCAAAGTTAAGGATATGAAAGTTTATCGGTAGAGTCACGTTCATGACATGGCCTATCAGTATGGTTACATTGTTGACGAAGGGTGGGTCCCAAATGGCACCCTACTCGCTATATATTCCATATTCTCTATGTGCCCTGGCCAAAAGTAGTGCATTATAAAGGGAATAGGGTGTCATTTAGGATGTGGACACAGTTTATCAGTAGGGTCACATTGATGACACAGTTGATTTGTAGGGTCACACTGATGAGGGTCATATTGATGACATATTGGTAAGGCAGCAAAGCAAATAAGTTCATGATTAATGGGTTAGAGTGACTGATTAGCGGACCAGGAGTTAACTCTAATGAGATTGATTGGCTATCGAAATCAAGTCATCTGTGCAACTCAATACTGAGCTAAAGTTTAAGCAACCTAAGAATTAGCCCATTGAGCCAACACTAGTCTTCAGGTGTCAGGCAAGGTTACCCACCATCACCTCCACTACACTAAGGCCTTCAAGATAGGTTTGTTACGACCCCCCCCCCCCAAAAAAAAAAACAAATCTTAGAAAAGCTGATGAAAATGCACTTGTAATAATGAGTAACATGCCCTTATTGACTAAGGGCTTTACCCCAGTTCCCCTGGTAATCTGTTTCGAGTTGTACTGTTGTCATCCCGGAGCGTGTCTACTCACACAGAGGGAACTATTTCCTCCCCATCAAATAATGCCAGGCCATTAATTGTGCCAAGATTAATGGATGTGGTAATTAGACTGTTTTCTGAATAGTGACTGTTAATGGTGTCTAGTGGAGTCTAGCTTTCCAAGGACATTAACGAAGGGTGGCTGTTTGAATAGACTGATGGAGGGGAAATGGGGACTCAAAACAAATACAATAAACAAACTGTTTTCTTTTTATTCCAAAAACAAATCCCATTAGCGCGCCCATCATCAATTAAGACCGGGTGGCACAAATGCTATTGTTTGCCCGGCTCTCACAGAAGGATTGGAGAAAATGGATGCATTATGTTTGAATGTGCTTCAGGAACAATGAGGGTGTTTCTTTAAGAGGGGAATTCGGTGATTGAATTAGAATAACAGCTTCCGACAGTGAATGAGAAAGACTTATCTCAAGGGAATTGGCTGCATTCAGTCTGTCTCTGTCATAATAATGGTTATTGTCGTCGCTCTGTTCAGAATTCTATGAAAAATTACAACTTTTGAAATATTATTTATGCAAAATAAACAGTCTAGCCATGTGTATCTCTCTTCTTTGGCTGTGATCTAGGACACATCACTATATTAAAAGGGGCAATCCGCAGTTGAAACAATAAAGGCCTCCCTACCCCTGTTTTTGTAAAAAGCTGAGGGATTGGGCTGGAGTAACCACTCTCAAATTCATAGACATAACTATGTTTGGTGTTTGTTTGCATATACTTTGTTTACAAAAAAGTTTAAACAGTAAAACAAAGCAAAACATATATTGGGTTCTGATGGGGTACGACAGTTGAACTAAGCACATTAGGCATTTAAGTTATATTCTTCAAAAATCAATTGGCACTCATCAAATATTTATCAGTCCCAAAGATGGATGTAGCAACTGCAGATTAGCCCTTTAAAAGCCAGGGTAGTTTCTGAAATTGTGAATTTGCAATGATATTGGGAATTAGAATGGGATTGATATGATTCATGCTCCAGTAGGATCAAATTATGGAGCTCCTACTACAGGAATTGTAAGGTCTATGCCAACTTTGCTATGATCTCATCAAGAATTGTTGAATGGGAGAATACAATTTTCCTTGACGATTTGTAATCTTTTGAAAGTCTTCAGATCTCACCATTTGTATAGTATTTTCTAAACAACATTAAAACAAAAAACATATGATGTTTGGTTAGTGTTATTAAAATGATATTATTGCTCTAGCCCGAAAACATAGATTACTGCACTAGCTAGATACAGTATGTTAGAAAGTAGATTCATCACTGTACCATTCAGTGTAGGCTACATTTGGATCATTTCATTCAGAATTTTTATGCGGTGGTCCATTCCCCTTGGAAAAATATTACTCTGCAGCACTAGAACCATTCCCATGATGGTTATCTCAATGTTTCCCCCCAGTCACACTTAGTGCACTACCAAATTCAAATGAGTTCTTGCGGAAGTGTGATTAGGTATACAGTGCATATTTCCATGAACAGAAGCAACAACCTCAGAAATGCAGTGGAACATTGCCTCATCTTAATTTCTTCCCATCACTCAGATATGCAATTAACATTGTTGACACTTCAGCACATGTACTACATTGTGACAGTGATCATGTGAGCAGAAGAGAACGGCAGATACAGAGTAGTTGGCACTCAAGCAAACACAAGGAGGCGTTGACTTAACTCGGCCTGCTCACTGCTCATCCACTTAATGTGTGGATAAACCTGACATCTGCTACAGAATATGCATAGAAAGAGTTCCAGTTCGGTGCAATGGCCTTGAGATAGAATGTACTGTATCTAAAGACTACATCGCCTGTTAATACATAAAGGGGTTGGTCCTTAAATGGATACGTTGGCATTATGGCCCTTTATCTACTTCCCCAGAGTCAGATGAACTCGTGGATACCATTTTTATGTCTCTGTGTCCAGTAATAATACAGTTAAAGGTAGTTTTGTGAGCCAATGCTAACTAGCATTAGCGCAATGACTGGAAATCTATGGGTATCTGCTAGCATGTTTAAAGGGATAGGGAAAGGGTCTCATTGCCAAAATCCCGAAGTATCCCTTGAAGTGCATCTGTCGAGAAGATGTACTGTAAATAACATGAGAAGAGTTAAATTGACAGTTCCCAACAGTTTTTAGAAGTTTGTTAGATGGTTATTTAGTTAAGTTAGTTTAGCTAAGTTAGAATCTCCTGGCTACCATTTTGGGGTATGTAGCAATGCTAGTGTTGAATGGCGTCATTCCAAAGCATGGGGAAAGAGAGGTAGAAGGTGAAATATAAACCCAATCCTCGCAGTAGTTGTACTGCTTTAGATTGTGCCACACAATGGACGTGTTGCATGTGCAAGTGATATTTTATGATACTTACGCTCATTCTTAGATAAAAAGGGAGATTTGATCGATTTTATGTTTATATATATTTGGGAAAGTAAGTCAAATCCTTTATATTGTGGCTTAATGAACACTTAATATGTAATAGAAAAGTGATTGCATGGACCTTTAATGAGATTTCAGTAATGATCTTTCCATGCATCACATTTGGGGTAAGTCACTAGTTTATGAGTCAAACTACAAACTCAAACACACGCAATGAGAAGCTTTCCAAAAGCCTTTGCACAGTAGAAGAGAAGGAAAATTGCTTATCTTAACTTTAAAAAAAGTTTAAAGTATCCCTAGTGACAGCTTTAGGAGTATACTTTCGAGAGAATTACGAACTTTATGACCTCTTAACCTTCATGTTAGAATCCAGCAGAAAACTATAAATCAGAGAAGAGGAATACCCAGGCGTTCATGACCTTCATGAAAGCGATGAGAGCTCAGGACAAAGAGGAGATGTAATAGAAATTAAGCCTTGAACTGGTTCACTGGAGAGAGTAATAAGCAAATAAAATCTTCCCATTTGACATGATCATAGCAATCAGAAACTGGAGGGGTAGGAGGATGAAGAGTGAGAGATCCAAGAAGGTTCAAGTATTGTATAACGGTTTGGAGGGTGGCAAGTTTATTTTTAGTCCAATACTATACCCAACTATGTTGTGTGGTCCTACCAATACCACTTGTAAAAGCAGAAACAATTTACTAGGCTACAAATGAAATAAGTTATGATGTCACATCCTGACCAGTATAAGGGGTAATTTGTTATTGTAGTTTGGTCAGGACGTGGCAGGGGTGTGTTTGTTTAGAGTGTTTCGGGGTTTGTTGGGCTATGTTCTGTTTTAAGAGGGGTGTTTGTTTAGAGTGTTTCGGGGTTTGTTGGGTTATGTTCTTGTTAGTCTATTTCTATGTTAGTTCTAGTATGTCTATTTCTATGTGGTGTTTGTTGGGTTGACCTTCAATTGGAAGCAGCTGGTCCTAGTTGCTTCTAATTGAAGGTCCTATTTAAGAGGGGTGTTTTTCTATGGGACTTTGTGGGTAGTTGTTCCTTGTATAGCTGTAAGCCTTACAGGACTGGTCGTCGTCGTCGTCGTCGTCGTCGTCGTCGTCGTCGTCGTCGTCGTCGTCGTCGTCGTCGTCGTCGTTTTTGTGTATGTTTTGGTTTTCCTTCTTTCGGCCTAATAAAAAGAAGATGAGTATACACACTCCCGCTGCGTTTTGGTCAAATCCATACGCCACCTGTGACATATGATGACCTCGGTGTGGTGAAAGTGCACGGTGTTGAAGGGTGGTAAACATCAAGGGAATTGGTATGCTGGGGACATGATGATCAGTTTTTAGCTGCCAGTTGACAAGTAACAATTATCTTGCTCTTATCCATAAATTCATCAAGTACCCTTTGCACTGTAAGACCAGAGTGGGAACATTTGCTTAAACCATTGACAGAGTTAAAAATGGGATGAAAACACATATAGTGCCTTCAGAAAGCATTCACAATCCTTGGCGTTTTACCCCTTTTCTTGTGTTACATCCTGAATTAAAAATGGATTAAATTATTATTATTTTTGTTACTGGCCTACATACAATACTCCATAATGTCAAAGTGGAATTATGTTTTTAAACCTTTTTACAAATTAATTAAAAATGAAAAGCTGAAATGTCTTGAGTCAATAAGTATTCAACCCCTTATTTATTATGTTAAGTGTAAATAAGTTCAGGAGTCAAAATGTGCTGAACAAGTCACACAATAAGTTCCATGGACTTACTTTGTGTACAATAATAGGGTTTAACATTGAATAACTACCTCGTCTCTGTACCCCAAACATAAAAGTATCTGTAAGGTCCCTCAGTCGAGCAGTGAATTGCAAACATACTGTAAATTCAACCACAAAGACCAGGGAGGTTTTCCAATGCCTCTCAAAGAAGGGCACATGTAAGTAGATGGGTTAAAAAGGAGACATTCAACATCCCTTAGAGGATGGTGAAGTTCTTAATTACATTTTGGATGGTGTATCAATGCAGCCAGTCACTACAAAGATGCAGGCATATATCCTAACTCAGTTGCGGGAGAGGAAGGGAACCCCTCAGGGATTTCACCATGAGGCCAACGGTGACTTTAAAACATTTATAGAGTTTAATGGATGTGATAGGAGAAAACTGAGGATGGATCAACAACATTGTAGTTACTCCACAATACTAACCTAATTGACAGAGTCTTATTCTAAAATGGATTAAATATGCTTTTTTTCTCAGCAATCTACAGACAATACCCCATAATGACAAATCGAAAACAGGTTTTTAGAATTTTTTGCAAATTATTTTTAATACAACAGAAATACCTTATTTACATTTACGTTATTTAGCAGACACCCTTGTCCAGAGCGACTTACAGTAGTGAATGCATACATTTTTTTTTCTTCATACTGGCCCCCGTGGGAATCGAACCCACAACCCTGGCGTTGCAAACACCATGCTCTACCAACTGAGCCACAGGGAGGCTGTATATATATATAGAATATTTATAGAAGTATTGAGACCCTTTGCTATTAGACTTAAAAATGAGCTCAGGTTGTGACGGCCCTGAATTTTTCTGAACCGTCTGTGCTTCTCCTTCCAATAGGGCGCTTCCCCTTTAATTCCCAATTAAATAGCCAGCATCAGCGACGCAAAAGTGGGGTTGTGATGGAGACATGAATGAGGATGTGTTCCGTGCACTACACCTCTCGTTGTTCTTCGTGGCCTTTCTCAGCTGGAGATCTGTCGGCGGATTGGCTTGTCCGACTGACTACAACCTTTTTGTATACGGTATTTCATTTGTTTTGGTGTGATGTATACCGTGATGATTTATGTATTTAGTTGTGAGGACGTATTAAGATGTGATACGCTTTATAGTTGTGTGGTAAAATATGTTATTTTGATTGATACTGGGTTTAGGCTACACTGGTATGAACGGACAAACATTGCGTGACTAAGGTCACTTGAGTTCCCTGAACTTGTTAACCGGGCTGGACTCTTTTTAGGCCCGAGGTACAGGACATTTCTGGAGGAACCCGAGCTCATTATTTGTTATTGTTATGTGTGTGTGATCATTTATTTTGGTAATACAACCCACGCAAAAGAATAGTTGTTTTGAAAGTTATTTCCAATGTTTTAAGGGTTTATGAAAAGTGTATGTCAATCCTGACTTTTACATGAGTCCTTTGTATTGGTGTAGACTTGACGGACCAGATGGGACTCATTCCCTCCCGAACAAAAAGGAGAAACCAATATTTTCTCTGGTAGGCACAACCTACCTGGCACCCCTATAAACGATAGTTAAGTCAAAACCGTTACAAGGTGCATCCTGTTTCCATTGATAATCCTTGAGATGTTTTTACAACTTGATTGGAGTCCACCTGTGATAAATTCAATTGATTGACTATATAAGGTCCCACAGTTGACAGTGCATGTCAGAGAAAAAACCAAGCCATGAGGTCAAAAGGAATTGTCCGTAGAGCTCCGAGACAGGACAACCAATGAGGAAATTTTAGAATAAGGCTGTAAAGTAACAAAATGTGGAAAAAGTCAAGGGATCTGAATACTTTCCGAATGCACTGTAAATCTGCTTGAAAATATGGCAAGACTTAAATGATTGTCTAGCAATGATCAACAACCAATTTGACAGAGCTTGAATAACTTTTTAAAGAATAAATGGGCAAATATTGTACAACCCAGGTGTGCAAAGCTCTTAGACTTACTCAGAAAGATTCATAGCTGTAATTGCTGCCAATGGTGATTCTAACATGTATTGACTTGGAGGTGTGAATACATATGTAAATGAGAACATGTTCTCACTCACTATGGGCTTGATAGATGTGTGTATAATATATTTAAGCCACTGAATTCAGGCTGTAACAGAAAATGTGGAATAAGTCAAGGGGTATGAATACTTTCTAAAGGCACTGTATAAATGTACATTTTGAGGAATTATGGTGTTGACTTTAGCTGCCTTGGCTCGTCTGGCATAACGGACGCAATGGCGTAGTCCCAAAAGAGTAAACCCCACCCATCTGGTACACCAGACAAACTCAACCAAACATTTAAAGGATTTGAAAGAAAACAAATACTAATTGAACCCATGTTTTAGTTGATTCCTATGCTCCACTGAGCAAAGGTGAAGATACCCATCTGTGATGTGGAATGCACACTGCAAGCATATTTTAGCTCACAGCTCAACGTAAGGAACAATAGGGTCAGTGTTACCATGTATGTTGGAGTTATCGATTCACACTAATTGGAGATTCTTCTCCTTGCAATATACTGCTCACACTTACCTTGAGGTAAGCACAATTGGATTGAGAGCATCATTTGTTGGAGACCACATGTAATGTGTGGGTGGTCAGAGTAGCACCAAGGAAACGCATCAACAGGTGCATTCAGATGGGTAGTGTAATTCACAGCGTTAAAATGTATGTACATGTGTAACAGGCATCACTATGCTTGCCAAACAGTATAGCTTCCTCGCTCACAGGTTCTTAACGGTCCTTGATCTGTGTCCTCTCCTTCACGATCATGTGACCTTCCGCTTGACGTCTTAGCCAGCTACACTACAGAGCCGCTAGCAGTTCAATAATGCAGGCGGAGACATGTCAAGCTGGCGAGTAAGGTTTCCAATCCAACACATACCATTACAAAAAAATCTACTTTCTGTACCCCAAAAAGGAAATGTATCACACTCTTTCTGGTAAGGTCAGTTTGTTGGGCTAATTTCCTACACCAAACCAACTAATTTGAGCTCATTCAAACCACCAAAATCTCTGTCTATCAATTTCCCTCTTGGTTCTAGTTCAAAAACATGGTTAGTGTTTTGTGACCTGCATAAATGATTGGCTGACACCAAGGTTGCATCTCTGAGGCTTCAGAGAATCTTTTGTTCGGGTCCTTTTGATCAAACAACCCTGAGATAACCTCGTCCTCAACAGGTCGCATAGTGTGTGAATCCTCCCATCTGTTTAACCATAAGTGAAAGATATCAGAACAAGGATCTGCACAAGGGATGGGCAACTGGCGGCTTTTTTATAAGCGGCCCCCTTTCCGTAGGTCCATGGATCAAGAGCTAAAATATTTCCTGAGCTTTCAAACCTTATGATTTTCAATATACAGTGCATTCAGAAAGTATTCAGACTCCTTGACTTTTTCCACATTGTTACGTTACAGCCTTATTTTAAAATGTATGTTTTTTTCCCCCTTTAACACCATAATGACAAGGCAAACACAGGTTGACATTTTTGAAAATGTATTAAAAATAAACTGAAATATCACATTTACATAAGTATTCAGACCCTTTACTCAGTACTTTGTTGAAGCACCTTTGGCAGCAATTACAGCCTTGAGTATGATGCTACAAGCTTGGCACAGATGCATTTGGGGAGTTCCTCCCATTCTTCTCTGCTGGTCCTCAAGCTCTGTCAGGTTGGATGGGGAGTGTTGCTGCACAGCTATTTTCAGGTCTCTCCAGCGACATTCAATCGGGTTCAAGTCCGGGCTCTGGCTGGGCCTCTGATGGACATTGAGACTTGTCCCGAAGCCACTTCTGTGTTGTCTTGGCTGTGTGCTTAGGGTCGTTGTCCTGTTGGAAGGTGAACCATCGCCCCAGTAGGTTATCAAGGGTCTCTGTACTTTGCGCCGTTCATCTTTCCCTCAATCCTGACTAATCTCCCAGTCCCTGCCATTGAGAAACAGCCCCACAGCATGATGCTGCCACCACCATGCGTCACCGTCGGAATGGTGCCAGGTCTCCTCCAGACATGATGCTTGGCATTCAGGCCAAAGAGTTCAATCTTGGTTTCATCAGACCAGAGAATTTATATTTATGACCCAGTTCTATATGTTCTGTTGCCATGCTCGTTAGCAACACTTGTCCCTTGCTTGCTAGCCAACAGTTGTGACCTTGGCAGCCAGAACAGCAAGGTAGCTGCATTTGCTTTAGCGGTTTTCTATTGACATTTATCTGGATACATTTATTTGGATACATCAATGACCTGATGTTTTGGCTGATTTTGCTTGGCATAGAAAAGTTACAATTCACATTAGGAAATGTCAGTTTAGTGTGAACCTCTTTTAGCTCCACCCAACACAGAATTTCATGTTCTCCAGCACACAACACCAGGACAGGTAATTATGCGCAAGGTAAGTTTTATTTAAGTAATGGGTTAACATGGATCGGACCCTGTTCCCCACATCCCATAGCAGACCTCACTCCCTCAGGTAAGTATCGGGTATGCAGAAGTGACACTGCGACACACTGAATTATTCTGATATGGCGCTGCAACAATAATTTGAAGGGAAGGCACTGCAAACAATATGGTGAAAGGCACAACAATCTCAATAGTGTGCCACACAATGTGGGACCCACCCCTGGCCCTGCTCTGCCAGCCTGAAGGCCTCTACTGCTATGGAACAAAATAAGGAGGGGGACAGACCAACAAGACAACATATAGAGATCACCACTCAGCTCCACAGCCCCAGTTCGTCATTAGCACAGCCACCCACTTTCTCACTCGAATTTGCCAGTAAGACTTCTTGTCCCACAGACACTTGTCCAGTGCAAACACCCACGACATGGGCACTTGCATAGAAGACCGATCCCCACGGCGAAACATTCCACACTCAACTTCCAGCTACCAAACAACACAAAACACAGGACTTTTAAAGGAAATGATAGCTAATCAGACTGGGAGCTGGGGATTGGCTAACTCGCTGCAGGTGCTTCTGATCACACCAGCCCCACACCCACTTATCTACCAATCCATCTCGTAACACACTCAACACTGTTCATTACGAGGAGATCACATTGCATATGTTAACACTAGACTAGAAGCTAGCTAAATAGTTTGTTGCTAGCAAACTTCCCAATATGAAAACCGAATTCAAAAATACCAGTTGCCGAAAACAGCTGGTCAAACTAGAAACGTGGGAGGATTTGGAAGCACTGCAACAGATACCAGAGAAATTAATAGTCATCACTCACCATGTTAGGTCATCAGATACTCCAAATAAATATGTTTCAGCAAAAACAAATCAATGCTAGCAAGCTAGCTAGCAAAGTTTTTCCTTGTTGGACCTGTGTTTACAATGCATCCAATTTCAGTTTGTGTGGTTGTTGGTTTAGCTTTCTGTGACTTTGTAGCAAGTACGGTCTGCATGTGTAGGTGCATATTGCATCATGATTTCAAGGTGTCCCGATATCTTTTCCAACTGTCCTATTATCTGGTTTTAAAGGCCATTCAGAATGCCCTTCTAGCCAATCAGGCATGAGTATACAACAATACTGTGGTATAAAGTAGGTGATATTCTGGTCCTTTTCTCTGCGTGATGCATAAGGGGCCTTTTAGTTTCAATTTGGCTCATCCTATTATTGCTGTACACAGAATTATTGCTCAGACTGAAATAATTCAACAGCGGAGCCTTAGGAAGACAAAATGAAAGTACTGCCAACTATAGAAATAGCTAACAGGTTAAGACAGGAAATGAAGAAAAACAGTAGTTCCAAGTTCAAGTGTTGTAGTTGTGCACTCCACATGGGAATGTGATTGAAGTTGTATTGAAGAACATAGTGATTACAGGTCATATAAAGAGACTACACCTGATTATTCATGTAACACACTAACAGTGTTATTTATACTGGTGGCGATTGGTGTTTTGGACTACAAAAGACACAAAGGAAAACGTCTCATCATTGACTTGCAAGCTAAGCTAGCTCCTGCAATTTTATTACAACTGAATTTATAGTTGTGAGTACCTCCTCTGGTTTTGGACCATAAACTTCACGATTGGACTATTATTGGAAGTTGGACTTGTAAGCAATTGATAGCAACATTTACCCGACATAATGTCTGTTGAACAACAGCAGCCAGAGGAGATAAAAGAAAATCCTCTCTCCATTATGCAACACCCACATCCTGTGGGAGACAGCTCCACTCGAAATGGCATATCTGCCCACTTTACTAGGGACGGTAATTCATATTTTTTCCTCATGAATTCTCAGGTTTGAAGTAGCCTTGGTTGTATCCTCACCTAACATAAATAAAGCTAACATTTTTACAGCTAAATTGTCCAGCCCTGCATTTGCTTACTGGCAGAGCATTTAAGACACTACCAAAGATGGATTATAACCAAACAAAGGAATGTCTTGGTGCCGTTTTTGGACACTCTCAGTTTCTGGCAACGTTCCAGACCTACACCACTGCCCGCCCCCGCAAATCTAATGAGCCATTGGAGCTGTATGCAGCTGAACTCTCCACCTTAATTACAGAGAATTCCCCAGTTATGGTCATGATGCAAAACAATGTGAACTTTCAAGAGATTTGTTGCTGGACTAGATTCAGCCATGGAGCTTAAGGTACATGAACATGCTGCACCAACTGCATGAAACATTGTATCTCAATGTGGACGTGCCCAGCTAACAATCATCATAACCTTGCCCAGCCCCTTTATGTCTTTGACTCCCACTTCCCCCCACATGATCCAATCTGCCCTGCCCCTACCTCAATTCACTGAATTGTCAGCAGCCATATCAGACATAAAATCTGATCTGAGGGTCATCAAATGTCTTCAGGCAAGGTAGACTGATGAGAAACTTGAACACTTGTCATATCAGTTTGCACGTCTGCAGTGTCAAGTTAATGCAGTGGGGAACAAGTCCTCTGATGAAAACTACGACAGAGGCGAAGTCCACCCCAGAGACGGCGGGGATATTCACCATCAACCCGCTACGCTCTTCGTAGCCATGGAGCCCAGAACGATTAAAACAGAGACCGTCCCTGTGATGGGCATGATGACTACCACATAGGCTGTCTCCATGATGCCCATGAGGACTGCAGCAGAGGCAGCCTGATTGCCAGGGGGAACATGCACTGTCAATGTTGCGCTGATCGGTCCACACAGAGGGCATGCCTCCTCAACATATCCACGTTGGGGTGAGCCCTTCCAGGCACTCTTACAGGCAGGAATCTCAAAGCTCACACTACTCCTCCCCAGCACGCAGAATGCACTTTGACTCACCTAGGCGACAACATAACCATGATGGAGCACAGCGTCAGGAAAATGGACAGTCAAATCTAATTTTATTAGTCACATGCGCCGAATACAACAGGTGTAGACCTTACAGTGAAACGCTTACTTACGAGCCCCAAACCAACAATGCAGTTTAAAAAAACCCAGATAAGAGATAAAAGTAACAAGTCATTTAAAGAGCAGCAGTAAAAAAAAAAAAATAACAATATATACAGGGGGGTGCCAGTACAGAGTCAATGTGCAGGGGCACCGGTTAGTTGAGGTAGAATGTACATGTAGTTAGAGTTAATTAAAGTGACTATGCATAGATGACAACAGAGAGGGGCAGTGGTGTGGAGAGGTGGGCCAATGCAAACAATCTGGGTTGCCATTTGACTAGATGTTCAGGAGTCTTATGGCTTGGGGGTAGAAGCTGTTTAGAAGCCTCTTGGACCTAGACTTAGCGATCTGGTATCGCTTCCCATGTGGTAGCAGAGAGAACAGTCTATGACTAGCGTGGCTGGAGTCTTTGACAATTTGAAGGCCTTCCTCTGACACCACCTCTTATAGATTTCCTGGATGTCAGGAAGCTTGGTGATGTACTGGGACATTTGCACTATCCTCTCTAGTGCATTGCGGTCAGAGGCTGAGCAGTTGCCATACCAGGCAGTGATGCAACCAGTCAGGATGCTCTCAATGGTGCAGCTGTAGAACCTTTTGAGGATCTGAGGACCCATGTCAAATCTTTCTCTCCTGAGGGGGAATAGGTTTTGTCGTGCCCGCTTCACAACTGTCATGGTGTGCTTGGACCATGTTAGTTTGTTGGTGATGTGGACACCAAGGAACTTGAAGCTCTCAACCTGCTTCACTGCAGCCCCATCGGTGAGAATGGGGGCGTGCTCGGTCCTCTTTTTCCTATAGTCCACAATCCTCTCCTTTGTCTTGATCACGTTGAGGGAGAGGTTGTTGTCCTGGCACCACATGGCCAGGTCTCTGACCTCCTCCCTATAGGCTGTCTCGTTGTCGGTGATCAGGCTTACCACTGTTGTGTCATCGGCAAATGTAATGATGGTGTTGGAGTCGTGCCTGGCTGTGCAGTCATGAGTGAACAGGGAGTACAGGATGGGGGCTGAGCACGCACCCCTTAGGGGCCCCTGTGTTGAGGATCAGCATGGCGGGTGTGTTGTTACCTACCCTTACCACCTGGGGGCAGCCCGTTAGGAAGTCCAGGATCCAGTTGCAGAGGGAGGTGTTTAGTTCCAAGGTCCTTAGCGTTTTGATGAGCTTTGAGGGTACTATGGTATTGAACACTGAGCTGTAGTCAATGAATAGCATTCTCACATAGGTGTTCCTTTTGTCCAGGTGTGGAGTGCAATAGAGACTGCATCATAAGTGGATCTGTTGGGGCGGTATGCACATTGGACTGGGTCTAAGGTTTCTGGGATGATGGTGTTGATGTGAAAAGAGTAAACTTGACAGTCTGCTAACTGAGTATACTGCCATTTTCAATGCCAATTCACATGACTATCGTAAAACAACATTGGTGGAACACCGCATCAACATGTGATGCTGCACCAATAAGTTACGCCCATACCACACATCCACCTTGGCAAGCTAATACAACAGGATGTGATTGAGGAAACCCATAATGGTGTTCCAATCAAGGAGTCCCATCCTTTACCCAAGGTGGATGATACTTTGGACAAACTCTCCGGTGTACAAATTTTCAGCACGTTCGACCTAACCTCTGGCTACTGCCATATTCCCCTCCATCCAGACATCAGTGCCATGCCAACGGGCATCACCAATTCCCCCTCCAAGCTTTCAGAGACTGATGGAACTGGCTCTCTGTGGTCTGCATTGGAGCATCTGCCTGATATACCTGGACGACATCATCGTTTACAGGGGAGACTTTAAGCAGCATCTTCAACATCTCAGGGCAATGTTCGACAGGTTCAGAGAAGCTGTATTGAAGTTGAAACATTCCAAATGCCGTCTCGCTAAAGCCTCTGTCACCTTCCTGGGACACCTTGTCTCCAAAGATGGAGTGCAACCTAACCCCTCCAACACAGAGCAACTACATTCATGGCCAGCCCCAAAATCACCCACAGAGGTCAGAGTGTTCTTGGGCCTCTGACAATAATACAGACAGTTTGTTAAAGGGTTTTCTAAACACTCTGAAGCCCTTCATGCTCAGACACACAAGAATGCTCCTTTCCACTGGACTGACGACTGCCAGGGAGCTTTTGAAACTCACTGACCCCCTGTCATGGCCTTTCCCAATTAGGAAGATACATTTTTGTTACACACAGCATGCAATCGGTGCAGTGTTGGTACAGAAAGTCAACACAAAAGAACATGTGATATCGTATGTCAGTCACACACTCAATGCAACAGAGCGCAAATGGTCTACGTTTGACAGGGAACCTTATGCAGTTGTTTAGTCAGTGAGACACTTGACATTACTTGGCTTGTCATTCCTTCATGATAATCACTGACATCAAGCCCCTGGTGGGGTTGAAATGGATGCCCCTAGACGAGGACTGGTGCAACGTTCGCAAAGATGGCTCTAAGCACCTAAATGCAGATGCCTAGTCACGGCAACCAGAGACTGATACGGCACTACCCTACCCAGGCCCGATTTGCTTCTGTCAAATTGAAGGTCCTGCCCAAAACCCAAAATCAGAAATGTCTTATTCTGTTAGTAAATCCATTAGCTGCTCCTCTCTGTCACTTGCTCGCTGCGCACAGCTTGCTCTTCATGCGGTCTGAAAATGGCGCTTTGAGTCTGTGAGTATCCACAGCAACGGTTCCGCTTTTCATCTCTTTTCAACTTTTCATCTCTCTAAACTCAGGGAAAACTCAAGGAACATTATTATTTTCTGTGAAATAATCTCCCTTGTCTTGTATTTGATGAGGTTGAAGCACTTCTGATACGATGTTATGGTCTTAGATATGACTGTACTGTGCAGCAGAGCACCCGCAAATGTCTCCTCTTCAAGATTTTAGTGATCAATTTAGTGATACCGAGCCCTGTCCGTACCTTAGTTATTGATGAAAAAACAGGCCCAAACCGATCTATAATGTTGGGGCCGTCAGACTCGGGTCGGGTATCAGAGCTCTACTCTGATACCCGAGTGTTGCATCACTCTACCGAGGGCTCCTCTAACAGCCATTGCAACTTCGCTGTGGAGGAATATACACCACTGACTACCTCAAACCTCATCCATAACCAAGCTGAGGACTGGGGCCTACGAGAAGCACAACAGGCAGATCCTGAGCTACAGAGTGTTTTCCAGTGGCTAACAGATGGACAGAAACCATTTAATAGGGAGATTCGCAATGCTTCCTCTTAGATACAGTAAGTTATGGGCTCAGTTCACTCACCTTGTGATTGAGGATGGCCTCCTGTGGCGCAGGTTTCGTCACAGATCCACGCATAATATTCAGCTTCAGGTTGTGGTCCCACAAGGGTTAATCCCACGTGTTTAACAATACGTTCATGGTCCCCCATCAGTAGGACATTATGGGTACTTTAACATACACGATCGGGCCGTCTTGTCCTTCTACTGGCCCCATATGTCAGCTGATATATCTGCCTTTTGTCAACAGTGCCCCATCTGTCAGTCAAGACGATCCCCTGTGCCACACCAGCAGGCACCCTGGGTCCTGATCTCACCCTTGTAACACTTCCAGAAGATTGCTGCCAACATCATAGAGCTGCCCCGTTCCAGGAAAGGTAACTGCTATGTGTTGGTTGTTATGAACTTGTACTCCAAACATGTGAATCTCTTTCCACTATGAAACCAAACTGCAGTGTCGGTGGCCTACTACCACTAAAATTCCATGAAAAATGTTAGAATGAGAAACCAAATAAATATGTATTGCAGCCTAGAGGTAGGTAAATGGTGGATTCTTCCCTGTCTTCTCTCTGGCGGTGGAAAGAATGATGAACTGTAGGCTACGTGTGTGCACTGCGGAAGCCTGTCAAAGGCTTGACCACTTTGGCCAATCAAAACATCCTTAGATTTGCGTCGTCATTACGTCCCGTTGCAGCATGCACATTTACAATCGGTGGAGTGTCAGAGGGGGTTTACCAACATGAACCTAATCATCACACCAACAAGATCTACGATCCAATTCACTGTGTCTGCCTTGATGTTTATTTCTTTTTTTATTTAACCTTTATTTAACCAGGTAGGCTAGTTGAGAACAAGCTCTCATTTACAACTGCGAGATAAAGCAAGGCAGTTTGACACATACAACAACACAGCGTTACACGTGGAATAAACAAACATACAGTCAATAATACAGTAGAAAAAAGTATATATGCAGTGTGTGCAAACGTGGTAAGATAAGGGAGATAAGGCAATAAAACAGGCCATAGTGGCGAGGTAATTACGATATAGCAATTAAACACTGGAGTGATAGATGTGCGGAAGATGAATGTGCAAGTAGAGATACTGGGTTGCAAAGGAGCAAAATAAATACAGTATGGGGATGAGGTAGTTGGATGGGCTACGTACAGGTGCAATGATCTGTGAGCAGCTCTGACAGCTGGTGCTTGAAGTTAATGAGGGAGATATGAGTCTCCAGCTTCAGCGATTTTTGTATTTTTTTATTTTTATTTTTTATTTATTATTTTCCTTTTTTTTATTATTTTTTTTATTATTATTATATATTTTTTTAAATTTTTGTAAAAAAAATAAATTGCAGTTCGTTCCAGTCTTTGACAGCAGAGAACTGGAAGGAGAGACGGCCAAAGGAGGAATTGGCTTCGGGGGTGACCAGTAAAATATACCTGCTGGAGCGCGTGCTGCGGGTGGGTGCTGCTATGGTGACCAGTGAACTGAGATAAGGCAGGGCTTTACCTAGCAAAGACTTGTAGATGACCTGGAGCCAGTGGGTTTGGCGACGAGTATGAAGCGAGGGCCAGCCAACGAGAGCATACAGGGCGCAGTGGTGGGTAGTATATGGGGCTTTGGTGACAAAACAGATGGCACCGTGATAGACTGCATCCAATTTGTTGAGTAGAGTGTTGAAGGCTATTTTGTAAAGGACATCGCCAAAGTCGAGGATCGGTAGGATGGTCAGTTTTACGAGGGTATGTTTGGCAGCATGAGTGAAAGATGCTTTGTTGTGAAATAGGAAGCCAATTCTAGATTTAATTTTGGATTGGAGATGCTTAATGTGGGTCTGGAAGGAGAGTTTACAGTCTAACCAGACACCTAGGTATTTGTAGTTGTCCACATATTCTAGGTCAGAACCGTCCAGAGTAGTGATGCTGGACGGGCGGGCAGGTGCGGGCAGTGATCGTTGAAGAGCATGCATTTAGTTTTACTTGCATTTAAAAGCAGTTGGAGGCCACGGAAGGAGAGTTGTATGGCATTGAAGCTCGTCTGGAGGTTAGTTAACACAGTGTCCAAAGAAGGGCCAGAAGAATACAGAACGGTGTCGTCTGCGTAGAGGTGGATCAGAGAATCACCAGCAGCAAGTGCGACATTATTGATGTATACAGAGAAGAGAATCAGCCCGAGAATTGAAACCTGTGGCAACCCCCAAAAGACTGCCAGAGGTCCTGACAACAGGTCCTCCAATTTAAACACACTGAACTCTATCAGAGAAGTAGTCGGTGACCCAGGCGAGACAGTCATTTGAGAAACCAAGGCTGTTGAGTCTGCCGATAAGAATGTGGTGATTGACAGAGTCGAAAGCCTTGGCCAGGTCGATGAATGCACAGTATTTTCTCTTATCGATGGCAGTTATGATATCGTTTAGGACCTTGAGCATGGCTGAGGGTCACCCATGACCAGCTCGGAAGCCAGATTGCATAGCGGAGAATGTACGGTGGGATTCGAAATGGTCGGTGATCTGTTTGTTAACTTGGCTTTCGAAGACCTTAGAAAGGCAGGGTAGGATAGATATAGGTCTGTAGCAGTTTGGGTCTAGAGTGTCTCCCCCTTTGAAGAGGGGAATGACCGCGGCAGCTTTCCAATCTTTGGGGATCTCAGACAATACGAAAGAGAGGTTGAACAGGCTAGTAATGGGGGTTGCAACAATTTCGGCAGATAATTTTCGAAAGAGAGGTTACAGATTGTCTAGCCTGCTGATTTGTAGAGGTCCAGATTTTGCAGCTCTTTCAGAACATAATCTATCTGGATTTGGGTGAAGGGGAAATGGGGGAGGTTTGGGCAAGTTGCTGTGGGGGTGCAGGGAAGTTGACCGGGGTAGGGGTAGCCAGGTGGAAGGCATGGCCAGCCGTAGAAAAATGCTTATTGAAATTCTCAATTATCGTGGATTTATCGGTGGTGACAGTGTTTCCTAGCCTCAGTGCAGTGGGCAGCTGGGGGAGGTGTTCTTATTCTCCATGGACTTTACAGTGTCCCAGAACTGTTTTGAGTTTGTGCTACAGGATGCAAATGATGAGGTCAATATCCTTTCAGGATACCCGGGCCAGGTTGATTAGAAAGGCCTGCTCGCTGAAGTGTTTTAGGGAGCGTTTGACAGTGATGAGGGGTGGTCGTTTGTCCGCAGACCCTTTACGGATGCAGGCAATGAGGCAGTGATCGCTGAGATCTTGGTTGAAGACAGCAGAGGTGTATTTGGAGGGCAAGTTGGTTAGGATGATATCTATGAGGGTGCTTGTGTTTACGGATTTGGGGTTGTACCTGGTAGGTTCATTGATCATTTGTGTGAGATTGAGGGCATCAAGCTTAGATTGTAGGATGGCCGGAGTGTTAATGTTAGGGACAGACGTTCCGCTAGCGGAACGCCTCACCAATATCGAATGGTATAGAGTGGCGCGAATTACAAATACCTCAAAAATGCAAAAACTTAAATTTTTCAAACATATGACTATTTTACACCATTTTAAAGAGAAGACTCTCCTTTATCTAACCACATCGTCCGATTTCAAAAAGGCTTTACAACGAAAGCAAAACATTAGATTATGTCAGGAAAGTACCCTCCCAAAAATATTCACACAGCCATTTTCAAAGCAAGCATATATGTCACAAAAACCAAAACCACAGCTAAATGCAGCACTAACCTTTGATGATCTTCATCAGATGACACTCCTAGGACATTATGTTATACAATACATGCATGTTTTGTTCAATCAAGTTCATATTTATATCAAAAAACAGCTTTTTACATTAGCATGTGATGCTCAGAACTAGCATACCCACCGCAAACTTCCGGTGAATTTACTAAATTACTCACGATTAACGTTCACAAAATACATAACAATTTTTTAAAGAATTATAGATACAGAACTCCTTTATGCAATCGCGGTGTCCGATTTTAAAATAGCTTTTCGGTGAAAGCACATTTTGCAATATTCTGAGTACATAGCCCGGCCATCACGGCTAGCTATTTTGACACCCACCAAGTTTGGCCCTCACCAAACTCAGATTTACTATAAGAAAAATTGGATTACCTTTGCTGTTCTTCGTCAGAATGCACTCCCAGGACTTCTACTTCAAAAACAAATGTTGTTTTGGTTCAAAATAATCCATAGTTATATCCAAATAGCTCCGTTTTGTTCGTGCGTTCAGGTAACTATCCGAAGGGTGACGCGCCGGCGCGTTTCGTGACAAAAAATGTCAAAATATTCCATTACCGTACTTCGAAGCATGTCAAATGCTGTTTAAGCATGTCCCAGTTTAGGTCACCTAGCAGCACGAGCTCTGAAGATTAGGGGCAATCAATTCACATTTGGTGTCCAGGGCACAGCTGGGGGCAGAGGGTGGTCTATAGCAAGCGGCAACGATGAGAAACTTGCTTCTGGAAAGGTGGATTTTTAGAATTAGAAGCTCGAATTGTTTGGGCACAGACCTGGATAGTATGACAGAACTCTGTAGGCTATCTCTGCAGTAAATTTGCCACTCCGCCCCCTTTGGCAGTTCTATCTTGTCGGAAAATGTTATAGTTAGGGATGAAAATTTCAGCAGTGACAATAAAAGTTTTATAAAACTCCATGGATCCCCTCTTGTGCAGTGGAACCCAGAATGATATGTAACCACTTGGTTACGCCGACACTGTTCTGCCAAGGACACCCAAACCAAAGTGGCTACCGCAAAGCCCAAGGAGTCTGACCCTCTCTGGAAGTTGCTATAGCCCTGCTTGGGACATTTAGCCTATTGGCTATTGGTTGAGACGCAGGGCCCATTCTAGCTTGGTATGTCAGGGTGGGCAATAGGAAATGTGAATTGGGCCAAGTTGGAGGTAATAATGCATTTAGGTTATATTTATGGAGATGCACGAATACATCACAAAAAAAGCTTGATTTTTATGTCTGTTTTAAAACAAATGTCCTGCAATTCTATGTAGTAGTGTTTTATGTTCAATACTTGGACAATTGATTTTATCAAATTATTTAATCTGTGCAAATAAATTATATTATTTGATAGTTCACCTCCCTGTTTTCTTTTATTCTGTAATAGGGTATATTGTAATGGCATATTGTTCCGATAATTTTGGGAGGCAGGTAGCCTAGCGGTTAGAGTGTTGGGCCAGTAACCGAAAGGTCCCTGGTTTGAATATCCAATCCGACAGGTTGAAAATCTGTCTGTACTCTTGAGCAAGACATTTCACCCTAATTTGCTCCAGGGTTGCTGTATGCTATGGCTGACCCTGTAAAACAACACATTTCACTACACCTATCTGGTGTAGGTGATCTAAAGAAATAGCACTACACCACTGAACATTGTGAATAGAAGTGATATATAAAGAGACTACGCCTGATTATTCATGTAACACACCAACAGTGTTATAGTATTACTAGTTGGATGGGCCGATGAATAGTCTAAATCATGTTTTGTGTTACAATATTCCAAAAAGAAGCCCTGTAGAACCACACTGGATCAGCAGAAGAAATTGGATAGTCATTCTATTATCATAATGACGCTATTATGCTCAGGAGAAGGGGAGCTGAGGAAGTTGAACATTATCATCCATTAATTTCTATAATTCTATTTCAATGCCTTTCCCCACAAGGTTTTAGTCTAATCAAGTTGAATTCATAAACTACTCTGCTGAAAGAATTTGATATTAAGATTTATCTGATTTGTTTCAACCATGGTTTGATTTCAAGGATATACAGTAGAAGAGCCTTCCATCCCAGGTTGTCTTGTGAAGCGTTTACCCGTCTCTTGAATTCAATTATCCTGGTAAGAATAGTTTGTTGATTGGCATTCTGAAAAGCTTTTGTTATGCTTGAAATTGCAAAAATGGATCTCTAACACATATGCAATTACAGGTGAAAGTATTGACTGAACAATAAGCTTGTTGATATTTGATAATGCCAAACTAGCAATCAGTGTGATATTGTTTGCTGTGTAGAAAAACCATTGAAATCACAATCCCAATGCTTAGCCTCAGGTACATTCACTTGATGAGTCTTCTGGATAATTTCACAATAGCAGCCACAGATGTCTTAGTGCTCTCTTGCTTTATAACGTCATACCTTTGTTCCGTGGTTGCCATGTCGCAGTGAGGTCGCCTAGGCAGAGAGCCATCTTTACATTTTCTAAATCTTGAATCATTTTAAAGTGTTTTTTGCTTGAATCTATTTACTATCGTTCTGGTTTTGAATATCCAAATATGTGGTTTCTACGGTCTCCTGACGCATTGAGGAAGACAACAAAGCATGGCGATTTCATCACTAAGGATGCGTGACTACAATGCGTGATGATTTCATCACTAAGGAGTCTTCCTCCGAAGTTATGAGCGGGCAATTTTTTCTGAATGAGTGGAGAGCTCAAAATGTACTTCATCTCGTTCTACAAGACCATATAGTTAATGGCTACAGAGAAGACACAGTCAGATGGCGAGGAGCCGGTGAGATGCCTTGGAGTGAACTGTGCTGCCTGCCTCTGGAGGACCTACTGGACCACTGGACCACCTCCCTCTACTCAATCCATGTCGTTCCCTCTTGACTGTCGCTCCATCTGTTGGAGGCTTGAAATAACCAAACTTGTAACTGTTGCCGAAAATTGTAGCCGAGACATACTCTGCCATATAGCATTTTTATTTTATTCTTGTTCGTTTTGCCTTTTCAAGCGCTTTGAGATTCTTTCTGTCATTAAAAGCGCTATAGAAGTTGAATAAATTATTATTATTTGAAACGTCCATTTTGTTCCACCCTGGTTGCAGTTAAGGCTACACTGTGATCTTACCAGGGGATGTAGGGGAATATGTAAGCACTCAGGACGTCCTTTGTTATAGTTTAGAGTGAAGTGAGCTCAGAAATATCTAAGTAGCTAACTTACAGTAAGAAAATATGCAGACCACTACCATTTTTTCACATTTTGTTGTTAGTCTTATTCTAAATAAAACCATTTTCCTCATCAATCTACACACAATAACCCATAATGACAAAGCAAAAACAGGTTTTTAGACATTTTTGAAAATGTACTAAAAATAAAAAACAGAAATACCTTATTTACATAAGCATTCAGACCCTTTGCTATTGTTTGTGTTTCCATGTCAGACGCTTCTCTTGTTTTGTATCGTTCCGTGTTCGTTATCATTAAACTCACTAACTGCACCTGCTTCTTGACTCCCTGTGTCTACATTACAACACTGAGAAAAAAATATAAATGCAATGTGCAAAAATTTCAAAGATTTTACTGACTTACAGTTCATTTAAGGAAATCAGTCAATTTAAATAAATTAGGTCCTAATCTAGGGATTTCACGACTGGGAATACAGATATGCCTCTGTTGGTCACAGAAACCTTAAAAAAAAAGTAGGGCCATGGATCAGAAAATCAGTCAGTATCTGATATGGATCTCGTCACGGTATCGTTGTACATTTATTGGTATTCATCCGTGAAGAGCACACTTCTCCAGCGTGCTAGTGGCCATCGAAGTTGAGAATTTGCCCACTGAAGTCAGTTCCGATGTCAAGACGGTTTGTTACAATTTGTGAAGAAATTCTTTGGTTGTGCAAACAGTTTTACCAGCAGTCCGGGTGGCTCAGACAATCCCGCAGGTGAAGAAGCCGGATGTGGACGTCCTGGGCTGGAGTGGTTACACATGGTCTGTGGTTGTGAGGCCGGTTGGATGTACTGCCAAATCCTCTAAAATGACGTTGGAGGCTGCTTATGATAAAAAAAATGAATTGCATCAGCTCTGGTGGACATTCCTGCAGTCAGCACACCAATTGCACACTCCCTCATAACTTGAAACATCTGTGGCATTGCTTTGTTGGCCTTTTATTGTCCCCCAGCACAAAGTGCACCTGTGTAATTTACATTTACATTTTAGTCATTTAGCAGACACTCTTATCCAGAGCAACTTACAGTAGTGAATGCATACATTTCATTCATTTTTTTTGTTATGTTTTTTTTTTTTTTTTTTACTGGCCCCCTGTGGGAATCAAACCCACAACCCTGGCATTGCACACACCATGCTGGCATTGCAAACACCATGCTCTACCAACTGAGCCACAGGGAAGGTAATGATCATGATGTTTATTCAGCTTCTTGATATTCTACACCTGTCAGGTGGATGGATTATCTTGGCAAAGGACACATGCTCACTAACATAGTTTGAAACAAATCCGTGCCCAAAATGTAAGAAAAATAAGCTTTTTGTGCATATGGACAATTTCTGGGATCTTTTTTTTCAGCTCATGAAATATGGGACCAACACTTTACATGTTGCGTTTATATTTTTGTTCGGTGTGTGTGTGTGTGTATATATATATATATATATATATATATATATATATATATATATATATATATATATATATATATACTGCTCAAAAAAATAAAGGGAACACTTAAACAACACATCCTGGATATGAATGAAAGAAATAATCTTATTAAATACTTTTTTCTTTACATAGTTGAATGTGCTGACAACAAAATCACACAAAAATAATTATTGGAAATCCAATTTATCAACCCATGGAGGTCTGGATTTGGAGTCACACTCAAAATTAAAGTGGAAAACCAAACTACAGGCTGATCCAACTTTGATGTAATGTCCTTAAAACAAGTCAAAATGAGGCTCAGTAGTGTGTGTGGCCTCCACGTGCCTGTATGACCTCCCTACAACGCCTGGGCATGCTCCTGATGAGGTGGCGGATGGTCTCCTGAGGGATCTCCTCCCAGACCTGGACTAAAGCATCCGCCAACTCCTGGACAGTCTGTGGTGCAACGTGGCGTTGGTGGATGGAGCGAGACATGATGTCCCAGATGTGCTCAATTGGATTCAGGTCTGGGGAACGGGCGGGCCAGTCCATAGCATCAATGCCTTCCTCTTGCAGGAACTGCTGACACACTCCAGCCACATGAGGTCTAGCATTGTCTTGCAATAGGAGGAACCTAGGGCCAACCGCACAAGCATATGGTCTCACAAGGGGTCTGAGGATCTCATCTCGGTACCTAATGGCAGTCAGGCTACCTCTGGCGAGCACATGGAGGGCTGTGCGGCCCCCCAAAGAAATGCCACCCTACACCATGACTGACCCACCGCCAAACTGGTCATGCTGGAGGATGTTGCAGGCAGCAGAACGTTCTCCACGGCATCTCCAGACTCTGTCACCTCTGTCACGTGCTCAGTGTGAACCTGCTTTCATGAACCTGCTTTCATCAAATTCGCCAGTGGCGAATTTGCCAATCTTGGTGTTCTCTGGCAAATGCCAAACGTCCTGCACGGTGTTGGGCTGTAAGCACAACCCCCACCTGTGGACGTCGGGCCCTCATACCACCCTCATGGAGTCGGTTTCTGACCGTTTGAGCAGACACATGCACATTTGTGGCCTGCTGGAGGTTATTTTGCAGGGCTCTGGCAGAATATTTATTAGGTATAATGCATATGGTTGAGTCAGGTGTCAATGAAAAACAAGAATGTCCATTTAATAAACAAAAAAACACTGTCAGGACATTATGTTGGGTCTGAACCAATCCTGAAAACAATCCTGAGCCACAGAGCTAAACCAGAGATTCCTGTCCCTGCTACTATTATTTATAGGACATAAAGTGGCCGGCAGAAACATTTTCTCATTAAATTCTAATGGGATGAGAGTCTTGGTATGTGTTCAGCGCATGGCCACAAAGGTCAAGCAAAAGTTAGGAAAAAAAAAAAAAAAACACTTCAACCCCTCCATCCAGCAACACAGTGCACTTACTCCCCATATAAAACTATTTGAATGACAGTACAAGGCGTTACTAGACAAGTGAAAGTGATTTATTCAGATGGAGTTGAGGAGCAAAGCTGCTGTTGACCTTTAGATTTTATGGACTTGTCCAAGTTACTTCCATATTTCTATAATTAGTCGCCCTGCACTCACGTAAGTTGCTCCTCCTTGGTTCTCATTCTGAATGTGCAACTTCTGTCACCTTTGTGTGTGTGTGTGTGTCTCTAGACTGGCAATTTATGTGTCTTTTCTTGTGTCACATGATTTGTGATCTCCTGTCACCTTAGTGTGTGTGCCGCGTGCGTGCATGCGTGTGGTGGTAAGAGTCTAGACTGTGGCAATTCATGTGTCTTTGGTGAAAAATGGCTGTAAAAATCAGCTTTTAAAATTTTATGGAGGTGATTGATAGTGTTGGCGGTCTCATCGAGACAGTCAGACGTTGGTTTTGCATTAGAGGCTGAGGATTAATTAACTATTGTTGCCAAGCACTCCAGAGATTGGGCACTTTGCAGTCATATTTCCCTTTCAAATCTTGAGCAATCTCATACCTTTAAACACCAAGCATTGCATCAGCATCTGTGACTATATCACAACCAAATATAATTTTCTCTCAAATGATTACCCTTACATCTGGTCTCCCATCCAGTGACCGACCAGGACCGATCCTGATTATCTTCAGAGGAAAACCAGCAGTCGGATGCAGGGTTCTTTGTTACTGAATGTGCTAAAACTTGCAACTGGAAAAAAGGCAGCAAAAGCCAGGGTAGCATAACCAAAAATAAGGAAAATTGCAGGAAAGAGGGAGGCATTTTATTTAATTGCATTATCATTTAAAAAAAGAACTGAAAACTATTTTTTTGCATTAATTTATAAATGTTCTCGCATTTCAAAATGCTTTGCTATCAATACTTTTGGGTTTATGTTTTGCTTTCAATATCATAATTTTTTGTTTGCAATATTTCTTTCTCAACTTCTGAAGTTTTGCTTGATATGAATGGCACAACAATAACTCACTCAGTAGGACTGCACCATATAATAACACTATTGCTCTATTTAAAGGTGTTTAAAGTGGCAATCCTTAATTGGAACATTAATAAAGTGTTCTCCCCGCTACAGTTTCAGTAAAAAGCTGAGCGATGGGGCTGGAGAATTCCAAGGACTCTCAAATCCATAGACGACACTACGGATGCAAGGACTGACCATCCATGATATCACAGTTATAGTTTTAACCTTGTTTTTAGGCTATACAGTCGTTGTTAACATTTACTTTCGAGTAAAAACAAGCTTATATTTTGAGTTCTGATGGGGTACAACAACTGAACTAAGCTCAATGGGTGCATGTAATTATTAATACGTCCAAAAATGGATGTAGCAACTAAGGATTGACCTTTAGACAGCAGAACTATATCACCATTTGAACGTGATCCATTAACCTGCCCCAAAACATTTTATTCTGTTCACAGTTCCATGAATGTCCTGCAAAATCGTTCCCTTGTCCCGCATTTGGGCTTTTTACAATAACATTATTTCAACCCCACATGTGATAGTGAGATTTTCACAGTTGGAGTTTTCTTACATGTCAAACTGCAAATTGGATTGTAACTTAAAAAAAATTGAATTTGAAGTTATATAATTGAAACATTGTTTTCACATATGAAACTGCAAATGTGACTTTCACATGAATGTTTTCCACACGTGAATATGCAATTACACATGTGAAAGTGAGATTTACACATGTACAGTTTTTTGTACATGTGAACCTGCAAATTAGATTTAAACATGGTTGATTTTCACATGTGAACTTACAATTACAGTGCCTTCGGAATGTATTCAGACCCCTTGACTTTTTCCACATTTTGTTAAGTTACAGCCTTTTACTCATCAATCTACAGTACACACAATATCCCATAATGACAAAGCAAAAAAAAAAAAATGAAATATCACATTTACATAAGTATTCAGACCCTTTGGCAGTAATTACAGCTTAGAGTCGTATTGGGTATGACTCTACAAGCTTGGCACACCTGTATTTGGGGAGTTTCTCCCATTCTTCTCTGCAGATCCTTTCAAGCTGTCAGGTTGAATGGGGTGCGTTTCAGGTCTCAGAGACGTTAGATTGGGTTCAAGTCCGGGCTCTGGCTGGGCCACTCAAGGATATTCAGAGACTGGTCCCAAAGCCACTCCTGCGTTGTCTTTACTGTGTGCTTAGGGTCATTGTCCTGATGGAAGGTGAACCTTTGCCCCAGTCTCAGGTCCTGAGTGCCCTGGAGCAGGTTTTCATCAAGGATCTCTCTGTACTTTTCTCCATTCATCTTTGCCCCGATCATGACTAGTCTCCCAGTCCCTGCCACTGAAAAGCACCCCCACAGCATGATGCTGCCACCACCATGCTTCACCGTAGGGATGGTGGCAGGTTTCCTCCAGACGTGACGTTTGGCATTCAGGCCAAAGAGTTGAATCTGCATATCTGATTTTCACATGTAAAAGTTAACAAGTGAATCAACAAATTTCACATGTGAAACTGACATTCACATGTGAGATGAAAACATGTTATTCTCCTCACGTGAAAAGATGTGGTTCACATGTGAACTCTGAATTTGATACATGTGAAAATATGGTTTCATGTATGAACCTTACGCTCAACATGTGAAAAGAGCTATTTCACATATGAAACTGCAAATTTTACATTTTTTTTAATCCTCATGATTACCCTCTTTATGAGAACATGTGGGCCTGTGGGCCAAAGAAGAGTGCTGCTCTCATCGGCAGTCATGCCTATTGGTTATTGGCAGCTCTGTCGGTCATCACAGCCCGATCCAATGGAATGATTACAGTCCATATAAATTATCTCATCCATGAGCAGAACAAGGGTCCAGTTGAAATATGAATTCAGAGTGCCTCTTTAGAGCGAGTAAGAGGTGCGTCCCTAATGGCATCCTATTCCCTACATATTGCATTACTTTTCACCAGAACCCAATGTGTCCTGGTCAGCAGTAATGCACTATATAGGGAATAGGGTGACATTTGGGATGCAGTCTGAGAAGCTGGGGCTCCTCTCAGCAGTGAGAGGTAACAAATGGCTCAAATGACATTGCCAAGGTCACAGCCAGTGCCAGCCAGCCAGGTTATTTAATCATGAAACCCTGCATCTTCTGGCCCATGGCCACACCTCAGCCCACCTTCTCTCATCAACTCTCCCAAGACCTTTGTGTCAGGCGATCAAAGATTTTGGCAACTGCCATTGGGCTAAATCCACCAATTTCATTATAAAGACACTTTTTCATACAAGATTGATAATGCCCCATCACCTTGTGAACATGTCAGTGTTATTTTAGCTGTGTAGAGAGAGCTTCTTGCCTCTGTAGTGTGTACATGTTTTGTTTTCCCCAAGGCCTGCAAGCGATCTCACCTCACCTTTCACTGTAAAGATACACTCCTCCAACCCACTCTCATATCATCCACATGGCTTGTTTAAGAAAAACATGTCCAGGGGCGATTCTTCCTTTTCTGAAGTCTGAAAGTTGTTCACAACATCCTATTTCAGATATTCAAAGTAATGAAAGACTATTATGGCAGAACACAAACAAATATGATAAAACAAATATATTGGGATCAAAGATAAATATTTAACACTAATAGTGTGTGATGAAGAGGTTTGTGAAATGTTTATGAAATAGGTTCCAAGCATCGAATACATTCTGGGTTGCGCAGGTCCTTCAGCAGTAATCTAATCAGGTCCTTCAGCAGTAATCTAATCAGGTCCTTCAACAGTAATCGCAGGTCCTTCACTGTCCCAGCAATCTACAGTATATTCATAATTTAGATATTACCGTCTTGGTTACAATTTGCACACACCACCCAGGGACGGTTAACTGACAGTGACAATGATAGAGCAATCTGAGGCGAGTTGAGTCGCGTTTTGTGTCAGGCCAGGAGTCCGAGCCGTCACCTCCTAATTATATAATTTAAATAATGACTCCACCTTGAGGGTAGGACTTTGGGATGGAACAGAGCTCATTCTTCATTTCAACCTCAATGTCAGATATGGGGATTTTTGTAAGCGCACTCTCATCAGTTTTACAGCTACTCACAATTGAGTCATAATGAGCTAGAGCATCGAGGGAGTAAGCGAGCGCATTTGGTCCTGAATCAGCCCTCATAAATTATTTGTTTTAAGCAGCGCAATCAAGATTTGTGTAATTATTCTCCCTTAAATGGAAGATAATGTTTTGACTTTTTCTATGAAAAATAATGGTTTGACATTGATACGTTTATATGTTTATAAAGGGCAGTACATTCATTATAAACTCTTCATTGAATTATTATGTGAGATTGTGCCCTAGAAAATCAACAAATGAACTCAAACTGTTTAATTAAATTATTCAGTCACCCCTGTTCTAGTTTAACAAAGCAAACATGTTCCAGTTTAGTCACAAGCATTTCACAAAAGTAGAACCTACTGTGCAGTATACAAATCTCTAATTTTATGAGAAAGTGAGTTTGGGACTGGAAGCACAATCAAACGTTAGATCGATTCAATGTGAGATTGCTGACCATGACCAACTGTGTACAGTAAGGGATAAAATAGTAAATCCACTCACCTAAATCACACCTGGTAATGTGATAATATATCACTGTATCTGGAGTTGAATTATGTGGCAGTACAGGCTTATAGCTTTAGCACTAAGAGATCATATGGTCCCTATAATCTTTAGAAATATTGGAGCCTTTAGTAGCTTATTTGATATGTCCAAACTACCTGTGTTTAATTCATTATCAATGCATATACAGTACCAGTCAAAAGTTTGGACACACCTACTCATTCCAGGGTTTTTCTTTATTTTTTACAACTTTATAAATTGTAGAATAATAGTGAAGTCATCAAAACTATGAAATAACACAAATGGAATCATGTATTAACCAAAAAACTGTTAATCAAATCAAAATATACAGTATTTTATACTTTAGATTCTTCAAAGTAGCCACCCTTTGCCGTGATGACAGCTTTGCACACTCTTGGCATTCTCTCTACCAGCTTCATGAGGTAGTCACCTGGAATGAATTTCAATTAACAGGTGTGCCTTGTTAAAAGTTAATTTGTAGAATTTCTTTCCTTAATGCGTTTGAGCCAAACAGTTGTGTTGTGACAAGGTAGAGGTGGTATACAGAAGATAGACCTATTTGCTAAAAGACCAAGTCCATATTATGGCAAGAACAGCTCAAATAAGCAAAGAGAAATGACAGTCCATCATAACTTTAAGACATGAAGGTCAGTCAATATGGACAATTTCAAAAACTTTTCTAAATTTCAAAAACAAGTGTAGTCTCAAAAACCAACAAGCACCTCAGATTGCAGCCCAAATAAATGCTTCACAGTGTTCAAGTAACAGACACCTCATCAGCTGTTCAGAGGAGACTGCGTGAATCAGGTCTTCATGGTTGAATTGCTGCAAAGAAACCACTACTAAAGGACACCAATAAGAATAATAGACTTTCTTGGTCCAAGAAACGCGAGCAATGGTCTGAGTCCAAATTTGAGATTTTTGGCTCCAACCGGAATGTCTTTGGGAGACGCAGAGTAGGTGAACAGATGATTTCCGCATGTGTGGTTCCCACCGTGAAGCATGGAGGAGATGGTGTGGGTATGCTTTTCTGGTGACACTTAATGTTCTTTATTCTGCCCACTCAACAACCAGAGGTTGTCATCTCTCTTGATGCTGAAAAGTCTTTCAACCTAGTTGAGTGGGAATATCTATTTACAGTACTAGAGAGATTTGGGTTTGGAACGTCATTCCTTTCTTGGATTTTCTACTCGTCCCCAGTGGCTTCTGTTCGCACCAACAATGTTACCTCCAGCTACCTTCCTCTTCACAGGGGGGCCAGGCAGGGTTGCTGTTTATCCCCTATCCTATATGATATGGCTATTGAGCCTCTTGCTATCGCTCTGTGGGCGGAGGTCACAAGCTCATTATAGGCTTTGTTTAAACATAATTCAAAACACTCCTGGATCGCAGTAAGCAGGATTTCATAAGGTGGTCGTCTCTTCCCATTTATTATTTTCAAAATGTTTCAAGCTCTGTCAAATTGATTGGTGATCATTGCTAGACAAACATTTTCTGGTCTTACCATTGATTTTCAAGTAGCTTTAAGTTTAAACAGTAACTCGGACACTCAGGAACATTCACTGTCTTCTTGTTATTGTCCTGCTGAAAGGTGAATTCATCTCCCAGTGTCTGGTGGATAGCAGACTGAACCAGGTTTTCCTCTAGGATTTTGCCTGTGCTTAGCTCCATTCTCTACCTCGCTGACCCTCAACACTGGGGCCCCACAAGGGTGCGTGCTCAGCCCCCTCATGTACTCCCTGTTTACCCACGACTGCATGGCCATGCACACATCCAACTGAATCCTCAAGTTTGCAGACGACACAACAGTAGTGGGCATGATTACCAACAATGACGAGACAGCCTACAGAAAGGAGGTGAGGGCACTCAGACTGTGGCGTCAGGAAAACAACCTCTCACTCAACGTCAACAAAACAAAGGAGATGATCGTGGACTTCAGGAAACAGCAGAGGGAGCACCCCCCTATCCACATCGAAAGGACAGTCATCATGTTGTCTTGTTCAGTTGTCAGTTTGTTACTTAACTGGTATAGCCATGGTATATTTGTTTAAGGGGTTGTCATTTAGGCTGCATAGCTAATAGTCATCAAAGTGTTATTTATTTAGACAGATCACCTGAGTGGTGCTGTGATTTGTCTTTTCAATATGCATGTGAGTGAAGGCATTAACCTTTGTCTTTTGTCTAGCCCAAACAGTTCAATAGTCCAGCGCCCCATCTGTTGTACATCATCTGTTGATAGGCTGTCCTGTACGCTATATAGTGCCATTCATTCCTATTTCCACCGTTCTCCTTGTCCAGGTTTCCTTCCATTTGACTTATAGTTGTGCAGGGTACACCAGAGATAACAGGATTCGTTTTTCCCACAGCTTTCCTTTATGGGGTTTAATTCTCTGCATTTCAGGTAGAGGTCTCTGCTCATGTCGGCATTGATGAAGATCCAATTACCCTCATATATCAAAGGTCCGACTCCTGACTTTTTGGCTAGGATGGCCAGTCGTAGAACTTTATCTTTGTCCCTATAGTTAAGGAATTCTGCGATAATGCCCCTTGGTTTGCTGCTCGTGTGCCCTCTCAGGCAGCCTGTTTGATGTGCTTGTTTGATTGTGGTAGGCTGTGGGAAGTTCTCCTGTCCCAGTAGTTGTGGTATTACCTTTTCCAGGAATTCTTCCATTCCGGTTGTTCCACAGCTTTCGGGGGAAATTTACTAAATCAATATTTGAACGGCGATTGAAGTCTTCCATCCTGTGTAATCTTTCAGTAAGCCCCATAATGATGTCTTTTTATTCATCCATGGCTTTCTGGAGCTTTTCACGTGTGATTTTCAACAAGGTAACCTAGTTTCGGCATCCTCCATGCATTTGCCCAGTTCAGTCATATCAGTTTTAGAATTTTTTGACATTGGATATTTTCTATATCTGCTAAGAGAGTTTCTCATTGCCAGTGCACATTTCTGTTAGTAGTTTCTCCAATGTCACGGTTGTCGTCGGTGAAGGAGGACCAATACGCAGCAGGTACGTGTATGCTCATTTTAAATTATTATTTATTTTCAAAAACAACTGAATACAAAAATAACAAAACCACTAGAAACGAACGAACGAACGAACGAACGACAACAAACAGTCTGGCAAAGCCTAAGCTCAACACAGAACAATCACCCACAAATAACAACCACAAACACACCCTAATATATGGGACTCTCAATCAAAGGCAGATAGACAACACCTGCCTTCAACTGAGAGTCCCAACCCCAATCAACACAACATAGAAACACACTCACCAGACTAGACATAGAAATACATAAACATAGACTATAAACCAAAACCCCGGAAATACTAAATCAAACACCCTTTAACCAAACACACCACCCTGAACCACATAAAACAAATACCCTCTGTCACGTCCTGACCAAACTACAATACTAATTAACCCTTATACTGGCCAGGACGTGACATCCAAACTCACTTTAGTTGAGCTGTAAGCTACTTGGTCCATGGTTGTCACGTCCTGGCCAGTATAAGGGTTAATTGGTATTGTAGTTTGGTCAGGACGTGGCAGAGGGTATTTGTTTTATGTGGTTCAGGGTGGTGTTTTGGTAAAAGGGCGTTTGATTTAGTATTTCCGGGTTTTTGGTTTATGATCTATGTTTATGTAATTCTATGTCTAGTCTAGGTAGTCTGTTTTCTATGTAGAGTTAATTGGAGTGGACTTCCAATTGAAGGCAGCTGTGTGGTGTTGCCTTTGATTGGAAGTCCTATATTAGTTGGGTATGTTTGTCTGTTTAATTGTGGGAGATTGTTCTGAGTTTAGCCTTGTGCCTTGCCAGACTGTTTTGTTGTTCGTGAGTTCGTTTTGTTTTGTTGTTTTGGTGTTCATTTAGTTTGTAAATAAATACACACGATGAGCATACACATACCTGCTGCGTTTTGGTCCTCCATTACCGACGACAACCGTGACAATGGTCATGAAGTTTCGCTGTGTTTGTTTATCTATATTTTTCTCTATCTAGTATTTGCTATAACATGCAGTTACCAACATAAGGTTTCAATTATTTCTTGACTTTAGAGTCAGATTTGTTATTATTTACGAGGCATATTTTATAAATGAAGTGAATGCCAAACGGATCATCTTACATTTAAGTCATTTAGCAGACGCTCTTGTCCAGAGCGACTTACAAATTGGTGCATTCACCTTACGATATCCACTTTCACCACATGGTCGCCATACCTGAAATCACCTACTTTCTAAAAGTTTTCTTGTAGTCAAACAGAAATTATAAGTGCTGTGGATGGTTAAACTGACTACTACAGTAAGCATATACATTCCTACTTTAGTCCCTAGTAACGCTAATCATAAAATCAGAGGTCCAGAATATCAACAATTTTTTATCACAAGGATCAGATGCAAACCACATACAGTACGTGCTTGGTATTCAGTAAAAACTAAACTTCGTTTAACTCATTGACATTCCTATTTCGTACGTTGGGATTAGCAGAGCAAATAAGTGCGCTAACGTAGGCCGACCATGCTTCTGTAATAAGGTCTTAACTAACAGATGAGCAGGGGACTTGGTTTTATGACAGCCACTAATGAAGAACAATAGAAGTTTACTTATTCTAGGTGATGTTAATACATCATTTGTGACGTCACACATTTTAGAACTTGTCTAAATTGGATGGGGAAAAATCATAACTGCACAACTTTGAAAAGCAGAGTAAGTGAGATAATACATGGGCCAATAGTGTGCAAACTCAAGTTAGTGATACTGAAAGTTGGGGAGAAATCATAGAGTGGTTTAGTTCATAGATGGCCCCAACACCTTTGTGTTTCCTGGCAGCGCTTGAACAAATTCTGCATTGAAACCTCCCATGTGTACAGAAACAGTAATACAATAAATGGGAGGAAAATGGAAATGTAACTTACATCTCCACCTCTAATTTTCCTCCTCTCTGCTTATACCCCTGGGTTGAAAAGGATTATTCATCTCGGTCATTATTTCTCTAAGCTTTTATCTTACAACGTGGAAGTACAGTATGTGGATTGGAATAGAACTGGTATCAAACAGTACCTCGAAGAGATTGTGGTACGCAAATTCAAGTAAAATCACATTTCCCCTCATAGAGTGAAGGATGTCATATATTTTGGTGTCAGTGTGATCGATTTGACTGTCTTGCTCAAGTAGCCCAAATAATCAATTACCCAGTCACATTCAAGGCTCCAGTAGAGTACCTCTCAGGTTGAGGTGGGTGTTTTTATAACTACAGTACTGTATGTTAGTGCCGAAAGTGCTAGTGCCCACATAGTTTATAGGTTCTTCTCTCTGTGTGTCCCTCAAATTAGCGTTGAAGATCCAATCCCTCCATTGCATATATGTGACCTATCTCCTTATATTCTCATCACATTCAGAAATGTACTGTCTGTCTTCATCAGATTAGGCCTTGACTGGCACCTGTTACGTTCCCCAGCAAGAAAATCAAATAATGTCGCTCAAACAGAAGGGGGAAGTAACAAAGAGCCACTTATCACAACCAAAGCGAAATGGGTGGAGTTTTAGTAGGGGTCTGAAAGACTCTGACTAGCAACAACAACTGGAACCTAAAAGACACCTACCATGAGCACCCACTAAATTTGCCCAAGAAGAGGCAAACAAAATAAAAACCCACACCAAACTTAGACAGGAAACAAACCAAAAACTGGAGCAAAATGAAAACAGGGAACATCAAATAAAGGATTGTTTTTCTAGAAATCAAATAGGGAGAACCAACTAAAGCTGTTAACCCTGCACATCTCTCAAGACAACTGGAGTACTGGGCCAGCCACTCTTAAAAATCACCTGGGCCAGAACAGGTAAAGCACCTTCCGACTAACGAGATGGACAAGCCAGCACAGGTGTAACACATACCAACGCAGCGACACCAATTGGTGTGCCCCACATGCTAACGTGGTAACGTACAACCTCAAAATATAATTGCATAAACTAAAACCTGTAACACACCCAACTCTACTGTTCTCTCTCTCTCCTGCTCTCTCTCTCTCTCTATCAACCCACAACATGATTCTGGTTATAAACTCAGCAAAAAAAGAAACATCCTTTCACTGTCAACTGCGTTTATTTTCAGCAAACTTAACATGTGTAAATATTTGTATGAACATAACAAGATTCAACAACTGAGACATAAACTGAACAAGTTCCACTGACATGTGACTAACAGAAATTGAATAATGTGTCCCTGAACAAAGGGGGGGTCAAAATCAAAAGTTAACAGTCAGTATCTGGTGTGGCCACCAGCTGCATTAAGTACTGCAGTGCATCTCCTCCTCATGGACTGCACCAGATTTGCAAGTTCTTGCTGTGAGATGTTACCCCACTCTGCCACCAGGGCACCTGCAAGTTCCCAGACATTTTTGGGGAGAATGGCCCGAGCCCTCGCCTTCTGATCCAACAGGTCCTAGACGTGCTCAATAGGATTGAGATCCGGGCTCTTCGCTGGCCATGGCAGAACACTGACATTCCTGTCTTGCAGGAAATCACACACAGAACGAGCAGTATGGCTGGTGGCATTGTCATGCTGGAGGGTCATGTCAGGATGAGCCTGCAGGAAGGGTATCACATGAGGGAGGAGGATGTCTTCCTTGTAACGCACAGCGTTGAGATTGCCTGTAATGACAACAAGCTCAGTCTGAGGATGCTGTGACACACCGCCCCAGACCATGACGGACCCTCCACCTCCAAATCGATCCCGCTCCAGAGTACAGGCCTCGGTGTAACGTTCATTCCTTCGACAATAAACGCGAATCCAACCATCACCCCTGGTGAGACAAAACCGCGACCAGTCAGTGAAGAGCACTTTTTGCCAGTCCTGTCTGGTCCAGCGACGGTGGGTTTGTGCCCATATTCAACGTTGTTGCCGGTGATGTCTGGTGAGGACCTGCCTTACAACAGGCCTACAAGCAGTCAGTCCAGCCTCTCTCAGCCTATTGCGGACATTCTGAGCACTGATGGAGGGATTGTGCGTTCCTGGTGTAACTCGGGCAGTTGTTGTTGCCATCCTGTACCTGTCCCGCAGGTGTGATGTTCGGATGTACTGATTCTGTGCAGGTGTTGTTACACGTGGTCTGCCACTGCGAGGACGATCAGCTGTCCGTCCTGGCTCCCTGTAGCGCTGTCTTAGGCGTCTCACAGTACGGACACTGCAATTTATTGCCCTGGCCACATCTGCAGTCCTCATGCCTCCTTGCAGCATGCTCAAGGCACGCTCACGCAGATGAGCAGGGACATGGGCATCTTTCTTTTGGTGTTTTTCAGAGTCAGTAGAAAGGTGTCTTTAGTGTCTTAAGTTTTCATAACTGTGACCTTAATTTCCTACCGTCTGTAAGCTGTTAGTGTCTTAACGACCGTTCCACAGGTACATGTTCCTTAATTGTTTATGATTCATTGAACAAGCATGGGAAACAGTGTTTAAACCCTTTACAATGAAGATCTGTGAAGTTATTTGGATTTTTACAAATTATCTTCGAAAGACGGTCCTGAAAAATTGACATTTCTTTTTTTGCTGAGTTTGTACCTGGGGCCGTTACATCCCAACACACTGCAACAATATCAATTGACTTCCTGTGATATTTGAGTGGTTACAAGTCAGCCTCCCACTGTGGTGAGCTGGAGACACATTTTTCAAAGTGCTTCATGTGTTATTAAAAGCAAAAGAGAATGCACAAAATCTTAAGTATGGATATTGGCTGTAGTGTATTAGACATTAAGAATACACTCTGTTAAATATTCTAGCGATCAAATGAATGGAACATGGAGTGGTTGGTTGTCAACGATGCTAAAAGAGCATGGTATTTTGACTTGTACCGCAATCTGCCTCGCACAGGCAGTCCTTACTTACAGATTTAACTCTTGGAGATGGCTTCTGGTTCTACCCGAGCTATAGGACTCTGGACTGTCTCTTTATTTATTTATCATAAGAATGAAGTGGCTCTGATGAAAATTTTATCCGTTGACTGTCATTTGACTTGGCTGTCCCAGCAGAATGCAGAATGCTCCAACTGTATGTGTTAGTTAGAAACTGTCAGTACAAGACAAGTAACCAGCTCTATTGAGTTGGCCACTTCTATAATGTAGGTTTTACATGCCAGGCACCACAGGCTGAAGTAAAAATGTTGCAACTACTATTTTTTGGTATTTTTGTCAATTAGTATAAGTGCTTTCAAAAAGTAAATATAAAAATGTCAAACATTATGTAAATGTATATTTTCTTTCGTTTTTCATACTACCGTCACCAAGATCACATTTATTGTAACCCCTTTAAAATGGACATACATACATACATAATTTCAAACCTCACTACATTGAATTGCACATAATTTAAAAGCCCATTTCATAGAGAATGTTATACATTGGACTAAATGTAGTAAATACTTTGAAGAGTTGGTGATTGGGTCTAAATAGGCGTTTGGCGATTGGTTGGCTAAATTCTGTGTACTTGTCTTTAATGGCAATTTCCTGAAAGTCAGACTCTTCCCAAACACCAACTGATTCTTCTCAGCTTCAGAAGCAACATTCACCAAAGTTTGTGTGGTTATCCTTAGATATATTCTCCAGACTTTTACAAAGGTTGTTGATATTGTCATTTTTTTATTCTAGATAAAATTTTCTTTGGTAAAATGTGTCAAATGCTTTTTACATGCATGTCTTTAGTATTTTAGAGAGAGAAAGATTTTAAAAAGTATTTATTCATAATCTGCTCTGCAAAAGAAGAAGAATTGTTGTCGGAGAATATATTCATGTGATCTAGAATGAGAAAGCTCTAAACCCACCTACTGTGCCTATTCTTGCATGATCAGAATATTTGTATTTTAAACATAGAGGCCACCAGCACTTTGCCCATGGCCAGGAATAGCATGTCAACATAATGTCCCGATCTCAAAGCTTTTATTTTTATGGATGTCACTGCATGTATGCACTTAAAAACCATCACAGATGCATCTACCTAAATAGTACTCTCCATGCTAAAAGACTAGTTCCCATGGGTGTACAGTATTTATAGATTATTCAAAAGTCAGACACTACACTATTTGTATGGACAAGCTACTCATAGAATAACTGACTTCATATACTGTGCTCTTCCAATTAACGATGCTCTATCCATTAAACTTAATCAATGTCAAAGGTAAGATTTACACATTGATAAACAAATCAACATGGGGAAAGGGTAAGGAAAAGTAGTGCATTACATACAGATTAGGGTGTCATTTGGGACGCAGCCAGAGTCCCATCTCAAGTCAGTGTTCTCCTTTGTTGATGTCTCTGGCTGTTTACAGCTGAGAGTGTACTGTAAGTCATAGATCAATGAGGGAAAGGAAAGGCAGCCCTCCTGTAGAAAGGGAGGAAGATAAATGTTTTGTTTCCTTTCCCTTGTCCACCTTTATTGCAAATATTGAGTGTAGTTTCTGCCAATCCCATATACTTTACTATATCAAACATTGCTGGAAATTGTATTTGTTTTGGAGTGTGTGAATCGTTGCCAGTAATTGCCAAATCATAACCATAGAGAGGAATACAAATTATTTAAATTGCAATCTGCAGAATTTTTCTAAATTTAACTAATAGGAGGCAATACAGTGCATTCGAGAATTATTCAGACACCTTCCCTTTTTCCACATTTTGTTACGTTATAGCCTTATTCTAAAATGTATTAAATTATTTATTTTTCCTCAATCTACACACAATATATCATAATGACAAAGTAAAAACAGGTTTTTATGATACACACAGGAAAATGTTGAGCATGAAAAACCCAGCAGCGTTACAGTTCTTGACACAAACTGGTGTGCCTGGCATCTACTACCATACCCAATTCACTTAAATCTTATGTCTTGCCCATTCACCCTCTAAACACTAAACAATACATTAAGTGCACTATAACAGTGACAAACTATGCCCACAAACTGTTAGGGCCTACATAAAGATGTCCGAGATTTCTTTTCAGCACCATGGAGTGAATCCTTACCACTGCTACACCTGGCTATCAGCAGAGCCTTGTTTGGCAGGCCTGCCTTTTAAAAAAAACATAGCTGATATGGCTGACTTGCTTAAACAAATGTGGTTTCTACTGACAATTGAGATGTACAAACTATGGCATAAGGGCACGACGAGCAGATAAGAGGCAATCTGTAATTTTGATTAAGACATTAATGAGCAAACTAAGATGTACTTAATCAATATAACTATTTGCTCAGCACTTTTGAAATGTACAGCAACATAATTCAGAACATGGGCTGTTCTTACAATATTCTCCCTGTACACCAAATCAGAACCGTAGGCTAAATAAAGGGGGCATAGAAGCAGACAATGAAAGCTCTTAAAATATTTGATGATTACATTTCTCTTAAACAGGCTATAGGCTACATGTGCACCACCAAGTCAGAACAGTAGGCTAAATTATGAGGGTGAAAGTGACCAAATTATTAGGGTGAGGCACATGGGCTACTAACAGCTTACTACACAACATACACTTGGTATTACATTCTTAGCTAGAGTATACATATCTCCCTGGCATATTACATAATTTAGGTAGCAGCATACAAGACATTTTGGGAGACATCTTGTTGTGCTGTGCTCACTTGAACAGGAAGGTGGCTCGGAAGTCCTTTGTCATCAAAGTCTAGCAATCTCTGGATTGGAAAAAAACAAGGTAGAATCATGACGTCCGTGATCTAAAGGGTCGAAACCCTAGAAAGAGGCCCGAGTTCTCAACTTGGCAGTTAGCCACTGATTCCTTCCGAACCATTCGTTGGTGAATTTGCAATTTCCAACTTGTTGTGTAATGTCAATGGCCGATGAGCCCCGATACGTTTTATCTATCATTTCTCTAAATCATTTCTGTCCATATGACAAGGATTAAAAAGAATTTTCCACTAGAATTTGCCACAACATTACCAACCCCTACGCTCTGTATTTTCCTCTGGCTGACCCACCACCACAGAAAGTACTGAGCTAGGTTGCAAACTGATACAGTATGTGACACGTATTAATGCAAAAATAACACGCAAAACATGTTTATTTGTGTTATTTTTTAGATAAACATTTGGGACTGCAAAAAGCCTGAATAATGGTCTCCACTGTAGGTTGCCAAACTGCAGTACGATTAAAAACGAATCTTCAGTTGACTGTCATTTCAGTTACGAGTCAAATTTCCACAACCATCGAATGCATGAGGAGAGTCATAAATAGACGTGACGTGAGGGAGCAAAATCGTGTCAAAAATGTGTTACAAATAGGAAAATCTAAATTGAGAGTGTACGCTTAATGAAACCAAAATGCCTGAAAGTCTGTACAACTGAAAAGGAGGAGATGAAAATTATGATTTATTGCACCTTTAGATGACTGGACACAACCCTCTAACATGGGGTGCTGAGAGCTCAGATAGATCACACTGGACCCACTCCATAATCATTTGTGTCATCTCCGAGTTTCATCTCTGTGTTCTTTGATAAATATTCATGTTGCCGGCACTCTAATTGGCTCCCTGCTTATGTTAAAACAAGGTCGCTTTCGATGCAACTGATGTGATAATCATAATGTGGTTACAAAATATTAGGAACACCTTCAATGCTTCCCATGGTTGAGTTAACTTGGCTGGATGTCCTTTGGGTGGTGGACCATTCTTGATGCACAAGGGAAACTGTTGAGCGTGAAAAACCCAGCAGCGTTGCAGTTCTTGACACACTCAAACCGGTGCGCCTAGCACCTATTACCATACCATTCAAAGGCACTTCAATCTTTTGTCTTGCCCATTCCCCCTCTGAATGGCACACATACACAATCCATGTCTCAAGGCTTAAAAAAATTCATCTTTAACCTGTCTCCTCCACTTCAAATACACTGACTGAAGTGGAATGAACAAGGGATCATAGCTTTCACCTTGATTCACTTGGTCAGTCTAGGTCATGATAGAGCAGTGTTTAGTACACTCACTGTATATCCATTGTTTAGCTTGAATGGAATGTTCGTATCCTGTATATTTGACTGTGATATGTGGTTGTCTCTCACCTAGCAATATTACAATTATATTTAACCTTTATTTTGACATGGGGTCAATGCTAAGACCAAGGTCTCTTTTCCATGTGAGCCCTGTATAGTACTACAATACACATCCAAATACAATAAACATATTAAACTACACATTCATATACACAATAAAATACACGTTATTATACACAACACACGAAAAGCAAAACACAATTATAAAAAACAACACATTATTCAGTAAAATGTTCCCTTAACAACCATCTGAAATGCCCTAGAGGCACCAGTTCCTCTAATTTTAAAGTGTATTGTAGATCATTCCACACGTAAGATGCAAGGAAATTAAAGGATGGTTTACATAACTCTCTAGGTACCGAAGAAGTCTCCAGAGTCGACCAAACCTGTGAACGGGTTTGATATCTTGTCATTTTAAATCTTAACAGTGATGTTAGGTCGGAAGTTTGTGGAGCTAGGCTTTGTAAACAAAAAGAGCTTAATGATGTGATCTACGAGACTTCAAAGAGGTCCAGCCAACCTTTTGGTAAAGAATACAATGATGACTAATAACACTGTCTCCTGTGATTAAACAAAGGGTGCTATGAAAAATGGCATCCAAGGGTTTAAGAGAAGAGGCAGCTGCACTTTGATAAATAGTATCACCATAATCAAGAACAGGTAAAAAGGGTGACTGCACAATCTGCTTCCTGCCGACTAGAGAGAGACAAGATCTGTTAATGTAAAAAAAAGCCCACTTTAAATCTTATGTTCTGTCACACCCTGACCTTAGAGACGTTTATTTTCCTCTAGTTTGGTTAGGTCAGGGTGTGATGTGGGGTGGGCAATCTAGTTTTTCTATTTCTTTGTTTTGGCTGAGTGTGGTTTCCAATCAGAGGCAGCTGTCCATCATTGTCTCTGATTGGGAACCATACTTAGGCAGCCCTTTTCCCTCCTTGAGTTGTGGGATCTTGTTTATGTGTAGGTGCAGGTTATGCACTCCATGACTTCACGTTTCGTTTGTTCTGTATTGTTTTGGTGAGTTTCCTTTATTAAACATGTGGAACTCAACACACGCTGCGCCTTGGTCTCCTCATTCTTACGACGAGCGTGACAGCTTCTTAACAACCTCAGTCATGTTTTTTAAACAATAAATAATTGTCAATCCAAATACCAAGGTTTGTGTATGCATGGACTCGTTCTATTATAGAACCATCTGACGAGTAAAGATGTAATCCATCTGAGACAATCATACGAGAACTTGAAAACAACATGTATTTAGTTTTGCCTCTATTAAGTACGAATTTTAAATAGCTAAGGGCTTCCTGCACAACTGCAAAATTGTACAGTAGCCTTGTACAAAATATTTTAATCTGCATATACACTGAACAAAAATATAAATGCAACACGCAATAATTTCAGTTAATATAAGGAAATCAGTTCATTTAAATAAATGTGTTAGGCCCAAATCTATGGATTTCACATAACTGGAAATACAGATATGCATCTGTTGGTCACAGATAGGTTAGGGCGTGGATCAGAAAACCAGTCAGTATCTGGTGTGACCAGCATTTGCTTCATGCAACCCGACACATATTTCGCATAGAGTTGATCAGGCTGTTTATTGTGGGCTGTGGAATGTTGTCCCACTTCTCTTCAATGGCTGTGAGAAGTTAATGGATATTTGCGGGAACTGGAACGCGCTGTCGTACACGTTGATCCAGAGCATCCCAAGAATGCGTGACACGTCTGGTGAGTATGCAGGCCATGGAAGAACTCGGACATTTTCAGCTTCCAGGAATTGTGTGCAGATCCTTGCGACATGTGGCCGTGTATTATCATGCTGATGTTGATTTCCATATTTGGAATATTTCCTGATTTAATGTAAAGAAAGTGGGTTATTGAGCCAACAATGAATGCACTTACTGATGAATGCACTTACTATAAGTCGCTCTGGATAAGAGCATCTGCAAAATGACTGTTTTAAGTAGGTATCTCATTACTGTATATAAATATTATTTGTTATGTTTTTATACTGATTTCACAAATGTATAATTTGTACATTTCTTTATAAAAAGGTAGCTATTTGTTACATTTGACAGTGTAAAACCTAGTAGAACTACTTAGTTCTGAGAGTAAAGCGGATATAGCATTTATAAAAAAAGAAATGATTGTCTCTGAAATGAAAACATCAACTGATAGATTTTAAACAAATACATGTCTGTCATTGAACAACCCTATGCCATGATTACATAGTGAAAAAACACACCAATCCCAGTGATGTACTGGTCTGTCCGCAGAACCCTCTGTAGCGCCTTGCAATCGAGTGGTGCTGTTGTCATACCAAGCACAGATTCAACCACAAAGACCAGGGAGGGTTTTCAAAGCCTTGCAAAGAAGGACACTGATTGGTAGGTGTGTAAAAATGTAAAAAGCAGACGCTGAATATCCCTTTGAGCATGGTGATGTTATTAATTACACTTAGGTGGTGTATCAATACACCCTGTCACTACAAAGATACAGACTTCCTTTCTAACTCAGTTGCCAGAGAGGAAGGAAACTGCTCAGGGATTTCGCCATTAGGACAAATGGTGATTTTAAAACAGTTACAGGATTTAATGGTTGTGATATAAGAAAACTGAGGATGGATCAACAACATTGTAGTTACTCCACAATACTAACCTAAATGAGGAATCCTGTATAGAATAAAAATACAAAAAAAATGCATCCTGTTTGCAAAAAGGCACTTAATAAGTAATACTGCAAAATATGTGGCAAAGAAATTAACTTTTTATCCTGAATACAAATCCAACACAACACATCACTGAGTACCACTCTTCATATTTTCAAGCATGGTGGTGACTGCATCATAAGGGTATGCTTGTCGGAAAGGACTATAGAGTTTTTTTAGGATAAAAAGAAACAGAATACAGCCATAATCCCAGAGGAATTCTGAAGGAAAACCTGGTTCAGTCTGCTTTTCTACAGACACTGGGAGACAAATTCACCTTGCAGCAGGTCAATAACCTAAAACCCAAGGCCAAATAAACACTGGAGTTGCTTAACAAGACAACATTGAATGTTCCTGAGTGGCCTAGTTACAGTTTTGACTTAAATGGGCTTAAAATGGCTGTCTAGCAATGATCAACAATCAACTTGACAGAGCTTGAAGAATTTTGAAAAGAATAATGGACAAATATTGTACAATCCAGGTGTGCAAAGCTCTTAGAAACTTACCCAAAAAGACTGTAATTGCAACCAAAGGTCCTTCTACAAAGTGTTGACACAGGGGTGTGAAAACTTATGTAAATTAAATATTTCTGTAACATGTTTTCACTTCGTCATTATCAGGTATTGTGTGTAGATTAGTGAGAGAAACAATCAATTTAATCAATTTAGAATTCAGGCTGTAATACAACAAAATGTGGAATAATTCAAGGGGTATGAATACTTTCTAAAGGCTCTGTACACTGTCTACCAGTGTGAGAGCTAGCTACACTGCATGACCAGAAGTATGTGGACACCTGCTTGTCGAACATCTCATTCTGAAATGATGGGCATTAATATGGAGATGGTCCCCCCTTTCCTGCTAGAACAACATCCACCCCTCTGGGAAGGCTTTACACTAGATGTTGGAACATTGCTGCGGGGACTTGCTTCCATTCATCCACAAGAGCTTTAGTGAAGTCATGCACATATGTTGGGCAATTAGGCCTGGCTCACAGTCGGCATTCCAATTCACACCAAAGGTGTTCGATGGGATTGAGGTCAGGGCTCTGTGCAGGTCAGTCAAGTTCTTCCACACTGATCTCGACAAAACCATTTCTGTATCGACCTCGCTTTGTGCTTGGGGGCATTGTCATGCTGGAACAGGAAAAGGCCTTCCCCAAACTGTTGCCACAAAGTTGGAAGCACATAATTATCTGGAATGTCATTGTATGCTGTAGTGTTAAGATTTCCCTTCACTGGAACTAAAGGGCCTAGCCCAAACCATGAAATACAGCCCCGGACCATTATTCCTCCTCCCCCAAACTTTACATTTGGCACTATGCATTCAGGCAGGTAGCATTCTCCTTGCAAATTCATCATTCAGACTGCCAGATGGTGAAACATGATTTTTCATTTTTATTTTACCTTTATTTAACTAGGCAAGTCAGTTAAAGAACAAATTCTTATTTTTAATGACAGCCTAGGAGCCCAGGGGCAGAACAACAGATTTTTACCTTGTCAGCTCTGGGATTTGAATCTTGCAACCTTCCAGTTACTAGTCCAACGCTCTAACCACTAGGCTACCTGCCACCCCAAAGTTGGAAGCATCCCTCCAGAGAACCCATTTCCACTGCTCCAGAGTTAAATGGTGTCAAGCTTTACACCACTCCAGATCTTAGGCTTACATGCGGCTGCTCGGCCATGGAAACCCATTTCATGAAGCTCCCGACGAACAGCTTGTGTGTTGACGTTGCTTCCAGAGGCAGTTTGGAACTCTGTAGTGAGTGTTGCAACCGAGGAAAGATGACTTTTACGCAATACATGCTTCAGCACTCGGCGGTCCCATTCTGTGAGCTTGTGTGGCCTACCACTTTGCGGCTGAGCCATTGTTGCTCCTGGACGTTTCCACTTCACAATACCAGCACTTACAGTTGACCGGGGCAGCTCTAGCAGGGCAGAAATCTGACTAACTGACTTGTTGGAAAGGTGAAAAGTTGGAAAGATGCCAGGTTGAACGTCACTGAGCTCTTCAGTAAGGCCATTCTATTGCCAATGTTTGGCTATGGAGATGGCATGGCTGTGTGCTCGATTTTATACACTTGTCAGTAACTTGTTTGAAGGGGTATCTACATACTTTTGTATATATAGTGTACCAAAATTATGAACTATACACTATTGATGCACTAATTATCCTGAGAACATGCTCAGAACATCCTGTATGAATGTCATTAAAATGGCAACAAGAGGACAACCCAGAACCTTCAACCATCAATCAATTAAACTAATCAAAACTAATCGTATACTATAATATGATAGTGTCAGTGGTGGTAAAAGTAAAGATACCTTAATAGAACATGACTCAAGTAAAAGTGATAGTCACCCAGTAAAAGACTGAAAGTATTTGGTTTTAAATATACTTAAGTATCAAAAGGAAATGGAATTGCTAAAATTCAAATTCCGTATATTAAGAAAACCAGAAGGCACAATTTGCTATTTTTTTATTGATGGATAGCCAGGGGCACACTCCAACACTCAGACATCATTTACAAACGAAGCATTTGTGTTTAGTGAGTCCTTCAGATCAGAGGCAGTAGGGATGACCAGGGATGTTCTCTTGATAAGTGTGTGAATTGGACCATTTTCCTGTCAAAAAGTAGCACATACTTTTGGGTGTCAGGGAAAATGTATGTAAGTAAAATCTATATTAATTTCTTTAGGAATGTAGTGAAGTAAAAGTTGGCAAAAATATACAGTGGGGGAAAAAAGTATTTGATCCCCTGCTGATTTTGTACGTTTGCCCACTTACAAAGAAATGATAAGTCTATAATTTTAATGGTAGGTTTATATGAACAGTGAGAGACAGAATAACAACAAAAAATCCAGAAAAACGTTATAAAATGATTTCCATTTTAATGAGGGACATAAGTATTTGACCCCTCTGCAAAACATGACTTAGTACTTGGTGGCAAAACCCTTGTTGGCAATCACAGAGGTCAGATGTTTCTTGTAGTTGGCCACCAGGTTTGCACACATCTCAGGAGGGATTTTGTCCCACTCCTCTTTGCAGATCTTCTCCAAGTCATTAAGGTTTCGAGGCTGACGTTTGGCAACTCGAACCTTCAGCTCCCTCCACAGATTTTCTATGGGATTAAGGTCTGGAGACTGGCTAGGCCACTCCAAGACCTTAATGTGCTTCTTCTTGAGCTACTCCTTTGTTTCCTTGGCCGTGTGTTTTGGGTCATTGTCATGCTGGAATACCCATCCACGACCCATTTTCAATGCCCTGGCTGAGTGAAGGAGGTTCTCACCCAAGATTTGACAGTACATGGCCCCGTCAAATGATGCGCTGAAGTTGTCCTGTCCCCTTAGCAGAAAAACACCCCCAAAGCATAATGTTTCCACCTCCATGTTTGACGGTGGAGATGGTGTTCTTGGGGTCATAGGCAGCATTCCTCCTCCTCCAAACACGGCGAGTTGAGTTGATGTCAAAGAGCTCCATTTTGGTCTCATCTGACCACAACACTTTCACCAGTTGTCCTCTGAATCATTCAGATGTTCATTGGCAAACTTCAGTCGGGCAATGTATACGTATTCTTGAGCAGGGGGACCTTGCGGGCGCTGCAGGATTTCAGTCCTTCACGGCGTAGTGTGTTACCAATTGTTTTCTTGGTGACAATGGTTCCAGCTGCCTTGAGATCATTGACAAGATCCTCCCGTGTAGTTCTGGGCTGATTCCTCACCATTCTCATGATCATTGCAACCCCACGAGGTGAGATCTTGCATGGAGCCCCAGGCCGAGGGATATTGACAGTTCTTTTGTGTTTCTTCCATTTGCGAATAATCGCACCAAATGTTGTCACCTTCTCACCAAGCTGCTTGGCGATGGTCTTGTAGCCCATTCCAGCCTTGTGTAGGTCTACAATCTTGTCCCTGACATCCTTGGAGAGCTCTTTGGTCTTGGCCATGGTGGAGAGTTTGGAATCTGATTGATTGATTGCTTCTGTGGACATGTGTCTTTTAGACAGGTAACAAGCTGCGGTTAGGAGCACACCCTTTTAGAGTGTTCTCCTAATCTCAGCTCGTTACCTGTATAAGACACCTGGGAGCCAGAAATCTTTCTGATTTAGAGGGGGTCAAATACTTATTTCCCTCATTAAAATGCAAGTCAATTTATAACATTTTTGACATGCGTTTTTCTGGATATTTTAGTTGTTATTCTCTCACTGTTCAAATAAACCTACCATTAAAATTATAGACTGATCCTTTCTTTATCGGTGGGCAAACATACAAAATTAGCAGGGGATCAAATACTTTTTTCCCCCCACTGTAAATACTAAAGTAATGTATGGATAAGTAGTACTTTAAAGTATTTTTACTTAAGTACTTTACACCGCTGGATATTATAGTATTAATATATTATTCCCGCAAGGATCACATAACAACGTACGCACTTACTGTACCGTAACTCACTTTGGATAAAAGTGTCTGCACACCTTGAACATTTTCAATGCAAGGGTGGTGTCACGTCCTGATCAGTAAAGGGGTATTTTGTTATTGTAGTTTGGTCAGGACGTGGCAGGGGGTGTTTGTTTAGAGTGTCTAGGGGTTTGTTGGTCTATGTGCTTATGTAAGAGGGGTGTTTGTTCAGAGTGTTCTGGGGTTTTTGGTCTATGTTCTATGTTAGTGTATTTCTATGTTCAGTCTAGTCTTTCTATTTCTATGTTTAGGGTTTGTTGATTGACCTTCAATTGGAGGCAGCTGTTCCTCGTTGCCTCTGATTGAAGGTCCTATGTATAGGGGTGTTTGTGCTATGGGGGTTTGTGGGTAGTTGTTCCTTGTTTTGTGTCTGTGCACCTGACATGACTTTTTAGTGGCGTTCGTTGTTTTTGTATACGTGATTTGTTTGTTTTTTCCTTCTTTTGATTTAATAAAGAAGATGAGTATACACGTTCCCGCTGCACCTTGGTCCAATCCTTACAACACCCGTTACAGGTAGAGTTGAAACTGTAACCTATATCTCTTCATAAATCCATGTTCAGACGATATTTAAATATATTTTGATGACAATATAACCCAAGTAAATATGTTAACACTCTCATCCTCTTCATAATGCATTATGAGTTCATTTATAACACCTTATGGGCTATGCATAATCCAGACATAGGCCTAATGCTAGAACATTATGTGTTCATTAAGGGGTATATTATTCTCATTCCTCTGATGCACATAACTCTTTGCCTTGCAAACCAAAGATTTCCACAATTTCCCAGCATTTCCTATAAGGCATAATGCTGCCTATTCATGATTTATTAATCTAGTTATAAGCACCTATGTTGTGCATTATAATGCATGCTATTGTAATATAGTCACATTTGCAGTTATTATAATAGTTGATAGCATTAGTAACTAATATCAAACCCATATTTTCACATATTGTTGCTATTGCGGTTGATGACCTTTCATGTTTGACAGTTGTTGGTCTCCAAGAGGCTCAGTACTTTCATGGCTCGGTAACTGAGGAAAAATAAATAATGGTAATTAGTCAGTCACTGTCACAAACCCTCACATTAGCTCTGATTAAGGGGGATGGCTGAATCTGTATTCATTTGAGGTTTCTCCTGCCAATGTTAATTGACCTCTACTAAACAAAGGCAGGTTTAAAAATGCACTTTTAATTGTGAGTGCAAGTGAGGCATTGTGTGTTAAATTATTTACATCCAATACAACTGTTTACTTGCTCCCTCCCGCCTAATGGAAACAATGGTTGTTCTTATACGGACGTCAACGTGCATGTAAGTAAATGTTGAATTTAATTATATTCATGTCTTCGATGTCTTGTTTCATTAGTTAATGTAATGGCTAATCTGTCACTGGTGATGTACGGGGTTCGCATGGTATACATCGTCCAACGAAATGCTTACTTGCAGGTTCCTTTTCGACAATGCAACAACAATAAGCAATAATAAAAGATAAGAATATGAACATAAAGTAAATGGCAGAATAGAATAAACATTTTAGTATAAGTATAATACAGGTACAATATTTGCACGTGTATTGAGGAAGGGAGGATGGGGGCAAGTGTATAAATTGAGCAGCATAATAATAGTCTGGTAGCAGCATTTGTATGTGTGTGTGTGTGTGTGTGTGTGTAGCGTGTGTGTGTGTGTGCTAAGGTGTGGGGAATAAGAGCAGGTCGTCAGTCCAGTTCAAGCGTTCCGCAGTCTGATGGCGTGTAGATAGAAACTGTTTCTGAGCCTGTTGATATTAGACCTCATGTTTCGATACTGTCTGCCCGACGGTAAGGGTTCTTGATGAAGCTGTGTGCCTTCCTCAGGCATCGTTTTGAGTAGATTTCCAGGATGGGTGGGAGCACTGTCCCAGTGATGTACTGGGCCGTCTTCACCACCTGCTGAAGGGCCTTGCGGTTGTCGACGGAGCAATTCCCGTACCAGGCTGTGACGCAACCGATCAGGACGCTCTCGATGGTGCAGCGGTAGACCGTCTGATATACAAATGTAGTTTTAAGTTTTATTTATTTGCACACAAAAAAGACAATTGAAAGACAAACAATGCAGATAAAAAAAGGTAAAAAGTTGTTCAGGTGAGTTTGGAAACGCAAGAGGGCTTGAAAACCACACCAAAGAATATAACAATATATACAGATGTGGGATCTTAATTTCAGCCAGTTTGCTACAGCAGGAAAATAATCCTGCAGCAAGAGAAAATGTGGATTATAATTAATGGTCATTTTTGTAGGGTTTTATACATTTTTCATAAGGGAAAATCAAGTTTCAAAGTGGAAATTGCAAACTTCAGAAGCCTTTACAAACCTCACACTACAAATTCTAAATGGCCTGCATTGCAAGAAAGTTTTCCTGCAACAGAGTGATCAAATTAAGATCCTACATATGTACAGTCGTGGCCAAAAGTTTTGAGAACGACACAAGTATTAATTTTCACAAAGTCTGCTCCCTCAGTTTGTATGATGGCAATTTGCATATACTCCAGATTGTTATGAAGTGTGATCAGATGAATTGCAATTAATTGCAAAGTCCCTCTTTGCCATGCAAATGAACTGAATCTGTCACGTCCTGACCATGGTAAGCTGTTATTTTCTATGGTAGAGTGGTCAGGGTGTGACGGGGTGTTTTTCTATGTTTAGGTTCTAGTTTTCTATTTGTGTTTTTTTGGGATGATCTCCAATTAGAGGCAGCTGGTCCTCATTGTCTCTAATTGGAGATCATACTTAAGTAGGGTTTTTTTCCACCTGGGTTTGTGGGATCTTGTTTTTGCACAGCTCTGTAAAGCCTGCAGAACGTGATGTTTCGTGTTTCTTGTTTTGTATAGTGTTCTGAGTTAAAATAAAGTATTCATTATGAGCACTCGACACGTTGCACCTTGGTCTACTTTCTACGACGAGCGTCACAGAATCCCCCAAAAACATTTCCACTGCATCTCAGTCCTGCCACAAAAGGACCAGCTGACATCATGTCAGTGATTCTTTCGTTAACACAGGTGTGACTGTTGACGAGGACAAGGCTGGAGATCACTCTGTCATGCTGATTGAGTTTGAATAAGACTGGAAGCTTCAAAAGGAGGGTGGTGCTTGGAATCATTGTTCTTCCTCTGTCAACCATGGTTACCTGCAAGGAAACATGTGCCGCCATCATTGCTTTGCACAAAAAGGGCTTCACAGGCAAGCATATTGCTGCCAGTAAGATTGCACCTATATCAACCATTTATTGGATCATCAAGAACTTCAAGGAGAGCGGTTCAATTGTTGTGAAAAAGGCTTCAGGGTGCCCAAGAAAGTCCAGCAAGCGCCAGGACCATCTCCTAAAGTTGATTCAGCTGCGGGATCGGGGCACCACCAGTACAGAGCTTGCTCAGGAATGGCAGCAGGCAGGTGTGAGTGCATCTGCACGCACAGTGAGGCGAAGACTTTTGAAGGATGGCCTGGTGTCAAGAAGGGCAGCAAAGAAGCCACTTCTCTCCAGGAAAAACATCAGGGACAGACTGATATTCTGCAAAAGGTACAGGGATTGGACTGCTGAGGACTGGGGTAAAGTCATTTTCTCTTTGTCCGGAGAAGACAAGGTGAGCGCTACCATCAGTCCTGTGTCATGCCAACAGTAAAGCATTCTGAGACCATTCGTGTGTGGGGTTGCTTCTCAGCCAAGGGAGTGGGCTCACTCACAATTTTGCCTAAGAACACACCCATGAATAAAGAATGGTACCAACACATCCTCCGAGTGCAACTTCTCCCAACCATCCAGGAACAGTTTGCTGACGAACAATGCCTTTTCCAGCATGATGGAGCACCTTGCCATAAGGAAAAGGTGATAGCTAAGTGGCTCGGGGAACAAAACATAGATATTTTGGGTCCATGGCCAGGAAACTCCCCAGACCTTAATCCCATTGAGAACTTGTGGTCAATCCTCAAGAGGCGGGTGGACAAACAAAAACCCAGAAATTCTGACAAACTCCAAGCATTGATTATGCAAGAATGGGCTGCCATCAGTCAGGATGTGGCCCAGAAGTTAATTGACAGCATGCCAGGGCGGATTGCAGGGGTCTTAAAAAAGAAGGGTCAACACTGCAAATATTGACTCTTTGCATCAACTTCATGTAATTGTCAATAACAGCCTTTGACACTTATGAAATGCTTGTAATTATACTTCAGTATTCCATAGTAACATCTGACAAAAATATCTAAAGACACTAAAGCAGCAAACTTTGTGGAAATTAATATTTGTGTCATTCTCAAAACTTTTGGCCACGACTATGTACAAAACAATTCAATCAATTTAACAAAGCATACTAATCAAAATTGAGCATGAGTAACTCAGTGCTCAAAAAAACATGTTTGTATTTGTGTGTGGGTGTTTAAGTGTTAGGCTACATGGAGGTGAGTAATGGGTAGTTTGGTTCATCAGGCTGACCCATAGTCTACATTTGAATTTATTAAGGGATGATGATATTTTCGCAATGTGAAGATAAGAATTACAGCGTGCGGGAACTTCTGTATCTGGTATTGATTGGGTAAGTGTACACATGAGCAAGTGCACAGAATGACTGTCTTTCTGTTCCTTAAGCATGGAGGTTCTTTTGCTAAATCAAATTGCTAGATCTTTTGTTTGCTATTGTTGGTCCATTTTAAAAGTAACTAGGGTTCAGATGCCATCACTCTCACTTCCTGCCCTGGACAACAGCTGAAGAACATCAGAGAATGGAGACAGCTGTCAGTCATGGATACTGATTGGGGATGAACTTACACCAGCTGCTGAAAGAGAGATAGGAGGTGTTGACATGACTATCATTAATGTGATGACTGCTATTTATCAAATAATTTACTTACTACGTTTAATTATTACTCGATTAACTTAATCATGTAACAATTAACTCATTAGGAATTTGGGGCACTGTGGTAAAAGTTTTGTCATGACTATCCTGATCAGGTCAGGGTACAGGAGACCACCACCCTACAGATTATCTCCCAAACCCCCAACAGAGGAGGAGAGATCTAGGGGTCTGAAGATGTGGGGGTTTTATGACACCTCATGCCCATAATACAGAGAAATTCCTTTGTCCTAACAATGGAGAACTGGCCTC